>NC_142854.1:28065516-28690516 GCF_061612785.1 Hesperophylax consimilis
TTATTTTCATTGTATTATTTTTTTAATTTTAAATGTATTATTGTATATTTTTATTTTTAATTTTAAATTTATTATTTTCTTTTCAAATTTACTATCTTCTCTTTAAATGTAATATGTAGATAAGATTTTCATATTATAAAATGAAGGCCTCAGCACGGGCAAGCCACCCAGTGAGGCCTACATTACTGGAAAACATAAATTGTAACAAAATAATGTACCAAATAAAAAAAAAAAAAAAAAAATACATGAACGGGTCGTTTCTCCGACTCGTTTTATCGTAAGTCGGCTCGCATGTGGAACGAGCTATCAATATAATCCGGGCCTCTTTAAGACCCGCATTAATAAATTCATTCCTACAGCCCCTACCTTAACCCGCCTCATAACGCTGCCCAACCGGTTGGCGACATAGTTTCTATGTATTTAACGTGTAAAGACAGGGGCGCTCTAGTGAGAGGTGTCACATAAAAAAATCATACCGCCGAATTTGAATATGGAGACTTACAAAAACTTCCGTCTGGAGCCAGTGAGACTATGGCATCCTCAAAGGAGACCTCAAAGGAGATGACGAGGAGGAAGGTGGGAGAGTACCTGGCTATTCAGATATAACCAAACACTAATTGTAAAATAGTGCAAATTAATTTTAATAAAATTTATTTGGACCCGCGACCTACGGATTGCTAGTCGAGAGCCACCTCAAGTAGTTTGATATGTTTGGTGACTTAGCAGGAGTGCCCGGGTTTATGGGGTGAGGTTTTTTCGGTTCTTGGCGGCGGATGCGCTTGCCTACCAAATGCGTGGTGGGCCGGATCGATTAATCCTCTTTCAACGCATCGCCTTGCAACGCAGTAGGAGAGTTGGAATCTTATGTTTATCACTCGAACACACTGACCCCCAGAACACTACCCACCCATCCATACCTATTTCCTTCCCAGAACTCACTGACCTTCCTTTCTTTCAAAATACCCCCAACACAGCATTCACAAAGATGACATAGGCCTTGAGGGTTACGATTTTCCTTAGGGCCTCCTGTGTGGAGACGATGTAATAAATACAAAAAATAAACAACTATCTCGCTAAAACGTTGGCGGTGACTAATGGTAGGTGTATTGGTTATCTAATATATTGGCTCCCGCGGTACACATAATTGTAATAATTCTCGAGGGCTCTGATGTACAGACATTATGGCTCCTGTTGATTGACGAACATATACTAAAACATCGTTGGTTGGAATCGTTGCTTGAAATGACTTAAGCCATGTTTAGTAAAAAACAAATTGGAATAAATTAATCAGCAATTTCAATTTAAAATTTGAAAAATTAAATTCTCACCAATCTAATCACCGCAATTTTAATAGGCACATATTATGGATATTACGCTTTGTTTCAACTTAATCATTACAAGAAACTTACGTCGGGAGAGATGGTAAAAGATACATTAAAATAAAATTTTATTCAATCAATGTTCAAAATTTCTCTTATAAAATGACTTAGACAAATCTCACCCCATGAACCCGGGCACCCCTGCTAAGTCACGAAACGTAGTAAATGATGCATTACAGTTACATTTTTGTTTAATCAAGTTCAAAAGATTTTGTTGATCTCATATATATTGATCTATTCCCGTAGTATGTTGATCCAGGTAAGAAGTTATTAGACAAAGTTGATCTGTGTCCCTATATATGGTTTTACTAAATGAACCAATCAAGGGGGCAATCGGTGGACTGTTCATCACAAGGTTTTATGTGATTCCGTAATATTTTGTGATATTGAACTCAAAGTATTAGTCTCTAGAGTCGAATATCGCATGAAATGACTGTGAGATGGTACCGTTTCAAATCAAAATGACGTGTGTTTCTTGAATTGTTTATAAGAAATGTATGCGTATTTAGATTGAAACGAAAATTTCGCAAAAACAAATCCATAAAAAAATCATAACTTAGCAGGGGTACACGGGTTCATAGGGTGAGGTTTGTCTAAGTCCTGGCGGCGGATGCGTTTGCCCATCTACTGCGTGGCGGGCCGGATCGAAAGAAACTGGTTGAGGGATACCTTTCGACCATAAAAATCCAAAATGGCGGCAAAAGGAATAATGTTATGTAGAAAATTTTGAACTTGTATCTTTTACCATCTCTCCTGATTACGCTTCGTGACTTAGTAGGGGAGGCCGGGTTCTTGGTTATAATGGGTAATTAATGGATGATTGGACGCGGTTGGAGCTAACTAAAAACTGTCCAAAGAAGCGAAGCTAGCAGTCCACAATGTAGTGCTGGTACCTACCCTAATATATGGAAATGAGGCATGGAATTGGCAGAAGAAGGCTGAAAGTAGACTGAATACTGTAGAAATGAGATCCCTGAGGCATATGTACGGTAAAATCATGTATGACAAAATGTGCGTATGCTGTGTCTATTCTACAGATATTTTATTAGAGCCTGTTAAAAGGAGCTAGCAGCATTGATCCCCGGTGCACCGTGCACGTGCTTGATACTCGACGGACCGAGCGGAATACACGTTCACAGTTAAGTTGATGTTATCTATACATATATGAACGGGTCGTTTCTCCGACTCGTTTTATCGTAAGTCGGCTCGCATGTGGAACGAGCTATCAATATAATCCGGGCCTCTTTAAGACCCGCATTAATAAATTCATTCCTACAGCCCCTACCTTAACCCGCCTCATAACGCTGCCCAACCGGTTGGCGACATAGTTTCTATGTATTTAACGTGTAAAGACAGGGGCGCTCTAGTGAGAGGTGTCACATAAAAAAATCATACCGCCGAATTTGAATATGGAGACTTACAAAAACTTCCGTCTGGAGCCAGTGAGACTATGGCATCCTCAAAGGAGACCTCAAAGGAGATGACGAGGAGGAAGGTGGGAGAGTACCTGGCTATTCAGATATAACCAAACACTAATTGTAAAATAGTGCAAATTAATTTTAATAAAATTTATTTGGACCCGCGACCTACGGATTGCTAGTCGAGAGCCACCTCAAGTAGTTTGATATGTTTGGTGACTTAGCAGGAGTGCCCGGGTTTATGGGGTGAGGTTTGTTCGGTTCTTGGCGGCGGATGCGCTTGCCTACCAAATGCGTGGTGGGCCGGATCGATTAATCCTCTTTCAACGCATCGCCTTGCAACGCAGTAGGAGAGTTGGAATCTTATGTTTATCACTCAAACACACTGACCCCCAGAATACTACCCACCCATCCATACCTATTTCCTTCCCAGAACTCACTGACCTTCCTTTCTTTCAAAATACCCCCAACACAGCATTCACAAAGATGACATAGGCCTTGAGGGTTACGATTTTCCTTAGGGCCTCCTGTGTGGAGACGATGTAAAAAAATACAAAAAATAAACAACTATCTCGCTAAATCGTTGGCGGTGACTAATGGTAGGTGTATTGGTTATCTAATAAATGGCTCCCGGGGCGGCGGTACACATAATTGTAATAATTCTCGAGGGCTCTGATGTACAGATATTATGGCTCCTGTTGATTGACGAACATATACTAAAACATCGTTGGTTGGAATCGGTGCTTGAAATGACTTTAGCCATGTTTAGTAAAAAACAAATTGGAATAAATTTTTCACCAATTTCAATTTAAAATTTGAAAAATTAAATTCTCACCAATCTAATCACCGCAATTTTAATAGGCACATATTATGGATATTACGCTTTGTTTCAACTTAATCATTACAAGAAACTTACGTCGGGAGAGATGGTAAAAGATACATTAAAATAAAATTTTATTCAATCAATGTTCAAAATTTCTCTTATAAAATGACTTAGACAAATCTCACCCCATGAACCCGGGCACCCCTGCTAAGTCACGAAACGTAGTAAATGATGCATTAAAATTACATTTTTGTTTAATCAAGTTCAAAAGATTTTTTAAGCATGGATTTGACGTTTTTGAAAGTTCCATTTCAATATAAATACGCGTGAGGCAGTCTATCCTCTTTAAGTACAGAGTCATTTTCATAGAATATGGATGTTCTAACGGAATCTAAAAAGTACCACAACGAGATCACCGCGCGAGATCAACATAGTACGAGAGGGGATAAATATATATATATATATATATTTATCCCCTCTCGTACTATGTTGATCTCGCGCGACGGTACGCCAGGTATATGTTGATCCGTTTGCATTTGTTGATCCACCCCGGATATGTTGATCCATTACCCAAGCTGGCATACATATGTAAATCCCTACAGATCAACTTGTGTCATCGAGATTTAGCTGTAAGCCACGCCCGTTTTTCGGTCGCATATACATTTTACACGATTAATTTTGTTGATCTATATATTTCTGACAAACTTGACGGCTTGCATGCGTTGTAACTTAACCGCCAATTTTGCGCGCGTTGTCGTACTTGTTAGATCCTGTTAGTACATCCATATTCTATGAAAATGACTTTATACTTACAGAGGATAGACTGCCTCACGAGTATTTATATTGAAATGGAACTTTCGCAAACGTCAAATCCATGCTAAAAAAATCTTTTGAACTTGATTAAACAAAAATTGTAAATTTAATACATCATTTACTACGTTTCGTGACTTAGCAGGGGTGCTCGGGTTCATAGGGTGAGGTTTGTCTGGGTCATTTTATAAGAGAAATTTTGAACTTTGATTGAATAAATTTTTATTTTAATGTATCTTTTACCATCTCTCCCGACGTAAGTTTCTTGTAATGATTAAGTTGAAACAAAGCGTAATATCCATAATATGTGCCTATATGATTAGATTGGTGAGAATTAAATTTTACAAATTTTAAATTATGATTGCTAAAAAATCTATTCTAATTTGTTTATTACTAAACATGGCTAAAGTCATTTCAAGCTACGATTCCAACCAACGATGTTTTAGTATATGTTCGTCAATCAACAGGAGCCATAATGTCTGTACATCAGAGCCCTCGAGAACTATTACAATTATGTGTACCGCCGCCCCGGGAACCATTTATTAGATAACCAACACCCCTACCATAGGTCACCGCCAACGTTTAGCGAGATTGTTGTTTATTTCTTATATTTTTTACAACATATCCTCTCAGGAGGCCCTGAGGAAAATCGTAACCCTCAGGGCCTATGTCATCTTTGTGAATGCTGTGTTGGGGGAATTTTGAAGGAAAGGAAGGAGAGTGGGTTCTGGGAAGTAAATAGGTATGATGGGTGGGTAGTAATCTGGGGTTCAGTGTGATTGAGTGATATACATAAGAATCCAACTCTCCTACTGCGTTGCAAGGCGATGCGTTGAAAGAGGACTAATCGATCCGGCCCACCACGCAGTTATTAGGCAGGCGCATCCGCCGCCAAGCCCCTCACATACCTCACCCCATAAACTCGGGCACACCTGATAAGTCACCAAACATATCAAACAACTTGGGGAGACCTATGGCAGAAGTGTAGGTTATCCAATAAATGGTTCCCGGGGCGGCGGTGCACATACCCTCCTCCCAAATTGTAATAAACGTCTACTTTCAAATGTAAAACATAATTTAAAACGTTCCTAAATGACGGCCTCCGTTATCGAGGGGTAAGGCTATCGACTAGCAATCCGAAGGTCGCGGGCTCAAATAAATTTTACTAAAATTAATTTGTACTATTTTACAATTAGTGTTTGGCAACCAGATCTGAAGAGCCAAGTACTCTCCTAACTTCCTCATCTCCTTCGAGGTTCACAATATCTTCAGTCTCACAACAACCCCAATTGAGGATGCCATAGTCTCACTGGCTCCAGATGGGAGCAGTTGGGACTCTGGTGTGGTATTCAAAACTACAAATCTACAGCTATTTTCGAGAAGTTGAATAAAGTGTTTTTAGCACGGCAAAATGGCAAAATTTCAATATTATTCTAACAATAGCAATATTATTATTGTAGACTAATATTTTTAGACATTAATACATCAATGAATAACATTCATTTTACATGACCACCCAATGAGAAGCTGATTTTTTTCACAGTTTGTGTAGAACCGAACACCTGCATGTTATACTTATACCAGCTAGAGGAGAGCGTAAAACACTTCAATATTTTTTTATTTAAATATTGATAGTTCCTCGATGCTTCATAATAATGTTTCATAAAAAAATACAAATCAAATCACACCACATCCAGACAAAGAAGCCGATATGTTTTTATACACAAAAAAGGTTTATTTGGATATTCTCTGCATTAAAACTAATTTCGTTAAAAAAATAATACTTTATTGTGAATTTGATCAGACCTAAACTTCGTTGTTAAGATAATGCAGCTGCGTGGCCGGCCGCGATATATCCCGGCCGGCATTCTTTTGTTATAACAACACCCTGATTAGAATACATTTAATTGTTTTGTCTTTGATTTTATAAATATTTTTAATGAATTAAAAACGGCTATGGAATTCCACGTTTTGCCACCGCGTTTCCGGATACTATTGATTACTTAACACGGCTAAATATTTCAAAACGACTTATTAACGATCCCAGAATGTACTTTATTTATTACTGTTTTAAAAATGTATCTGTTTCTTTAGACAATTTTTTTTATATAAACTGACTATAAACTACGTTTTATTACTTATCCACTGGAGCGATCTCTGTCATATTTTAGGCCGGTCGGTGGCCGAGTTGACATCGCGTTTGGGTCCCACCCAGGCGCGGCGTAGTGTGTTCAATTCCTGGGCTGGCTAAGTCCTCCATCACAACACAAGCAACATTTTCAGCTGACTGTGGTGGTAGTAGGAGATTTTCAAATATTGCCAGGTTATTCGAAACCCGGGAATGTATGTCTTTCTTTAAAAAAAGTCGTTTATATTGTTTCCGTTTTAATGTTTTCGGGGGATAATTATACCAGTACAACTCAATTACTGTCAAACTTGTTGTGAAATCAGATATGAGCGCATCAGCAGAATGCTGCCTGCTCATTACATAATAATTGACCCCGTACTACAAATAAACCCAAGTTTTTTTTAAGTTTCTGTGAGTACAGCTCCCAAGTCTTGCTCAAGTGCATGTCCGTCCGTAACACTTAGTCAATGTACTTATTTGTTCGTTGTCCTCTTTCCTAATGTGAACTTTATATTTTGATTTTAATTAATATATTTACACAAAAATGATTTAAGATTTTCACGGCCAAAAGTATTTTTGCTATTTGTTTTTGGGGTGTTATGCCGTGTTGCGCTAACTCCTTCTTTAGCCAACGTTTCGGACATCATTGCAGTGTCCATCATCAGGGCAGATGTGTTATTTAAAATAACACATCTGCCCTGATGATGGACACTGCAATGATGTCCGAAACGTTGGCTAAAGAAGGAGTTAGCGCAACACGGCATAACACCCCAAAAACAAATAGCAAAAATATATTTACACGTTGTTTGGGGTAAAGTTTTATCTCATTCATAAAAAAAAACTTTTTCTTCTTCTGTTTTTATCGAGATTAAAGCAAACTATGATATTAACATATATTTGTTTTTCTTTTTTTATTACATCAAGTAGTTACGGTTCGTGATTAAACAGATTTTCTTGAGGATATATAGTGTATTACGTTAAAAATAATTGAAATTTTGAAGAGTAAGTTTAAACTAATTATAAAAACTGCTTTTCGTCATCGAAGTTATTGAAATTGGACAACTATGTGGTTTATGACAATTGGTTTATGAGTATATAGCTTAATTTATATGAGATTGAAAAAAAATCATATACTAATTTGGTGGGCAGTTAAATTGTCTGACGTTGATTATAGGTATTTTTATCGTAAACTTTATAAGCAAGACGTAGAAAATGTTAAAGTCAAATTGGTTCAATTGGCTTTGGTCTCCTCTACCGATGAAGCAAGTGATTTCATTGTATAATATTCATTGGGCCTCTGTGAAAAATTCTTCACATAAAATATAATCGAAAAAATTGATTAAATATAATTGCATTTGTAACCACCTTGTGGTGTTTTTTTAGTTTTTGCATTATTATATTTCACTCAAAGATGCCGACTTCCGGTCATATTGTTTAAATAATATTAAATGTGAGATAATTCTTTTAAATAAGAAGATTTAATTTTATTTAGAGAACTTTAAAATATAACGATTTCCGGTAAGATGTGACAATAATTTATACAGAATATTAATATTTAAAAAATAATGTTTATTCGATTTGAATGATTTATGCCAATCATCGGGACTTTCTTTTCAAGAGTTATGTGATTATAAAGTTTACGATTTTATTAAATCCTAATAAAAAGTGATAATCGATAAAAATTGGGTGAATTCATTGGTTATAACTTATAATATAGATCATTTTGTATGTCTCCATATTCAAATTCGGAGGTATGACTTTTTTATGTGACACATCTCACTAGAGCGCCCCTGTCTTTACACGTTAAATACAGAGAAACTATGTCGCCACCTAGTTGGGCAGCGTTATGGGGCGGGTTAAGGTAGGGTCTGTAGGAATGAATTTATTTATGCGGGTCTTAAAGAGGCCCGGATTATATGGAGGAGGAAAAACAGATGCCGATAGCTCGTTCCACATGCGAGCCGACTTACGATAAAACGAGTTGGAGAAACGACCCGTTCATATATAAACAGGCTCTAATAAAATACCCCTAGAATAGACACAGCATACGCACATTTCGTCATACATGATTTTACCGCACATATGCCTCAGGGATCTCATTTCTACAGTATTCTGTCTACTTTCAGCCTTCTTCTGCCAGTTTCATGCTCACTTCCATATATTAGGGTAGGTACCAGCACTCCATTGTGGACTTGCCGGATCGAAAGAGACTGGTTGAGGGATACCTTTTGGCCATAAAAATCTAAAATGGCGGCAAAAGGAATAATGTTATATGGTATATTTTGAACTTCTTACCACCTCTCCTGATTACGCTTCGTGACTTAGTAGGGGTGGCCGGGTTCTTGATTATAATGGGTAATTATTTAAAATGGGTAATCAATGGATGATTGAACGCGGTTGGAGATAACAAAAAACTGTCCAAAGAAACGAAACTCCACAATGGAGTGCTGGTACCTACCCTAATATATGGAAGTGAGGCATGGAACTGGCAGAAGAAGGCTGAAAGTACACTGAATACTGTAGAAATGAGATCCCTGAGGCATATGTGCGGTAAAATCATGTATGACGAAATCTATTCTACAGGTATTTTATTAGAGCCTGTTAAAAGGAGCTAGCAGCATTGATCCCCGGTGCACGTGCGTAATACTCGACGGTCACGAGCGGAACGCACGTTCACAGTAAAGTTGATGTTGTCTTTATGAGAACGGGTCGTTTTTCCAACTCGTTTTTGCGTAAGTCCGCTCGTGTGTGTGTTTTTTCCTCCATAACCGAAACCTGGTTGGAAGATGGTGAGGAGTGCTTCTTCAACATCGACGGCTACCAAAGTACATTCGCGTCTCGCACCAATGAAAGAGGAGGAGGGGTGATTCTCTACACACACCATTCACTAAATGCTACAACTATCGAAAAACATTGTAGTGAAAATTCTTTCTTAGGAATTAATATCCGTAATAGAAATTTTAAACCGTTAAATATTTATGTTATATACAGAAAGCCTACCTCAAACATTAACGAATTCTTAATGTATCTTGAATCTATTTTAAATAACTGTAGAAATGATACCCTTATCTTTGGTGACTTCAACATTGACATTCTTCAAAAAAATAATACATCTCTTAAGTACATCAACACGCTAGACTCATACAACTGTTTCATATGTAACACATCCTATCCTACACGAGTAACAGATACCTCTACTTCTCTAATAGACCATATCATCTCAAACAGACAAAATATTTCCTCAACTACTGCAAATATAGATGCCTACCTAAGTGATCATAACATTTTGATATTAGATTACCAAAACAGCTTGAAACATCACACTAATAATAGAATACATTCTTTTTCAAACAACACCAAAACCGATAAAAACATGTTAAAAACATATTTAGAATCCCACAACTTTCCACACGAAACCACCAGTAATGCCAATGAAAACTATAATAATTTTAATGAATACATCAAAACAGCAATAAAATCATCCCAACATAAATCTGAGTTACGCATAGGAGACCAACGGAGGGGTAATACTCCATGGTTTGATGCAAAATTAAATGCACTTATCAAACAGCGCAACAATGCGTTTAAACTCTGGAAAAAAAATCAGCAAAGTGATATATTCACAGCACTGAGAAATAAAACAAGAAATCAAGTTACCAACTATAGAAGATATGCTAAAACCAAATACTACACGACTATATTTAAAGAAAACCTGCGTAATCCGCGACAGACATGGAAAATAATAAATGCAATTCTAACAAATAGCTCGACACCCCAGAAAGATGAAATTGAATGTCTTCTCATTAAGAATGAAGAAATAACATGCCCAACACAGATAGCTTCAACTTTTAACAACTTCTTTATATCAGTTGGGGAAAACTTAGCAGCCACAATTGCATCATATCCAGATGATTCTATCACTATAAACACGGATCAAAAAGCAATCCAGTCCTTATACATGGCCAAAACAAATAAAACAGAAGTTCTCAGTATCATCTCTCAACTAAAGTCTAATGCATCTCCAGGTTTAGATGGAATTACACCAGTGTACCTGAACTTTTGCAAAGATATATTAGCTGACCACCTTGTTTTTCTTATTAATCAATCCCTGGATAGTGGAATCTTCCCAGATCAACTAAAGATAGCAAAAATAATTCCGATTTACAAAGATGATTGCAAAAAAAATCCTTCTAATTATCGTCCTATATCCATCCTATCTGTCGTCTCTAAAGTTTTTGAAAAGGTTATTAAGCTTAGGCTCACTAAATATCTCTTATCAAACAATTTACTCGCATCCCAACAGTATGGATTCAGAAACCAATCTAACACAAAATGTGCTGCCTTCGATTTTGTATACGCCCTCCAAAAGCATATAGACCAGGGTAAGCATGCTGCAGGCTTATTTATAGATTTAAAAAAGGCATTCGATACGGTTGACCATGGGATACTACTAAAGAAGCTAGAACACCTAGGCATAGTAGGCACTCCCCTGAAGTTACTGTGTAGCTACCTCTCTAATCGACACTGTCAGACCTTTGTTGGAAAAGGGACAAGCAACATGGGAACGATAAAATGTGGCGTGCCTCAGGGCTCCGTACTTGGACCATTGCTATTTTTAATATACATTAATGATATTGCTAAATGGGGACTTAAGGGTACAATACAACTCTATGCAGATGACACAGTGATTCTTTATCACAATAATGATTTAAACGAACTTGAAAAGGAAATGGAAAGGGATATAGCTTGCCTGGCAAACTGGCTGCGATTAAACAAACTTAGCCTAAACATAAAAAAAACACATTACATACTGTTTGCAAATAAAAAAAATGTAAGTCTTAATATAAGTCTTGATAATAACCGCCTTGAAAGGGTTGATGTTACAAAATATCTTGGCCTTTTCATTGATTCACAACTCACATGGAATCACCAATTTAAACATGTTCTATCCAAAATTACTCCTATAACTGGTGTTTTATATAGACTTCGCGGGTTACTTCCTCCCTCTCTATTAAAATCGATTTACCATGCTATGATTCACTCACATCTAATATATCTCGCCGGAATCTGGGGATTTGCTACAAAAAAAATGATTTCAGAAATCCAAGTCGTCCAAAATAGAGCCCTGCGAAATATTTTCAGTCTACCTTGGGACACACATGTCAAAGACATCTACAGAAACACCCAAATACTTCCTTTTAATACCATTCCCACTTTTGAAATAACGAAAACTATATTACAAGTAATTCAACACTCGGCACATTCCAACACTACACTCTATTACAATTGCGACGTACACCAACACAACACAAGAAATCACAACAAACTTCATATACCAAAAATCAAATCAACAAAATATGGACTAAGATCCCTAGAATACATAGCTCACACAAAATATAATCAACTACCCAACGAGATCAAATGTGCAAGTCAATGTAAAAAGATCCAAACTAACATGCTCAAACTTCAACTTATTAATGACTATCTGAAATAATAATGTTGTGTATGTCCCATCATATGTCCATTTAATACATACAACTATATGTTTCATGTAATGCGTATCATTCCCGCAATGAGTTTATTAACTCCTGGGAGTACGATGCTTTATATAATATACTATATTCTGTATTGTATACTTTTAATAAATAAAAAAAATAAATAAATATAATACCGTACACCTGCTTGATACTTGGCGGACACGAGCGGATCACAGGTTCACAGTAAAGTTGATGTTATCTATATATGAACGGGTCGTTTCTCCGACTCGTTTTACCGTAAGTCGGCTCGCATGTGGAACGAGCTATCAGCATCTGTTTTTACTCCTCCATATATTTTGCGCCTCTTTCAGATACGCATTAATAAATTCATCCCTACAGCCCCTACCTTAACCCGCCTTATAACGCTGCCCAACTGGGTGGCGACATAGTTTCTCTGTATTTAGAGTGTAAAGACAGGGGCGCTCTTGTGATATGTGTCACATAAAAAAATCATATTTGCGAATTTGAATATGAAGACATACAAAATGATCATTGTTGGGCAGCGTTATGAGGCGGGTTAAGGTAGGGGCTGTAGGAATGAATTTATTAATGCTGGTCTTAAAGAGGCGCGAATTATATGGAGGAGGAAAAACAGATGCTGATAGCTCGTTCCACATGCGAGCCGACTTACGGTAAAACGAGTCGGAGAAACGACCCGTTCATATATAGATAACATCTACTTTACTGTGAACCTGTGTTCCGATCGTGTCCGTCGGGTATCAAGCACGTTCACGGTGCACCGGGGATCAATGCTGCTTCTCCTTTTAACAGGCTCTAATAAAATACCTGTAGAATAGACACAGCATACGCACATTTCGTCATACATGATTTTACCGCACATATGCCTCAGGGATCTCATTTCTACAGTATTCTGTCTACTTTCAGCCTTCTTCTGCCAATTCCATGCCTCATTTCCATATATTAGGGTAGGTACCAGCACTCCATTGTGGACTGCTAGCTTCGCTTCTTTGGACAGTTTTTAGTTAGCTCCAACCGCTATTAATTACCCATTATAACCAATAACCCGGCCTCCCCTACTAAGTCACGAAGCGTAATCAGGAGAGATGGTAAAAGATACAGGTTCAAAGTTTCCTACGTAACATAATTCCTTTTGCCGCCATTTTGGATTTTTATGGTCGAAAGGTATCCCTCAACCAGTTTCTTTTTCGATCCGGCCCGCCACGCAGTAGATGGGCAAACGCATCCGCCGCCAGGACTTAGACAAACCTCACCCTATGAACCCGTGTACCCCTTATGATTTTTTTGTGGATTTGTTTTTGCGAAATTTTCGTTTCAATCTAAATACGCATACATTTCTTATAAACAATTCAAGCAACACACGTCATTTTGATTTGAAACGATACCATCTCACAGTCATTTCATGCGATATTTGACTCTAGAGACTAATACTTTGGGTTCAATATCACAAAAGATTACGGAATCACATAAAACCTTGTGATGAACAGTCCACCGATTGCCCCTTGATTGGTTCATTTAGTAAAACCATATATAGGGACACAGATCAACTTTGTCTAATAACTTCTTACCTGGATCAACATACTACGGGAATAGATCAATATATATGAGATCAACATAAGTATGCCAATTTGGGTAGATCAACATAAATTATGCATCCGATTTCCATACAAATTTTGAAAATTTTATTAACAGTATATCAAATGGTTTTTCTGGCAAACTGGCAACATTGATAATTATTGTACCACTGTTGTCAGTTCATACAGATGTATTCCATAATAGCCAAGTTATTTGGTGTTAAAGGTGGATCAACTTAGTCTAACAACTTCTTACTGGATCAACATAATACGGGAAGAGGACAATATATATATATATATATATATATATATATATATATATATATATACAAATCTTGGGTAAACGCTAGCCATCATTACAAAATATAATAATCTTTGTGTTCATAGATGGCGTTAGTTAATAAATTTGATTCAAATACGGTTTTTGCATGGTATTGCTTTCCAATTATATTCTTATTCATATTGCGTATGAACGGGCGCAAACGAATAATTTGTCTTGCAAAAAATATTGAACATAACGAGCGTTAAACCTTCAGGGTAAACGTATACCATAATCTACTGTTTCATGGATGGCGCTTATTTAATTATTTCGCTTAATAACCCATTTTGGAAGTTATGCTTTAAAATACAAATATGAATTATTTGTTTGATTAATTTGGCTTTTTTTTGATACGTACATACGATACATAATTATCATCATCATCATCACTTTTGGCTCTACAACCCCTGGTGGGTCTTGCTTGGCCTCCTCAAGAGTCTTCCTCCACTCATCTCGGTCCCGCGCCAGCTCTCTCCAGTTTCGAAGCTCCAAGGCAGACGAATCTTTGAGGACGTTGTCGCTCCATCTTAATCTTGGCCTTCCCAGGCTCCTTCTCCCTATCGGTCTTGAGCTCAGCAGGGACTTTGGTTCTTGATGCTCGGTCATTCTCTCCACATGACCTAGCCACCGAAGTCTTCCCAGTTAATATAAAACCAACAAAATATAAAACCGTAACAAAATAAAATCACACAAAGGCGAAGCCTGTGCGTGGGCATTATAAATTATGTAAACAAAACAGTGGTTGTTAAATAAAAAAATATATAGGATCTATAATTAGAAGAATGTGATTATAATATACTGGAGTTTCTGCGAATTTAATAAAAAAGTCTATCCCAGTCTAAGTGGTGTTTGCAGATTGGACACTGCTTGGAATCTGGCAAATGCATATCCATGCAATGGGTATGAAGGTTGTGCCCACAAATGGTCAATGATATAGCTTGATCGCTTGCATCAAATCTTTGTTCGCAGTATTTGCAAATTGCTTCATCTTTTCTTGATTTTTCTAATTTCTCTTTTGTATTTACTTCGGATTCGAATTTTCTTGTTGCAGATCTTCTTTTTGTGGTTCTTCTTTTCTTACTGATTCCTCCGTGCTTGCATGTTCTACTGCGTTTGTCTCCTGTGTCTTTGGTGTTTCTTTTTTTTTTGGAGGCGTCGCCTTCCTCGAAAAAGGTTCTCTAGGCACTTTCGAATACGTTTCTCTTCTCCAATTGTAGTCCTCATCATCCGACTCAGAGGGATCATTTTTAACTTGGATCATGCCTCTTAAAAAACTTCTGGTAAAATCTCCTAGTCTGTATCCCTCTTCGAATGATTCTTCTAAACTAGAATCTTCATCGTCACTTCTTCTGAAAAAAGAACTCCCTGCTTTGGGTGAATTTTCACTGCAGTGTGGACACTCAATGAGTAAACTGGACATTCCATTACTTATTTTTGTATCTTGGCAATGTTCACAAACATAAGAACCACCTGTGTCATGGTTACAACTTGAACTGCTGGACGAATCAGACGAACGTCTGCCGAACATCTTAATGTCACCTGAAATGAAGAAAGTAAATATGTATTAAGAATTATTTTTGGCAAAAAGATTTGGTACTTTTACCTACTTGGGCACAAACAAAAATAAACTAAACAAAACTACAGTAGAGCTAAAAAATCGTCTTCCAACTGTAAACAGCTGATGCGTCAATTCATGTAACGAACAACCAAAATAAATAAACCAAAATAACAGTTTTTGAATGCACAAAACATCCAGAACTGTAAATCGCACTTACAGACAAATTTAAATCAGACAGATGAAATGCAAAACCAGAAAAGGTCGAGCTAAAACTGGACTTCGATACGCTTTGTCTAAAAAGATGTTTTTATTTTAAACTTAAATATATTTGTAATATATGTGACCATTGGTATCAAAACTGGTCAACTCCACTTTAGGTGAATTTTCAGGAAACACCAAAACAAGTGCTGGATTTGACTATTTTTCATACCACAGCCGCTTTTTAAACCGGTTTCTCTTACAAAATATGCGGATATGACTGCTTTTGAAAAATAAGAACTGTTCTTTTGTTAATAATGAACACAGTTCAATACTTAGTTTATTTTTTTTTAATTTTGGATTTGACCAGTTTTGATACAAAAAACTCATATGTAAAAATAAAAATTGGATAGTTTTATCTAAGATTCTATCTAGATATCTAGGTTTCAAACCAATTATTTATAACTTCATAATCATTCAAAAAGATAGTTGCCAAAAATATTGGAAAAATTATTTGCAAGATAATATTGTTAATTCTGAATTTGAAGTTTGAAATTTAGCAAAATTACGTATAATAATTAGATACCAATGATCGAGTAGTTAAAAACTTTGACCCGGTAAGACAGAGATCGTGAGTTCGATTCCTAGTTGAGACCGTTTTTTTATTTTCTGTGTCTTGTTCTGTTTCATATTTCGTTTAGATTTATTAGTATTAATAATGCCCATAGTTGCTAAATAAGATTCCATTCAATGTACCTGCGCGTTCAACACGCTCTTGTGTCCTGTTCAGGGTTGATCAAAGCAAAACGAACTCTAAGGAGAATTTTTCCCTGAACAGACTATGCAATAATTACAATAGCGTATTATCCAAGGTCGACATTTTCAGTTGCGAACTTACCAAATACAAGAGGTCCATAAAAGAATATTTCTCTGATGGTTTGTGAATAAAGTTTATGTCTTTATTATTTATATTTCTATTATGATTTGATTTATATCTACAACCTCTCTCCATGGCTATAAATGTATTGTTATGTAAATTTTTCGTTTTATTTAATCTTTTGTTTTGTATAAATTCTTTAATTCATATTCCTTTCTCACATCTTTAATTTACTTATTCCATATTATGCTGTTTCAGTAGAGGTAAAGTCACAAGGAGGAAATCCATAATTGGTTTTATTTTATTTATACAATACTTATGTAGGTACAAACTGATTAAATGTAAACTGTCGATTTCCCGAAAATGAACAAATAAATAAATATTCTTATTTAATAATATACAGTTTTTCGGGCTTTTTTTGGGTTCGGTCCTGTTAATTTATATACGTACATTGATAAGATAAGCTTTAAAGATAATCAATTGGTTCGTATTCGTATAGTGTGTGATATTATTCAGGAATCATCATTAAAAACAATTTAATATTCAGAAAGCTTACCGATTTAAATATACTTTAAATAAAATGGGTGTTATTGCCATTGAAAATTTGAGCACACACTGCACTTTGAAACTGGCAGAATATCAACTACTCGTAACTCACTCAAACGGTATAAAACGTTGTATTTGGTCGAACATTCACGGGGCAACTGGCTAAATTTAGATAGATTGTTTGTTTATTTCGATAAGAAATCAGATAGGGAGTTAGAAAATGGTTTTAGATTTTTTCATGTATGATCGTAGAGTCTGACAACAAATTAATAGTCGACACAAAATGGAAGGAGCTGATTTTGTTTATGGTTTTAAATGTCAACACCAAAATTGTTGAAAGGAAAATGAAACGTTACTAAAAAATAATTATAATCCAAGTGACTATGGAGATGATTCTACATTAGAAATTTAATTTTCGACCAGATCTGAATAGTGAGTAATTTCCCACCTTCCTCTTCCTCGTCTCCTGCCCCTCTCCACTCAGCACTATCCACTGTTATGTTAACTTTTGTTATATTTTGACAAAATTAAATTAAAATTAAATTGTAAAAATTATTCAAAAACAAAAACAAAAAGATTACAAAAAAACTCTTATATTAACTGTTATGTTTACTGTTATATTGCCTGCCGGGCACCTCAGAACAGTGGCAATTCAACACACTTCATCACACCTGAAAGTGATTGGTTCACAGCTTTTTTTTTCACTTTTAATAACTTTTCTTAGTCACTTTTCATCAGTGTGTTGAATTGCCGCTGTGCTGAGTTGCCATGGAACCCTATATTCTTCGGATTTCAGTTAGGGCCCGTTCCCACTTCCGTTTTCAAATCGGGGGCGGGTCCCGTTTTAAAATCGGATGCCCTAGTGGCTGTAGTGGATGTATGGAGCTGTTCACACTTGTCCGACACGATTTGAAAACGGATCCGACATTTTTTGTCGGATGGCTCGCCTACGCAGCGCGTCCGTTTTCAAATCGTGTCGGCACACGCTCGCTCATAGTGTTGTATGGAGCTGTTCACACTTGCCGTCCAGTCGTTCCGGCAGAGTCCCCGCCAAACCCCGACCCCTCCCCGCCCGCTCCCTGTCGCAAGGAAGCAGGCACACTGCGTGCTTGTATTTGGTTATTTTGTTAAGTAAATAAATCAAAACTACAATAATGGATAAGGAAATAAATCCCGAAAATTTAATACCACTGGTCGAAGAAAGAGTATGGTAATATTTTATCTTTAACTAAATAAAAACAAAACACTTGGTGTACACAACTTTTGTACATCAAAATTTTTATGTTATTTTATTTAAGTTTACTTTTTTTTAAATTTTAAAGCTTTAATGAGATGCACGGAAGAGCGTATTAGTTAAATAAACACATAATAAAAAATATTTGAGTGTTTATTGTTTTCTTACTTTAAAATATCGATAGCCTTTCTTCAGGACAAATGCACTTTCTCAATTTTGTATTTTGATATGTTAAGCTCTCTGAAACTCATTCCAGTAGATGGTTAAAGGAAGTGATAGACATTCTCTTAAGCCATTAAGCGCCCTTGAGGTGATTTTTCATGGTGAAAACGGCGCTATATAAATAATCCATTCATTATTATTCTAAAATAATTAAAGAACTTTAGTTCATCACTTCTCAACTCACCAATTAACACTTGGAAAATTCCTACAGAAAATCATTCGGCTATGATTGGGTGTACCCAAAATTTTCCTTCTTTTTAATAAGTACCACATGACAACAAGAGCTTCATCGTCGTCCATTGCGCACCATTACTGAAGAATGAGCAAATAACATGTTTTTGTTGAATCGACAATTATTTTTTTTCGTAGAGTATGGTCCGTTTTCAAAACGGATCCGTTTTCAAAACGGAAGTGTGAACAGGGCCATTGGCCATCCGTTTTTAAAACGGGACCCGCCTCCGATTTGAAAACGGAAGTGGGAACGGGCCCTTAGCTGCATCTCATTGTATACATGGGCAACAGAATTGCAGTTAGCTGCATCTCATGGTATACATGGGCAACAGAATTGCAGTTAGCTGCATCTCATGGTATACATGGGCAACAGAATTGCAGTTAGCTGCATCTCATGGTATACATGGCAACTAGATTGCAGTTAGCTGCATCTCATGGTATACATGGCAACCAGATTGCAGTTAGCTGCATCTCATGGTATACATGGCAACCAGATTGCAGTCAGCTGCATCTCATGGTAAACATGGCAACTAGATTGCAGTTAGCTTCATCTCATGGTATACATGGCAACTAGATTGCAGTTAGCTGCATCTCATGGTATATATGGCAACTAGATTGCAGTTAGCTGCATCTCATGGTATACATGGGCAACAGAATTGCAGTTAGCTGCATCTCATGGTATACATGGCAACTAGATTGCAGTTAGCTGCATCTCATGGTATACATGGCAACTAGATTGCAGTTAGCTGCATCTCATGGTATACATGGCAACTAAATTGCAGTTTGCTGCATCTTATGGTATACATGGCGACTAGATTGCAGTTAGCTGCATCTCATGGTATACATGGCAACTAAATTGCAGATTGCTGCATCTCATGGTATACATGGCAACTAGATTGCAGTTAGCTGCATCTCATGGTATACATGGCAACTAGATTGCAGTTAGCTGCATCTCATGGTATACATGGCAACTAGATTGCAGTTAGCTGCATCTCATGGTATATATGGCAACTAGATTGCAGTAAGCTGCATCTCATGGTATACATGGGCAACAGAATTGCAGTTGGCTGCATCTCATGGTATACATGGCAACCAGATTGCAGTTAGCTGCATCTCATGGTATACATGGCAACCAGATTGCAGTCAGCTGCATCTCATGGTATACATGGCAACTAGATTGCAGTTAGCTGCATCTCATGGTATACATGGCAACTAGATTGCAGTTAGCTGCATCTCATGGTATACATGGCAACTAAATTGCAGATTGCTGCATCTCATGGTATACACGGCAACTAGATTGCAGTTAGCTGCATCTCATGGTATACATGGCAACTAAATTGCAGTTTGCTGCATCTTATGGTATACATGGCGACTAGATTGCAGTTAGCTGCATCTCATGGTATACATGGCAACTAAATTGCAGATTGCTGCATCTCATGGTATACATGGCAACTAGATTGCAGTTAGCTGCATCTCATGGTATACATGGCAACTAGATTGCAGTTAGCTGCATCTCATGGTATACACGGCAACTAGATTGCAGTTAGCTGCATCTCATGGTATGCATGGCAACTAGATTGCAGTTTGCTGCATCTCATGGTATACATGGCAACTAGATTGCAGTTTGCTGCATCTCATGGAATATTTTGGAGTCCAAGCTTAGATAGGTTGAACAATTACAAATAAAAGTTACATTCGGTTTCATAGAAAAACCCATCATGAACAAAAAAACGGCGATTTGCATAAACAAAAATCATCCGAATATTATTGATTAGTGATGATCACCTACATTACGTAACTACCTATGGCTTAGGCGCCTACTGGTTTTTACAAAGGGTGCCAAAACTATACTCGCGCCAGGCTCCTTTTGGCTCAGGGCCGGCACTGCCAATACCATGCCTCAACAGTAACAATATTATGTTCATAACATATATACGGCATGGCGCTAGTAAAAACCTCAAGGTCGCTGTATTTAGTGTTAGGAATTATCAGCGCCTTGGCTCCTTGGCAAGCCGGCGCCCGGAGCGAGCTGCTCCAACTATGAATATTCTTTTAAGAAAAGTATCTTTTTTCTTGCACCTGCTTTACCAAATAATATATTTTATATCAACATTAGATTTTAAAAAATCAACGCATTCTTCTCAACCTCTGCGTTTTAGTTTAACGCATGTGGTTCGCTACGTTTGATGACTTAGCAGGGGTGCCCTGGTTCATGGGGTGAGGTTTGTCTAGGCCTTGGTGGCGGATTTGTCAACCTACTCTGTGTGGCCGTTAGTATTTTTGTCCGTATAAAAATTCAATTATTTCAAGAAAGGCGTACAAATACAAAACAAATACAATAATATATTGTATTCGTATAACCTAACCTAACTTTACGTGTTCATAGATGGCGTTAATTTAATTATTTTATTCAAATACGCTTTTCGCAAGTTATGCTCTTCAATTTTACGATGAATTATTTGTTTGCGCTCGTACATATTATGCATTATGAATATGAATAAATAGTTTTGTTTGTATACAAACCCAATTCTTTCAAGAAAATTATCAATTATTTTCTTACAAATACAATATTGATGGGTGATTCAAACCAATATTGTATTTGTATGCCTTTCTTGAAATGAAACTGTTTCAATACGGAAAAAAACTATTTATTCTTTTTCATGCTTATGTACGGGCAAAAACAAATAATTCAATAATTTGAAAAAGCGTATTTAAATAAGATTTGTTTTTTATTTGTATCGAACGTGCAGATTATAAAGTACGTTACGTTTACCCTTCAACCTTTTAAATCAAGCGTTCTCAAGACATAACTGTGATAGTTTGAGTTGAAAAGCATAGATGGCTTTACTAGTACTTTGAAATAGTTCCGACAGATGTCACTATTAAGAGACTATGGTGACTGGATAAATCATCAAAATGATAATTCATCACATCTTTAAAAAGTTATATAACAAGTGATGAAACAAAAACTTTATTAACTGGGTTAAGTAGGTTAGGTTTAAAAAAAAAATTCATCGTTTCTAATGACTTTATATCACTTTTTAAAGGTGTGTTGATTTATAATGAAACCAAGACTTTTTTATAAGACTTTAGGGAGGCGTTATAGATCGATTTTTATTTTATCCAAGAACACATTACAAGTATTCAAAGATAATACTCGATTATTTCAAAGGCCAAGATGTATTTAATTTATAAAACACGTGATTTTGCATTACTACGTAGTGTTCCTCCTTAGTCCAGAGATGTGCTTTATTTCAAATAAATCCATTTCAAATGGAAATGCAAAATGGGTATTTTCCACAGACATAGGAATTAATAGACGAGAAGATAAAGGCGAGGGGTAAAATCAACTGTTGAAGAACGAAGGGAGTGAAGATGACTGTGATTCGTCAATAAATCAATCTGACAGTAAATAGGCATCTCGCATTATAATATCACCATTTACTTCTTAAAAGTTAAATCTGCTTTGAATGAATAGACATTTTTACATGGGAGCGCAAATTACTCGCCACGTTATGAACAAATTTGCGAAGTCCAAATTCGGCAAAGTAAGGCAGCTTCTATATTCAGGTCCTAGTTAGTTTCAGAGTATTTAGTTAAGACACTTTTATAAATGTTCATAATTCACTTCCCAGCAACCAACCAGCTTTGTGTTTCGCGTCCAGACGTTTCTCGATGTGATAGTAACAACTGATTCATATTATACGATGTGAATATGCTTAAAATAAAATAAAATAATGCTTATATATGGAATGTAATACGACAATTGGGTTTATTCTCTTTTTTCGCATCTATTTTTACCAGTTTTCATAGTACAAGTAAACATTTTGCCGTGTTATTTCGTAAAATGAACCGATGATGCCTCGACCATAGTTCGCACAAGAATGATGACGTCACGTTTTCAAATATCACTTGAGGCCGTACGCGAGCCCAGCCGGCTCAATGGAACCGGTATGGGGAGTGGGGATAATACGCTTTTAATCACTTAGGGCAGGTCTACTAATATTCATATGTCTATGGTATTTTCCATTTTGCATTTTAAATGCTTTGCTAAAAACCATTTTGCATTTTAAATGCTTTTTTGCAACATTCTTCCTACTATCTCCACTCATCTTTTTTCCATAAGCCCCAAATATCAGTTGGTCCTCAACCTCGCTATGAGAGATAATTTCCATTTGTCAAGTTGCTCCCTGGTAGGAGCCCTGGCAATTGAGTGATACCATTACAAAAAATACTGATTCAAATACTGAAAATGGAGCCATGACGCTGTAATATGATATGTTAGATGGCAGTTTCTATGTTTTTACGTTGGCAACATTAGTCCCGCGCAAATTTTTTGTGGTTTCATAATCTGTAGTCGTGGTGTTTTTGGATTTACCATCATGTAATATGTTTGTTCTACATTGATGTCCATTATTAAATGAAAAATTGTTTAAAAATTCTATAATAATTTTGATTGTTTGACCCGAGAAACCATTTTACATTTTGAAAATAGATAATTTGCATTTTGCATTTGAAATGCTTTTCTAAAAACCATTTTGCATTTTCAAATGGAAAAGTTTTGACCCATTTCCATTTTGCATTTCAAATGGTTTTGGGTACCCATTTTGCACATCTCTGAACATTACACATAATTTGTGTTTTAATAATGTGCTGTAATAGGGAAAGTCAACAAATAAATAAAAAACAAATCAATTATTAAAATAACATATATTTATGTAACATTATATAAGAATCAATAGAACGAACATACACAGTTTTATTAAAGAATAATTTGTCTCGCCATTTTATACACCAAACAAAGCGAAACGTCTGCAATTAAATTACATGAAATAATATTACGTCAATTACTGTCAAAGATGTATTTTTTTAATATTTCTTGTATTTACATAAAAAAATTATAAAATACAGTACAAAAAGGAATGTTTAACTAAATATCATTGAAAATTGTTTTCCTTAAATAAAATCTTTTTTAAAAGACGACAAAAAAATAATGTTTGTGATATTTAATGATTACGGAAAAAATATATTTTTGGCTTTTGCAAAGTATTACATTTCTTAAAAAATAAATAATGGTTACATTGTGCAAATCATTTCATTCAATGTTATTACAAAATTTCAAATATTTGTTTTTTCAAAAACTGTTAAGCACCAGTAGTTTGTTTATGCACCTTTTTTTTCAAAATCCATCACAAATGTTTTTCAAAAAGGAAAATCAAATACCATATTTACTAACATAGACCACACTGTAGAAACTGTACTGACAGTTAAAGACAGTTTTCGGACTTCTTGCACTGGGTTTAACAGATTTTAGTACTAAACCCAGTGCGATAGGTCCGAAATCAGGTATCTTTATCTGTCAGTGCAGTTTCTACAGTACAGCCTTAATAATAAGGATGGAGGTAATAAAAGTGGAATCTGATAAATGCTAAATACAAAATATATAAAAGGTATTGTTTTTTATTAATAATTTAATTTTGAACCAACATATAAAATGTTTATTTTATTTAATAATAATAACATAGTATTTGTATAGCGCAGTTTTATATAATTTCACTTCAAGTGCGCAAGGTAGATAATTAAAATGACGTTTGCCTAAAAATTCCACATATAAAAGTGTGCAAATTTCACGATGAAAGAGCTCGCTAAAGAGTTTTAACTGCTTCAGAAAAACAGATTTGTGATTATGATTATTAATAAATCTTTCTTTACTCAAAGCCAACACCAAAAAAAAACTATTAGAAATAATCCTGTTATTTAAAGCGAAAAATTATACCTATTGACAGAAGCAACATTTAACTGAAAATTGTAGAAAAAAACTACCAACAAAGACAAATCTCCATGCTATAAAGGTGTTGGAGAGCCGGTATTTCAGTAACTGTTAGTAATTGTATAAGTCAGCTTAGCCTAGCCCTAAGCTCCACGAGAAAGCAACTTTATGGATGTAAATATGTATCTCTCTTAGCGAGCTTACAAGCAACTGAAATTCCGGCCCATAATGGAATTAACTATTTACACTAATGCCCAGTTTGACAGAGTTAACTTTGCAAGTGGTCGAAAGGGGAAACAAATTCGCCATGTTTTTTTTGTTTTTATTGTAGAAAGCGATACAAAAAGGAAAAAGTTGACAAGTGATAACCACGATAATTCCAGTATTACGAGGAACTGCCGTCAGTTACAGTTACAGAGGGTGACGAACCCCGACTGCAAAGTTATGCTTGTCGATCAGTAAAATGGCAAATCATGCACAAATCTTTTATGTTGCAAATACTATACCATCATGAGTTATAGAGTTCAAAATATATAGTTAGTTTATGAGTTGGTTTTGCTTGACGCAAACTGTTTCTTTTGCTTACGCGAACAACCCAATTCAAAATTGTGGATGAAATCAATTATTTAATATCATTTATGTGATACTGTGCTAGAGTCCTGACAGCCTGGAGCCAGTGGAACTACGGCAGCCTCAATTTGTAGAATGTTGCAATGAAGGAAGTGGAAAGCGGAAGTTTGGGAAATATTACGTAGGAACTGAAAAATCATTGGACAGCGTAATAAATTGTATATAATATAATAAAAATTACACATTTGATTTTAACAATATCAATTTAGCCAAAGTTCCTTATCACGAGAACAGTTTTTTGCGTGAACCGCGTATTATGAAATGCGTACAAAAATATTTCTAAAGCGTGCAACAAAACAACACCATGTAAGTTAAGTAAAATAAAATAAAAAAACACTATCAACGGATTTGTATTATTTAGTGAATTCAGAATTTAATTTGCCAACACTAAAAATATGTAAGGCATACATTAAATAAATTATTTAAAACATAAAAAATTACAATATATTTTTTTAAATTCATAAATGAGGTTAGTATTGCAATAATATTACGTGAAACATATTGAAAAATCCTCATTGTAAATTATATCCAAAATCGTGTGCAAAAATATATTACAATATCATTTATGTGAGTTCAATATAGCGTATGTGCTAGTTTTGTATGGAGCTTTCAAACATTGAAATCGACCAATAAACTGGTTGTTCTCGCTTCAAGTCAATACCGCGAACGAATCATCCCCAGCACATAAGCAAGAAAGAGCGCGAATAACCTGGGATAGTTTCTTGTCGCTCCAGAACATTTTTACAAATGGTTCTTCCGCGATATTGAACTTACAATGACTTATATAAAGCAAAAAGCATATTTTATCATATCAGCATATGTAGGGTACACAGGTGCACAACATACTGGTAAAATCACATCCAAAGTTATCTACATACAAGTTTGTTAAGTCTCGTGTTATTGTTCCTTTGTATAAGATTTTACCTTTGTTTACAACATTAAAAAGTACCAACCTAAGAAAGAAACAGTTAAAAATGAAAAGAAAAAAACAACAAAAAAAATGCTGCCCTTGATATTTACAGTACAATAGAGGTGACACATTTATTCAAATGTAGATTATTTTTGCAATGGCGATAATGCTTAATCTCTCAAACACTTGATAGATCTTGAAGCATTCTTACTGTTTTGGATTTTGGTGGTGTCGCCAGTAGGCAAACAAGATTTCAAACAAAATGACAGCAATAATCTCAAGAATGTTTAACTTGTTCTTGATGCAGAGTCTCTTATATTGTAGTTGTTTGAATTTTGCTGTTATCGCCAGTAGGCAAACAAGATTTTAAACAAGATGGCGGCAGTGATTAATTTGTTGAACTTATTGGGTCCTTTATGAAGAAGTCGTCTTTAATCTTCTCATCATATAAATTGTGTTTGCTTCTCGTGCCGTCGGGAATTCGATGATGTAGGTGTCGCCACTACGCGAACAAGAATTTATAAACAATGGTGGCGATGATTCCTAGAATGAGCGGTACTACCCAGGATCCCAGTGAACTGAAACATAGCAACACTCGACACATTCAGAAAAGAAGAAAAACAATAATTATAAAAGCTGGAAGGCACAGACAGTGAGGAAATGAGAAATACAACATAATACAATTCTAATGTATCGCATATCTAAATAATAATGTCAGTTCGAAGATCAAGGCTTGTAACATGAATTATTCAAAAGAACAGTGTTAAAGTTGGTTGGCCACATTGATTCTGAATATAACAGCTTCATCTATGTATTGTATAGATGGTGTAGATATGGTGTCCGGAAACTAGCGGTAAAAACGAAGTTTGAGGTCAATTTTACAGTGTAACGTTTTTGATTTTAGCTATTATTTTCGAGTAAATCGAGTCCAAAGTTGGAGTTTTTTTGGTAAAATTTTCTGTTAAATTTATGTTTAATTGCATGAAAGCCCATTAAAAGCTCCAAGAGCTTTATTAATCAGTTGACAGAAAAAATATAAAAAAAGTTTTTTTTGGTTTAGATTAATGAAAAAATAAACCCATAAAAAACGATGTTTTTTTACTAAAATACATCTATTTTAAAATGTCTTTAAAATGTATTTTTTTTAATTAAATTTGATTTGACTGAGAATTGAACCTTCCTGCACAGGAACAAGAGTCAACAACTCAATCAACCTGGCCAAATGCCAATCGGGTAGGACAGACATTTATTTTGTATAATAACTGCTGTAATTTCATCTGAATTCAGAGAAATGTCTGCGTGTGTGTTTGCGTAATTTCCACAAAAAATTGATAGAATGCATTGTCATCGACATCGAGCTCGATCGGATGTCGGGAATAATTGTCGTATTCAATTTGAATCCGTCTAAATCAAAGATCAGTGGATCAAAATTAATTTGGATACTCATCATGGTTTTTACTATCATTTAGAAAATCTATTCCGGAAGGTTTATATATATATAATACATGCTTATTACATTTATAGAAAGTAGAAATAATATACTACGGAATTGTATATCTTAAAAAAGGACTACAGAAAAGTGTTCGTTGGTACATGTATATCTCCTAAGGAGAACCCCCAGCAACATCGCTCAAACGAACGGGCACAACTCGAAAACTAGTCGACCGATTCCGATGAAAAATTCAAAGTTTGTTCTTATTAGTGCCAGGAGTGTTTAGAGAGTGGTTTGAGTGGTAGGAGAAGTCGGTGACGCCCGAGGAATAGTTAATGCAATATCTGTGCACCGGAGTGAGATACGGAATCCAATTAATGTCGATGTAATGTAGATTTTTAACAGTAACATTGTGGCATACAGTAGTGAATGGAGAAAGAAGTCAGTGACGCCCCGAAAAGACAGTCTTACAACAAAATTTTGAGCCTGAAAATGTTATATAATTTATGTAAAAATTCTCTTTTCTCACGGTCTGTGAAACATCAATGCAAGAAAAATAATAATAGTTTACTAGAGAAAACACAGTGCTAGGAATAAAACACAATACACAATATGCAAGAAAAAGTTGAATGTCCTAGAGTTTCATTATTTTGTTTTTAGAGTCAGAAATAAATAAAATTATTCAAAATTAAAATGAATTTTAATGATGGTGATGTATGTGGTAAATGAATTGAATGCCTTTAGGTTTCTATAAATTCTCAGGCGGGCTAGAGCAGAGAGAGAACTGCTTAGATTAATAAAAATCAGGAAAATTTCATATCTGGGTCATGTACTTCGAGGGGAGAAGTATCACTTGCTCCAGTTAATATTGAAAGGCAAGATAGAGGGTCGCAGAGGGCCTGGTAGGAGACAAATGTCTTGGCTGCGAAATATACGAGAGTGGACCGGCATTAGAAGTGTGGAGGAGCTATTCCGGGCAGCGCAAGACAAAGAGACATTTTCTAGAGTGATCGCCAACGTCGGGGGATGATACGGCACATGAAGAAGAAGAAGGTTTCTATATACACAGCGTCCGGAAACTAGTGATACAAGCGGGAAACTGGTGAATCTACATAACATAGAAAACCTAATAAATAAATGATGAATACTTGGAGCAGGTGGATGAGTTTGTGTATTTGGGAAGTATGTTCTAGAGAGATGGGAAGGCTGATAGAGATATTGACAGAAGGGTAATGCAGGAAACTATGTTATGGATGACTGAACGTGGTTGGCGCAAACATAAAATTGGCCAAATAAGTTAAGCTAGCAGTTCGCAATGGAGTGCTGGTACCTACCCTGATGTATGGCAGGGAGGTGTGGAACTGGCAGAGGAAGGAGAGAAGCAGACTGATTCTTGAGGCGTATGTGTGGTAAAACCATGTAAGATCGTGTGAGAAATGTGGAGTATCGCAAATAATGCAAGTTTGATGCAAGCGTAATGAGTAAGATTAAGAAAGGGAAGTTTAGATGGTTTGGGTATGTAGAGCGAATGATCAAATAAAGGAGTGCAAAGAGAATATTTGATGCCAAACGTGAGGAAGACATGGCAAGATCAAGTGAATCAGATACTCGATTCGGGCCATGTCACGAGACGATGTATGAATGTGAATGAGGCAAGAATTGGCGGTCTGTCCTCTCCGCCTACCCCTGCGAGGAAACGGCATAATGAATAGTTAGTTAGTTAGCATTTTGAATTATTAATTTATATTTTTTTCAGAAACTGACTTTTCTGAAAGTTGAAAGAATACATTTGGAGCCGCGTCTTCACTTCGACACATTTTAAAAGACAGTAAACAGCTGATAGTAGTCACGTAGCGACCAATTTATTTCAATTTTGACCTAAAAAATTCCATCTTTGGACTCGATTTACTCGAAAACGAGAGCTCAAATAAAAAAAAGTTTTAACACAAAATCGACTCGAAATGTGATTTAGATTAATCAGTTTCCTGTTTGTACCACTAGTTAAAGGACACCATGTATATTGTTGTTTCAATGTTGAGTTAGATCGGATAAAAACTGAGACGTCATGGGGGACAAATGGCAATTTTTGGGTAAATATGTTTAGATTATGGTCTGAAAATAACAATGGAGGGAAATTGCTTTGAATGGCAACACCAAGATGGTGCAAAGGTTAAAGGATGTACGTACATGTTTTCAGTGGCGTTAGATTACCGATAGTCATTCTGGGACCAGAGTATTTTTGCCTCAAATAGTTTATTTTTATTTTTAATGTATAAAGAAGAGAGAGTGTAGAATAGCTTTGTTTTTTATAAAAATCTACAAAAAATTTCCAAGATTGATGTAGTTTTGCACACTTGACCTTCAAAACAAGAGGAAGATGTTATCCCCTTTCCCACCCCTTAACCCTTTCACACCCGCATTATTGTTTCCACATATATAAAATATGTAATGCTTGATAATACCTCAGAAAATTATTTGAAAATTTTTGGTATTTCATTTTTTATTTTTTTAGAAATTATTCAATGTTAATTTGGATTAACATTGGATGTCAGAGGGTTTTTTTTTAAATAGTAAGGTAAAATAAACATAACAAAAAAAGTAATAAAAAAACTCATGTCAAAAATGCACATTTACAATGTAGTGATAATCTCTAAGGTACAAACAAATAACATTTTAACTAAAATTCATTCAGAAATAATCTAGGATGATAAATCTTTAAAAATTCGCCATACTAGTCGAAAACATGTCAGTCACTACCAGCGTTAATTTGAATGAACATTTAAATTCATTTACAATATTCTGGCAAATGACTGTGAACAGTGAATTGAACTGATGTTATTATTATAGAACACATCTTAATGCGTTAAAATATTCGTAATTCGAGTAGAAAATATTGATATCTCACTTTAAATGAAGTAATCAATAACGCAGAAATTCAATGAAAATCAGCAGATGTCAAAATATTTATCGTTGTTGTGGCGGGAATAACCGAGCGGAAAAAATAGACATCAAAGAAAAGATTATAAGCTATAAGAAAACAAAAACATGGCTTTTCTAAATCGCTACCGTTACGGTAAAAAAATCACAAAGTTCGTGTTAATTTGAATTAACACTGGGGATGAAAGGGTTAAAGCAGAATTTTGATAATTCTTATGAAATTTTACACACTTGACGTTCAAAAGAAGAGTAAACTTTTTTTTATTTTTCATCATTTACCTCACACAGGAAGCCCTAAAGAAAATAATTTGCCTTGTGCCTTAGTCAAATTTTGGTATTTTGTGTGGTGGGTCTTTTATAAGGAAAGGTAGGAGAGAAAGTTCTGGGAAGGCAAAAGGTATGAGGGTTGTGTAGGAATCTAGGGATCAGTGTGACCAGGAGTGACGGACGAACGAATATATCACTCTCACTGCGGAGCAAGGCGACAGGTCGAGATACCAGTTGGAGAGGTCAAAGCTGAACACAACTCACCCGATAAACCTGAGCACCCCTTCTAAATCACCAAACGTAGGGAACCACTCGGCTTGACCTATGTTGGTTATCCAATAAATAGTAGCAAGCAGCAGTATCCAAACCCGCCTCCCAACTTGAAAACTTACCAGTGGCGGTCAACACCAAGCATGTCATATCCAGAGATGTGCAAAATGGGTACCCAAAACCATTTGAAATGCAAAATGGAAATGGGTCAAAACTTTTCCATTTGAAAATGCAAAATGCAAAATGGTTTTTAGAAAAGCATTTCAAATGCAAAATGCAAAATACCTATTTTCAAAATGCATTGAAAATGCAAAATGGTTTCTCGGGTCAAACAATCAAAATAATTATAGAATTATTAAACAGTTTTGTCATTTAATAATGGACATCAATGTAGAACAAACATATTACATCATGGTAAATCAAGAAATGCAACGACTACAGATTATGAACCACAAAAAATTTGCGCGGGACTAATGTTGCCAACGTAAAAACATAGAAACTGCTATCTAACATTTAATATTACAGCGTCATGGCCCCATGTTCAGTATTTGAATCAGTATTTTTTGTAATGGTATCACTCAATTGCCAGGGCTTCTACCAGGGAGCAACTTGAAACATGTAAATTATCTCTCATAGCGAGGTTGAGGACCGACTGATATTTGGGGCTTATGAAAAAAAGATGAGTGGAGATAGTAGGAAGAATGTTGCAAAAAAGCATTTAAAATGGAAAATGCATTGAGAAAAGCATTTAAAATGCAAAATGCAAAATGGTTTTTAGAAAAGCATTTAAAATGCAAAATGGAAAATACCCATTTTGCATTTCCATTTGAAATGGATTTATTTGAAATAAAGCACATCTCTGGTCATATCCTAGCACTCTAACTCATTGAAAAGTCACGGACCACCCCTGAAACTTATTGTCTACCTCTGATTTAGCTTTACTTCATGAAACAGTTATCAGGGATAAGTTTATTTGTATTTAAATGAGTTAGAACAAAGGCCTTTATCTAAAAACAAATATGTTGCGAATATTAAATTTAACAAGTAAATTATGTTATTTACGGACAAAATCTTAAGACATATAAAGCATAAGGAAAAACAATTTAAATTGCATGAACAAAATATTTATAATTACTTTCTGCATCTGTGTTTTCTCCTAAATAAAAAACATGATTGTTGGCAAGAATTTTGACTTTAATATACTTGGGGATTTACAACGCTCATTAAGGACTTCAATAGAATAACCCTGATCTAGATGCAAGGATATAAAGGAATCGAGGGTAACGAACGGGCTGACAGCTAGCAAGGAAAAGAGTGGAAGCACCACTAATGGAATCCGAGCCGGCTGTAAGAGTGTCAGCTTTCCACACCAAATTATGTATTGAAAGATGGGTCAAATCCCCGCACTGGAAGGAATGGGAGAGGGTACCCGGAATGAGACAATCGAAACAAGCCAGCCAACTATTCAATATGGACAATGCCTCACAGAGGGAACTGGTAGATACCTCAGGAGACACTTGCATCTGTCGGGAGTGGAAAACATCAAAAGATCCAGGAAATGTGAAGAGGATGAAGAGACTCCAATTGACACATGGTGCCAATCTCCCGTCTGTTGGGAACATGGCACAGATACCTGAGAAGACACATTGTGGAACGAGGAGACATAGCCACATATCCTATGACAACCCTGGTGAACTTTATCAAAGGGAACCGGGTTGAATGAAGTATCCGTAAACCGTCGTAAAATTAAAATAACACCACGTTTTACAATGGATCATTTTTTTTTAATGTGTTAACGAAAGAATGCCAAATGACTGGAGCCAATGGAACTTTGGCATCCACAATTTGACAGAACAATAAACATTTCTATCCGGAACTGCACAAAATATGCTGCAATTAATATTATCAAATATTTATGAAAGAGTTCTGACTTTGAAGATTAGAAAACTCAATCAGAATACAACTATTAGAGTAAAGTTATTCTGACTGGGATATTTAATCAGTGATTTTACGATTATGGTGTTCCAATCAATAATCACACAAGCAAAATATTGTACGGTTATTAAGTTTCATTTACCGTATTTCATATATATATTTATTACCACTTGATTACAAAACATCGTCTTTTCTCTGCTTTCAGTAAATATAATATGCATGTATATATAGAAACCTTTCGGAAGAAATTCTATAAATAATAGTGAAAACTCTATTAAAATCTGTTGCATAGTTTTTAAGAACTAAGCGCACAAACAGACAGATGCGGATAGTGACTTCGTTTTATACTATTTCGAGATTTTGTTTAAATTGGCAAATTCAAAATTATATGGAAGATAGGAGTTCAGACTTAGAAGAGATGTTGAAAGGATGGGAGGCAATTTTAGATGAAGCTTGATAGAAGATAGAATATTTGTTTAGAGAGGGACAGCAACAAATACGTCATCTAAAGTTGTCACTTCTAGACCACAGAATGTACAATCTGAGGAGTCAAGAACGTGAATTTTAAAAAGGTGAGAATGAACGGAACAATGTCCAACCCTCATGGCGAATAAGTGAGGAAATTTATTTTTTGGAGAAATGGGGGAGTTGTTGATGGTTTAGATCAGAGGTTTCCAAAGTGGTCTATATGGACCCCCAGGGGTCGATATCGGCTTGCTCGGGGGCTATGTCAGCGAGAAAAAAATTTAGGGGTCCACGAGATTCAAATGGGGGTACATACGAGCAGACCCCCATTTATCTCAACTCAATATTTAGGAGTCACAAATAGCACAGTTTACGTAATAATAGGCTGAGAAATTACTTATTTGATATTTGTTTGTTTATATATCGTAAAGTTGTTTATTGAGGTATATAAATAGAGTCTACGTTCCTTTTCTCGTCAGAATTAATATATTGAACCAAAACATTGCACATTGGAAGCCGCGAATTTTCCTAGTTCCCCAACTTGTTTTTGAAAAACGTCCAGGGTAATAATGACGTTCAACATTTAGATGTACTTCACACAGACTTCAAAACTAAGTTTGAGGACATTTTGACTGTGGAAATGGAATGTTGAAGAATCGGATATCATATGACAAGTAGAACTGATCGGAATAACAAAGAACTTAAGGGGAAGTTCGGTAGGGCTTGTCCTCCTCAATTTTCATTTGGTGTGATACCTTACAAGGGCGCCCCTGTCTGCACAATGTAAAGACAGAGGAACTATATCGCCACCCGGTTGTAGGGCAGGCAAGGGAAGGGAATCTTTTTACACAGGGTCTACAGAAAAAAAAAATTTGGCAAGTGGTTTACGGGGAAAAAAAGTTTGGGAACCTCTGGTTTAGATGGAATAGTTCTTGTAAATGTTGTTTTAGTAAATTTTACCGTCTTACCCATAGACTAGTAATTTGTAAGCAGATTTTACTTTCGAGGACCGAATGCTGATATTACAATGCGAGTTGCCTGTATACCGACAAATCACCGAGAGTGCGCTCGGCGCAAGTTGGTTTTTACCCCTTTCCCTGATTGTTTCATCTATTCATTTGAATGTGTATGGTCTAACCAGATAAAATACTCTTTCTTACCAGATATATATAAAAAGTTGGATATGGGGAAAATAATTTCTCTTAGGGTCTATGTCATCTGTTTGGAGGGTCTTTTTGAGGAGAGGAAGGAGTGAACATGTTGTGGGAGGGAGGAAACACAGAGGCCGGCAAATCGTTCCACAGCCGAGCTGTTGAACTCAAGAACGAGTCATAGAAGCGACCCGTTCTCATGTGACATTAGTCAACCGTGTACAAATATTGGGCGCGCGTTTGGCATGTTTCCCGATTATACACCGGTACCGAAGAGATCAATGATGCTAGTTCCTGCAATACCAGTAGAACGAAAACCGCATATCTACCTGACGCCTGTCTTCTAAAGATGCTGCAATCTGCCTGTTAAGACAGGGGAATCTATAAATCCGACCGCCCGTTTCCGCACAGAGTCAAGGGTTTTTTCAGGTATTTTGTGGCTCCAGACCAGAGGTGGCTGCCAAATTCAACAAATTTACCCATTTAGGTAATTATTCGGGAAAGGTACCAAGTTTTACCCAAACAACTGTCATTCTTATTATGCCTAAATCGAACATTTTATTATTCATTAACTCCTTCCTGTTCCGTGTTTTAAAAATATATACTCACCCTCTCTCTGTGAATGACCTAATATCTACCTATTAAATGTTACTGTTGTTAGTATCACTTAAACCGGGTTTTCAACTGCTAGTCTTATTGATTGTGCGTATACTGTGCGTAACGGCGGCGCACAAGAGGCAGTCATTTAGATATTCTAGACCATTGTGAGTTGGCTTTTCGGCCCTTCAATGGATAACATTGACTTTTGGGACACCGATATAAACCAAGCAGAATTTAATAATCAAAAATAAATTAGGCCTGGCAAATTATTTGGACGGTAATCATTATCATAACAATTGCATCACTTTGATAATTAGCTCTGTCAGATATTATATCACAAAAAACTAGATTTTACGATAAGACAAAAGCAAACAGTGATATTATAGATTGACAGTGACAATATTCACAAGGCAAAACAAAACGGTGATTATTTATAGAAATTTACAGCAACAATATTTTTTGTTGCATCACTTTTATAAAATAATATTTAAGGAAGGTAGGAATATTTCCACTTGGCAAGTATGTTTCTGGAACATGACAGTAACGGTACAATATTGCTTCCTTGTGATGACAATGTAAATTTATTTACACACTAGCTGACGTGTACACGGCATTGCTTGGGGATATCCTCAAGAGATAGATATATATAACATTGCGGAGTTTTCTATCGGCCTTTTTAAGATATATAATTCCGTAGTACATTATTTTGATGAATCTCATAAGGTTTAGCCAGCGTTAGCAATGTAAGCGCCAGAAAATATGTTTTTAATGACTCGATTACAAAACATCGACTTTTCTCTACTTTCTATAAATATAATATGCATGTATTACATATACAGGGTTTTCCAATAAGAGGTGTTATTTTGAATAGCCCGCTATTTCGGTAGATGTTACTTTTGAAGCTGTCATTTTTTGACATTTGACAAGTAGAAACTACGTCATTAATAAAAATGGAACGATTCACGCTTCAAAAACGCATTGCAATCGCAAAAATTAAAATTCACTTGAGTGAATCAAATGCAAATCATCTTGAGTGATGAGGCCCATTTCCACCTCGGTGGCTTCGTCAACAAGCAAAATTGTCACATCTGGGGCTCGGAAAACCCAAGAGTTATTGTTGAAAAGCCTCTCTATCCTCAACGTGTGACTGTTTGATGCAGTTTATGGTCCGGCGGAGTCATTGGACCTTACTTTTTCGAAAATGAGGCTGGAGCAACAGTTACGGTGAATGGATAGCGCTATTGAGAGATGTTTAATGATTTTTTATGGCCGGTATTGGATGGTATTGATCTGGACAACGTTTACTTTCAACAAGACGGCGGTACGTGCCACGCAAGCAACGAAACCATTGATCTTTTACGATTGAATATCAAAATAACACCTCTTATTGAAAAACGCTGTATAAACCTTCCGGAAGAAATTCTCTAAATAATAGTGAAAACCCTATCAAACTCCGTTGCATAGTTTAGAAGAACTAAGCGCACACACAGACAGACAGATGGCTACTTTATTTTATACTATTTAGAGATAGATATTCTACATTTACGTGACAACATTAAGCGTACAATTATGCAACCTTTGGTTAGTTAGCTCAGTGTTATATTGGACCCACACCACTAAAAAAGTTAGTTTTAATTTATATTGTTTTAAACCTATTTAGACATTCCCGAACGGGGAATGTAATACCCATAGAGTAAAGACGAAAACAAGAAATGCCATGTGGACGTGTTTTATGATCCCAAAGTATGAGAACTGATTTTTACCATCATTATGAAATTCAAATGTGATGGCGATATGTCAGGCAAGTGTAAGAGATTACAAGTCTGTGGCGACATTGATTTCCATTCAATATATACCGAAATCATTTCTAGTGTTCTGCTTTATTCTGTGGTTGTGAAGATGAAGGAGTGAGGAAGAGGTGGGTGAGATTGCTATTCAGATCTCGTCACTAAACACGACTGAAGCCATATAAAGCAACATTTTCACTATGAAAAAGGGCGATACTAGGGGTATCTAACACTTAATATTACATATATTTAGACACCAATTCATACTAACCCTTACATATACAGTTAGCAACAAAGTTAGAACATACATAAACTAACGTCACATTGAAAATAAATAGGTTTACTTTCAAGTTGAATACAATGTCAACTTGAAAATGACTTCAACTTGAAAATGATGACAACTTGAAAATGATGACAACTTGAAAATGATGACAACTTGAAAATGATGTCAACTTGAAAATGACATAAGCTTGACAATATATACATATTGTGACTGGGTATCTCATCAAAATGACAATTCAACACACCTACAAAAAGTGATATAAAGTCATGAAAAGTGATGAAACAAAAACTAGGTTAAATAGGTTACATAGGTAACTATTAAACCTAGTTTTTGTTTCAACACATTTAATGACTATATCACTTTGTAAAGGTGTGTTGAATTTTTATTTTTATGAAATATCATGGAACCGTATACATATATATGTATATATAATTTAATATGTAGTACAATTTAATTAGTTATTATAATATTAAATTTACTAAGCTATTTCTAACCTAAACATATATATTTTGGACCCAAACGTAAGTAGCAAGTTAGGTATTTAACCTCTAGAAATTTTTTTTTATATCATCACACAATTGGTCCATTAAAAAGAGATTAATTTACGATTTGTCTATGTTATGAATTGAAATTAATATTTATAATAAATAACCAAGGGCGTCAGTTCAAATGATGAAGCAATTTTAAAATGACAAAACAACTTAAAATTGATAAGCTTTGGTTTCATACGGAGGTCGAGATAAGATAAAGCAATTGGAGATCTTAAACGTGTGAAATATTTGCCTAGAAACAGCAGCATTTGTTCACCGTTTACGCTATAAAATTTATGTATCTACATATTTTGAAAAAAAAACTATCGACAAAATTATAATCATGGAAAACTTTGGGAAATGACTTTGCAAGCGCAGTTCCGCTGTCTGCACGTAAAAGTTCTGGGACCGTTAGAGCTTTGGATCAAATCATGTTCAGCCGACAAGCATAAGAACATGTCAGTTTATAATAAGTCTGTTTATAATCTATGCGGTTATTTCAAAACTACCGTAAAACCTAAAATAAGAAACAAATCAATGGTTCATACAAAGGTTCAATAACATTGGAAATTTTTCATCTTAAACACTTGAAGAGTGTCAATTAGAAACTAACGTCAAATTGAAAATGATTAGGTTTAATTAAAAATGTGACAACTTGAATATGATGACAACTTGAAAATGAAGTCAACTTGAAAATGACGTCAACTTGAAAATTACGTCAACTTGAAAATGACGTCAACTTGAAAATTACGTCAACTTGAAAATGACGTCAACTTGAAAATGACGTGATCTTGAAAATGACAACAACTTGAAAATGACGCCAACTTGAAAATGCTTCAATTTGAAGATGACGTCATCTGAAAAACAATGCAATGTATAAGAAGCTGTGTTCCGAGGACTGGGTAAGGTTAGGTTATGTTAGCCGAGAGATCGTGTTTGTGTTGTCTGTGCGACGGAATGAGGGGGCATTTGGTGGAAAGAGTCGGTGTTGATTTAGGAGACTTTGCACCTGCTGGTGCCGGTGGAGCTCTCGTCGTTCCAATCCATCTTGGCCTCCTTGGTTTCCTTGCGCTCAGACTCAATCAGCTCTCCGATCTTGTATTTGTTCATCAGCGATCTGTAAACAACAAAACAAACAAACACACAATGAATAAAGAAAAAAAAAATTAATATTATTTCCAAAATTAGCAATCGAATTCTTGTTTATTTAATTTAATTAGGTCATATCTAAGTAAAATGGTTTGGACATGAGGAGCGGATGAACGAAGAAAGAAATGCCAGGAGAATATATGACGAGAAAGTTGATAGTACAAGAACTCCGAGGAAAACATAACACGATCAAGTGAACCATACACTTGTGTTGGGACATGTCAAGATGTCAGAATAAAAGAAGAGAATGTTATTGTGTTTTGCGTGCGCTGCTTCGACGGCAACACTAAAAGGTATCGAATGCAGGAACTTGCAAAATGACACACATATACTCAAAAGTTGTATTCATTCTACACAAAAATGTACATGTGTGCGCGATGCTCCTTCAAAGGGACGATTCGATTGTGTTAGTGTCGAAAAAGGCAGCGCCTTTGGTACAAATAATATATTTAACAATCAGTGCCATCTGTTGGTCGCTGTTACTAATTAGTACAACTTCACTAACAAAATAATTATCATATTAGTTGGTTTTCTTTTAGTTTGCTGTAGAAAAATTATGGAAATTTTATATTGGCCTGTAAACCTTTCACCTTCACAAGCCGCAACATTGTAAATAATTAAATAAATAATGTAAACAACTAACAATTTGTAAGCTTTTTAAGGTCATTTCATAAAATCCTCCAGTCCTAAAGTTTCCAGCCTTTTAAAAAAACATCAAGTCTACTTTTGCCAGTAATCTTCTAATAAATGTTAAATATTGTAAAGGAGGTCAAATTTAAAGGAAAAGTAAAATAGCACATTTAAAATCAATGTACAGTGTTTTTTCTATATGTAAATAAGAAATAAATTTTTCTGAATCTGTTTATAAATAACAAAATTAGAAAGAGCCTAGGAACTCTGAACTAGAACTAGAATCTTTGAACTATGCGTCTCGGAAAACACTGGTCTGTGGCAGTCAACTCTTAGATCAGCAACATCATCAGCTGTAGGCAGACTGATAGAACCTAAGCGCAAGCCAAATACTAAGTTTGGTGATCGCACTTTCGAAGCATCTGGGCCGAAGGTTTGGAATAAACTCCCCACGGAACTAAGATCCATAACAAGTCCAACAGAATTCAGGTCTAAATTAAAAACTTACCTCTTTAAGCTATCATACCCTTAAATTAAATATACCTGTCTGAGAGTAGCATTCTTGTATTGCCTATAATACCTCCTAATCACACTTTTCTTATTGGATTTACATTATTCGACATCTGTCTTATACCGGGGGACGAATCATGTTTAGGAAGATGAATTCTGATCAAAACCTTGTACTGTAGTACTGCCCAGTGTAAAATTTGCTTTTCTTTTCCTAAACACGCTCATTAAAGAACATAAATATATTTTATTAAAATAAATACCGGAAAGTCCAATTATGTCTCGTGCGTGCAAACCGTATCTAAATATCTCTAATAAACAATAAACAGTGTTAATCTCAAGTGACCTCCCAGGTAAGTATGGTACTGTATATTATCTGCCTGTACAAAATATAAATAAATAATAATAATAATAACATATGTACATTTGTACAAATGTATTATATATTTGTACAGCGACCTTGAGGTGATTTTTCACAAAAACGGTGCTTTATAAATTATCCAATTATTATTATAAATGAATATTTTCGAATATTTGATGTGGCTTAGGTAATCCTGACCTACATCGGCTAAAGCTGAGAGCCTATTCTTACTAAGTCTAAGCGTATCAGCTGTTTTTTTCCACTGCCTACCCGATTACAAACTCTGTGTACGCCACCTTGCCGTGGTTCATTCTCTCTGAATACCCCTGGTCAATTAGTTAAGATATATCAACAGGGTACCTGGCATCGGAGCTGTGGCCGACATCTTCGAAGGGTTCGCTGCCGTCCTTTCCCGCCTGGTCCAGAAGTACCTCCTCGCCTCCAGGATGCTGCGGACAACAAAAAGACAAACATGAATTATACAAAAAAAAATATTTTATTATGTTTTACGTAAGTGAATTAACCCTTTGGTATCGTACGTGCATTTGAAAATACATAAATTTCAGCTTTTTTTTCTCCCTATCTAGAGCGAATAAAAATTGGCAGTTTTCATTTTCCAATTGCTGGCATAACTGGCTTCTAGAGGTGAGGCGTATTTATCGTACCCAGTAAAACCGAGTATTTCCATGCGATACTTTGTACTTGTGACAGATCTCTAAAATACCTGGTTCCAAAATACTCATGAGTATTTTATACCGGGACTAAATATTTTTAATAGGTATTTTTGATGGGTATTTTTAGTAGGTATTTTTGATGGGTATTTTCAGTAGGTATTTTTGATAGGTATTTTCGATGGGTATTTCTGATGGGTATTTTCAGTAGGTATTTTTGATAGGTATTTTGGATGGGTATTTTTGATGGGTATTTTAGTAGGTATTTCTGATAGGTATTTTCGATTGGTATTTTTGATGAGTATTTTTGTTGGGTATTTTTAGTAGGTATTTATGATAGTAGGTATTTTCTTGATGGGTAGTATTTGTGACTGGTATTTGATCCGATATTTAGCGACGGGAAAAATGTGGGAAATGGAATTCCGTAGCTACCCCCCCCCCCATGGATTTTGAAAAATTATTGTGGGGAATTACATATGATGATTTTGCCTGTGCGGAATTTTTTTTAGGGGGAGTATTCATTTTGAAATATTTTGTGTGGAATAATGTTCTTCAGAAATTCTGTAACACCCCCACCCCCCCCCCCCCCCCCCACGGATTTCGAATAATAAAACGGGGAATCAAGCTCCCGTAGAATATTTGTGGGGAATATGTGGGCAGAATTTATGCGAGTTCATTAGAATTACTTATTCTGAATCAATCCTCAGGTCGGTATTAAATACTTTTGAGTATTTTGTCACCGGTATTTTTTTGTACCTGTACTCATTGTACCCAGTAACGAAAAGTACTCATAGGACCCACCTCTACTGGATAGAACAATATATTTTTCTTTGGATTTCTGTCACTCGTTCATGCGGAAGCCATGTTTATATTTTGACAGGTGATTTGAAAGGTGAGTTGCACTTTTAGGCACATATAATAAAAATTACACATTGTTTCAACAATTACCACAAGAAACAACTATTTACATGCATAAAAAAGATGATTAGGTTCTTAGTTTGGATTAATCAAAGTAATTGAAACGAAACTTTCGCAAGTGTCACTCCATACTAAAAAAAATCCAAAATGGCTGCAAAGGGATCGTTTTATGAGGTAAATTTTGAGCATTAAATTAATAATGCATCTTTTACCATCTCTCCTCCAACATAATTAGTTTTTTTCTTGTAGTAATTAAGTTGAAACAAAGTGTAATTTCCATCTGTGCCTAAAAATGAAATGTGCGGCGGTTAGGTAAATATTTACCAAGTAATCAAATTAACTTCGAATAAGCAAGCAAGCAGCCTCTCAACATTTTCCTAACGAAAAATTTTAAGTTTGCAGTTTTTTTTTAATGGGGTAATACATTTGATTTGAATTCCTCATTAGAGCTGCCCTAACCCCAGTGACTCTGGGCAGTTAAATATTGCTAAAACCGAAAAAAATAACTTAATGGTTCATTTACATTTGACGCCTTTACCAGGGTATAATAATGATGTGAATGCGAGAAAGAACGCTGGGAATTTAATTTCACCCCATACATAAGTTTTCTCGCTTCGAAGCTGCCTTGGAATGCGGCGGCACGCGGGATGAGAAATGCGATGTCCAAATACCAGCGCCTATTTCGCGAGGGGAAGGCACATCACTAGCATTCCTAAATATTCAAACGAGTTATGCATAGATAAAGGCGCCAAATGCATTTTAATGGGACGCTAAAATAGTGATGGGAACAACCCAAACATTTTGATTATTTTGGGATTAGCTCATTCGAGTATTATGACCTCATAGAAATCGTTGTCTCCATTACTGACATAGTTAGAAATACTTTCTAAACGGTGTTAGAAAGAGAAAACACCACGCTTTATATTCACATCTAGAAGTTAACCACAGAATAATTAAAATGTACACCTATATGAAACCAAAGATCGCAATTTGAGAAAAATTAATGAAACTTTTTCGATTTTTTTTATATGAAACGACATAAAAGTGAGGTGAGTAGTGTTTATAGTACATTTGAGTAATCAAATATGTTTTTTTCGCTATCAGTAATGATAGTTCAGTGTTTAGGCGAAAAAGCTTAAGGTAAAAAATATATGTTTTTTTCAAAATTTAAACATTAAAAAAATGATGTGTTTATTTCTAATAATACAATTTGAAAGCATATTTCATCACCTTTCAAAAACAGTATTTAGTTTTCGGATACGTTCAAAAATATTCCATTAATTTGGATTTTGTCGAGAAGCGGAAATACACAAAAAATTCTCATACTTCCTGACTGCATCTAGAAATATAACGGTTAATATGCCAGAGGCCTGGAGGGTTTATGTTCTAATGTTTCAAATTAATACCTCAACAGAGATATATGTTATTCTAAGAATATTTTGTTAGATATTGCGCTTTGCATCGTAATGGGTACGGATCAATTTTTTAACCTGTAGCATGTTTTCAATCTATTGTATTATGAATAGATAGAATACACGCCATTGTTTATGAGACCTTCACACGCCTTACATAACCGTAGGACGCTAAGCATCGCAAGGCAAGTACACCAAGAGCAGTGCTTTTCTGTCATGCTTTAGATGTTCTTGGAGTAAGCGTTCAAAGGTGAAAGGGAGATATGTAAATAGGAAAGTTAGAGGGAGCGCGCTAATATTAAAAAAAACGATAGTAATTAAGCGAAAATGGTGAAAATATTTAATACAAAACGACTCGTTTGAAATAGAGCAAAATTTTCTAGACAAATGCTGTGAATTTTTTCATACCTATAAAATATTATATAATAGAACAAAACATGTCATTATAAAAAAATTATAAAAAATATATATGTACATTATTGTCAAAACACCGATACATAATTTTTTAAAGTACCTACATACAATACAAAAACACATATTTATCACCTCTGAACACAATTGTCAATTCTGTATTAATCTGTACTTTATTTATCAATGCTATCGATTATTTTCTAATCATCCAACTATATTATAAACTTATAAACTACCCTTCCCATTTTTTCTACCTTACAACTTCTGTGGTGATCTGTCTTTTTATTACTACTATCTGGCTGTTATTTACTTTACCGGTTTTGTTTTATATTAAGTGCTAAATTATAATATGAACTAAACTTGTCAATTTGACTGGCCTAAAACAGGATCCATTCCTAGTTGGCTAGTCAAAGTTTCCGCATGTTTTATTGTATGATTTTTATGTGAAATAAATTTATTATTATTATTATGTTTTTAATAATTTTCGGAGCTTACTTTGTGATTTTTTTCTATCAAGGGAATTTCATATAATTACCGTTTCGGCATTAGAAATGTATAGGTATTATCTTAAAAATAACATGTTTTATTTCAATACTTCTGTGGTAACTTGCGTTGTGTTTTCGCACCGTTTTGTTGGGTTGAAATCTAGGGATTAGTTTGTGCAGGAGTGACGGACATATGAATATATCCCTCCCACTGCTGCAAAAGAAGATGGGTCGAGAGACCAGTAGGAGAGGTCAAAGGGTCTACCCAAACAAGCCACGCCACGCGGCTGGTGGACGGACGCATCCTGAATCTACCTCACTCGATCAACCCGGGCACCCCTGCTAAATCACCAAACGTAACGAACCACTTGGGGTAACGTATGGCAGAGGTGCTGGTTATCCAACTAATGGTTCCCGGGGCAACGGTACCCAAACGCGCCACCCAAATTTAAAATCTCTTAAATCTTATGAAGCCATTAGTTGTTCCCAAAAGTTAACAAATTAGCTTGGGGAGTGAAATATTTCATTCATTTCTGAAGAAATTATCAATGTTAACCATCTATTTTCTGAAAACAGCTGATAAAATAACATATCTAGGAACAAAGATATTAGAAGAACGAGATGTGCTATGAGCAGTTCGTACTGAGTGGAATTGTTTTGCCGAGTGTCGCCGGTTTTGTTCACCAATACTACTGCACACCTTCGCTTGCGCTAAGGTATCCGCACTAATACATAGAACAGATTTCTGTGCGTACACGTCCCGATACCGTTCAAAGTACCCTAATTAGGTAGTACTCCGGCTACGGTCCGGCGGCCAACATAGCATATCTCGTTCTTCTAATATCTTTGTCTAGGAATAATCATTGATAAAAACCTAAAATGGAAAGATCACATCTACCATACAATAAAGAAAATTAGGAAATTAATTTATATATTCTTACGAATCAGAAATTTCTTATCAATGAAAAATCTATACTCAATATATTATGCATTAGTACAGTCTGTTCTACAATATGCCACTATCAGTTGGGGAGCAGCTTACAAAACTAACCTGACCCCCATAAAAATTGTTCAAAAACTCATAATACTAAAAAAAACTTCTCCACTGAACGCGTATTCAAAGAATTCAAAGTTCCTAATTCAATTATTCAAATTATAAAACAAAAAGATAAATACTCATTCATAGCTGAAAATCGAACCAAACTTAAATATATATTTGCATGCCCTAAACTACACACTTCTTTTGCTCAGCACCATTATACCCATCAAGGAAAACATTTCTTTAATAAATTACCAGGACAGGCAAAGCTTCCTAATATGTAATTTTTACTTTCTTTTGTATCTATCTATGAATAAATTTATTATTTTTTTCGTCTATCTTACTTGTGGATTTTATTGGTTGTTTTGTAAGTTCGTGACAAATAAATGAAATCTAACGTCTTTAAAATGTAGTTACCACTGCTATCAAAACAAGACACAGAACAAGATACAGATCAAGATTCAGAACAAGATAAAGTACAATATACACAACAAGTGGCAGAACTTATTTTTATAGCGTATTCGTATGATGATACAGAACGGAACTATACGGAAACGCCGAAGAAACCAAGGAGAGATTATAATACCTTGCTTGGCATATTTCATATCTCCTTCCTCGTTTTTTTAAATCATATAGGTACCAACTATTAATCATTAATCAAAACTAACCAGTCGTTTTTACCGGCTTTTAGATTAACTTCCTGTCCTGTCTAACCTGTTCCTAACTTTCCTGTTATTACATAAGTATTATAATATAGACACTAAGTACCTATCCATTCAAGAACAGAAACGCCAGAGATAGGTTTGAAGTACAAAAATCCCACCATACTAATTATTCATTAAAATGAATCATCAACATTAAAAAGTGTTTTTTTCAACTTGAGGATTTAAAAAAAAAATCGCACCTTGCGCCACAATACGAGGTATGTCAAAAAATACAAATAAATAGTAGAATTATCTGTGTGTAAGGATAGAATGGCCAACCTTATGATTCCAGAGATAGCCTCATTTTTAATGTCAGCGCCATACAAATTTTTCTTTAAAAAATTATAACTCCTTCATTTGTACACGCAATTGCTTCGTACGAAATTTTATAGCATAGTAATGATCAGCAGAATCCATTTCTAGCCAAAAAAATACCCTTGAAAATTCAAGTCTCTATGTCTATGAAAGGCGATTTTCAGCCCACTGTGCGACGAAAGAACTTCAATTGTCTATATACTTCTGCTTATTTTATTAATATAGGAAGTTTTCATTGTGTAGACACGACAGTTTTAGCAGAACTTAAATCTCATTAATTATCATTTTTTAATGATAAACTAATGTTTATAAGACAAGGTTTTTATGCATAGCACAAAGGATAACAAATTATTATAAGCAATAATTATTCGCCTGTAATATCAATCATCATAAGGCGCGGGTTCAATTCCCGTCGGCGTCATTTATTTTTACTCGGGAAATATTTTAAATTTATATTGATATTACAAGCGCGTAATTGCTTATAATAATTTATTACTCATTAATTATGATAACAAAATAAAAATAAAAACCTTCAATAATTAGCAATCAATCGATTATATGTATAATTCAAGAATCGCATCGTTTCGAATAAATTTTTATCGATTTGTTTATTTTTAGAATCGAAATGTTCCGAAGTTTTTTTATGTTTACGAATAACCTGACATTGTTTGAAAATCTCTTACTAACACGAAAATCTTGAACACCACAGTAAGCGGAAAACATTGCTTGTCTTGTGATGGAGGACTTAGCCAGCATACGAAATGAACGCACTACGCCTGGGTGGTACCCAAACGCGATGTCAACTCAGCCACCGACTGTTTTTTTTATAACAAATGTTTTAAATTGATGATTATCGATTGACTATTTATTATTATTTTTGTTGAAAATAAAATCGATATTCACAAAACTAAAATTTGTAAGGAGTTAACCCCTTGGGAAATTTTGTGACATATTCTTCAAAGATTAACAGCCGTAGTCTTTTTGTGAGATATATCTCCCAGCCTGTCGCGGTCAATTAAAAGTTATGCTATCTCACTTTGTATTACGGTGAGATTTATCAATTAAACGTTGTTAGAATTAGTGAATACCACGTTTTCAGATTGCGTTAAATATTTTCAAATTGTTGAATAAATATTTTTATAAAAAATGAAAAAAGTAAAGTGAAAATAACTTTTTATAATTAACATGTTTTTTAGTTTCGTATTGTCATGTCTGTACGAATGTGGATGAGTGCAAGCGAGATGGAATGCTTGCAAGATCTTATAAAAGGCGATGCACGTTAGTTGTGCGCCCTCTTTTGCTACAAGCAGCTCCCCAATAAATACCAGTACATAGATAATCTAAGAGTATTATTGCATACTACCCGACACGCTACAATAAAGGCACGATAATACTCCATACACACGTGTAAACCATAATACACGTGTAAACCATAATACACGTGTAAATCAGAAAAAAATAAAATATGAGCGTCGAGCAAACCCCCAGTTATTAGAGTCTTCCCACTTTATTTTAGAGATTTGATAAGGCAAATTCAACCTTGGGTCTGTCCAATACACCAGCGCCGCGGATCGCATATTTTTTTGCACGACTGCTTCACTTACGTCGTTAATGCGAAGTTTAATGCTAAATCACTATTTTGATTAATCTTTATAACGAATCGGTATACATTATGAAGACCAAAAGATATGTTTTAGATAAATTGATTTTTTTCCTATCGCTTCGCTTGAGTAAAATACAAATAAAAAAATTAAATTACTCAATAAAAAATATAAATGTAAACTACTAAAAAAAATTTTTTTCCAATTGAAATAGTATGAACGCGTAAATGAAACAACTTACATAAAAATACATTATTATAGCTAAGATTATCTGTGACAGTTTCATTTGATTAACTTTTTTGCTTTCTTATAAAATTATTTACAAAATAAATAAAAACCAGTTTTTTGCTTGAAATCGAACATTTCTAGACTCCGTTTGTCAAGCGATTTTAATGCCTATCACCTACAATATAAGTTATACCAAGAATGTACAAATTTTTGGCTTGTAGCTTCCTCTTAAGATTCTAGCTATATTTTAGGGAATTGTCTTAGATGGTTTGGGCATGTAGAGCGAATGAGCGAAGAAAGGAGTGTAAGGAGAATATACGATGCAAATGTGAATGGTATCAGAAGTCGGGGACGCCCGAGGAAGACATGGCACGACCAAGTGAATCAGATACTTGAGTCGGGCCATGTCAAGAGTCAGAACAATAGAAGAGTATGTATGAGACGATGTATGAATGTGAATGAGGCAAGGAGTGTGTGCCAAGACCGAGTTGTTTGGCGGTCCGTCCTCTCTGCCTACCCCTGCGGAGAAACGGCGTGATGGTTAGTTAGTTAGTCTTGCCTTAAAGCCTGTGACTGACCATGTCTTGGCCTATTTCAGCATATCGCTCGCTATACATTCCCATTGGTAGTTTATGGCGAGCGATATGCGTATAGCGTAATTTGATAGCGTAATATAGCGTAATTTTAAAACAAATAAATAATAACTATATTTTTAAGTTATTAAAACAACTATTTTAATTATAAATAATGGAACGAATACGAAGACAAAGTGTGGCCTTCGAAACCAACACAAACAAACGAACGTATTACACTATAAATATTATTAAATTATAGACATTGACGTAAATGCAATGTGAAGAGAAAAAATAATAAATAAAATTATGACAGCTGTGTACAGATACTGCCATAGGTGTAGAGTCAGGTGTGTGCGTGTGTGTATTTTATATATAAACATAACCTTGGTCCATAATGATTTGAGATGGAGGCTTCACGTAAGCGCGGTGACAGACACGCCGGTTTTGCTAGTCATTTTTCTTCGGCCGGTGCTAATTTACGTGGAAATATACGCAGGGTCCACTTATACCTGCACCGTCACACAGTGGGCTGAAAATCGCCTTCCATAGACATAGAGACTTGAATTTTCAAGGGTATTTTTTTTGGCTAGAAATGGATTCTGCTGATCATTACTATGCTATAAAATTTCGTATGAAGCAAATGAAGTACGAATTAAACACAAAAACAATAAATAAATAAACTAACTTTTTTTATTTCTTAGACTGTTTTGGTTTATAGTGTCAATAAAATATTGTACACTAGACAAATCATATTCATATGTAAAGCATTTAAGCATTAAAACGAATCATCAACATAAAAGTTTTTTTTGACATTGAGGATTTAAAAAAAAAAAGCGCAAGTTGCGCCACAATACGAAGTATGTCAAAAAAATACAAATAAATAGTAATATATCTGTGTAAGGATAGAATGGCCAACCTTATTATTCCAGAGATAGCCTCATTTTTAATGTCAGTGCCATACATTTTTTTCTTAAAAAAATGATAACTCCTTCATTTGTACACGCAATTGCTTCGTATGAAATTTTATAGCATAGTAATGATCAGCAGAATCCATTTGTAGCCAAAAAAAATACCCTTGAAAATTCAAGTCTCTATGTCTATGAAAGGCGGTTTTCAGCCCACTGTGCGGCACCGGCCCGGCAATGTACAAACCGGGAGCGCTGCCCGGTCCCTAGATTTTTTTTATTTTTTCATGGTCTCCATAAAACGGTTATGCACCAATATATTTTACAGAGAAGATTTCAAATTTAAGGTGCATTTAAGAATTAAGAGGAGATGGGGGAAGATGTACTATTTTATTACATGTGTCAAAAAGATGCTAAATTGTTTGTAAGACGTTGAAAATGTCAATGGTCAATTCAGGATCGTTCAGCATTTGAATTGCTCTGTTGATTGGCGTCTTCTAGCAGGCAGAAGTTCTCGCTTTCGGACTATAAAAAAGGGCATAATAGATGCCAATTAAGTCGATAACAATTGATTAAAAATATAAATTCTTATATATAATTATAAGCCGTTATTATAGGCCGTTAGAGCAGGTATGCTGTCAAGGTGTTTTTACTTTTGCAGTACAAACGTCAAAAGGATACTATTCAACGCATTCTGCACTTCGCTGTATACGTCAGAACTGTGGGTGGATTACACTGCATCCCAATGGCATAAGCTAAATGTCGCTTACAATAATGCTTATCGACAACTATTCCGCCTACCGAGATACTGCAGCGCTACGGAAATGTTCCTGGAGGGACGAGTGCACTCTTTCAAAGCGCTTCTCCGCCACCATATGGGAAGCTTATGGCGCAGACTACGATAATCAATCACTTCTGTCGTTATTTCAGTTCTGTGAAACTGCCACATAATTAAATAATAACAGAACTTGAAAATTAACTTGTAAATTTGATTAGCCAGTTGTTGGCTGTAAGATTTAACTATGTAAAATTGAATATACCCACCTAGTCACTTATAATAAAATTTAATGTGTATTATATAAATAATAAGAAATTCAGAAATTCATTGAAATAACCGGCAGGTTGCCGTCCGGCAAAACCGGTGCGTCTATCGGCGTGCTTAGTGTTTTGCATACTACATAACTAGCATCAAAATACATAATAATATCATTATATCCATTATGGGTCATTATTGAATGGGTACTGCAAAATAATCCTAAAGTTGCCACCCCCTATTTGAAGTATGTTGTCGAGTTGAATTAATAATTGGGAAAGGGAAATAGATGAGGAAGGAAAGATGTCAAGTACCTGGAGGGCGATTCACGTTCTTTTTAAGGACACCAAAAGTAACCTCGCCTTCAAATTTATCCTTACCTTCGAATATTTCGTGAAATGCGATTCTCGTTCTCCCAGTGACAGTCGATAACCGGCATATTCCTTACATTTTGAAACATAACGCTAGCGTTGGCCAACGCACCGTAAGGAGAGCTCGGGACCTGTCTTTGAGATGTCAATGGCTGACCGCGGCTGTCATTTGACAAAGGATTTGTTTTACTGTGATACGTTTTTTTATTTAGTTTTCCATATTTAAGTGGTTTTAACACGAGAAAACTTAATATTATCGTAAGTATTGACTGTAAACATGATTTTTGAGTTAATTGTCGCTTATAAACGCTATTAAATGATTCGAATTAACGTAATTGTGATGTTTCAAAGTAGGTATGCAACCTGCCAAAATACCGATATGTCAGAAATATGATAAATACAATAAACTTCACTTTTTATGTGCGATATACCTATAATAATTTACCATTGAGGATTTTCTGATAAATAATAATCATAATAATTTGCAGATCTGGTCATCGCACGGCTAAAGCTATTTCAAACAACGTTTTGATTCTGAATTGTTAGTCTGTAGCGGCAGCTACTAGAAGGTTCTGGAAATTCAAACTAACTAACTAACTAACCATCACGCCGTTTCCCCGCAGGGGTAGGCAGAGAGGACGGACCGCCAAACAACTCGGTCTTGGCACACACTCCTTGGCTCATTCACATTCATACATCTCTTCTATTATTCTGACTCTTGACATGGCCCAACTCGATTATCCGATTCACTTGATCGTACCACGTCTTCCTCGGACGTCCCCGACTTCTGCTACCATTCGCATTTACGTCGTATATACTCCTTACACTACTTTCTTCGCTCATTCGCTCTACATGCCCTAACCATCTAAGCGTCTCTTTCTTAATCTTACTCATTACGCTTACATCAGCTTTGCACTATTTGGATCTCCACATTACTCACACGATCATACATGGTTTTACCACGCATGCGCCTCAGGGATCTCATTTCTACAGCATTCAATCTACTTTCATCCTTTCTCTGTCAGCTCCATGCCTCACTTACATACATCAGGGGAGGTACCAGCACTCTATTGTGGACTGCTAACTTCGCTACTTTGGACAATTTTTTGTTAGCGCCAACTGCGTTCAGTCCTCCATTAATGGAGTTACCTGCATTTACCCTTCTTTTAATATCTCTGTCAGCCTTCCCATCTCTCGTAAACGTACTTCCTAAATACAAAAACTTATTTATTTATTTATTCATTTTCGGGAAATCGACAGTTTAAATTTAATCAGTTTGTACATAAGTATTATATAGTAAAATAAAACCAATTATGGATTTCCTCCTTTTGTCTTTAACTGAGACAGCATAATATGGAATAAGTTATTTAAATTTGTGAGAAAGGAATATGAATTAAAAAATTTATACAAAACAAAAGATTATATAAAACGAAAAATTTACAAATCAATACATTTATAGCCATGGAGAGAGGTTGTAGGTATAAATCAAATTATAATAGATTGATCAAATCATAATAGATCCACCTGCTCCGAGTATTGTATGTATAAAACGGTGACCGGATAAATCATCAAAATGATAATTCATCACATTTTTTAAAAGTTATATAAAGTCATGGAAAGTGATGAAACAAAAACTTTATTAGCTGGGTTAAGTAGGTTAGGTTTAAATTTTTTTTCTTAATTGTTTAATAAATTATTAGGTACCCCCATCAAAAAGGTTGCAAAAAACACAGAATAAAAATTCATAGTTAAAAATGTGAATAGAAACTATGAATCCTCACGCATATAATTGAATTTAAAAGATTCAACCAAACATAATAGTAGAAGCGAAGAAGTTATATAGGTACATAGGTATATTTGTGTCTAGAAGAATAAAAGTGATAGAATATACAACATTTATACTGATTAGTTTTAAGATGAAATATATATAAACAGAAGAACATTCGACGGCCGGCATAGTCCAGTGGTAACGCATTGGACTGCCATTCCGAAGGTCGCGGGTTCGAACCCGGCGTGCGCAAATAAATTTTATTTGATTAATTTGTGTTATTTCACAATTAATTAATTAAAATAATATATAGTATATTTGCGGCACGTTCCAGAGTGGAAGATACTACCAGTATCGCCCTGGTGTAAGACCACCATTCAGAATTGAAACGTTGCTCCAAATGGCTTTAGCCGTGTTTAGTGACTAGATCTGAATAGCCAGGTACTTCCCCACCTTCCTCTTTCCCTTCCCCACTTACCTTCAGCCTCACAACATCCCCCAATTGGGGATGCCATAGTCTCACTGGCTCCAGACGGGAGCAGTTGGGACTCTTGTGAGGTATTCACTATAAAAAAATATATATATCACCCAGATCAGAAAGACTGTGAAGTCTCGGAATCGGAGAATTTTGGTAATTGTGGTGTTATTGAAGTAAAAAGGCAGAAGAAATGTCAGCATGATTTTTTGGGTACATGGATATTGATAAATTGAAGTAATTCGGGACAGTCAATTTTAAAATGTAGTATTCTTTGTAACAGTATGAAATCTGTGCTTATTCTTATTTCTGAAAGTTTCAACAGAGACATTTTTATCCAGGAGGTAATTGAAATCAATGTTTTGTATAGGAATATGCAATTTATAGTTTATTAACCTTAGAAATTTCCGTTGAATCTTTTCAATGTTATCTGAATGAATATTGAAAAATGGAGACCATAACTTAGGACGGGTTGTTTCGGAGAATTTGAACAATTCATCAAATTTCAACGTTCATTTACGGGTTCTGTGAAAGTCCTATTCAAATTCTGTTATTATATCAGTATAGGCTAGTTGCTTGACAGAACTGAAATAAAAACAGAACTTAAAAATATCTTTCACAGAACTTGAAAATTAACTTTGAAATTTGAAGAATTGTTCAAGTTCTCCGAAACAACCCGTCCTTAGAGTTATACTCAAGTTGGCCACCTGACAAGGGTTTTATATAACATAATAAATGTTCCTAAATTATTGAAATCTTTTTCAGCTCTCAAAAAAAAGCCAAGAGTCTTTAGGGCATTGTTAATAATACTGTTAATACGACATACAAAGGTGAGTTTACGGTCGAACATAATGCCTAGATCAATATTTTTACTAACACAATTAAAATTTTCATAATTTAATGAATACTGAAAAAATATAGGATTATTTATTTTGGAAAATGAATAAACTGACATTTATTTGTGTTTAATGCTAATTTGTTGATTAAGCACCATTCAAAAAGATATCTCAAGTTAGTTTGAAATGTAATACAATCATTAATGTGGTTAATCTCTTTATATAGTTTCATGACATCGGCAAACAGTAGAACGTTTATGTCAGTAAATACATCAACAATGTCGTTTATGAATATTATAAACAAAATGGGCCCTAGATGAGAGCCTTGCGGCACTCCACTTGTCGCCATAAATTCGTATGAATTTGTGCCATTTATTCTTAAACAAAGACTTGAAAAAATAACTAGTAAACAAATTTAGTAAATTACCGTAAATTCCAAGTTTAGCTAATTTATTGATTAATATTTTGTGACACACCTTGTCAAATGCCTTGCTGAAGTCAGTGTATACTGAGTCTACCTGGCATCTGTTTACTAAGGATTAATAATTAAGTGTAATACAATCATCAATGTGGTTAATCTCTTTATATAGTTTCATGTCATCAGCAAACAGAAGAACGTAGATCCGTGTCAGTAAATACATCAACAATGTCGTTGATATATAGATGACAACGTCTTATTTGAGATAAAATGAAGACATTTAATGTTTACGTACATATTATTTTATGTGCTGAGTTGAATGACTATCGCTTTGTCATTGCGAATGTCATGATTTAATCTGAATATACAAAATGCAACTCATCGCGAAAATCGTCGATAAATCGCGAAAAACACACACGTCAGATGACTAGCAGAGATCGCATCTTTCAGATCGACGATAAATGTAATTACCAACAGTAATCATCCAATGGTATCAAGAGATAATAATATGATAAACATTTTCAATTATACGTATCATGATTATGTATTATTATCAAGATAGAATAACGCACAGAAGTTAGGTAACGACCTTAAGGCTCCATAGTGCAAATATGAATGTTAGAGGAGAGCGGTGGCGGCTCGTCTACGGAGGTCTTTTGGTCAATGACCACCCAAAAAAAGAGCGAATGAGCGAAGAAAGGAGTGTAAAGGGGAATATATGATGCAAATGTGAATGGTAGCAGAAGTCGGGGACGCCAGAGGAAGACATGGTACGACCAAGTGAGTCGGGCCATGTCAAGAGTCAGAATAATAGAAGATTATGTATCAGACGATGTATTAATGTGAATGAGGCAAGGAGTGTGTGCCAAGAACGAGTTGTTTGGCGGTCCGTCCTCTCTGCCTACCCCTGCGGGAAACGGCGCGATGGTTAGTTAGTTAGTTACCTCCCAAAATATGCTGCAATAGTATTAATATAAAAAAGGATTTAACAAACTACCCGATTATTAATTTATTTTTAATATTCTTGCATTTTCGTACGGTAATAGCGAGTTCCAGTGCCATCTAGCGTCCAAATGAGAAGCTACTGTATGTACCTAGCGTGGGGTCACATCATGTTTTGTCCCCAAGCTATCTCCTTTCTTTCTCTTTGCTATACAGACAAAGGAGGTAAACACTATCATGTCTGACGTATGTTTAGTATCACAAATATTATATTTTAAAGGGATTTTCGGACATGACCGCGGTCAGACAGAGATATCTACGACCTAAGATTATTAAGGTATTAGAGGGAGATGTAAAGAAATGTCAGTCGTAAGTGTTTGTGTTATAAATGATAACCATCTTGAACTTGAATATTAGTTCGCGAAATTGTTTATCCATTGTTGATATTAATTTGCATGGAATAATTAAAAATTTAATTTCTGTGGTATCGTTTTGAAAGAAAACGCAAACAATTCATTGAATTATGACAAACGTATTCAAATAATAATAATAATAATAATAATAAATTTATTTCACATAAAAATCATAGGGGGAGGGGGGGCACATTGATTCGTGGGGCACATTGGTACAGTATCTATATCTCAAAACCGATAAACGCTACACAGTCCGGCACATCACTAGAATGCTCAAAGACATTCACAAGAATGACAGTTGTGACACCGCTCGCTGCCAGTTTGCCGTTAGGCCTCAACGGTCACTGACGTGTTAGAAGTGGCGTGCGCCGCTGCCTACAAAAAAAATACGTGAAATGTAATTGTGTCTCAGGAGGATACTCTTAGTTGTTTTTGTTATTTTTTGTTACTAAATGTAAGTAAATATAGTTATTATTGTATTTTAAAATGTTTTTGATTGCAAGATTATTATATATTTGAAAAAATTAATTGTTTGTGGAAAAAGTCCTTTGGGGCACTTTGATACGGTAATGTGCGGGGTACAATGATACGTATCAATCTGCCCCTTTATTGTATTAAAGTGCCCCGTCAAAAATAATAGTTTATTTTATTTTATTTTATTTTTTTTTTCAGAAAATGGTGCGCACTTACAAACCCAAAACTGATAGAAAAAATATCAATGAAGAAAACATTGAAGATGCAATACGTGAAGTATTGTCAAAGACTTTATCTATACGCAAAGCAGCCGACAAATATGGCATCAAAACTGCAACCCTACAACACTCCTACTTTGGATGCTGACCCAGTTTCAGCGTCTGATGCTGACGATCCTCTACATGTTTCTTCATCAAAGGCTATTCTTACTCCTGAAGTAGTTAGACCTTATCCAAAAAAGGCGATTACTGACAGTGTCTTAAAAAGAAAAGGAAGAGAAAAGGGACGATCAAGAATATACACTGAAACACTAGAAAAAAATAGATTAGAAAGCTTACGTAATGAAAAGAACAGGAAAAGAGAATTACAAAAAGCAAAACAGCATGCAAAAGAATTGAAAACAGTGAAAAATCTGTTGGGATTAACTGAGCCAAAAAAGGAAAAGAGAGTGACTTCTTTGCCTGCAGAAATAGATTCCGATTCTAGTCAAGATGAAGTCGTGATGACGAGTGATAGTGAAGACATTGAAATGCCGTCGGAATCGGAAGAAGAGGTAATTAATGAAGAACCAGTTAATCCTGAACACATAAATATTGGAGATTTCCTGCTAATTAAGTATGAGAAGAAGAAAACTGTGATTCACTACGTTGCCAAAGTTGTATTTAAGTATAAATAATGTGACAGAATATGAAGTATTATATCTCAGAAAAAAAGCAGGGTCTTCTAAGTTTATATTTCCAATTGCGGAACACAAAGCAAATGTGGATGTTAGAGATGTAGTTTTGCAATAACCAAAACCAACTTTCTACAAAGGCACATCTCGAACATCGTCGCTTTATTCATTTTCGGTAGGTTTAACTCGATATAATATCCAGTAGATTGTTTTGTAATTTATATGAGAATTTTTATGATTATTTTTTTTTTAATTTTTGATGTTTGTTTAATTTTTTAAGAAAAACATTGTTCATTTTGATAGGAGATTCTAATATTATATTTTCATTAACAATATTCAATGTTAAAGTCTGATTACTTAGTAAGTATATAACTGATTATATAATTAAGAAAATAACAGAGAATTAGTCTTGTTCTATGATGACAATTTTGTTTTTTTTTGTGATTATATTCCTTAAGTAACTTAAGAGACTGATTATGGCTAATGTGCACTCTTAATAAAAAGTATTTTGCGATCTCAATCAATAAAATTGTTTTATTTCTTAATTTTAAGTAATAATACAGTTTATATTGGGTTTTTAGTCAGTTTAAATTTGCATTTCATATGGATCTAAAATACCTATCAAACTGCCCCACCCCATGAATCAAAGTGCCCCACTAGTGGGGCAGAATGATACAAATATGATTTTTTCTTAAAATCAGTTTATCTCTATACGTCGCCAGTTTTTGCGGTTTTAGCGTAGCCAAAATATAAGCTGACATATCAGCCAATGCACACATCAAAACAAATATTTAAATATAATGCTTTATGGTTCTCAGAAAAGAGATTGAATTTTTGTGTATCAATGTGCCCCCCCTACCCCTACAATGAAACATGCGGAAACTTTGACTAGCCAACTAGTGAATAATAATAATAATCCAACTAATGAAGTGACAATTAGTTTATGTTACAGAGAGAAAAATAATCAATAAAATGAAAGTTATCATTTTTATCAGTGCATTTGCGGGTGCAATAAAATGAACTTATATGTACTTTTGCTTGTTTACTTTTTAAGTTTGCTGATAAACAATGGACTGAGTTTGGAGTCGATACAAATTAAAACTTTTAAAAGGAAAGAACTTTAAAAGAAAAAAAGGATTAATTAGTTATATGTGTAAATAAATAATCTTAAATTAAACAATATTGTACTACAGGCTTCAGAATAGGTGGGTACCGGCAAATTAATTACATACATTGGCGTTTTTATAATTTTCATTACGCATTAGCAATATATTAACATTTCATATTATTTATTTTCGATTAACCAACTTCTGGACCTCTGGAGGAAATCTCGCTAATATTGAAAAACGATTGCGACATTAGACTCTAATAACGGGGTTTCGCTAGAGGCTCACATTTGAATTATTTCTGATGAACGTATTACTAAAATCCAAAATGTTTCTAGAGGGATCCCTACGGATGTCAGTTATTTATATTTAAGATTAATAAAAACTATTAATTAATGTTTGAAACATATTTCTCTAATAGGTGTATTTTTATATATTTTTTGTTATCAGTAATTTTAATGTTAAAAAAAATGTTAATTAAAAAAAAAATAGTACCTATTTATGTACTTAGATAGAAAAAATACATAATAGCGTTGATAATATTATGTTAAATTTTATTGTTTATCTTCCAAACGGTTATTTTATACTAAAGAGAGATAAGGATCTAAAGTCTTTATTTCAAGTTTAAAAATTGTTATTTTTGTTCCTAATACTTAATCTTCATTGTTGTTATTATTTATATTTAAAATTACGAATCTTTTGTGCGGTTTTATTTCGATTACTGTATAATAATGACTAGCCATTTAATAAATAAAGATTCTCAATTTTAAAATTGGAAATTCATTTGTCATACGGCATATATTCTGGTCTAGTAATATGTAATTTCTATCACCTAAGAAATTCTAAAAAATATTGTAGGTACTATAGGATTCATATATTTTATACTGATTTATAAATGTGGAAATTCTAACTATACAATTGTAAATGTTCTCTAAAATGCCCTGGAAAGAATCTCAAACTTGTGATGTCCCGAAAGAAACCATTCACCTGTTCCGAATGCAATTACTAATGTTATCCAAATTGACCCTGGTAATAAATTACATCTTTGCGATTCTTTCAAGGATAAAGAAACCATCCTGTCACTTCGAATGCAATCAACAATGTTCACAAAATTTGTTTTGACAGCATCGCCATTCCATTGTAAGAATATTATGTATTAAATACACAATTTGGCTGTCCTGAAACGGGAATCCTTCCCAGTTGGACAGACAAAGGTTCATTTTGTTTTGTATTTTTTGTAATTTATAGATAATCTAAGCTATAATAATGTATTTTTTAAAAGTTGTTTTCTTTACGCGTTCATACATTTATATTGAAAAAAAATATTTTTTAGTAGTTTACATTTATATTTTTTATTGAGTAATTTATTTTTTTATTTGTATTCTACTCAAGCGAAGCGATAGGAAAACCTTCAATTTATCTAAAGCATATTTTTTAGTATTCATAATGTACACAAATTCGTTATAAAGATTAATCAAAATAGTGATTTAGCATTTGCCAGGGGTTATCCTTAGGAGATAGACAAATACAATCGCGAATTTTTTTGTAGACCTTTTTAAGATATACAATTCCGTAGTACATTGTTTCGATGTATATCATAAGGTTTAGACAGCATTAGTAATGTAAGCGCCCGAAAATATTTTTTCACGCCTGGATAAACATTAACTTTTTTCTACTTTCTATAAATATAATATGCATGTATTATATATATATAAACCTTCCGGAAAAATGTCTAAATGATAGGTGAAAACCACAGACATAGGAATTAATAGACGAGAAGATAATGGCGAGGGGTAAAATCAACTGTTGAAGAACGAAGGGCGTAAGGCTGACTGTGATTCGTCAATAAATCAATCTGACAGTAAATAGGCATCTCGCATTATAATATCACCATTTACTTCTTAAAAGTAAAATCTGCTTTTGAATGAATAGACATTTTTACATGGGAGCGCAAATTACTCGCCACGTTATGAACTAATTTGCGAAGTCCAAATTCGGCAAAAAAATTCGGTTCTATTTTCAGACTCGAATATTTCGTTTAAGTATTTAGTTAAGACACTTTTATAAATGTTCATAATTTACTTCCCAGCAACCAACCAGCTTTGTGTTTCGCGTCCAGACATGTTTCTACAACTGATTCATATTATACGATGTGAATATGCTTAAAATAAAGTAAAATAATGCTTATATATGGAATGTAATACGACAATTGGGTTTATTCTCTTTTTCAAATCTATTTTTACAAGTTTTCATAGTACAAGTCAACATTTTGCCGTGTTATTTCGTAAAATGAACCGATGATGCCTCGACCATAGTTCGCACAAGAATGATGACGTCACGTTTTCAAATTTCACTTGAGGCCATACGCGAGCCCAGCCGGCTCCAATGGAACCGGTATGGGGAGTGGGGATAATACGCTTTTAATCACTTAGGGCAGGTCTACTAATATTCATATGTCTATGGTGAAAACCCTATCAAAATCCGTTGCGTAGTTTAGAAGAACTAAGCGTACAAACAGACGGACGCGGATAGCGACTTTATCTTATTCTCTTAACAGATAATATAGTATATTATTCACAAATTTAATGAACTTATTTGGAATCTTATATTTGTAACAAATATAAACTTTGATAAATACGTAACGAAGAATTCCAAGATAAAAATTAGCATGTTATGATACGCCGCAATAATAAATTAAATTAATGACTTAGTAAAGCGTGTCTTAGAACGTATTTCGTTTTATATACTTAAAAATAAAAAATCATAATGGTTTGAAATTTCAATTTTTAAAGTTAAGGCGATGCCATACGTAGTAATGCAAAATCATGTGTTTTTGGTTTGAATATTTGGTGGCCTAGAAATGTTTCAGATGCTTTAATTAAATAGTGCGAGTAGAATACATCTTGGCCTTTGAAATAATCGAGTATTTTTTAGATACGTCTTTTAATAAGCCCAGAAAAAAATATGTATAAGGCCTCTGAAAACTGCTTTAAAATTCAAAATCTCCTACTTACGAACCCATTTTCGATTATGGTTTTATTGTATAATGTGGCAAATCAAGTTATTTATAAAATGATCGAAAAAAATTTAAATATTTGTGCCTGAACATCCACAAAATAAAATAAAAGGCATTTTTTGTCAATGTTTATTTCTTGCATAAATCAAAACAGGTGGATGGTGTGAAGCGGGAATTTAAGCCTTATCGCCATCTACGTAAGGTGTTATTGATAGCGGCTCGATTCAAAATATGACACGACGTAGTGCATCGCCTTAAGTAGCCCCATAGGAAAAAGTCCTCAGCGACCAGTTGATGTCTTCACTGCAACTAATTACACTTCATTTCTAACGAGTCATTTCTTACGTGGGACGTGGCTCCATTCTGCTGGAAAATGTGTTGCGATCGAAGCCAATCTGATTTTACATTTCTGGAGCCAAAAAAATCCGCATCATATGGCAATATCGATCGGAACGCGAGACATTTCGAGACACCCTATATTTTTAGAGAAATTGTTAATTTCTTCCGATTCAATTTTAAGTTTGTATATTATATCAAAATGATATAAGAATGGCGGATCTGATAAAGAATTTAATGTGACAAGAAAAATAATATTGTCTGCGACGCAATTATCCACACTAGGAAATACAAAAATTAAGATAACTTGTAAAAATAAATTATTGAAAACAATATTTCTAAATAGAGGGTTTTCCAATAAGAGGTGTTATTTTGAATAGCCCGCTATTTCGGTAGATGTTACTTTTGAAGCTGTCATTTTTTGACATTTGACAAGTAGAAACTACGTCATTATTAAAAATGGAACAATACACGCTTCAACAACGCATTGAAAATATTAAAATTCACTTGAGTGAATCAAATGCAAATCATCTTGAGTGATGAAGCCCATTTCCACCTCGGTGGCTTCGTCAACAAGCAAAATTGTCACATCTGGGACTCGGAAAACCCAAGAGTTATTGTTGAAAAACCTTTCTATCCTCAACGTGTGACTGTTTGGTGCGGTTTATGGTCCGGCGGAGTCATTGGACCTTACTTTTTCGAAAATGAGGCTGGAGCAACAGTTACGGTGAATGGATCGCTATCGAGAGATTGTTAATGATTCTTTATAGCCGGAATTGGATGGTATTGATCTGGACAACGTTTACTTTCAACAAGACGGCGCTACATGCCACACAAGCAACGAAACCATTGATCTTTTACGATTGAATATCAAAATAACACCTCTTATTGGAAAACCCTGTTGTATAAAACAAAGACGATATCCGCGACTGTCTGTTTTTGCGTTTAGTTCTTCTAAACTATGCAACGAATTTTGAAGGTTTATATAACTGACAAATATGCGCATTGATTAAATGTTGCATAAATGTGTAGTAATTATAATAATAATAACTATGACATGAAAAGTTTTTTTTTAAAAGCGGACTTGATCAATGACCGTACAGTGGCTAATTTGGCATCGCCACCGGGTGTCAGGAGTCGTGAGTTCAATTCCCCGACTGGCTACAATCAACAATCGACACAATCAAAATTTCAAATTATTGTCAGGTTATTCGTAACCCGGGAATGTTTCTTTCTTTTAACTAAATAAATGGTCCATTGTACAGAAGGCATCCAGATAAGAAAAATAACTTTACTTTTCAGATTATGGTATTAAAAAATGTCTTATCTTCCTCGTGATTTAAATCTAAGATATGTTTTTATCAACACCTGGGCGGTAGGTAGATATGATACCTGATAAATAACACAGCGATTTTTTTTATTTAAGTTTATTTAGGAAACATACAGTTTTACAAAAAAAAATAATTGAACATAAAATATAGAACATGATTTAAACCAGTTAAGTTCCATTTATAATATTTATAAAAGCTTGAAATTAATTAAAAGTAATAAAGTACATAGTGTGTGTGAAAAATGATTAAAAAGAGAATACTAAACAATACAGAAGTAATGTTTTTAACTTAGGTACATAGTAAGGTTAATTTGATTTTAAACGATTTAAGGGTACAGTGGAAAATGGGCATTATAAGATTTGCAGATACGCCCGAGCAAGGAGTTTGGTGCGTATTTCGATTTGAAATGTTGTATATAAAATAAGGTATTTGATCTGGTATTGCGTTCATGACAATGAAATGCAATCCTTATTTATTTATTCTTAAATATATTTGTATTACAATCAGTGGCGGTTTTCTCTAAAGTGCGTTTGTGCGGCTAACCCCCATTAAAAATATGAGAAAATAAAACATCCTTGTTTTATAATAATATAAGCACATTATAGATAGCACGCTATTAAAATTTCGCCTTCAAAACCCGCGCCACCGAAAAATACGATGCCTATTCCAAATTTGTGCGAGTTAAAATCCGCGCCAAACTCTCCATACAAAATAATCTTAGCCGGTACAGACCCTATGACGGTGATATATACAAAATTTGGTCTTTCTTTGCAAAAATAAGACAAATTGTGTGCGCCGAACACGCGTTATGATACCACGTGACCTCCGAACATTGACGAATGTAACCGAAGAAACCCGAGAACTTCGCGGCCGACGTTTAACCTTTGAACCATAGGGATGCAAGATAAGTGTTATTTTTTTTATGTTATATTATGGTATTTAACTTTGTAGTCATTTTTGTACATATTTTGTTTTCTTGTTTCTGCATTTCTCCAACCGTTTGCTTATGGCATTTGTAAATCTACTACCTATTTTTAAATTTATTTCGTGCCACCTTTATTTGTTTTTTTTTTATGTTTTAAAATATCTATTATATATTCTACGAAATTATTCTTCTCTAAAAAACAATAATAATTAGCAATATACCTACATTGAGTGCTATAAAAACATTAAACAATTTAATTCCTATAAAACTTTTCTCATTATCTAATAATTGTGTCTAGGTAAAGTGATTTAAAAACAATAATATGTAGGTACCCCTCCCACTAACTTTATTTAAGTTGTGTGACTGCTACCGTATTCGACTATTTGACGAAGGACAACAGTAAGTAAATTTTAATTAGATTTGTTTATCTTCTCTTGAATTTCTGAACCCCCTGTTAAAAAGACCACGAACCGCCACTGATTACAATGGTATAGTATATTGTCTTCCACGCTAGGAGTTCACCTGTGTTGTGCTTTCTTACATTTACACACTTATCTGTGCGGGCGGTCAAAAGTCAAAAGGAAAACTAACCAACGAATTTGTTTTCGACCTTAAGAGGAAGCTACAAGCCAAAAATGTGTGTATTCTTGGTATTCCTTATAATTTTAGGTAATAGGCATTAAAATCGCTTGACAAACGGAGTCTAGAAACGTTCGATTTCAAGCACAAAACTGTTTTTTTTTTAATATTTATTTTGTAAATAATTTTATAAGAAAGCAAAAAAGTTTAATCAAGTGAAACTGTCACAGATAATCTTAGCTATAATAATGTATTTTTTTAAAGTTGTTTTCTTTACGCGTTCATACATTTATATTGAAAAAAAAAATTTTTTAGTAGTTTACATTTATATTTTTTATTGAGTAATTTATATTTTTATTTGTATTCTACTCAAGCGAAGCGATAGGAAAACCTTCAATTTATCTAAAGCATATTTTTTGGTATTCATAATGTGCACCAATTCGTTATAAAGATTAATCAAAATAGTGATTTGGCATTAAGCTTCACGTGTGCATACGTGATTGCCACGTTAATAGAATCCATTGGCATCGACAACGAGTCTGTCTGCCGAGTTGCAGCCCGATCGGATAGATTTCATGGGGTTTTTACATTGGATACATAGGATGGGTTACATTTTTTATACAATAAACAATCGTTGCATACATTACATTACAATGGTTTACAATGTGATTAAAAAATATATTTAAACTAAAGATTTTACGCGTGTTTTAAACATCGAATTAGATTTCAATAAAAATCATTTTCATATGTGTTTGCTAAACTATGTAAGCGAGTTTGATTCATAATTTGTTTGTGAGTAGGTACTCTTATATTGACTAGACTCGGGTGTTCGCAACAGTCAAGCTCCGAATTTACAATAAAAACATAGGTCGCTGTATGAATGTGAATGATGCAAATAGTGTTTGCCAAGACCGAGTTGTTTGGAGGTGCGTCCTCTCTACCTACCCCTACGGGGAAGTGGCGTGTTGGTTAGTTTGTCTTTTCATAGATCGCTTAACCTTATTCGATAAAAAGGTGTAGTGTGTCTTTTTAGACCCATGCAGGGTTAAATCTTCGATTTAATCATACGTGTATTGCACAAAACTTTTACGTGAATTTGCTACCAAAAATTCGGCTAACTTGCTGGAAGGTTGGTAATAACACTAAGAAAACACGTGAAAATTTAATTAATGCTGAATGCCGTAGCCTAAACGCTACGCCATCACGCAACGGGTACACACCGTCCGTAGCATAAAGGCAACGTCGGCACAGGTTAAAGGTTAACTGACAGCTGTCAGCGAAAATATATAATACACCTGCTTGAAAAATGCTTCAAATTCGATTAAAAGGTTTATTTTTAAATATAAATGGCTGAGAAATCCTTCATGAGCCGATAAATTGTGTCATCGTGGGCTTTATAAGTGAGAAATGCAATACAAACTTTGCCCCCAGAATAATGATAAAGAACCGAGAATTCTACAGACTCAAGCCAGGGTCATTGGTTATAAAACGGAATTTGATTGGTTATTATATTATCACGCTCAACTCTAAGAAGCTCGTTTTTAAGACAGACACACAGCACAACACCGATAAATTATTGAACAAAATTGGCTTAATTAAATAAGCGATATAAAAAACCGGTATTATAGTAGAGTACTTGACAAACCAACTTGATATTAATAATATATCAAAAAGACAGACCGGTAATGTCCTACAAGATATATGAATACTAATGCACGTACATCATAACACATCCTAAAAGAATACTCAACAGAAATTATCAATGTCAATCTACCTCGTTAATTTAAAACGCTTAATTTGAGGTGAAAAATAGTATCTCCGATAAATTAATCAATGAAATAGCAAAGAGACATACCTCGCCTAGGAATTTGGTAACATCGTACACACTGTTGTGAATAATTAGCCATGTACTCTTGTTGTCACTGTGCTTCGAAACTTCCGCGCGAGAGAAGACTTTGGTTTCCGCCATATTTATTTCACAAACTTAACTTCGATATTACGGCGAACACTGACGCGTCTAGCGATTTTACTACGCGAATGGGTCTGATAAGTAATCAGAGATAGTTGAACGAGAAGCTTCGCACCCGAACGCAATCGTGTTAATGAGAAATTGACAGAAATTCGACCGAAGGATGACAATGCACTTCACAATAGCTTCGGCGACAGCGGAAACGTCAGATTTCAGATTGGAAAAAATACACGTGTACCAACAATACCAACATGCATGTGTCAAATCTGGCGCGGTGGAAACTCATTTTAAAATGTATATTTTATCGATTGATTGATTGATAGGAATCGTCATTGAAAAACCTTTAAAAATTGTTAGTAATAATATTATTTCTAAAACCGTGCTTAAGAACAAACACAAATTTAACTAATCAAAACAGCATTTGAAACGTCAGGAAAATGTGGGGTTAAATTGAACAGGTGTTGGAGAATTTCCATCACTTTACTTACTTCAACCAACATAGGTCACATTGATATTAATATATATTATATTAATTATCTAAAAGAGCAATGATGCTAAAAAATATATTTATTAATTTTAGAAATGTAATAACTGATGATATAGTTAGACAATTAACAACCATCCTAAAAACATTCTAGTCGCGCGTTGAGATTTCTCCATAGAAAAAGTTCTGTTTTGACAGAAGCTCAAGCTCAAAAAATATAAGATCTTGGATCTTGAACTATTCTCATCACTCATATTTCATTGCGTGATTCTCAAAATGCAATCAACAAAAGTATTAAGCACATTTCTCACTCGTAAGAGTTTAATTCAAGCATCATGCTTCAACCAGGTAAACATTTATAATCTACAATTTAAAAAGACTGCTCTTCACCGCGACTAAATAGGTTATTTTTATTTTTAGGTTAACTGCTACTCTACAACTAAAAAGATTCCGCTTCCCGTAAACAAACTAAAAGAGACGTTTTCAGCCAATACCCAGACAGTGAATGGACCGCCCTACGATAAGAAACCCTTCAAAATTCCCCTGGAAGCTGGAAAAAAATATTCTTGGTGTTTGTGCGGCAAATCAAAAAGCCAGCCAATCTGCGACGGAACACACAAAGATATATTCTTGAAAATCAAGCAAAGGTTTGTAAGAATTTTACAATTGATAACATAGATCATTGTAGAAATGTATTTGTACAACGCCCTTGAGGTGATTTTACACTAAAACGGCGCTGTACAAATCATCCAAGTATTGTTATTACAAGAAAGTAATATAATTATTCGGGATCGCTGGCCACGCTTAATACGATATATTTTTAAAATAAAACCTTTTTATTCACCTTAGCTACTATAAAAGGAAACTATCTGCATTTGGGAACATTTGGGATTTTAACATTCTAATTTTAACTAACTAACTAACTAACCATCACGCCGTTTCTCCGCAGGGGTAGGCAGAGAGGACGGACCGCCAAACAACTCGGTCTTGGCACACACTTCTTGCCTCATTCACATTCATACATCGTCTCATACATACTCTTCTATTATTAAACTACATCTAATTTTAAACTATGTAAAATGAAAATTGTATGGGATGACAATCATTGCCAATAATTTCTGTCAACGATATTTTCGTATGTTGGTATTCCTAATACTACACCAGGGTCTAGAAGGAAAAAGTTATTACCATTTAATTCATGTATATTAGGTTCTCACTATTTTGGGGGAACTCTGGAAATAAAATTAAATAAATAGTTTTTTAACATTTTTTTCTATAATTTTGTAAAAAAAACCCAACCTATCCTATACTAATATAACCTGATCTAACCTAACCTAATCTATACTAACCTACCCTTATCAAACCTATACTTACCTAACCTATACTAACCTACCCTAATCAAACCAATACTAACCTAATCTTTATTTAAATATATTTTTATTTAAAAAAAATGGCCAAATAGCTTTACTTTATTTCTAGAGTTCCGCCAAAATAGTACCTACCTAAAATGCATGAATCAAAAGGTAATAACGTTACTTCTAGCCACTCGTATAATATCAGGAATAACAACATAAGAATATGTCATCAACAGAAATTATTTTAAATGCCTGTCATCCCATATAACAAAGGTGAATGTTCAATCTACATAAAATCAGTTTATTCAGAGTCAGTTTCACCAGGATCATTTTCATTAGCGATTGGGCAAAACTATACATTTTTATCCAACCCAGTTCGGATTAACAGAAAAATTAAAAAATAATGACAAATATTCCAAGCGCCGCTTGCCCAAAACCGTCTGTTTCAAATTGGGCTGACTTTCAATTTCCTTTGTTGCAGGCCGATCAGGTTTGAAGTTGAGGAGACTAAGGATTACTGGTTATGCATGTGCAAGCAGACCAAGAACAGGCCATTCTGCGATGGATCCCACAAGAGCCAGTTTGTGCAAGACGCTGTCACCAAAATATAGTTCCGGACGGTTCCACGATCAAACAGAACACTGACAAAATAGAGTTACATGACCAAATTACACACACATGAATTTCACTTATCAAATTATTGCTCTGCTGGAATTACACACGGGCAGAATTATGCATGGAGAGAATTACACGCGTCAAAAAAAACATAACCTAACTTAAACTTTTGTTTTTTTTTTTTTTCACATAAGAAATTTATTTAGCACTCACACAGGGACCGCACACAACACTAGTGCGATGACGCATCACATGAACGAATGCGTTGTTGTAGATTCTTGCGACGCATCGTGTTATTGTGTTGTGTACCTAGGGTTGCCAGCTCCCGTTTTCTGAATTAGAGGATTTGATACGATTAAATAAAGGACATGTGATGAAAATAAAGGACATCAATATTTTTTTATTAAAATGCTGTTATGGTATCAGTACTTACAATTATTAATAAAAAAAACATTGTTAATACACAATGTTAATCGAAGCCAAGTGAGTAGTACGACCTTAATTAGTCATTTTGCATTTAAAGTAATAAATAAAGTTAATACTTGGTATTACTTTTGGCTGCTCTAAGAGCTTCTTCGTTTTCTATAATGAAATTATAAAATTGTTTGCATTTCATGTTGAACTTCGACTTTATTTGTAGTTCTGCTTTTACATTATCAATATTTAACTTATTTCGGTTTTTGGTCCACGTATTCGTACACAAGGAAAAAATCCTTTCGGCTTGGGCGTTAGAAACGGGGATTGAAAATACGTATTGTATTATTTTTAGCAGATTCTTGTTTTCATCCGTAGATTTGAGAATCTGAATCCAAATATCAAGAATATTTTCACACTTCTTATCGTCTATAATTTTCGTCAGGAGAGGCTTTAATATACAGAACTCTTCATACAATGCATCAAGGTTACTATATATCAAAGTATTGTCCTCTATTGAAGATTTTAAATTAGAGGACAAGATCAATTTTTGGGTCTGAAATAGAGGACGTCCTTTAAAATAAAGGACGTCTGGCAACCCTATGTGTACCGTACCTTAACCTCTAGTAGCCATTTGCAGTGTTGAGGAATTAAGCCCACGCTTGGTACGAAACTCTACAATTGCAGTGTTGACTAGCGGTGTGTGCGTTCAGCCGGAATGAGTTCTTGAACCTTAGTCCTTTGCAGGAAGCGAATCCCACTCCTACTCCTTTTTCAAATCAACCACTCATCTCTAGTATTGACCTTTTTTAAAAGAGCGATGCACGTCAATGCTAATAACCTAACCTATTATTTTACCATGTTCTGTTTTGTCACTGTTCTGTTTTACCCACTGAATAGAAACATAAGCTTGTTCTATTATTATATTACTGCTCCATACATAGCGATGATTAATGCTTTCCAGAATAAAAAATTAAGTTTGGCAGTATTTTCCATACATACAAAAAGTCATTTTCCAATATAAAATTATCAACCTTAATCTTTTTATATTGGAAAATGTCTAAATTTATATATTATATTCCGGTTTTTTTGTACAAAAGGGGATTTATTAATTATAATCTATCGTTTGAATCACTAATTATTACCGTTTTCCAATATAAAAATATGGGCTTTATTTTTTTTTATACTGGAAAATAAAGCTTTAAGTTTGATATTCTGTAATTTTATGGAAAGAATTAAAATCATTATTAGTTTACTAGTTTGAAATTAATCTATTAACTTTAACCAGTTAGATGATTTTTTACACAAAGTTATTTTCAAACACAAAAATACAGACTTTAATTTTTTTTCTGGTAAATACTGCATTATTCTTATCGAATACTATTTTTAATTTTATGTAGATTTACTTTGTAGTATAAATTTTAGGCAAAGAATGCAGTTAGTTATTTGTTAATATATATTAGTTAGTTATGAAGTTATTTTGTTTTATTTATGTGCCCTTCGTAAAATCTGTCGAAAATACTCTCAGTATCCCCCTGGTGAAAAACAATAGTCATAATCAGCAATTTATTTTAGTAGCTATGTTTATTGACCAGATTTGAATAAATAAAAATTCCTTAACCTCAAAATTCCGAAATTGGGAAAGCCGTAGTTCCACTGGCTTCGGAAAGTTGAGATTCTTTTGCAGTATCACATGAAAAATTTTAACCTCAAACTAATTATTATTATTATTAATTGGTTTCATAGAAATCATTCTGTCTCCCTTACTGGTCGCTCGGCACAATGTGACAGACAAAATTCAGAGTGGCGGCCATGTTGTATTTTGGCAAAATAACTGCTTGTGATTGGTTGAATCCGATTTAGCGCGTTTTGATAGTAACTTTCTGTATGATATAGCGGATTTGGTTTCTCACTCGCAGTATTAACATGGTTTTTGGTCGTGATAAGGACGGTTTTGAAACTCAATTTTAGGCTCCTCTTGTTGCTCGCAAAAATGTGAACAAGATGTCATACTCAGATCATTTTGTCAAAAAATCGGATATAGCGGGTATAGAAATTATAGGATTCATATCCAAAATAGGTTTTTTAAAAGTCATATGTACCTACCTCTACTATCAATATATTCGCTAAAGTACAGCATATTTTCAAAATACAAGTAGGTATTACCTATTAAAAAAATTATTATTACTCAAATTTATTATCAATGATTGTTTTTAAAATTTCGCTTTCATGCTTCTCAATTTCCTCTTCAAAACAGTCAACGCATTATAACTATCATCAACTGGTTTAAGGCTTCCAAAAAAAATATCACTAAATTGTCTATCTTATTATCACTACCTTGCGCGTACTGTACGTACCGCTTGTAAAATCGCACTTGTCATAAATAACTAGCTTGCTGGATTGTTTTGGTTTTAGGCTGTAAAATTTGAATTGTCACAAACCTGCGGTCCCATTCTTGCGGCCTGCATGTAAATTTCATACCGCCCACTTGGCTATAAAGAAAAATTAAAAATTTTGGTGTAATTCTTGACAACCCTGGCTGAGAACATTTTTTTGTAGAGTTTTGGTTTATTTATTCTGCATTTCCTAGTTGGAATCTGGAAATTCGAAAACCCGGTTTGCATAAAACGAAATACCAAAAATCAACAGAAAACTTGTAGGTCGCGGCCTGAAAAAGTTGTGCATAACTATTATAAATTTAGCTCCTGCAGGGTTGTCGGTACTCGTAATTAGGTACCTCCATAAACATATTTAATGGTTGTAAAACAAAATTTACGATGAGTTGTAATACAAAAGAAGACATAAAAAGGTAACGAATTTGCGAAGCTCTAATTTCACACGACTGTCGCAGATTTGATGACAATTTTACATTGTGCCCGATGGATAGCAAATGGTTCACATAGCCAACAATCTTATACAGGTGCCATAAAAATATGTATCCGTTCATGTATTCAGAAATTGTGTTTACAAAATTATTTCCTCGGTATATCAGTAAATCAACCTCGTTATAACAGTCAACAATCATATGCAGATAAGGCTGAACTAAAATATTATTTTGTAATTGCTCATTATAGCCGTGAACTCGATCGTTATAACTAAGTTCGATTGTATTTCCAATAATAAAATATGAAAGCGTATTTCAAATTTTAGTTCAAAACATAGACATATGAATATTAGTAGACCTGCCCTAAGTGATTAAAAGCGTATTATTCCCCACTCTCCATACCGGTTCCATTGGAGCCGGCTGGGCTCGCGTATGGCTTCCCGTGAATCTTGAGAATGTGACGTCATCATTCTTGTTCGAACTAGCGTCGAGCTATGGTCGAGGCATTTTATGAAATAACACGGCAAAATAGTGGCTTGTGATATGAAAACTTCTAAAAATAGATGTGAAAAAGAGAATAAACCCAATTGTCGTATTACATTCCATATGTAAGCATCATTTTAAGCTTATTCACGTCGTATAATATGAATCAGTTGTAGAAACATATACTATCACATCGAGCCAACATTGGTCGAATGTAGCGATTCCCAAGTGTGCGCATCGTTGTTACTGGGAAGTAAATTATGAACACTTATAAAAGTGTCTTAACTCAATACGTTAACAAAATATTCGACTCTGAAAATAGAAGAAATTTTTTTTCAAAGTGGAAATACTCTGAACTTCTGACAATATGCAAGAGATCTGAGGGGTCAAAGGAGAAAGAAATGCTTGTGTAAAATAGCTGCAACGCAGGACCTCCACCAATACATGAATAAGGCTTACTCACCGTATTCCGTATCTCCTTTTGGCTTGAATCACTATTGTACACACTTCATACAATTGAATCTTAGCTTCTTCTTACAATTATATACAATACAATACAAACACATCTTCTTATATAAAAATTCAGCCTGTGTATGTTTGTGATGGCAAAAACTCAACAGGTAGTCAACCGATATCACTGAAAATTTCAAAGTTTGTTTTTATCTGTACCACACACAGACATATGAATATATAGACTAGAAATTAAAGGTGAGGGGTAAAATCAACTGTTGAAGAACGAAGGGGGTAAAGCTGACTGTGATTCGTCAATAAATCAATCTGACAGTATAAAGGCATCTCGCATTATAATATCACCATTTAGTTCTTAAAAGTAAAATCTGCTTTTGAATGAATAGTCATTTTTACGTGGGAGCGCAAATTACTCGCCACGTTATGAACAAATTTGCGAAGTCCAAATTCGGCAAAAAAAAATTTCTTCTATTTTCAGAGTCGAATATTTTGTTTACGTATTTAGTTAAGACACTTTTATAAGTGTTCATAATTTACTTCCCAGTAACAACGATGCGCACACTTCAGAATCGCTACATTCGACCAGATGTATCACGATGTGATAGAATATGTTTCTACAACTGATTCATATTATACGATGTGAATAAGCTTAAAATGATGCTTACATATGGAATGTAATACGACAATTGGGTTTATTCTCTTTTTCACATCTATTTTTACAAGTTTTCATAGCACAAGCCACATTTTGCCGTGTTATTTCATAAAATGCCTCGACCATAGCTTGACGCTAGTTCGAACAAGAATGATGACGTCACATTCTCAAGATCCACGGGAAGCCATACGCGAGCCCAGCCGGCTCCAATGGAACCGGTATGGGGAGTGGGGAATAATACGCTTTTAATCACTTAGGGCAGGTCTACTAATATTCATATGTCTATGGTACCAGGAGTGTTTAGAGTGTTTGCTTTGAATGGTAGAAGAATTCGGGGACGCCCGAGAAATACTTAACGCAATATCTCTGCACCGGAATGAGATATAGAGCCGATTTAAAGTCGATGTAATGTAGTTTTTTAACAGTAACATTGTGGTATACAGTAGTGAATGGTGGAAAAAGTCGGAGACACCCGAAAAAGACATCAGCAATAGCTAGTGGTTTATAACGAGAGCTGAAAATTTTTTCAAAAAGCAGAAATAAAAAAACAAAATGGTATATTGCTTTGTATCCAAATATAATATATTTAAAATTAAAACACTACATAATGCAGGTATAAAAAAAATACTTACGCTAAAAATAAAAAAAATATTTATTTACTATAATAAACACAGCACATAATAAAATGCGTTGAGATATATTTAAAAAAAATTAACTGTATGTACCTACATTATTTGGTAAATATGCAGAAAATAAGGACACACTTCTGGAAAACCTGTCGTCAAACCGATTGTGCGCTGGTGGCATTTGAATTTCGCCTAGCTGGAATTTTTTGATATGCGATTCAAATCTGTATGCCTTGATAGAGTGCATAAAAAAAATTTACAGAATCGCTTGCGCGTATGAAGAAATAGAAAATAATGTATTTAAATAGTTATTTTGTTCAAATTACAATTATTTTTACTTGAAAATGGTTACTGATGTGATGACCAAGATACGAGCTTAAAATAGGTTCTTAGGTTGACAGTTTGGGTTTAATTAAAACATGATAAAAAAATTTAAATAAACAAAAAACATGGCGTTAAGAAAAGAAGTCAAATTTTCCGTTTTTTTTTTTACAAAATCGCTACTAAAATGCAATATTTCCCATTTTTGGAAACTCAAATACTTACTTATCTGTTCTGTTATCTTACAGATACACAGTGTTTTTGTATTAAACGTGTGTATCCGTGTTTTCTATATATTTATTTAGCAAATGTGCATAAACATAACACAAAGTGAATTTGACATGACATTATTTGTTTATAATAATAAAACTGTTCCCTTGATATTAATAATTCTCTAGTTGGTAGATACAGTGGTAACTAATATTATCAGAATTAACCTCTTTATAAGACCAGGCAATCTCTATTGTACTAAAATAAAGTCGCGAGTGCCTGTTTGTGCGCTTAGTTCTTCTAAACTACACAACGGATTTTGTTATGTTTTTCACCATCATTTAGAGAACGTCAACTAGTAATTATTATATGAACTACAGATCGACACACTTAAATTTGCAGCCTGTGGTTTTGCCACTGTTATTGGGGATATGATTGCAAAATAAATACCAATTAATTTTTCTGTGGTTAACTTCTTGATTTGAATATAAAGCATGGTGTTTTCTCTTTCTAAGTTTAAATAAAATTTCTCACCGTTACAGTAAAGGAGACAACGATTTCTATTGTCGTTTCCAAAAGCGAACAAAGTACCCGCAAGGGTTAAAAAATATTATTTTACGCATAACCTATACACGGTGTCCGGAAACTCGTAGTACAAACGGAAAACTGGTGAATCTATCGAGACCGAAATTGAAAAGTTTTTGGTCAAATTTGAAAAATAATTGGTCACAAATTTTACAATATCAGTTGTTTAATGTGTTTTAAAATGCGACAAAGCGTAGACCTGTCTCGTAGAGTTATTTTCGGTTCTTTGTACAGGTCTTCTGGGGGTAAATTGTACAAACTTCGGGAGGTGATTCTACATGATAGTACAAGTAAAAAAAAAAAAAAAAATTCTAAATTTTAACAATTTAATCACTATTTTAATTAATCTTTATAACGAATTGGTGTACATTATGAATACCAAAAAATATGCTTTAGATAAATTGAAGGTTTTCCTATCGTTTCGCTTGAGTAGAATACAAATAGCAAAATAAATTACTCAATAAAAAATATAAATGTGAACTATTAAAAAAAAAAAAATTTCACTAGAAATGTATGAACGCGAAAAGGAACTACTTTAAAAAAATACAGCATTTTAGCTAAGATTATCTGTGACAGTTTCACTTAATTAACTTTTTTGCTTTCTTATTAAATTATTTACAGAATAAACAAAAACCAGTTTTGTGCTTGAAATCGAATATTTTAAGCGATTTTAATGCCTATTACCTACGATATAAGGTATACGAAGAATATACACATTTTTGGCTTGTAGCTTCCTATTAAGGTAGTTTTCCGGTACAAAAGTTCAAAATTTGGAAAAAATAATTAATGTTTTAAAGAATATTTTGTGTGAGAATTTTTTTTTTCTAAATAGTTATTTATTTTTTTTACTTCTACTATCACCTCCCAAAGTTTGTGCACTTTAACTCCGGAAACCCTGTAAAATATAGACTCAGCTTTCCGTTAGTACTACGAGTGTCCAGGCACCATGTATAATATAAATATACAGGTGTGTGTGTACATGCTAATAAAGTCATCATTTTTTTTTTTTTTTTTAATCTCTAAAATTATACAATTGTATAAAATCTAGTATTCTTCATTTCTTATTCTAATCAGCAATTTTTTACACTGACTTAACTGAAAATAGAATAATAATTGTGCACGCATAATCACATGGTTCACCTTATCAGCTGGCGACGTACATACAATGTTAATGATAACAATAAACACAATTTTCATTAGGAACTCTACACTAGTATGCTATAAATAATTAATTCACATAATTAAAAAATAACGAAATGTCAGCAAAATTGATATTCAAACCCTTCTATCTATAATTATTACATACATCTAGACAAGACATACAGGGTGTATCGGCACGTACCCGACAAACTTTAACCAGCTATTCCTTAGCACATTTGGAGTAAAAAATGTTATGGGCACTTTGCTGTCCGGTAGCATTTTTTTTTTAATTAAAAATAAAAAAATTAAAAATTTCCACACTACATCACTGTCATTGGCATTGCTTTTCGTGTTCAACAGCTGTTATAAGCAAGTATGTCGAAGAGCGTCTTCGCTCTTTCGCACACACTAAATAATAATAGTTAAAAATGAGACGAATGGTGCCGTGCCATTTCGTTGTGATTGTAAAAGCGCGCCAATATAGGTACACACGTACATTATTCAACGGAATTCGAATAAAATATTGCCAGATGGGTTTTCAAACTTTGACAAAGGATAAAACAGTGGTGACATGTGGTGAAAATATGAATAATAATTTTTTTATTAAAAAAAAAACGTTACCGGACAGCAAAGTGCACATAAGATTTTTTACTACAAATATGCTAAGGAATAGCTGGTTAAAGTTTGTCAGGTACGTGCCGATACACCCTGTATAAAGGGCCTTACTAATAAACTTGTTTGAAATTTTACCCAACTGTTTACACAACCGTTAACCCTTGGAATGCCAGAGATAAAATGCCAATCGCCCGCTGTAGGTCGACTGACACTATTTTCATATTAAGTTACTTGTCTTTTAGGAAAATTTACAGTCTTACCAGGTAATGTGTTTATCTATATAAATTACAATGAGTTTTGTAACTCATCGAGATTGCTCTAGCAAGAAAAAATTCTTCACCGATTGCTTTGAAATTTTGACACAATGTTGCATTCGAATATGCGTGTGTTTTTATATAACAATGTTGTATAGATGTCAACTGTGACAAGTAATAACATGCTTTTTTTTTAACTGCGCCATCTGTAGGATATAAAAGCATCACGCGCTATTATTTCTCTATCTGCACAGAGACACAGCAATGTGTGGTGGGGTACAGCTAGTATATTTATAAAAATTGTATACATCTATCCTATGTAGTTTCCCCAGAATTACTACCTTTATTCAGAGTAAGGATTTTTTTTCTTTCCAATGAATAATAATGAAGACTTAAGAAAATATTTGTGATACTAATTTATTTTTAAGGTAAATAAGAATTCTTAATAATAGGAATAAATCGTATGAAGATTTCATAATTGTGACATTTTGAGAAGAACTTTTTCACATTTAAAAAATCATTGTTTGCAAGTGACGAAACGACAAGCTAGTATAATATTAAAATACATTATTTCCTTGCCAAGCGAATAAAATATATTTTAGAAAGCTAAGAGCTTTTTGTAAGGTTCAAAATACCGTACAATCAAAGTAAGTGCAGTGGGCTACTAGCAAATCCACGGTCGGTTTCTTGGCACACTATGGGTTAATGTATGGAAAAAAATTGTTTGTCAGTTGTGTAAAATTTAAAACACATTTATTAGTAAGCGGTTAAATCTTTTAAATAAATTGATTTAACCTTTTTTAATGCATTTCAACACGGTAAATGATGAAGATAAATCTGAGCAGCAAAATTATTTAAAAATTTAATTAACCTCTGTTATGCTGTAGTTGCCTATAGGGTACGCAATATTTGTACCAGAGTTTCCATATGGCAACATCAGCTAACATTATCTTTTCATGGGTTTTTTATACATAACTTGTTGGTAGCATATTTAAATGAACCATAATTGCTACAAAGAAGAGAAGTTTTGAAATACCTTAGAATATTAATAATACATCTAACTCCAGTAAAATATTGGCAGTATTTACTTGTATTAGCAGGCAACTCTCGCGGCTAGAGGCGCTGGTTTAGATTTTATTTTTTTTAAATGTAAAACCGCACAAGAGTCCCCCAACCGTCTGGAGCCAGTGAGACTATGGCATCCTCAATCAGAGTGTGTTGTGAGGCTGAAGGTATTGAGGGAAAGGAGATGGGGAAGAGAAAGGCGGGGAAGTTTCAAGCAACGTTATTCTGAATGGTGGTCTTACACCAGGGCGATATTGAGACAGGCACGCCAGGATTTGAATTGCTAGTCGAGATCCTTACCATTAATCATGCAAAAATCCATTAAAATGCATGAAAATAGACCAAGCGTCACAACTCGTACTGCTAGGAGGCGCTAGTGCAGCATACTGCCATCAGAATGTATGGGGAATTTCAGAAGTTTGAGGTATTAAAACTTATCTACAGTTTTTACTCACGGGAATCCAACATTCCAAAGGTCAATGTTGAATAAAAAATGAAACAAAAAATTTCCTTACATGCTCAAAAAATCTATGTCCACACCTTATAATATTAATGATATTTGGCGAAGTAGTGAGATTACAATTAATATGTATACAAAATACATATTTCAATAAATATTTTTCCTTATTATGGCCACTATCGGAAGCTGCAATTCATCTATCTGCTTGTTCATTGTGTTAATTATAGTCTATTGACGCACAATTCGTAGTATAAATAATGTTACAGACATTACACTTATGGGGTGCAGAAACGCAATTAGCTTATTAGCATACTTGAAGTCAATGATATTCTAATTAACCTCTGGTATGCCGGAGTTGCTTATCGGCTACGCAAGATTTGTACCCGTCGTGCGCCAGAGTTGCCATATGGCAACGTCATCCAGATAAACACGATATTGTCTCACAAAATGTGCCAAGTAAAAAAAACACACCCACGTTCCTAAATAAATTCTTGATTCAAACGTTCATTCATGTATGACAAAGATAGACGTTCAAATAATTTGTGCGTACGAATGAAATAGATATAAAATTTGCATCGAATACAATAACCCCCAGAGTTGAATCGTAGAACGATTTTTTTATTTATTTCCTTGTCCATATCGGCTTAGCTACACATCAGAAAACAAGCTGTGGAACCAACTGCATTGAAGGAATAAGTTAAAACAACGGCCAAAAAATTTTACACACTATTCGATTCAATACAATCATAAGTTATACTGTCATTTACTCCAGTACAACTGCAACACTTAAAAATTATTTGTTCATTCATAGATATAAAATATAATGTAGCTTAGAAGTTAGAAATTTCTATCGTAAAATTGATCTAAACAAAACTGTAAACATATACAAACGAGGGGAGATATGGCATGGAAGCCTGTCGACTGTCACAGAGCCAAACAAACAGGCTGCACCGACAGTCAAAGCAGCTATACTATGAAAGTTGTGCTTTTGGCATGCAGATAGAAACAAAGGAGAAGCCCCGCTATGCGTATGTGAGATTTGCAGTGGTATTGGTGAACATATACCTACATAAGAAGTGTTAATGCTAAACTCTTAGGACGGGTTGTTTCGGAGAATGTGAACAATTCATCAAATTTCAACGTTCATTTTCGGGTTCTGTGAAAGTCCTATTCAAGTTCTGTTATTATATCATTATAGGCTAGTTGCTTGACAAAACTGAAATAAAAACAGAACTTGAAAAAATCTTTCGCAGAACTTGAAAATGAATGTTGAAATTTGATGAATTGTTCAAATTCTCCGAAACAACCCGTCCTTAGTGTGCCAGGTAAAATGCCTGGCAGCCTGCGATACTAGGCAAAGACACAATTTTCGTAATAATTTACAAAATTTTCAAAATTATGTTTTGAAGCTATATGAGGCTTTCCTGTAAATAAATACAGTATTATGACTTTTGAAACTGAAAAATTACGACATTTGCAACGAGCTTCTTCACAGATAAAAATCAATGTTTGCAAGTGACGAAACGACAAACTAGGATAATATTATGATACATTATTTCCTTGTCAAGCAAATAAATTTATATTAGTATGCTGGGAGCACATTTTAAGGTTCAAAATACCATTAAATCGAGGTAATCGCGGTGAATTCAGAGCAAATACAGATTCGGCACTCCAAGGGTTAAGGAGTTTTGTTTTCGATCCTTGAAAAACCTTATAACAGAGTTCCACTGTACCAGAGGTTCATGGGCTATCTCCCTTGTTTCTATTACTACAAATGAGCGTTACAAACTCTTGGATTGGCTTTGGCTTTCATCTTGTTTCAGATACTCGTAGACCTTTTTGGCTAGACTCTTGTATTTCAACGAGTAATTGCTGTCAGGATCGGATAGGACGATGGGTTTACCCGTGGCGGTGGACTCGGAGACCCGGTGATGCAGCTCGAAGCTCTCCAGGACGGGGATGTGCAGCTGTTGCGCTAGGCCGTCGGTGTTCTCGCCGAATATGTGGTTGACGGAGCCGCAGTTGGCGCACGTGGAGTGAGCCATGTTCTCCACGATGCCCAGTATCGGTATGTGGAGTTTCTCCAGCATGGTGGCGCCTCGGCGTGACACTTGGATGGCTGCGAGTTGAGGAGTTGTGACAATGATTGCCCCTGGAAAATAATATACTCATGAGACTTTAGGAAAAAAAAACAATGCAGAGGCTACACAGACTAGGTTATAATTATAGTTCAATCGATGTTTACCGCCACCACTCGGTGATAAAACTAAAAAAAACAATAAATTAGAATATTTGTAACTGATCCACAAAATGTCTTTTTGCTTACGTGTGCACTTTATCTCTAAATAGTATAAAATAATGTCGCTATCCGCGTCTGTCTGTTTGTGCGCTTAGTTCTTCTAAACAACCCAATAGATTTTAATAGGGTTTTCACTATCATTTAGAGCAGACGTTGCCAAAGTGGTCTATATGAACCCTCAGGGGTCGATATCGGCTTGCTGGCGGTCTATGTCAGAGAGAAAAAAATTTGGGGGTCCACGAGATTCAAATGGGGGTACATACGAGCAGATCCCCATTTACCTCAAGTCAATATTTAGGAGTTCCGTAAAAGACACAATACACCTAAGGGGCCGTTCAAGTATTATGTAAGCACTATAGGGGGGCAGGGGGGTCTTTGCTTTGCTTATTTTTGATGACATGGGGGGGTGGGGGGGTCGAGATAGTGATTACGTCAGCACTGCTCAGCAGTAGTTAATTTTTTTTACACATTGGCAACCCACACATTGTCTATGTTTGAAAACCGAATACATATTCGGGGATTCCCACTGTGTCAATAAAGTTTGTTTAAATGAATATTATGTGCATTAAAGTCCTCTATCCTAAGTCAATTTTATAAGTGTTGTGCTTATGAATCAATAAAAAAACAGAATACATTAACAGAAAAATGCATATAGGTACCAATTTTTACGTAAGCTTGGGAGGGGGGGGGGGTAAGAGCATTGCTTACTTTTGCTGACAAGGGGGAAGAGGGGGTAAATAATTGTAATAAATCTGCTTACGTAATACTTGAACGGCCCCTAACACAGTTTACGTAATACTAATAATAGACTGAGAAATTACTTATTTGATATTTGTACGTTTATATATCGTAAAGTTGTTTATTGAGGTATATAAATAGAGTCTACTTTCCTTTTCTCGTCAGAATTAGTATATTGAACCAAAACATTGCACATTGGAAGCCGCGAATTTTCCTAGTTCCCCAACTTGTTTTTGAAAAACATCCAGGGTAATAATGACGTTCAACATTTAGATGTACTTCACACAGACTTCAAAACTAAGTTTGAGGACATTTTGACTGTGGAAATGGAATGTTGAAGAATCGGATATCATGTGACAAGAAGAACTGATCGGAATAAGCACTAACAAAGAACTTAAGAGGCAGTTCTGTAGGGCCAGCTCCAGAAAGAAATTCCCGTTGCTTATCCTGCTCCATTTTTATTTGGTGTAATACCTCACAAGGGTGCCCCTGTCAGCACAATGCAAAAACAGAGGAACTATTTAGCCACCCGGTTGTAAGGCAGGCAAGGAAAGGGAATCTTTTACGAAAAAAATAAATGATTATCACATGGGACGTTAACAGTTTTAGGAAAATTCAATATTCATTTAAATAAAATTCAGTAAAAAAATATATTTGGCAAGTGGTCTACGGGGCAAAAAAGTTTGGGAACCTCTTATTTAGGTATTTTATCCGGAAGGTTTATATATATAATAAATATATATTATATATATTTATAGTAAGCAAAGTCGACATTTTGTAATCATGTCGTAAAAATATACTTTCGGGCGCTTACATTGCTAACGCTGGCTAAACCTTATGAGATGCATCAAAATAATGTATGTACTATGGAATTGTATATATTAAAAAGGCCTACAGAAAATTTCGCCACGATACATACATGTCTATCTCCGGATAACTCACACCAACGCCGGGTGCACGTCAGCTAGTCTTTATATAAAAACATATCCTCCTACTATAAATTCAAACATACGAAAAAAAATATTTTTGAATCGACCCATAATACAAGATATTCCAACAAATCGAATTATACTATTCCCCCAATAAAAACCTCAATGGCACAAAGACAAATTAACTTTCTTGCTCCAAAAATATTCAATAATTTAACGTTAGAAATAAAATCAATAGCCAAATACGACAGTTTCAGGAAAGCGCTCGGGGATTTTTTGATGTGTGATTGTTATAGTGTTAGTAGCCTATTCCAAGTACTCAGATAGAGGTGTATATATTGTTTATATGCGTCATATGGGTGTATGTATACATGTGCTGTTATATGTATATAGGTATGTCTGCTGCTATATACACATGTGTGCTTGCATGCACACATATTAAAAATTATATATATATAATTATGTACATTTTTACAATCTAATGCTAATTTCTTCTTTCTCCTTTCTAATTTCTATCTTCTACTTTTTATTACAATTTTTCCAAAATTTTAGCTTCATCTATAGTTACTAATTTCATATGTTTACACTAGATTTCATATTTCATACAAATTAATTACACTCAATTGGTCACCATGAAACAGGCAGCCGCCTAGTATGGTGATTCATTATATCTACTTTATGTAAATTTCATAATAATGTAACATGTATTAAATAAATAAAAATAAAAAAAATAAAATTATTTATGTAAAGATCCATAAAACACACAAACGCGCGTAATATTTAATATAAGAAATACATGAAAGATGTTTTTATGTAGCTTATATTATTATTTAGGAGTATCGGTTAGGAGCAATTACATTTATTTTTTTCATTTACTTCTTATTGCAAATTACTTGTAAATTAACCAACCTGTTCTACTATTTTTATGCCATCTGCACTTCTAAAACTGGTTTATTCTTTTTTCTTATATTATGTACATTTAAATATTCTAAATGGATATTTATATGTACCCTGTGTTATTATTATTATTTTTTTTAATGATAAACATAGTAGATATAATATGTCCCGCTTTCCTACAAAAATAAAGTTGGTTGTTTACAGGTGAAAAGAATATAATAAGCAGTAATTGTTGATTGAGGTACTAGTACAAATTGAATTATTTGGCGGGTTGGAAATAAGCCGACATAGCTCAGTGGTTCTGACCGGACATCAGGGAATTTAATTTAATAAATAAATATAACAAATGTCAACCGTGTACATAATATGTAGGGCGAGCGTTTGGCGTGTTTCTCGACTATGCGTCGATGCCAAAGGGATCAATGACGCTAGTTCCTCGCAGCATCTACCATTGAAATACCAGTACAAAAAGAACAGAATTCCCACGTGACGCCTGTACTCTAAATATTGCAATCCATATTTAGAGATTTGTTTTCAATCTACATTTCGCCATTAATATTTCAAAGACCCAATCCTGTCTGATTACGTCTAAAAGGGATCCAAATGATAATCTAGTCTCCTTCAACGGAAGCAATCTTCCGAACAGGCCTTCCATTGATATGCTTGGTATAACTATAAGTGACCAGCTCAGGTACGGGGGCTCCATCGAAGCCAGAGTAAAGTTGGCCTCTCAGAAGCTGGGCGTACTGTACAGGGCCCGCAGATACTTTAATAGTACACAACTGCTCACCCTGTACAAATCGCAAGTGCGCCCTACTGTCGAATTTGGCAGCCATCTCTGGTCCGGAGCCCCTAAATACCTGAAAAAACCCTTGACTCTGTGCAAAAACGGGCGGTCCGTTTGATAGATTCCCCAATCTTAACAAACGGATTGCAATCTTTAGAGCACAGGCGTCAGGTAGGTATGCTGTCCTTGTTCTATCTGTATTACAATGGAAGATGCTCTGAGGAACTAGCGCCATTGATCCCTTCGGCACCGGTGCGTAGTCGGGATACACGCCAAACGCGCGCTCAACATTTGTACACGGTTGACATTTGTCACATGAGAACGGGTCGCTTCTACGATTCGTTCTTAAGTTCAACAGCTCGGCTGTGGAACGAACTGCCGGCCTCTGTGTTTCCTCCCTCCTACAACATGGGACTCTTCAAGACCCATGTTCACTCCTTCCTCTCCACAAAAAGACCCTCCACACAGCATCCCCAAAGATGACATAGGCCCTGAGGGAAATCATTTTCTTCAGGGCCTCCTGTGTGGAGTTAATATAAAAACAAAAAAAATATATCCTATCCGATAGTCATGTGACACTTGATCAGCCCAAGGTATCGGTGGTCGTCCTCATTATAGGCAGACAGTTGATAACCTAATTTTATCTTTCTCTCTTTTCTTAATGATATCCTGTATATACATTAAATAGAAACGGCGGGCTAATTAAATTAAGATAAAACAGCGTATGAAGTTCTCACCGCTTATAGGCAGGTTCTGCGCCAGAGACAGGTGCGTATCTCCCGTTCCCGGGGGCGTGTCCACCACCAGACAGTCCAGGGGGCCCCAGGCCACCTGCCGCGTCAGCCTCTCCAGCGCCTGCATCACCATCAGCCCCCGCCAGACCACGGCCCCCTCGCCTGACACCAGCAGGCCCATGGACATGCTGCGACCAACACAAACACACATATCAACAACTGGTTATTATACAGGTTCTCCGCCAGAGACATGTGCGCTCTTAAAGCTCCTAGCCAGTAGTCATCTCTGGCTAACCCGCCACTCCAAAAATAAGTGACAACCGGGGATTTTAGTGCATTCATTAAAACAGATATTTCGAGAAAATAATCAAACATCGCTTTACTTTGGTTTAAAGTTAACCTTACAGTACTTTCATCATATTTGTTCAGTTTGCAATATTTTCTGTGTATTTCAAATGCGCTATTTACATCTTATTTTTTAATTTTCCGTTAAAACAAATACTGTTTTAGAAACTACATAAAATTATCTTTCCGGTGTGAAAAATTTAACATAAACATTACTATTTCTAAATAATAATATATTAATATCAAACGTGAAAATCGTTGTCAAAAATGCTATCCACATCTTTACTTAATTTTTTACTCCGATCATAGAAAAATTGAAAGAACTCGATATTTCCAAAACCCATTAGTTTTGTTTGAGGAATTTGTAATAAAATTGTACCTTCACTTTTATCTCGTTCACATAAAAAAAGTATAAATAATTTTTATTAAAACGATTGTTACGATAGCGGCGCAAAATATGAATTATTAATTTTGGCTATTTTTAGGATTTTATTAATGGTTTGCAGTATAAGAATTTTTATTTCTCTTTCTAACGTAAAAAAAATTATGTGTATTCGCATGACAAAAAAAAAAAAAACTACATTTATTTTGCGACAAAACTCCACAACATTCTAGTGGAAAAGTTTAATGATTACAAATCAAGAATAAAAATCTGGTTGAAAGAGATCAATCAAAAAACATCAATTAAATCAACAAATAAAATAGAAATGAATAACTTTAGTCAGCTTCAGCCCAAGGTCCCCCTAGTGAGGAGGACTAAGAAATACAATTTACTATACATATATGTATTCACTATCATATTTTGTATGGTACTTTTATTCGTATTAGTTAATGTTCAGAGTACCAAATCGTAACACGATCGTAACAGTCCAAATGCTACAGACTTTCTGAGTTGTTCGTTGTTAATTCATCTAAAACCAACTATTTTATTAATTCCCAGTCCAAAGGCTACAGACTTTCTGAGTTGTTCGTTGTTCATTCATCTAAAACCCACTATTTTATTAATTCCCAGTCCAAATGCTACAGACTTTCTGAGTTGTTCGTTGTTAATTCATCTAAAACCAACTATTTTATTAATTCCCAGTCCAAATGCTACAGACTTTCTGAGTTGTTCGTTGTTAATTCATCTAAAACCAACTATTTTATTAATTCCCAGTCCAAATGCTACAGACTTTCTGAGTTGTTCGTTGTTAATTCATCTAAAACCAACTATTTTATTAATTCCCAGTCCAAAGGCTACAGACTTCATGAGTTGTTCGTTGTTCATTCATCTAAAACCAACTATTTTATTAATTCCCAGTCCAAATGCTACAGACTTTCTGAGTTGTTCGTTGTTAATTCATCTAAAACCAACTATTTTATTAATTCCCAGTCCAAATGCTACAGACTTTCTGAGTTGTTCGTTGTTAATTCATCTAAAACCAACTATTTTATTAATTCCCAGTCCAAAGACTACAGACTTCATGAGTTGTTCGTTGTTCATTCATCTAAAACCCACTATTTTATTAATTCCCAGTCCAAAGGCTACAGACTTCATGAGTTGTTCGTTGTTCATTCATCTAAAACCCACTATTTTATTAATTCCCAGTCCAAATGCTACAGACTTTCTGAGTTGTTCGTTGTTCATTCATCTAAAACCCACTATTTTATTAATTCCCAGTCCAAATGCTACAGACTTTCTGAGTTGTTCGTTGTTAATTCATCTAAAACCAACTATTTTATTAATTCCCAGTCCAAATGCTACAGACTTTCTGAGTTGTTCGTTGTTAATTCATCTAAAACCAACTATTTTATTAATTCCCAGTCCAAAGGCTACAGACTTCATGAGTTGTTCGTTGTTCATTCATCTAAAACCAACTATTTTATTAATTCCCAGTCCAAATGCTACAGACTTTCTGAGTTGTTCGTTGTTAATTCATCTAAAACCAACTATTTTATTAATTCCCAGTCCAAATGCTACAGACTTTCTGAGTTGTTCGTTGTTAATTCATCTAAAACCAACTATTTTATTAATTCCCAGTCCAAAGACTACAGACTTCATGAGTTGTTCGTTGTTCATTCATCTAAAACCCACTATTTTATTAATTCCCAGTCCAAAGGCTACAGACTTCATGAGTTGTTCGTTGTTCATTCATCTAAAACCCACTATTTTATTAATTCCCAGTCCAAATGCTACAGACTTTCTGAGTTGTTCGTTGTTCATTCATCTAAAACCCACTATTTTATTAATTCCCAGTCCAAATGCTACAGACTTTCTGAGTTGTTCGTTGTTAATTCATCTAAAACCAACTATTTTATTAATTCCCAGTCCAAATGCTACAGACTTTCTGAGTTGTTCGTTGTTAATTCATCTAAAACCAACTATTTTATTAATTCCCAGTCCAAAGGCTACAGACTTCATGAGTTGTTCGTTGTTCATTCATCTAAAACCCACTATTTTATTAATTCCCAGTCCAAAGGCTACAGACTTCATGAGTTGTTCGTTGTTCATTCATCTAAAACCCACTATTTTATTAATTCCCAGTCCAAAGGCTACAGACCTCATGAGTTGTTCGTTGTTCATTCATCTAAAACCCACTATTTTATTAATTCCCAGTCCAAATGCTACAGACTTTCTGAGTTGTTCGTTGTTCATTCATCTAAAACCCACTATTTTATTAATTCCCAGTCCAAATGCTACAGACTTTCTGAGTTGTTCGTTGTTAATTCATCTAAAACCAACTATTTTATTAATTCCCAGTCCAAATGCTACAGACTTTCTGAGTTGTTCGTTGTTAATTCATCTAAAACCAACTATTTTATTAATTCCCACTTCAAAGGCTACCTGAGTTGTCCTTTGTTCATTCATCTAAAACCAATTATTTTATTGATTTCCCAGTCCAAAGGTTACATAGGCTTGTAAATAAATTCGGTTTCGTTTATATTTTAATTTATTCTATATTCTATCTATTAAAAATAACGGCGGATCTTAATAGTTGTAGAATAATCAAGCGGCAGATTCCTGAAAGAGTACTGTACATATATATTTATTTTTCGGAATGACTTTATTGAGTAAAACCTCAAATTGTAATATTTAAATATTGAAGACAATATTAGTGATTTCTAAACGAAAATCTGAAACAGAAAAATCAGAAAAGGAAACGGTCACATCTGGGACTCGAACATTCATTCTAGACTTGCAGAAAAGTCAACAGATGTCGCACATTAAAAATAAAAAATTAGATAGGTTTATCTAAAAAGACGCTGTCTGGATTGCATTTAGTTCGGGTTGAATCTTGCGATCATACATAAAGATAGTTGCCAATAAAAATGTGCGGTGAAAAAATGAAGACAATGTTGGTAGTTCTTATTCGAAGTATGATACAGTTAAAAATGACCGAGGGGAATAGGGTCCCATTAGCTCAGTTGGTAGAGCACTGTCACGGAAAGACAAGGGTCCTGGGTTCGAGTCCCAGATGTGACCGTTTCCTTTTCTGATTTTTCTGTTTCAGATTTTCGTTTAGAAATCACTAATATTGTTTTCAATATTTATATATATATACTTTACCATTTGACTCCGTAGTTCAGCAGTGGCTCCATGAGATGGTCGTTGTTGAGCATGGGCTCTCCGCTAATGTGCATCATCAGGGGCACGGAGGGGCCAAACACATCAGCGTCCAGGAGCCCTATCTCCTTGGACGGATCCACCACCTTCATGGCGCAGGCCAAGTTTACTGCAAGCAAAAACAACTTAGTCAAATACAAGATGAGAACACTGCATTTTAAAAATACAAATGGAAGCACAGTTCGTCAATAAAGTGTTGTGACAAAAATGGAAGATGATGCAATCGTTTAAACGGTTTTTAAAGACGGAGAATTTTTTCTTTTACTTTAGCTTCCAGACAGTAGGGATGCTGTGATGAGGTTCTTGAGGAAAGGAAAGAGAGTTCTGGTAAGAAAAAAGGTATAAGGGGTAGATAGAAATCCTGGGTTCAGTGTGTCTAGGAGTGACAGATGTATGAATTTATCCCTCCAACTGCGGTGCAAGGTGGTGGATCGAAACTTTTTTTTTTTATATTAACTCCACACAGGAGGCCCTGAAGAAAATAATTTCCCTCAGGGCCTATGTCATCTTTGGGGATGCTGTGTGGAGGGTCTTTTTGTGGAGAGGAAGGAGTGAACATGGGTCTTGAAGAGTCCCATGTTGTAGGAGGGAGGAAACACAGAGGCCGGCAGTTCGTTCCACAGCCGAGCTGTTGAACTTAAGAACGAATCGTAGAAGCGACCCGTTCTCATGTGACAAATGTCAACCGTGTACAAATGTTGAGCGCGCGTTTGGCGTGTATCCCGACTACGCACCGGTGCCGAAGGGATCAATGACGCTAGTTCCTCAGAGCATCTTCCATTGTAATACCGATAGAACAAGGACAGCATACCTACCTGACGCCTGTGCTCTAAAGATTGCAGTCCGTTTGTTAAGATTGGGGAATCTATCAAACGGACCGCCCATTTTTGCACAGAGTCAAGGGTTTTTTTCAGGTATTTAGGGGCTCCGGACCAGAGATGGCTGCCGAATTCGACAGTAGGGCGCACTTGCGATTTGTACAGGGTCAGCAGTTGTGTACTATTAAAGTATCTGCGGGCCCTGTACAGTACGCCCAGCTTCTGAGAGGCCAACTTTACTCTGGCTTCGATGGAGCCCCCGTATCTGAGCTGGTCACTTATAGTTACACCAAGCATATCAATGGAAGGCCTGTTCGGAAGATTGCTTCCGTTGAAGGAGACTAGATTATCATTTGGATCCCTTTTAGACGTAATCAGACAGGATTACTATAGCAGAGGTGTTGGTTATTCAATAATTGGTTGTCGGGGCGGCAGTACCCATGCCCGCATCCCAAATTGAATACATATTATGATGCCTGCATCATTTTGCATACTTAGTTTCTGCTTTTGACACGTAAGGTGGTCTGTGAGGCACGCGCGGCGCAGCGTATTGTGGTTGGTACTTTGCACATATTTTAAAACTGAAGATAGTGTTCTTGCAATAATTTTATAAATTATGTTTTCATATTTTTTGCAAGTTGCAGTAGTGTTTGTTTATGTGAGTATAAGGATGGCACAGTTCTTGCTAATAGAGCATAGAATTATAGGTATCAAAAAGTGCTTTAGTTTACCTGCCGTGGTGGTCTTGCCCACACCGCCCTTCCCTGAGGCCACCAGCAGGATGTGCTTGACTCCGGGGATGGGCTGCTTCTTGGGCAGACCCTTGGCCATCAGCTCCGCGCGCCGCTTCTCCAGGAGCTGATTCCTGTTAGCCGCCGCATTTGAACACTGAAATTCATTTTTAAAATAAAGATAACTGGATACTCCAAAATATAAAAACTACAAGCCGCCTCAAAACAGGAAGTCCTAGTGGGGAGGACTGTGACATTATTCTTACACAGCGAAACTCGCTTAAACCTAATGCTACGTATACATCCGCGAGCCGAACTGAACCTCAACTTATGGGAAAGAAACTAAGCAACCGCAAATACGTAATTCGTATTACGGTTCGCGTTTCGGTTCGCAAGTGTATAAGTACCCTTAGAAGACGGGTAATACTTTGTTAACATCTCAAAGCCAAATATAATTTTGAAAAATAAATTTCAAATGTTTTTTTTTTTTTTTGCTTTATATATTTTCATTTCTTTACACATAGTATATAATAACATAATATATAATACCAAATAGTATACACAAGAAATGAAAACCCACTAAGGCACTGCCTGAGTGTGGGTAATATAAAACAATTCCTATATTTCAAGTACCTAAAGTATAATATACATTAGTAGAAAAAGTTTTTTTTTTTGTTTATAGTTATTATAAAAAGTAAAGAGAAAACATTATGTACAATAGTTTATAAAGTTTCAGCAAGTGAGTTGTAGAAAGGATCAATAAATTTATAGTAAAAGCGTTTCAATATCTGCGTCATTCAGCCATAATTTTACATCTTTAATATATTCTATCTTTTTATTTATCATTTGAGTTTGTAGTGGTAGAAGGTTAAATGTACGAGGACCAATGAAACTGGTATGTGTCTGCATTAATTTAGTATTGGTTTGGGGGGTGTAAAATATATTATTTGATCTTTTGCTCATTCTGTGTTCATTTATTTTGAAATTATTTTTGTTTTTAAATAAATATATCATAGTTTTTAATATAAATAATTTACGAATGTTAAATAATTTAGATTCCTTGTATAATAGGTCGGTCGAGAATGTTTTATTTTTGTTATATATGACTTTAATTATGTGTTTTTGAATTATTTGTAGAAGCTTAATAAATGTATCAGGTGCACCACCCCATCCTATTATGCCATAAGTGATTGCAGATTGCACCAGGGAGAAGTAAATCATTTTCAATTTTTTAGCGTTTAAAATTTCCTTGAGTCTATAAAATATGTAGGTAAGATATCTTAGTTTAGAAGTGGTTTAATTGATAGGCATGTTAACGTTTTACTTAGGAATTTTCATGGATAGTATTGAAATGCGTTCACAACTTTTAAAACCTAGCTCTATACACTGCACATTACAGTGTACCTGAAGGTAGTCAAGATTTCACAGAACTGCTATTGTAGTTGGTCGAATCCTAAGGGTTAAAAAGTTTCCATTTAAGAAGTTTCATGCTTAAAAAGTTTTGTTGTTCGGTCCTTTGAAATTCCATACAAAAAAAACTGAAAAAACACAATTTTTTTCCCGTGAAAATAGTTTTAGCTGAAAATGCTTCCCGCCTAAGAAGTTTTAAAAGTTCGCCAGAGAATCCATCACGAACGAAAACTAGTTACGATATATACTAGAAAATGTCCCCTTTTCCCAAAGTCAAAAAAATTTATCACTTCGTTACTACTGTCTGCATCCCTTTTAAGACCAAAGATGGTTTGAAAGGGAGATATGTAAATACCAATTTTAGAGGGAGCGCACTAATATTAAAAAAACGATAATAATTAAGCGAAATGGTGAAAATATTTCATAAAACAAGACTTGTTTGAAATAGAGCAAAATACTCTCGACAAATGCTTTAGTTGCATTTAAAGATACAATGTGAATTTTTTCATGACTATAACATATTAAATAACAGAACAAAACGTGTTTTTAATAATTTTCAGAGCTTAATTTAGATTTTATTCTATCGAGGGAATTTCATATAATTAACATTTCGGCAAAACAAATGTATAGATATTATCTTCAAAAATAACATTTTTTTTTATATTGATGTTGTTGTAGCCAGAAACTATAAAATATATTATTTAATTGATTTTACCTATGAAATTTAAAAATATATAATACTAATAAGCATGTGTGGAATACTAGAAAAAAACTTTAAAAATCTTGCCAAATTTGGAACTCATTTAAGAAGTTTTATTTCTGGTCCGGTTGTAATCTACGTGTTCATTTATGGCATTAATTTAATTATTTTATTAAAACACGCTTCTAACAAGTTATGCTTTACAATATTAAGACAATTTTTTTATTTGTGCCCGTACATACGCAATATGAATAAATAGTTTTATCCATATAAAAACTCAATTCTTTCAAGAGAGGCATACAAATACAATATAGTATTGGTGATTCAATCCAATATTGTATTTATATACCTCTCTTGAAAGAATTGAGTTTTACACGGACAAAATGATTTATTCGTATTCATATTGCGTATGTACGGACGTAAATAGATAATTTGTCTTAATATTGTAAAGCATAACTTGTTAGAAGCGTATTAAATAATTGAATTAACGCATCTATGAACAGGCATACAATAACAAACGTCGAGCGTCTACGCACGAGTCGCAAAACAGCTGTTTTCGATGCAAATTTTAGATGATTTCAATTTTATTTATCACATAATAAAATTAGGTTTTTAAATCTATATAAATAAAAACGTAAATTTTTGTTTGTTCAAAATCTTAAATCTCCGAAAGATCTTCACCCATTGCTTTGAAATTTTTATACAATTTGAATATGCGTGTATTTTTTTTTTGTATACTTATCACAGACATAGGAATTAATAGACGAGAAGATAATGGCGAGGGGTAAAATCAACTGTTGAAGAACGAAGGGGGTTAAGCTGACTGTGATTCGTCAATAAATCAATCTGACAGTAAATAGGCATCTCGCATTATAATATCACCATTTACTTCTTAAAAGTAAAATCTGCTTTTGAATGAATAGACATTTTTACATGGGAGCGCAAATTACTCGCCACGTTATGAACTAATTTGCGAAGTCCAAATTCGGCAAAGTAAATTTCTTCTGTTTGCAGAGTCGTAGTTAGTTTCAGAGTATTTAGTTAAGACACTTTTACAAATGTTTCATAATTTACTTACCCCAGTAAACAACGATGAGCACACTTGAGAATCGCTACATTGTGATGTGATAGTATATGTTTCTAAAACTGATCCATATAATACGGTGTGAATAAGCTTAAAATAAAGTAAAATAATGCTTACTTATGGAATGTAATACGACAATTGGGTTTATTCTCTTTTTCACATCTATTTTTACAAGTTTTCATAGTACAAGTCAACATTTTGCCGTGTTATTTCGTAAAATGAACCGATGATGCCTCGACCATAGTTCGCACAAGAATGATGACGTCACGTTTTCAAATTTCACTTGAGGCCATACGCGAGCACAGCCGGCTCCAATGGAACCGGTATGGGGAGTGGGGATAATACGCTTTTCATCACTTAGGGCAGGTCTACTAATATTCATATATCTATGATACTTATATTATATAGATGTCACCTGTGACTGGTAAAAACTTTTTTTTGTTTTTTTTTTTTAAACAGCGCCATCTGTTGGACGTAAAAGCAACACATGCTATTTTTTTTCTATCTGCACAGACAGACTGGGCGGCATCAACGTGTGGAGGAGTACAGCTAGTAAATAATAAGTTTTTCTACATGTCGAAGAATGAAAATGTGTTACAATGTATAAAACAATTGCGTAAAAAAAAATTTATAGAACCTGTAAAAATGACACATGCACATTTATTATATGGGTTTCTGCTGAGCTCAAAACATTAAGGAATGATAATTTAAAGAAAAACCAATCCACACATGGGATGGACTAATGACTAGAAAGAAAAAAACTAGGTAAGAGTTGCAAAGAATTGGCGAAACTGGGGTAAATATTTCCCTAACTACCGCACTTTTAATAGGCACATAATATGGAAATTACACTTCTTTTCAACTCAATTACTACAAAAAACAACGATCTGTGTCGGAAGAGATGGTAAAGAAGCATTAATGTTCCATTTTTATTTAATCAAAGTTCAAAATTTCACTTGAAACGATCTTGTGCCGCCATTTTGGAATTTTTAGTATAGAATGATGTTTACAAAAGTTTCGTTTCAATCTAAATACGCAAAATTATTAATTAACCAAAATTGTGAACCTAATAACTCATATTATGCATGTAAATAGTTGTTTCTTGGGTAATAATTGTTGAAACGAAGTGTTATTTCAATAGTCTATGCCTAAAAGCGGCGGTAAGGTAAATAATGACTTTGAACATTTTTACCTATTATTCTTTAGTCTCCGGCAATGCAGTATAAAACCAGTTTTATTTATTAATTACATTTTAACATATTCCATTAGTATACATACAAGTATTGATAATAAACACAACTTTCAATGAGTTGTATTAATATTATACTTTAAAAATCTACGGAAATATACATTCGTAAACTTACTTAGGTAAGAATGTCTGATGCAACTTTAAAATTACATAAATACCTGTCTGATGAAGCTGGCCTTGCTTAAAGTCTTGAACAACTTGCGCGTAACACTCTCCATTGTCAATAATATGTTTAAAATATTAATGAAATACGAGCGCCTTCGTAAATGACTCGAACAGAAATAAAATAATAAACACAAACGAACCGCTCTACTGTCCAGCTGTCAGAAGTCAAAGTTGTAAATTAGAGATGGTCTGTATTCCTATATATACCGGTGACTATGCTGTCACTTAATCGACCGATGTTTCAAATGAGGAACCGGTTCCTTTTCCAACTTTCTGTGAAGATATATTAACAATAGCGCATGTTGTTTTTACGTCCAACAGATGGCATTGTTTTAAAAAAATATCATATTTTTACCAGTCAAAGGTAAAATCTGTTCTGTATAATATATTTTAAAACACACGCGTATTCAAATACACACATTTGATTGAAGAATTTGACTAAAAAGAAGCAAAGTAAACGTTGGGGGTTTAAGTAAATATGCACAAAATAAGTTTTTAGGTCGTTAGTTTGGGTTATTTTAATAATTTCCATTTTTTTTCAACCTCAACTTTGAGAAAAAAAATTGAACCTTAATGCATCTTTTACCATCTCCCCCGACATAAATAGTAATTTCTTGTAGTAGGTAATTAAGTTGAAACCAAGCGCTATGTTGTTTTTGCGTGAAGCGGAATTCTACAAGTTTATCGAAAATACTGTGACGAGAGAGAGTATGCCTGTACGAATAAAATTGCACACTGTACTGATAGAAATGAACGAGCATTTATTTCGTGTTTAGACGTTTCATTTTTCATTCATTCCGAACGAAAGATGCCGAATGCCAAAACTCATTATCGACAGATCGGTTCACGAATGAATTCATTTGGTACTTTTGTTTCATTTTGTGTTCAGACTTCTCACTTCGAGTGAAAGAGGCAAATTGAAAAACAGAAATGAGCGAAAAGTGAACCGTCTGATTCCTACTTTAGGGCCATTATAACAAGCTGAAAGATAATAAATATTGACCACTACAACACGGGCATGTGCCTAGTGTGGTGGCCAAAAATTTACCCGTTTACTGTAATGTATAAACTTTACTGAATAAAGAACAAAAAAAAAAAAAAAAAAAAAAAGGTACCATTACTAAAAAAATACTTAAACATCGACCTTTTAACACACAGAAATTTTAACCATGGAAAGCGGAGCGATTTTTTGGGTATGGCATCACTGCTTTGCTTGTCAGCTTGTCAACTTGTCTTGTCAGTCTTTCAAATTTTTCTACTTTTTCTATGCATTGAATTATTTGCGGCGAAGTGCCATGGCCATGGATTTGTTCCTTGAATTTTACGCCAGTTAAATCTTAATATTTTGTAATTGTGCGTCGTTTTAAAACCTCCGAAAATGGCAGTTTGTTTAAGAACCGTTTCGATGAAACTGGCGCCGTTAAATGCCATAGTCTCCTCGAGGCAGTCCGCTTCAAAATTGGAAACTCGTCTGCCGAGGCGTTCGCAGTTTTTGGAAGAGGTATTTCATTGATGATTTTACATAATATTTTATAACGCGTGATTTATTTATAAACTTTGGAATAATGTCAAGTTAATTGAGCGGTTTATAACATAGGTCATCTCGCATAATCGAATAGAAAGTGCTCTAACTGTCACCGAAATTGCTAGAAATTCAAATGATTTCAAATAGGAAAGGTTAAGATTTCACACCATTGCAACGTTGAATACTGTATTTTAACATATCTTATTCTGTAGTAGAGCATTTAAAATTTACCATTTTGCTATTATGTGCGATAGCAAATAATTAAACAAGGTATTCCAATATTTACCATATCCAAGATACAACATGTCGGTTATGTACAAATAATAATAACTAAATTTTGACATGCGCTATCTAATTAAAGTTACGTTCCTTTATAGATAAACATCTTTTGTTTATCTGTAGACTCTGGACTTTTGAGTCATTAACTTTAATATTAAAAACCTAATTATTGATGGCAAATATCATTACTTTCCACAATCTTCGTATTTCCAAACAAAATTAACCTTTTTTTTTAATGCAAATGCTGCACAAAAGTCCCAATTGCTTCCGATTATCCGGAGTCTATGGGACTACGGCATCCCCAACTATTGCGGAGATGGTAAAGAGGAAGGTTGGGATGAACCTGGCTACTCAGATCTAGTCACCTTTCAAGTCACATTTTGATTCTGATTGCAATTTTATTATTCTTAACGCGGTGAAAAGATTAACAAGCAAACTGGCTTACAATAAAATAATACTGATTTCTATTTTTCAGTTCCTGGGCATACGACAGCTGTCATCAAGCTGCCGTCCCGTCCAAGAATGTCTTCCGGAAGTAGCCCACGATGACACCAACCTCCTCCACAACGACTCGCAAAGTTCCCTGAAGATGGACGACTGGAGGGACATCATCCATAAGCGGTGCGTCTCAGAATCTCCGGAATTCCGGCCCCAATCCTTGGAGGGCCTGGGCTCGGAGCTGAACGGTAGTCTAGCCAACCTGTCCAGCGTGGACTTGGCTACCAGACCTTTGGGGATAACTCCGGACGACATGATCATGTGGAACAAGTATCCCGGGGATATTATTGCTCCCACTGCCAACTATTATGCCGCCAGATATTCCCTGTTTATGAACGGGTTGCATCAAAAGGTAAAAATAAAGTTTCATAGTCCGTTTCACGCTTAATACACCTTTTTTTTTCAGAAATAACACTTGGTTTAAGCTCCATTACTGTAAGAGACAGCTATTTATGTCGGGGAAGATAAAAAAAGATGCATTAACCCTTTTCACACTCACATTATTGTTTCCACATATATAAAATATGTAATGCTTGATTTTTTTTTTTTTTTTTGAAATTATTCTATGTTAATTTGGATTAACATTGGACGTCAGAGGGTAGTTTTTAAATAGTAAGGTAAAATAAACATAACACAAATAACTGTTTCATGTCAAAAATGCACATTTACAATTTAGTGATAATCTCTAAGGTACAAACAAATAACATTTTAATTAAAATTCATTCAGAAATATAGAAATAATCTAGGATAATAAATCTTTAAAAATTCGCCATACTGGTCGAAAACATATCCAAAACATGTCAAAAACAGTGTTAAGTTGAATGAACATTGAAATTCTTTTACAATATTCTGGCAAATGACTGTGAACAGTGAATTGAACTGATGTTATTATTATAGAACACATCTGCGTTAAAATATTTGTAATTCAAGTAGAAAATATTGATATCTCACCTTAAATTAAGTAATCAATGATGGCAGAAATTCAATGAAACTCACAATCAGCAGATGTCAAAATATTTATCGTTGTTGTGGCGGGAATAAGGATTTCAACAGAGCGGAAAAATAGACGGATGGATTGAATTAACACTGGGGCTGAAAGGGTTAAAGTTAAATTTTTTGCCGTTGTTGCCGAATTCTGCCTCACACTTAATACGCCAAAATATTAAAAATAATGGTTGGTTTCAACTTAATTACTACAAGAAACAACTATTTTTGTCGACAGATTGTAAAAGATGCATTAAAGTTCCAATTTTTCTCCGAGTTAAATTTTTGAGGTTAGGAAATGCAGAAGATGTCTAAACTAAAAACTTACCTTTTTAACCGGTCAGCAACGTAAGCAGATATTCACGATAAAATAACGATAGCAGTCAAGTACAATAAGCGTGTTTACACGTCAACGCGTGTGTTTCCACAAAAATCGTCATAACTCCGTTATTCTTCTAGTGACATCCCTAAAACAAAAAGTAGAATATTCGTATTGAATGAAGCTTCACATCTCTATTCAAAGTTATCCATAGAAACCCGTAAAAAGACCTACTCAGTGGAAGCAAATTTTACCCGCCAAATCGTAAAACGACGCCAAGAAAGCCGTTTGACGTGCCGACCCGCCTCGCAAGTTTAATTATTTTTTTAAAAATATATTTTGTATGAAATGGTCAAAAAGTGAAGTGACAGAATTGTTTATTGTACATTTGTACGATGAAATAAGTGTTTTTTTTTTACATTATCCGTGATTTTAGTATCGTTTTTACATAAAACATTACAGGTGAGTCATTTTTACAATTTTTTCATGTTTCCATTCTAAATTTAAATATTTACAAATGTTAATATTTATTTATGATACAACAATTTGAAAGCCTATTTTGTAACCTTTCTAAAACAGTTTTTACTATTCGGCTCCGTTCAGTAATGTTTCATTTATAGAGCTTTGATTGTGAGGCGGTAATAACACAACGTTTTCGTGAAATTGACATTTCGATAAAGACATTTTAGCTTCAAGTTCGCGAAAAGTCGGAGGGGTTAAGCTGTCATACCCTTAAATTAAATATGTACACCATTCCTGAGAGAAAGTCCAGTTATATCCAATTTTCCAATTATGTCATAAGTCCTGTATCTAAATTTCGCTAATAAACAATTAGATAAAGTTAATTAAGTGTTAATCTCAAGTGACCTACCAGGTAAGTATTGTACTGTATATTATCTCCATAAATAGTTAGTAATAACATAGATCACTGTAGAAATGTATTATAAATTTGTACAGCACCCTTGAGGTAATTTTGAAAAAAAATGGTGCTATACAAGTCATTCAATTATTATTATTATTATAAATTAATTTGAATAACTCAAACTAATAACCTAATAACTTCTCTACTTGTTTTACAGCGGTTAATATTACAACTAATAATAAATTTGGGTGTTTGGAATTCGTCGAATTAAGATCCAAAAAGATTGAAATGTTCTCAAAAACTGTGGCTGTGATATTGCTTTCCGCACAAGCAATAATTTAGGAGCATCGCAAAAACTCTAAAAGTAACGTACCCAAACCAAAAAATAACCGCATTAAAAACTCCAGTGTGACGAAAGCATGGCTGCCCATTTAATACTAGATTCATTGTGCGATAGTTTAAAAATAATAATAAAATGCAGTCATAATTTGATAAACATCTAGATAAAAATCACTCACACAATGATACAAATACAAACTAAAGGCCGTAATCTCAATCTTTGAGAGTAGTTGGAAATTAATAAAAAATCTAATAATCCCAAATAGTTTGATAAATGAACAAAATTTATAGTTTCAACGACCATGCTTTTTCTTGTTTTTATGATCTGAGTTAATTTTGAAGGTTAGGAAATGCGCGTAGATTATTTAAATAACCCAAACTAATAATTATTAATAACTAATTTCAAGCGTGAATCGACATCTTGCATTGGCAAATAGTCCATGTGCAGAAATGCTTCGTTGCTCAATAATTTAATGTGTCAATGTCAATACATTATTAGGCAGCCATTTTACTGGTTTAACCTCTCCAGCATTTTAGGGTCATATATGACCGGGCGTCCATATTTTATAAAAGTTTTTTTTATCTTTTTGTTATATTATGCTGAAATATGTAATTTTTTCAACTTGGATAAAACAAGCCAAAGTGGATAATTCATATTTCGCGCCGCTAACGTGACATTCGGTTTAACTAATGAATTAAATTATATAATCAGATTTTAATAAATGAAGTACAAGACCAAAACCAATGTGTTTTCGAAACTATCGAGTTGTCTTATTTTTTCTATGTTTGGAGTAAAAAAATTAAGTAAAAATGTGTTAAGTGTTTTTCATGGTTGATATTAAAATTCTATTATTTAGAATTAGTACTGTTTATTTTAAATATAAACCCTGGTAAGATAATTTTAACTAGTTTCTAAAACAGTAAATGTTTTTACGGAAAATTAAAAAATACAACGTAAATAGCACATTTGAAATACAAAGAAAGCATTGCGAACTATGTTGAAAGAACCATAGTTTATCTACTACTTAGTAGCAAAATCAGCAATTGTATGTGAATAACCCTTCCATAGTTTGCCATGCCCTTTTTAGGTTGAGTGCCTTACCTACAGTACTTAACCTTTCAGTATTTTCACTTTTGTTCAGTTTGCAATGTTTTCCGTGTATTTCAAATGCGCTATATACATTTTATTTTTAAATTTTATGTAAAGTCAAATATTTTTTTAGAAACTAGATAAAATTGTCTTTCTGGTGTATGCATTTAAAATAAACATTACTATATCTAAATAATTTTAATATCAAATGTGAAAAATGTTGTCAAAAACGTTTTTGCTTTACGCCAATCTAATTTTCTCTATTTTTAGGATTTTACTAATGGATTCCATTATAAATATTTGAAGCAAACTGGAAAGAATTATTATTTTTCTTTCTAACATCAAAGAAATTTAGTATTTCCTCATGAAAGAAAAAAAAACATAAAAATGGACGGTCATATATGACAGTGAAATGCTAGAGGGGTTAAGCTGATAAGAACCCATTTTCTCTAATACAGCATTCTCTTAGTAATACGCTGCTCGATCATCTGGGAACTATTATGATCTGTCGTTATTTTTACTAGTTGAAAGAACAAATCAAACTGTAATTCGCCGGTAGGTCAAATTCACGTGCGTAGTCTCGAACACTAAGCTTTGTACACCGACGGGTTGCGTTATCTTAGCCCGAATTCCCACTGGTTTGATAACGGTACGAAATCGACAAAAACCGGAGACTCTGCGCAGAAAAATCCCACAATGGCTGCTCTGCAAATCTTAGTGAACTTTTCTTTTCTGCTCACGGTCTCCGGTTTTTGTCGATTTCGTAACCTTTCGGAGTAACCTAGCGGGACGACGGGCTAACTCTTGCACACTCACTTAATATAACGCCGTCTAGCTTGCTAGGACTTTACATTAAAAAAATTATATTTTACGAAAGATCGATAGCAGTGTTTGTGGCGGTATTTTGACTCTTGTACTTTATTTCACAGGTGGAGGTTTTCATTGGTACTCGCAAGTTGCATTCAAACACTATATGTATATATATATCGGAATGTACTTTTATTTTTCACACAATCCAACTTTTTTCTTGTACAGATGTTGTTTTTTTATATGGAACACATTTTTTATATTGCCAGCTAAACTCTTTTTTTGTTTGTTGTGGAATGAATTTTTGAATGGCTACTGAATATTAATTGAAGCATTAAAGTACCTACCTACCTAGAAAGTACTTACCTAGAAACAATTTTAACCAGTTTGTTTTTATGATATTTGGGTACCGCTGCCCCGGGAACCATTTATTGGATAACCAATAACTCTGTCATATACGTTGGGTGATTTAGCAGGATGCGCCAGCCCACCAGCTGTGTGGTGTGCCAGATCGGGAGAGGCTAGTTTGGGGCGACACTTTGACCTCTCCGACTGGTCTCTCGACCCATATCCTCGCGCCTCAGCGGAGGGATATATTCATACATCCGTCATTCCTGGACACACTGATCCATATATTCCTACACACTCCTTATACCTTTTTCCTTCCCAGAACTTCTTCTCCTTCCTTTCCTTAAAAAAGATCTCCCTCACAACATCCTCAAAGATGAAATAGGCCTTAACCTCTCAGACAAAGACTTTTATTTACTGTGTGTTCCTTTGAGACCTGTCAAAACGTGATAATTTTTGTGTTATTTACGAGTTATGCTAAAAGCTTCATAACTCACGTTTTGGGAAACGTAGCCTCATTCTAAAAAATGTTTTGGAAAGATTATGAAATTCACTATCGTATTGTGTTATTATACGTAAATATTTGCGTTTCTAAATATACATTTTATGAAAACGTCAAAAATATGTAAAAATCGCTGACCATTATTTCAAAGCTGTGAAAAATGTACTTTTTTCTGAGTATCATAAAGAAATAACACTTTATATATTGAAGAAATATAATTAAAAACTATTAGTCACCTCAAAATATTAACCGTCCAAACTAAAATATTTTAATAAATTATTTAGAAACGCAATAAATTATGAATGAACAAGATGACAGATTCAATCGGCTTAGATAATGCAGTTCTACGTTCCATAGATATTGTTGAATACAGACGCGTAGCGTTATTCATTATCGATACTCTGTTTTTTAAATCATGGCAATCCGTATACTAGTGATGGAAATAAATCGATTTTTGTAAAATCTCGCGCATTTACGTGAAAAGACGTTCTAATGTCTTGACCGCTATTATCATATTTACGCCTTTTGACGTTCTAATGTTCTGAGTGGTTAAGGGAAATTATTTTACTCAAGACCTCCTGTTTGGGGGTTAATGTAAAAAAATTTTTTTTAATATATTTTGCATATTTTATATGTACTTACTATAATCTGCCATTTTCACTGATTGGACTATGAACTCATAATTTCCATCAGGATTACTGTCTCTGCAGCATGAAAGAATCCATCCTTCTCCAATTCCTCAACCAAGACAACTATTGCTATCTTCAGATTCCATTTTTTCCCTTTATTTATTTATTCATGTTTTGGTTATGCACCAATATATTACAGAGAAGATTACAAATTTGAGGTAAATGTAAATATAAAAGGTCATGGGGGCAGTTTTACTATTTTGTGACATACGTCAAAAGATAGTTACTGAACTTGTCAGATAGTGACGTTGAAAACAATCCATAAACCTCTTTTGTACCGAATTGAAGGAGATTGTATTTATCGTCTTTGAGAATGTGTCTTGGCAAGAAATTTTGGTTAAAACATGTTTAGTGTGGTTTTATATCTAAATGCATAAACCTCTTTTTGTACCGAGTTGAAAGAGATTGTATTGGTAAGGTAGAGAATGTATCTTGGCAAGAAATTTTGGTTAAAACATGTTTAATATGTATTTATATCTAAATGCATAAACCTCTTTTTGTACCGAGTTGAAGGAGATTGTATTCATCGTCTTTGAGAGTGTATCTTGGCAAGAAATTTTGGTTAAAACATGTTTAATGTGTATTTATAACTTGTCCAGGATTCCCTAGCGCTGTCCCTCTCTGACTACGAGAAGACGGCGTTTGCTCGCAGCGCCGGAGTGGACACGGCCAGCCCAGGCTTCAGTAGTGCCCCAGCTTCATCGCCGCCGCCACCCGCCCACAAGGGGGCCAGTCCCGAGCAGCTGGAAGTCATTCACAATAGCCTGGAGAACAATGTGAGTCCTCTTACGCAATGCCTGCACAATCTAATCCTTAACTAACTAACTAGCTGACTAGCCATCACGTTATTTCTCACCAGGATATTTTTTTATTGTTTATAGAGCGGAGACGGTTTACACGTAGTTCCCGTGAGCACTTAGGCCATAGGCCTATTGTGCTATTTCCCATTTTATTACCTCATTCCTTTAACAGTAATCCGGTCCCTTTAATGAAGTTCACCAGGGTTGTCATTGGATACGTGGCTAAGTCTTCTGGTTCTACAATGTGTCTTCCCAGGTATCTGAGCCTAGTTCCCAACAGAGCGGGAAATTGGCACCAAAGGTGAATTGGAGTCTCTTCATCCTCTTCACATTTCCGGCATCTGTTGGTATCTTCCACTCCCGAGAACTGCATGTGCCTCCTGAGATGGCAGTGTCTTGTTAGTAGTCCTACCAGTTCCCTCAGTGAGTTTCAGTCCATATCGAAAAGTAAAGAGAACATTCTGGCACGCGTCTTGGCACATACTCTTTGCTTCATGTCGTTTGGTTGGTGCAACCGTTGAGTGTTGTGTACAGATACCGAAATGGTTGGTTCAATTTCACCAGTTGCTCCTCTGGGGAACACAGGCAGCATGCCTCCTACTTCAAAATAACAAAAATTTAAGATCTAGTAGCACGGTTAACTATTTACACGAAAAAAAAAAGACAAAAGGGCAAAAAATGTCTCATGGCACGAAAAAACTCAGTAATAATATGATGCTAATAAAAGAATAAAATGTAGTTTTTACGTTTTGATTTCGTTGCAGCCTTTTCAATACATTTGAACTGTTCCAAAAGGATCGCAAGAGCTTCGTTCCTGGTATCTCTATCAGAGTATATCTCTGTTGTAGTATTCCACAAGCAAGTTAAATCCTCGTATACTGTGAAAACTTTTCGATCATTAGTCATGCCTGTCATTTTATTTATTTTTATTCGTTAAGTCTAAGCTCACTAACTACGCTCGATGGCTCTCTCGGCAGACTGAGAAAAGTTGATTCAAACGTGCTTAGTGAATATTCCCCGACCTGAAATAAATTCCCGAAAACGGGGAATTTATTTTATTTTTAATAAAATGGTTTCTACACTTCTCTTGGATGCTTTATCGAGTGTTAGCAGTTATCTAAGACGACATCCCCTGATTTGTCACAGGTTGCCATAAGAATATTGACTGCTCCCATTACTTCAGCAGCCACTGTGAGATCTTTTAGCACGTTTAGTCGCATTCATACAACACGGAGGAATCGTCTAACAACTCAAAGAGCAGGGAAAATTACATTTGTGGCACACAATTGGAAACTTCTTTCCTCTGAAAGAGGCTCTCAAGTTGCTCACAAGAAAACCCTTTCTTCCACGGATGAGCAGATTGCTTCGCATCATAACGTTTCAAACCTATCTGGTACTCGCAAACGCAAACATCCAATTGACTGTGCTGGGGAAGAAGAAAACGTAGATAATCCTGAGTCGACAACAACTTCGTCCAGGTCGGATGAAGAAGAAGAATATGAAGGCGAAAGTGGAAGCGAAGTTGATAGTGTCAGTGTCCAATCGGTATCATCAGATGAACAGTAACGATCTGTGAAGTTGTGTCATTTTTACAGTTTTACGATTGATTTTTTATATGTACCGTTTACTAGCATAAAGTATATATAGGCTACTAATACTGTACAGTATACAATTATATAGAGATACTACTCACTTTAAAATAATTTTGATCGGTGTTTTTTTGTTATTTTTCTCTTGGAGCCTATTCCTATCAACAAATCACATATCTACGCGTAAAATTACTTTTATAATGTATAGACGCCCCGGTCAGATCTGTCCTTCAGAGCCTCTAATGGAATATGATGTTCATGGCTATTAATGTCTTCCGTGGTTTGAGGGGTTAAATAGATCGTGCTGCTTTTGCTTCTTATCAGTTTTTATTAACAAATATATTTATCCTCCAATTATGTACCCTCGCATATATTATGTACCCTCAATATTAACGGAATGACATTATTTGTTCTAGCTTCCGAAACTGTTCACCCAACCAATGGACTACAGCCTCTACCATCCAGACCTAGTCTTCATCAACAACATACGCGGAACTAAGTCTGTGTAAGTATAGATAAAACAGTGAACAGTGGCTGCAATAAAAAAGCTCAACGTTGAATATATTTGTACATCGGTATACACTTCCACCGGCGAAGAACAGCCCTTTGTCACTTTTGCGCCTACTTATTGTCACTAGCGGAAGTGGGACAGCAAGTGTATATTATGGTTGTAGAAGAATATTGATAGGAAGCTTGTAGCGTTGTCTATTCCCATTGGTTCAAGTTCAATCAGGTGCATTATATTTCGAGTGAAATAATCTCCATCTTCATTATTTTATTAATAGATTTTTTTTGTCAGTTTTTCTGCTGTAATTTGTGTATTTTACTTTTAATCTCATTTATTTTTTGGACTACATTTACTTCTAATAAATATAGGATATAGAAAATGGCTGATGCTGATAATACATGCACATATCTATCAATATAGATTTGTCTCGTTTATGTCTAGCGGAAAAGGGACAGCTTAAACAGGACGACGCGGTAGCTCGCATCACGTACTGGTCAAAGAAAGGAATGTGTCCTCTTTCTGCCAAAAAAAAACCTAAGATTCCCATACAGGAATACACTGCCCCAAACCATTCAGAGAGTATCACACAATATTGTACTCACCAGCTTTGGTTATCTTAATGTGTGGATATAAGTGGGGCCCAATTTTGAGATAAATTGCCTCACAAGTCACATTAAAAGCACTAATCACTGTACAAGCACACGGCGATCAACACTTGGAATGATTATGTTTTTCCATAGCGTTTACGGTGAACCATATCTGTAGTTACTGATACAGAGCTTTTAATGTCTAAAATTGAACATTTTACCAGCAGTACACTCGTCGAATTCTCATGTGTTGAGAAGGTAAGAGTCGTTACAGACTTGATGCTGCAGGCGACTATTCGTTCAAGCGCAGACTCAAGTTAAAGTCCTGGCTCTGTGATTGGCGGGGAACAGAAGTTACGCAACAACTATATTCATAAATTTTATTACTTATGTATTTCCACTTCTATTTGCACACTAAGAAGCAATTGAGTGTTTTTTTTTTGCAATAATTGTGCCCGTTTAAAGGTGTAACGTTTTACATTCCAGCGGCATATATCACTATGTCAAGCAGATTGCTCTCCTGCGGACTATCGGTCACCTGAAGTTTGCCTACGTCAAGTTCGATATCCTTAAGATAACGCGACGGCAAGAGGACTCGAGTGTTACGTAAGTATATTACTTTAAATTATTTGTTTCAGCCGGAATTTTAATTCAGTCCAAGCTCATTTGTAGCCCCGAAATGATACAACGATATACAGAAGTAAAAGATGCGGGGAACCAACACAGCGGTGGTCGTGGGCGTCTACCTTTCTGTCTGCAGGCAACTTGCACTGCAATTCATTATTATAAATCAGCGACGGTTTATGTGTAGTTCCCGTGAGCGCTCATGCCATGTGCCCATTATCCTATCTCTCATTTTATCTCATTCCTTTAACAGTACCCGGTCCCTTTGATTAAGTTCACCAGGGTTGTCTTTGGATATTTAACTGTCTCCTGGTTCCACAATGTGTCTTCCCAGGTATCTGAGCCATGTTCCCATCAGAGCAGAACATTGCCAACATAGGTGAACTGGAGTCTCTTCAGCCTCTTTACATTTCCTGCATCTATTGGTGTATTCCTCTGTCAACAGATGCATGTGTCTCCTGAGGTGTCTACCAGATCCCTCAGTGATTGCACTGTCCATATTGAGTAGTTGCCCTGTTCGTCTAGGTTTTGGTCTGGTTTAGGTCTAGGTTTGGTTTTGGGAATAGATAGATTGGGAAGTACCTGGCTATTTAGATCTGGTCACCAAACACGGCTAAAACCTAAAATTTCAAGCAAAGCTTCGACTTTGATTGGTGGTCCTTCACGAGGACAATTCTGAGAGTATCTACTACCCTGCAATGTGCTGCAAATAAAATACGTATTATGTTAAATTGATATATTGTGAAATAACACAAATTAATCAACTAAAATCTACTTGCACACGTCAGGATATGAACCTGCAACTTCTGTATTCGTAGCCAAGGATAGTAACCAATCAGCGACGGAGGCCGTTGGATATGGCCATGCAAGACCTTATTAAGCAAGATATTGGACTATGTCCGTATGTCTCATGTCTCAATATGTCGTTTCAGGGTACGATGGAGAATCCGTGGGCTGTCGGGCCTGAAGGCCATGTTCATGTTCTGGAAGTTCAAATTGTGGAAACTGCGAGAGGCCTACGACGAATGCGAACTGTAAGTATTTTTTTTTATTATTTCACCAGACTTTGAGATCTTTACTAACTTTGATGAATTTTTATACCCTCTCTTAGAGCCTCTGATATTTTGCAAAGTATTTCTCCTGCGAATTTCGTATTTCTTAGCGAAATGCTGAAATGTTTTAATGAAATATATTAAACAGATAAATTTGCTGTTTTTTAATGTATTTCAAAATAAAATTCTGTTTTTGAAAGCTGATGCAAGTATTTTTCAGATTTTAATATTACAAATCAACATATTAACAAACAAAATTTTTGGTTGCAAACATAGATAAAGTATTTAAAGTCGTTTACCGATGGTTATGCAGGTAACTCCGTTAATGGAGGACTGAACGCAGTTGGCGCTAACGAAAAATTGTACAAAGAAGCGAAGTTAGCAGTCTTCAATGGAGTGCTGGTACCTACCCTGATGTATGGAAGTGAGGCATGGAACCTGCAAAGAAAGGATGAAAGTAGATTGAATGCTGTTGAAATGAGATCCCTGAGGCGTATGTGTGTTAAAACCATGTATGATTGTGTGAAAAATGTGGAGATCCGCAAAGAGTACAAGGCTGATGTAAGCGTAATGAGTAAGATCAAGAAAGGGACGCTAAGATGGTTTGGACATGTAGAGTGAATGAGCGAAGAAAGGAGTGTAAGGAGAATATACGATGCAAATGTGAATGGTAGCAGAAGTCGGGGACGCCCGAGGAAGACATGGCACGACCAAGTGAATCAGATGCTTGAGTTGGGCCATGTCAAGAGTCAGAATAATAGAAGAGTATGTATGAGACGATGTATGAATGTGAATGAGGCAAGGAGTGTGTGCCAAGAACGAGTTGTGGAGAAACGGCCTGATGGTTAGTTAGAGTGATATTTTTTCTTTCTAATACCGTTTCAATCATATTTCTCATCACAACAGTAAGGGAGATACGGTGATTTCAGACCTTTTTACCATATTTAATCGTTTGTACAGACCTTTAAAATTATACAGAATAGGGAATTCTCGTGCATTTTGTAAATAATTTATTTCAATAAAGATAATTATTTTATTATGTGCCTCTTTTTTTTCTTTTTTTTTAAATGCATTTTCAAATTTTTGTAGTTGTTTTAAAAATTGCGGGCTATTTCGGCTCTGAAAACGGTCATGCGCCATTTTGACCGCTACGTCACAAGTGCTACGTCACACCTTTGCCGCCGCTGCCGCCATCGGTTTGCAGGATCTACTCGGGCCGGTCAACAGTGACGTCATCGTTCGCCCTTGAACGCTTGATCAATCACCGGGCGTTTTTAGCTGCATTGAAATATTTCGTTCGCGCCTGTTTTTAAAGTCATTATAACTTTAATAAATGATTTTTGAAAATTATAAAAACTATGTATTCTTGTGTCTGAAATGTTTCTACGTGTGAATAATTAATAATAAGTGATTTTTTGGTGTGAAGAGAATTCCCTATTGTTTCAGATTTTGGGAACGTCTATAGTAAACTTTTGTATGCAAACTGAAAGCACGGTGTTCTCTATTTCTTACACTGTTTAAATCGTATAATGTTTGACACAATAATGTTTGACGTCTGGGAGAAATATCTCCTAAAATTGCTCTGGGAGTTAAAAAGCTCCCGATAAAGACAAAATTGTCAGCTGAAAATTGCAGACAATTAATCCGTAATGTTTTTGTAGATCTATTTGTTAGGTTATAGGATTAAATAATATGTGTTGGAGATTCATTACTCGTGTTTCCATTTCAGGTGGTACGACGGGCTATCGACTTTCTACGTTGGATCCGATGGTCTTATCCAGACTCACGTTGCAGACAAGGTCAGTTCTTAAACATCATAGTCATATTGGTGGAAACCCACTAAAGGTACTAGCAGGAATGGTATTAATTTGAACCTATTCACATTCAAGTCATCTGCTCTGTACAGATAAACACTTACTCTTGGCTCTTTTAATGCCAGTACTACGGGGTTTTCCAATAAGAGGTGTTATTTTGAATAGCCCGCTATTTCGGTAGATGTTACTTTTGAAGCTGTCATTTTTAGACATTTGACAAGTATAAACTAAGCCATTAATAAAAATGGAACGATGCACGCTTCAACAACGCATTGAAATTATTAAAATTCACTTGAGTGAATCAATTGCAAATCATCTTGAGTGATGAGGCCTATTTCCACCTCGGTGGCTTCGTCAACAAGCAAAATTGTCGCATCTCGGGCTCAGAAAACCCAAGAGTTATTGTTGAAAAGCCTCTCTATCTTCAACGTGTGACTGTTTGGTGCGGATTATGATCCGGCGGAGTCATTGGACCTTAGTTTTTCGAAAATGAGACTGGAGCAACAGTTACGGTGAATGGATTGCACTATCGAGAGATGATTAATGATTTTTTATGGCCGGAATTGGATGGTATTGATCTGGACAACGTTTACTTTCAACAAGACGGCGCTACGTGCCACACAAGCAACGAAACCATTGATCTTTTACAATTGAATATCAAAATAACACCTCTTATTGGAAAACCCTGTAGTTTAAGGCGAAGCTTAATGCCAAATCTCTATTTTGATTAATCTTTATAACGAATTGGTGTACATTATGAATACCAAAAAATATGCTTTAGATAAATTGAAGGTTTTCCTATCGTTTCGCTTGAGTAGAATACAAATAAAATAATAAATTACTTAATGAAAAATATAAATTAAACTACTAAAAAAAATATTTTTTCAACAGAAATGTACAAACGCGTAAAGGAAACAACTTTTAAAAAATACAGTATTATAGCTAAAATTATCTGTGACAGTTTCACTTGATAAACTTTTTTGCTTTCTTATAAAATTATTTACAAAATAAATAAAAACCAGTTTTGTGCTTGAAATCGAACGTTTCTAGACTCCGTTTGTCAAGCGAATTTAATGCCTATTACCTACAATTATAAGGTATACCAAGGATATACACATTTTTGGCTTGTAGCTTTCTCTTAAAGCCCGGCAATGCTGAGGTCCAGAGTTTAATTCCTAGTTGCGACTGAATATTTTTATGAATTTTTCAAATTTTCGTTTTATGTTTAAAAAATGTTTAAAAAATATTTACATATTCATTATTATCTCAAAATCATAAAAAATGAATATAATGTCCCACTTTGATACTTATAGGTCACTAACGCAGACCTGTGAAAAATCACAGGATATTATTATACTAAATCTAGTTAGTTAGTAAATAGCGCATTCTTGACAATGGAAAAAGTGCAGACCTCGAAAAATAACCAAATCTGACTTTATTTGTCAAATTTAACCCCAACGGCACATTCTCATGTGTGTCAATTTATAGAACGTAAGTTGAAGTTTGTTCAAATTTGGGTTTCCTTGTTCTCGTGGACCTATTTCGTAGATTCTATGAAATAGATCAAAGAATAGATCAGGTAAGATCACAGCTTAAGATATTTAAACAAAAGAAATAATATTTACACATTTGAAATATAGAATTAAAATAATTTTCTGATAAAAAATTATTATATTGTAAGTAGGTACTTGATCGCTTATCCGAATTTTTGACACATCAGTTCCAATTTTGAAAATAAAATAAATTCAAAACAAATCCAAATTTCAAACACGGAGTCCATATTTTGCAAAAGATGATCTAAGAGAGATAGATGATTTGCAAAAATACAACATGTCGTTGATTCTACTAATATAAACCAATTTAAAATTACGTTAACCCATTGGCCTCCGAATTGTTTTATACCGAAGTTTTAAATCTGCAGTGGTGTACTAAATCTTACATAACTTTTAAACTAAACATGCAAACGAAACAATTTTTTTAAATTTACTCGTTCATTGAATTAAGGTATGCAAAAAATATATGCAGTTTTTTAAAAAATAATAATAATATGATTAAACGAGGATATAAAAATATTTTTTTTATAAAAAACCATTTTTTTTTCTTTTTTTTATAATTGTATTATGAAAAGTTTTACATTAATCATACTTATGACCATAATATATTTTATTTCAATTTGGGCTGATGTTAGCCGCCCACCACGCATTTTACGAACAAGCTTGTCAATTCCCGAACCACACGCTATTTTAAAAAAAATTCAATGACGCTGAAATATAACAAAATTTCAATCGTAAATATCAGGAAAAAACTGTACCAACGGAGTCCTGCCAATTACTACGAAATGAATGCTTAATTATCTACAGAGCGATTGGCATTTAAAATTTTAAACACTGATGTCAATAATGTATCCCTTTTTCGTTTTTAAGCCGACGACACCAGACCCGCCGGAACGGCGTCGTTTGAGGCCAATGGGTTAATGATTATTGTACTTATTGTAAATTTCAAACAACTAAATTTCTGTTAAACTTTTTGAAATCAGATATGAGCGCATCAGCAGAATGCTGTTTGCTCATTACATAATAATAATAATTATTCTTTACACCGGAGTTACAATCAGTCACAGACAGAACAACAACCGAAATTAGCTTTTTTAAATAATAATTAACATTATTCTACATGTGATGGTTTCAGGTAATGCCAGATGAAGACAGTGCTGTGGCCGACGTGAATAAGACCCCCATGGGGGCCAAGCTGGCGCTGCTTCTGGGGCTGGTCCCCCGATCCTACCTCGCCGACCTGTGCCCCACGGCCCTGGCAGCCCTGGGCCCTCTCAGCCCCGCAGACCTCACTATGCTGGCTCTGCCGCTGGAGAAGATTCACTAGAGACGAGCGTTTGTAACTCTTTTTGCCGGGAAAAGTAATAATGTCCGTTTAATGTCTTTATAACATCATTTCTACTGGGAGTTGGGATGGCGGAATAATAGTCAGTAAACACAATGTATGTTCTCGAATAAGGCCCATCTTCCGCAGGAATATGCAAGCATCCGATGCTTGATGATTCAAGTATGTTGGCAACTACACAAGCTCACGTTGCCTACATTTTGTAAAATCGTCCCGTAACGAGTCAGGCAAGATTTTCGCCACTCGCATCGTCGAGACTATAATATGGCACGACTTATGTCAGACATTTAATAACAATATATGTGTGCTTAAATCAATGAATGCATAAACGTCAGCTACAGCAACGATTTCAGTAGGATATGAACACACAACATGAATATCGAATACTTGCATATCCTGCTCTAGAAGGACCTAATAGTTGATGAAAAAGAGATATTGGACTATTATATTTATTTTCTTTGAATATTTTTGTATAAAAATGAGTTACATTGTTACCAATGAAGATGTGAATGTACGGGGCTAGTTATTTTACTGTAAGATCGATTTTTGTCATCTTAACCGCTTCTGTGCCAAGAGCGAGTTAACTCGCATTCTTGGCCTGCTGTGCACAGCTACACTTCTACCTACTGGCATTTAAAAGGTTAAGAATGTACAATTTTGGTAAAAAAAAACAAAATTAAATGATAAATAAATTAATCGAGGATTTACGAAGTTTGTTAATGAATTTGAAAAATTATATTTTATAAATTTTGTGATGGGTAAAAAAAAAATTACTTAAATGCAGTGAAATTGTTGATATTTAAGAACGGCATATCAAAAATGTTACGTCTTTAGGATATGATTGCTAAAGTGAGTAATCTTTGCGATTCAATGCGAAATAGTATTGTATTTTTGGTTTGAAAATTTGATCGCCTAGAGATATTAAATACTGCAAGTAGAATATATCTCGTTCTTTTCTTCCCGGCGTTTCTTAGCGAGTCTTTTTATAATCCGATTTCCTAGTCGGTAATAAACACATTTTAAATATAAAACTAAATAAATATGCTACATTTCTACAAAACGAAAAACAGACAACAGATGTCAAATAATGTCCGCCATCTTAAACTGTTCCGAAATAGAACACATCCTTTTTTTTCATCCATAAACTGGATGGAAAAATGCATAGTGCGACAATAATTAAGCTTGGTTTAAGCCGCTCCAGATGCTCCAGCAAACGTTCGTCGGATTCGCCTGGAGCACCCACACGTTCAGGCAGACTGCAAATCCGCCACGACGTGTTAACGGTGTTCGGTTTGATATTGGCAACAAAAAACAACCGTAGTAAACGGTGTAAACAATGGTTGTTAAAAAGAAACATTTATTAACACGTAAACTTGTTAAGTGAATCGTTAATTACAAAATTATGAAAACCACATGAAATATTAACTGCAACTTTTAAGATTTCTTGCGACTGAAAGATGTCAAATTTTCTGCAATTATTTTAGATTGATTATTTTTTTTACAATGCTTCTTTTGTTTGAATTCGGTTCAACTTCTTTTTGGAGTAAGCTTGTTTCATGTCATGTCATCTCTGTTGCGATAATTTTTTCACTTGATCTTCCAGAGACCTCTTCCATACACTCTTTAAGTCGTGAAGCTACCATTGTTTGGATTAAAAAAACGGCATATTTAAGTCCAATCACTAAGCGCCACACGTAAACTGTGGATGCCACCACACGCAAAATATGAATGTTCGTATTTCACCTGCGCTAGAGAATAGAGAATCTAGATAACTGTGGAGTTATTTTTTCCAAACAAGGTTTAACCGAGCATCTCGAGCCGGCATAGGGAACATAGACATGTCGAAGTTTGTCTCTTCAGTGGACAATATTGAACACAAAGAGGATATTATTTAATTTAAGTATTACACTGTTACCTATTGTGCAAAGTAGTGTAAAATAATGAAATATAACTTGAATTATGTTTAATGTTATTATTGGTTACGCAGTGTAAGTAGGGCACGCTTTTGCTAAATGTGATGTGATTGTCACCTAGCTGTTTTAGCATACAAATAATTATTTATTATTAAAAACATTATTACTAAAACCTGTGTTATTATTTCATTTAAAACATTAAATAATCAACCCGTTAAAAACAAAGTTCTTTTTAACTTTAATATGTAGCAGACACCACGTGTAGGAAGGCGAAGAAAAGCTGAATCGACAATCAGCTACAGCAATCAGCTCAGACTACAATGTATTACGAAACATGAATTGAAATATTGACCTTTGACAGCGCGATACGAAAACTGCTGATAAGACGAACGTGAAGGAATGCAGGGTGATGCAAAACATTCATACAATGAACCGAGTCAGCGATCCTACGGGTTCGATGTCCAGACGCTTTGCTCCAACCCATGGAAGACGAGAACAAAGGTATCATCACCTATACAGGGTGTATCGGCACTAACCCGACAAACTTTAACCAGCTATTCCTTAGCACATTTGGAGTAAAAAATGTTATGTACACTTTGCTGTCCGGTAACATTTTTTTTCTTTTAAAAACAAAAAATAAATAAAATTTCCACACTCCGCTACTGCCCACAGTATAGGGGTAAAATAATTGGCAACGCCGCGCTACTGTCATCTCTTTCACACATATTCTGTCTCAAGTCCCGTGTGGTTCCCGCCACCCCGTCTCGTATCAGTGGTCAGTGCTGTTTTGGGAGTTCGCATGTCATCAAGTTTCTAGTTTCGTTTTTGTTTTGTTATCTAAGTTTTTACTGTTGAAATATGCCCCTCAATTATCCACCTGCCGAGCAAGCAGATATTGTTTTTGTTTATGGATTTTGCAATGGAAATTCACGAGCAGCCGTAAGGGAGTATCGCATGAGGTTTCCTGGAAGACGCGTCCCACACCATGCTACCTTTGTCCAGGTTTGTACCCTATCAATTGTTTATTGAAACTATTTACATTCATTGATAATGCCAAAAAGCGCTTTTGAAATTTAAACTGGGAACATTAAAAACATAACAAGGGGCCACCAACTTTAAAAATGTAAATTGTACTTTAGGTGATTTGTGTTCAGTGGTCACTAAACGGCGTTTTAAAAAGTTAATTAATTTTAATCTCTAATAAATGCATCATTCACTGCAATTGAATTCACTCCCTTTCTCACCATGGGATTATTTAAATTACTTGAATTCAATTTCACCCCTGTGAATCCAAGATATCAACCGTACCTAGTTAAGAAAATTATAATTTAAAACACTTTGTTATACATTTTACTATAAAAAAATGAAATAAATGAAGAGAAAACGTAAGTTTTCTGATATGTGCCTAAAATAAGTGTTCTTTAAAAATAAAATGAGTGAAAAAGCCCGCGATTGTTTATTTGACATTATTACTGAGCTGAATAATAAAAGCAGTTGTTATTTGTTGTTTTGTTTCAGATGTATCAACAATTGCGTGACTGTGGCATCGGACGGATTGAAGGCGCCGGCGGAGGACACAACATCGTTCCTGTGGCAGTTGAGGAGAGAATCCTGAACTTAATTACCGAAGACCCCACGCTGTCCGTGCGTCGGGTCGCTCTGATGATAGGACACAGGGAACACATGGCGGTATGGAGAGTTCTGAAGAAGCACGGGCTCAAACCTTTTCACTATAGGCGCTGCCAAGGCCTCATGGAGAATGACCACTTTTCCAGAGTCGTGTACTGCAGAAGAATGCTGCATAATGTCATAAGAGATGCAGACTTCATGAAAAACATATTGTTTACCGACGAAGCACAGTTCACTAAAACAGGAGTGCTAAATGTGCACAACTTGCACCATTGGGCTGAACAAAACCCCAAGCTTGTTCGGGAGTCGTCGAGCCAGGACAGATTTTCCATCAACATGTGGGCAGGAATCCTGGGAAATCAAATACTCGGTCCAATCGAGTTGCCTCCCAGACTAAATGGACCGATGTATTTGGAGTTCTTACAAGTGCAACTGGGCGAGATTCTGGAAGATGTGAACCTCGAATTACTACGGAGAATGTGGTTCCAGAACGATGGAGCCCCACCACACTATTCGATTGCCGTGCGGAACTACTTGGATGTCGAGTTTCCTGGTCGTTGGATAGGCCGTGGAAGTCCGGCCATTGCTTGGCCACCAAGATCACCCGACCTGACCCCCCTGGATTACTACCTGTGGGGGGCTCTCAAGGAAAAAGTGTATGCTAAGCCAATAGCCTCAAGAGAGCAACTGCTCGAACGAGTGATGGAAGCCGCTGCAGAAATTAAAGCAAATCCTGCAAACTTAAATAATCAAAATATAACAAGACTACACGCTTGCATCGAAAATAATGGTAGTCACTTCGAACAAATGCTCCAATAAAAAAATTAACATAAACTACATGTCCGCATTTTCATTTATTATTTATTGGTAAAATTCTCACAATGTCATTCATTTACACATCAATATTACCTACATATCAATATTTAATAAAATCTGTAGAAGAGTATGCCCGTCGGCATTCAACAAGTTTTTCGACAAGTGTGTCGAAAAGCGTCTTCTCTCTTTCCTACACACTAAATATTAATGGTTAAAAATGAGACGACTGATGCTTGTAAGCGCGCCAATACGTAAAAACAACGAAACTCGAATAAGAATTGCCAGGTGGGTTTTTTAATCGCTTTAATCTGACTTTAAACAATAATTAAACACGTAAAAATTATTTAATATAATATTACAGTACAGTACTTTGAACCTTCGCAATAAATTTATTTGATTTTAAGTTTAGTTTGTAGAACTCCATTTCAATTTAGAGATTTTTTTTATTTTAACAGTCTTATTAAAAAATTTATAAAAACAGTGTGTTTATAAACAAGTTCTGCTAGTTGTAATTATTATTACGCGTGACAGCTGTTTCACCTTCTGACGGCATTATCAAACTTTGGTAAAGCCACTTACAGACGACGTAAGTGATAACTTTCTTTTTTTATTATTCTGGCTTTATTGATTTCCGAGTAAATTGTCGTAAATTATTATTTGCTAATCCCAATATTATTTGCTAATGCTAATAATTAAGTGAAATTTTAAACAATGCAATAATAGGATTATTGCATTGTTAATTTCACTTAATGTCGTTGGTATTTCCAACTGATGACTCAGGGGTTTATTTCCCTGAATAATTAAGTATTTTGGGGTCTAATTATTATGCATTTCATTACATCCGATAATTTAAACAATTTTTATGTTGAATTGGGGTAAGTTTTATGGCTAAGGGAAGGAGTGGAAGGTGAGGAAGTACCTGGATATTCAGATCTGGTCACCAAATACGGCTAGTCATTTCAAGCAACGTTTAAATTCTAAACCTGGATATTCAGATCTGGTCACCAAATACGGCTAGTCATTTCAAGCAACGTTTAAATTCTGAACCTGGATATTCAGATCTGGTCACCAAATACGGCTAGTCATTTCAAGTAACGTTTAAATTCTAAACCTGGATATTCAGATCTGGTCACCAAATACGGCTAGTCATTTCAAGCAACGTTTAAATTCTGAACCTGGATATTCAGATCTGGTCACCAAATACGGCTAGTCATTTCAAGCAACGTTTAAATTCTAAACCTGGATATTCAGATCTGGTCACCAAATACGGCTAGTCATTTCAAGCAACGTTTAAATTCTGAACCTGGATATTCAGATCTGGTCACCAAATACGGCTAGTCATTTCAAGCAACGTTTAAATTCTAAACCTGGATATTCAGATCTGGTCACCAAATACGGCTAGTCATTTCAAGCAACGTTTAAATTCTGAACCTGGATATTCAGATCTGGTCACCAAATACGGCTAGTCATTTCAAGCAACGTTTAAATTCTGAATTAATTAATCAATTACGAAAAAGCGTGGGGTTAAGAATATTTTTTTTAAATTATAGTTGTAATTTATTGTCGATTTTTAAAAAAAATTGCGATATTTTAAATAAAATTTAATAATTATTGTTTAAATAAATTAGCAATCTGGCAGCATTCATTTGCAGGTGGTCAATCCAATGCAGTCATGACGTTTGTGTGAGTGCTTTCCTTTGTCTCAGTGTGTTGCGCAGCAGTTTTATATGAACCGTTTTTTGATTCATCGGGATTGTTTTTAAAACTATACATTCTTTGTACCTTCAAATTAGTGGAAATAAACTTAAGTGTGTCAAGCTGCTCGTTATATTCCGGTAATTCTGGAAGGCTTTTAACATAAGCAATAATATTCATAAATCACATTCCGCGAAGTTGTAAATAACTAAATTTATTAAAAAATATACGTTGTAGGATAGCCTAGCAAGTAACATTTTGACAGAGCACTTACGGTGATTTAAAAAACAACGGCGCTGTTCAAATAATCCAATTATTATTATTGATAAGTACCTAAGTGAGGAAAATTGTTTTTAAAAGTGCTCAGAATTATTGGACTTCGATTATAAATTCAGGAAATCTACTAATTAGTTTCTTAGTTTCAAAATTAGACTATTTAATACGTGAAACGCGTAAGAGGTGAAACCAAAGCATTCCAGAGGTGAAACAATTTAGATACAAAAATAAAACTGATGTGTACAATACAAGAAGACAATCAGTGATTCGCATACGAAAAATGTGAATAATCATTATTGTTAAATAAAATATTTCTTTTCTGGTACTGGATTATGTAATACGGGCTTCGTTCGCAGCAACACGCGAGAGTTGCGATGTTGCTTTCAAATTTTGACAAAGGATAAAACAGTGGTGACATGTGGTGAAAATATGTTTAATTAATTTTTTATTAAAAAAAAACGTTACCGGACAGCAAAGTGCACATAACATTTTTTACTCCAAATGTGCTAAGGAATAGCTGGTTAAAGTTTGTCGGGTTAGTGCCGATACACCCTGTATAAGCGGAGGAGGGCTTAAGTACTTGCATAATTCCATTCAACAAGTCTGACTCGGCATAACGTTAGTCTGCTCCTCGGCCCCGCGACATCATCGCCGGCCTGCATCTCCCGCTCATCTGCCGAATTTCAGAGAAATGAGTGTATGTCCATGTGTGTGGTATGTATGATTGCCACCAAAAGTTGATAGAATGCATTGTCATCGACAACGAGCCTATCTACCGAGTTACAGGTCGAACGGATGTGAAGTGTACTTCCAAGATTCACTCACAAAAACAAAAGCATAATTAAAATAGATGTATTTAAAAGAACTGTTATTACTATTATATATAAGTAAGTACCTGGCTTTTCAGATCTTATCTACATTAATACAGTGTTGTCTGCATAAAATATGATGTCTCCAACTATGGAGAAAGGGTGGCAACAATAACATTTGGCTGTCATCAGTTGTTTTGTTTTGCTCTATCTAAAATTAATTTTTTTCCATTCTATTTTGTTTTCTGGCCAAAAAAAAAGTGTAGTGTGTTGTGCCTTGAGGTTTCTTCTCCCTTCTGATCTTCCAGGAGTCACTTTTCGCTGCTGATTTCCAGATATTTATAAACTTTTTTACTTCTGTCATTTTTCATACTATTATTGTAGTTGTTTACTGTTGTGAATAATGGAGGGAGATTTCCCTCCTGGACCCCCTACAAAGCCCCCAGATCCCTCTCCGGACCCCCCAGACGGGGAAAATGTAGAAATTTCTGACAGTGATTCTGTCATTTTGACTTCTACCAAAAAAAGGAAATTTACTCCTTCTTCCCCAATAAAACTTGACTCGCCTTCGACTTCAAAGTCCCCACCAGCACTTTCTCAACTTCCTCCAACAAACTTTTATTCTCCTCATTCCCGTGGCCCATTCATAGTATACGCCCAAAAAACTGAGCAAGGAAAAACCATCCACCCTCTTGAATTTGGCAAATTCCTATCAAATAGCAAGAATCTTTCAATCAAGCCTGGAGGTGTAAAAGCCGAGGGTCGCTTCCGAATCTCCGTCGAATTCCTCTCAGGGTCAGCTGCCAACAGTTTCATCAAAAATATCTTCATTTCATCTAATTCAAAGTTCAAGGCATATATCCCTACTTTCAATGTCACTCGCATGGGCTTGGTCAGAGGTATCTCGACCGATCTGTCCATCGAAGAAATTCTGTCTTCACTTTCAACCCCCCAACACATTGGCAATCCCATAAAAGCCAGGAGGCTAAATTACAAGGACTCCTCTGAGGGTATAATTTCTTGGAAGCCCTCCCAATCTGTCGTTATCACCTTTGAAGGTCAATCTCTTCCCTCCCATATATATTTATTCTTCAACTCATTACCAGTTGAAATGTATACTTATCCCACCACTCAATGTTTCAATTGCTGCCGTTTTGGTCATACCAAAGCTGCATGCAGATCTCAACCCAGATGTTTTAAATGTGGAGAAAACCACGCAGCTGACCAATGTCCTTCTTCATCCTCACCTAAATGTTTTAACTGCTCAGGCTCACATACAGCTATCAACACATCTTGCCCAGAACAATCTCGCCAAAAAAATATTAAAATTTCTATGGCCTCTCAGAACTTGTCTTTTCTGCAGGCTTCTAAACTATTCCCGCCTGTCAAAAAATCATTTGCTGAGGCTTTATCCAGCAACTCCTCATCCAACTCTCTTCCCTCCACTACAACAACTTCTTCTCGTTCAACTAAATTCACATACAAAAACGCTATCTCTAAACCGGCTCCTGGATACGATCAGCCACAACACAACTCACTGCTCTTAAATCCCAATGGTTCACCTCTTTCAAATGCCACAAATGGGTGTGCAAATAATTATAATCCGTCCTCAATGAACTCTCTTAAACTTTCTGAAAAACTCTCCCAAGACAATTCTTCATTTATCCAAACTCTTATTATGCTTCTAATTGACCTTATTTCTTCTCAAACTAATCTACCGTCCAACGCTGCTACTATTATTTCCACATTAAAATCATTTATTCAAAATGACTCTTCAGGATGTCAGAATACTTCAGTGGAATATCCGAAGTGCTATTTCTAACAAATCTGATCTCCTTAACCTATTAAATTCCAACATTATTTCTTTGGCTGCTATCTCGGAGACTTGGTTTACTCCATCCACCCACTTTAATGTGGGAGGGTATTCCTGTCTCCGCGACGACCGCCCGGAAGGTTCGGGCGGCGGTGCTGCCCTTTTTATTAAAAAATCCATATCATTTTCCCCAATAAAAAATATCAAACCCCCCAATGCTGACTTTCAAATGGTTGCAGCTAAAATAAAGGACACATCCTTTATTTCAGTCTATCTTCCCCCAACAGCCCACTTCAATAAACAAACTTGGTTGCAAATTGTAAGTCAACTAAGCCCTCCTTTCTTTATATTAGGCGATTTTAATGCCCATTCCCCCGTCTGGGGTTCTGCTTTCTCCGACCGAGATGGTCGAAGTGTGATGGATTTCCTAGATCAATCCAACCTTTTCCTTTTGAATGACGGATCTCCTACTAGGATCTCTCGCCCCAGCACAAACCCCAGTGCAGTGGATCTCTCGATATGTTCTACTAGTCTGGCTTCTCTCTCCTCTTGGGTGGTGTCCCCCGACCCTTGCTCCAGTGATCATTTCCCAATCACCATTACTTATCAAACTTCTTTCCAATCAGACAAGTCTCATATTTCGACAAAAATTAAAACGAAACACACCAAATGGGATGAATTTAACTCTCATATGGACAAGTTCCTATTAAATTCACCCGCCACCGATATATTTTCCGTCAAAGATGATTATAATAACTTCAAATCAATGCTCATAACTGCAATAAATAAATCAAATCCTCCCCCTAAAACTAAATCTCTCAAAAAACTCCCTCCAACTCCCTGGTGGGATGAGGAATGTTCCAAAGTAGTAAGAATTCGGAAAGCTAAATCTCTTTCCTATCGTTACAATATGACTATGGAGAACTATCTTATATACAAAAATGCTGAATCCAATGCCAAAAGGGTATTGAGGTCAAAAAAAAGATCTGGGTGGTACAACTTCTGCAGTTCAGTATCTCCGAACACTCCAATTTCGGAAGTTTGGTCTATGATCCGAAGATTTAGATCCTCCTTCAGTTCACCATCTCCTCGAGCGTCTCATTCTAAATGGATCGATGAATTTTTGGACAAAATTGCCCCCCCTTCTGTACCTAACTTAGATGAAATAACGCCCATCTATAATACTCCTATGTCTAATCATTGGCTAGACTCTCCGTTCACCTTAATTGAGCTAAAAAATTGTTTATCAACAGTCAAGGACTCATCTCCAGGCAGAGATGGTATACCTTACAGCATAATCAAAAATAGTAATGATAATGTTCTAAATCACTTCTTAAGCATCTTAAATAAAATCTTCCAGACTGGTATAATGCCTGATGACTGGAGTTGTCAAATAATCATCCCTATTTTAAAAACAAACAAATCACCAAATTCTGGATCCAACTACAGGCCAATCGCTCTTTCATCCACCCTCAGTAAACTTTATGAAAAATTAATTAAAAACCGATTAGAATTTTTTGTCGAGAGTAAACAGCTTCTCTCTCCATCTCAATTTGGATTTAGGAAAAAAAAATCCACTCAAGATAACCTTGCCATCATCAGTACTGATATTAATTTATCAATTTCTAAACAGGAAGTTTGTCTTGCCGTCTTTATAGATATAGAAGGCGCCTTTGACAATGTTTCCATCCCAATCTTGAAAAAAAAACTTCTAGGCCTTGGCCTTCCCCCCATGTTTGTTCAATCTATTATTAATCTATTTCTAGATAGAAAAATTTTCATTGAACTTCCAGATATTTTTCCTCAAAGTAGGTCTATTTGGAAGGGTTTACCACAGGGCGATGTATTGTCCCCCTTACTGTATAATATATACACATATGATATGCATGTCGCTATTCCCCCACAAGTAAAAGTTATTGAGTTCGCAGATGACATAGCTTTCTTCTTATCATCCAAAATCATCCCTCTCGCCGTCAAATATCTTAACGAAGCCATGAATGCCCTTTGCACATGGCTCACGTTAAATGGTCTTGAACTTTCAATCCAAAAGACTCAGTGTGTCACCTTCTCAAATCGCCATAAAAACCCCCCCGTTCAAATTTTATTTAAAAATTCTCCAATCCCCAACGCTTCTGAAGTAAAATTTTTGGGAGTAACATTTGATAGGAAACTTAAATGGTCTTCCCATATTAATAATTTAGTTACTAAATGCGAAAAAAATTTAAATATCATCAGATCATTATCTGGCGTTTGGTGGGGTGCTCACCCTACTTGCATTAAGTTACTTTACAACGCACTTATTCGAAGCCATCTTGACTATGCCTGCCCACTTTTTAGTACTGCCTCAAAAAATGTACTTGATAAATTAGACAAAATTCAATCTAAATCTTTGCGAATTATAACTGGAGCGATGCAATCGTCACCCATCAATTCCCTTCAAGTAGAATGTTCTGATCCTCCTCTTTATTTAAGGCGTCAACTATTTGCTGACAAATTTGTTCTTAAATGTTTAAATTCTAAATGTCATCAGGTTATCCCCAGCGTCTCGTTGTTCATTCACTCAACTCATTCATCTACAATCAGAGCTTCAACTAAACCTCTTCCTGACATCTGTAAAAATTTTAAGTCTCTCTCAGAGCTTCACATTATCCAAAATGATCTACTTCCCTTATACAAATTAAAATATAGTCACGTCACCCTATCCCCAACAATAATAGAAGGGATCGGAATCCTTAAAAGCCATTCCAATCTCCCGGCCCGAACTGTCAATAATATGTTCAATGACATTATTTCATCTAAATGGCCCAACTTTTCTCTTTTATTTACTGATGGATCCAAATCTCCCGACTCTCCTAACTGTGGTATAGGTATTAACGTTTACCACAATAATTCTAATGACAGAATATTTCATTCAATTTCAAATCAATTTTCAATATTTTCAGCCGAGTGCATTGCAATAATAGAATCTCTCAAATATATAATCAAAAATAATTTTGAACATTCCCTCGTTCTCTCTGACTCTCTCAGTTCCCTCCAAAAACTTAAATCCAGTCCTCTTCTTCATCCTGATGATCACTTTGTATGCCTTATTCGAGAGATGATAGCCTCCATTCAAAGCTCTGGTAAAACTGTAACTCTGATTTGGATTCCTGGACATGTTGGTGTCATGGGTAATGATATTGCGGATGCCTTGGCAAAACAAGGAGCGTCCAACCCTGTTGTTACCCTCGTAAACCACATTCCCCTATCTGACATTTTTTCCATCATCAAAGATAGATCCCGCAATGTTTGGTCGGAGTATTGGCACATTGCTAGTCAATCCAAGGGAGCCTGCTATGCCTCAATTCAAAGGACTATTCCATCAAAACCGTGGTTTCAGCAATTCCCTCATTTTTCCAAAAAAGAAATTTCTTCACTCATTCGAATGAGGATCGGACATTGTTCCGTTCCTTCCCATCTTTTTAAAATTCACGTTGTTGACTCCCCAGATTGTACATTCTGTGGTCTAGAAGTGGGAACTTTAGATCACATATTTTTTGGTTGTCCCTCTCTAAACAAATATCCTCTCTTCTATCAAGCCTTATCTAAAATTGCTTCCCCTCCATTCAACATCTCATCTCTTCTAAGTCTGAACTCGACTCCAATTTTCATTATAATTTTGAAATTTGCCAATTTAAATAAAATTAATATTTAAATTCACCTTTCATTTCTCAATAATTTTAAATGATGGCCAAGAACACCCTTGAAGGGTGAAAGCCAGAAATAATAGGAAAAAAAAAAAAAAAAAAAACTATGGAGAAAGTGAACATATTTTATTTAGGTAGGTAGTAAAAAGGATTGGACCGATTACAGTCCCTTGTGGTATGCCAAGAAGATGTGGTTTTTGGTTCACTTAGGGTATTTTTTTTTTTTTTTTTCTAATTGAAATCTCTCTTTCAGATAACTTTGGAAGCATGATAGCGCTATTCCAATTTGCTTTAGTTTTGTTGGTAAGTTTGAAATGAGATATGCTATTGAAAGACTTGTGGGATATTATATTGAAGTACCACTTTAGAACGTACACTGTCTTATATGAATTAAATCATTCTACAATTTGGGCGGCGGGTATGGGTATAGCTGCCCTGGGAAACATTCATTGGATAACCAACGCCTCGTATAGGTCACACCCCAAGTCGCAAGCTTCCTCTGGTAACTCGAAGCAGGGGTTTATGGAGTGAGGTTTGTCCAGGTCTTGATGGCAGACGAGAGGCGGGCAGGATCGGTAGACTGGTTGAGAGAGACCCTTTTGACATCTCCAGCTAGACTCTTAGACCCAATGCCTTGCACCGCAGCGGGCAGGATTGATTCATCCCATCCCCACCCCAGCCTACTATTCTTTTCCCTCTCCTATCTACCCATACCTTTCTCCTTACTAAAAATTCCTTTACTTAAAAACATCTTCCACGTAGCATCCCCTAAGATGACATTGACCTCGAGGGTAACTATTTTTCTCTGGGCCTCCTGTGTGGAGTTAATGAATTTACTTAATAAAACAAACAGTACATGATTTACAGAGATGTAACAATATACAAGAATAAGATGCTTCGTGTTGGGTACCTATGATATGTTTCCTTGTAATGTCTACTAAGTGGTATGTTTATTCCTTAATTACCAGGTGACGTGTGTAGTATATAGTGTGTGTAATGTATGTGTGAGTGTGTGTATGTATGCGCATTGAATGTTTAAATTATTGACATAATGCCATGTTTGAATTTGGGCAGTGAATCCGAAAAAAATGTCAATATTAGAGAATGCGCTCATATCGAATTTCATAATAAGTTTAACAGTAATTACGTTTTCTTGGATTTAAAATAAGTTAATCCTTTCTTCTCTCCAAAATAAGAATCCAATCGAGATTTAAATAGGTTTATATTAGTAGAATGGATGATACATTGTCGAAGTTTGTTTTGATGCTTCCAATACTCTATTTGCAAGGAAGTGTTTCCTAGAATTAGATACAGAATACAGATAAAATAACAAACTACTTTTGTAATGGTAGTCAAGGATCTTATCCATGAAGGTCAACCACTAACGGCAGTCTAGTTTGCAGGAGAACAAAATAAGGACAGTAGGCATAGAAAGGAATAAATAAAGTCAAACATCTTAGAAATTCATTTATTAATACAAATGAAGTAATTAATACATCACATGAAAATAAAAAAAAATCCATAATTTACTAAAAAAACGATTGTTTTAAAATACACTTTAAAAATTACTTTTCTTTTGTGACATCATTTGGAGACTTCTAACTTCAGCGAAGACTCGATATTGTATGCGACAAATTACTTCTTATTTCTAGAAATCTCTTAAAATTGAATTAACCAAGAAATACATAAAGGGTTCCACATACAGCACACACAAATGGAGAAAAATCTTAACTTAATCCCATCTTATCATCAGCCAAGAGACAAACATGCATCTTATTGCACGGTTCTGATAACCATTTCACATAGTTTGCGATTGTAACCAACAGGTTTGTGTAAAATGTAGAATATTGCAATTTATCACTTTATTGCTAATATGATTTTAGACAAGTAATATAAGTTAATCATTGATTGAAATTAGGTTTAAACTTAAAATAAGTTAATCCTAACGTGTAAGCATATTCGACTAAACTTACAATAATGAAATAAAATGTTATCTCCCAACCGAAGATATATTGTTTATTATTTCACATTGTAAATAGAAATATTCGGTGCCCGTTGTGGGATTCAAATTCAAGTCGGGAGTTGTGTTGGAATTATCAAATATTTAATTAATAATTAATTAGCAGCTATTTGATAATTGAGCCTTTACGCGATATTGAATTAAGCTGTTTTCGTGCAAAATCCATTAAAACGATGATCCAAATATCAATCTATGTTCACACCAAAAACCGTTTTAATATCTCAATCACAGATGGCAGTGCAATGCCAAGTGTGACGGCCGGTAGTGCGAGCGCGCTAAGTCAATTTGAAACTGACAGTTTGTGCGCTTGGAATATTCGTCATTATTTGAACTTTTTTCGTAATGCCCGGTAGTACTGATTGGCTGAAGAATGTATTGCAGTTTTGTCCGATCAATATTGAAAATGATCCAACAGTGAAACTAACACAAATTAAACTGAATCATGTTGTACTGAAAACTTTGAATAAATTGATTAAATTACTTTAAACGTGCCGTCTATTAATTGAAATATCTTATTACATACAAATTTATTAGATTTGCCAAAATCTCGGAACACGCTCTTTCACATAACGCTGTTTTTCCGCGTAACGGTTCAATCATTAAATACAAAAAGAAATTGTATGTGGAACGTGTAAAAATACAAAATTAATTGAAGAAATGCCCAATCTGAATTTTAAACACATTTTATATGAAATAAAAATAATACTTTTGTGAACATGGTTACCAATGAAGTAGCCGCTCAAATTTGAAGCAGAGAGAATTGATTGTTAAAATAAAAGTCAGTATGACGGCAATATTAAAATGCAATACGGATAATGTTTAATTGTTTTCCTTTTCAGTTACAAATTATCTTAGATTAATAAATTAACACAAGTCCAGCTATATTGTTATAAACAGTAGCGATATTTGACAGCCATTGCAAAAAATGATTGTAAAATGCCAACTCAACGATTTACCTTCGATAAATAATATTGTAAATCTCGTCAGATCTATTTTTCAACTATTGTTACTCAAATGTAAACCGTGCGAAAACAAAATAGCCATTATTTGAACCGTGGGGAAATAAATTGGAGGGATTGATTATATATTTTAGGAATGAATGACAATTTGTACTAGTTTGTTAAATACTTTAATTGAGAAACTTTCTTTCAAAACGACAACACCAAATCATAATCTACAGCGGTGTATGCCATTTGTTGATTTAATTGATTTACATAAAACTTTGACTTTAAGTATAGTCTAGTCTAGTTGATGCTCTCGCTTGGGTTTGTAGTTGCGTAGGGGATAAACGTATTCAAAATTCTTATTACTTTATTCTACATCCAAAGATTTGGGACGTATATAATAAAAAAAAGAGCACAATACAGAAACAATACACGAAAGTCCGCCTTAAACAGTAATAAATATGAATTTAAAAGTAGTTATTAGTTAAAACGCGAGGCCTTTGCGGCCGACGCAACACGGTATTGTTCTAGAGTAGTGTGGTGATGGTGGTTGTTGGGATAAGTAGCAGGACAGGCCTAGCACCTAGTACTGCCATATCCAGTCGTTCTGTTTCCTCCGCTTGAAGCCGCGCTGGGACTCGTTGTTGCTGGAGTAATTATTGCCGTTGCCCTGATAAAGGAAATGTTGGACATTAATTTATTTTAAATTTCATTAATAAATACATTACAGATTTAATACACATAAGAAATTACATGTAATATTTGCAAAATTTACAAATAACATTTCTAGTAATGGTGAAGATTGTATAGAGGAGAAATTCTTTGAAGAAACTTGATGGGCATGAACGGAACAAATGTTCAAGGTTGATGTTGACTTCATGAGAACAGATCGGCTCTTCGACTCGCATGTGGAATGAGGCCTTTGCAAGATCCGCATTAATAAATCCCTTCCTACAGCCCCTACCTTAACCCACCTCACAACCCTACGAAACCAGGTGGTGACATAATTCCCTTGTCTTTACTCTGCACAGAGAGGCGTGCTCTTGTGAGGTGATCACAAATCTAAATTTCATATAAAATCTGGGGCACCACGTATCTATTTGACTTACCCAGTTGTTGGTGCCGCCCCCGTAGTTATTCCTGCCGTAATCTCCGTCCCACTGGTTGTTGTACTGGCCGCCCCAGTTAGGCTGGCTGCTGACCCAGTTGGCCCCACCCTGGCCTCCGCGGGGAGCCCCTCTGCCTCGCGGAGCGCCCACGCCGCGCGGGGCTCCCACGCCGTTTCCTCCGCCGCGCTGGGCCGGAGCGCCCACCACGCGGGGCACTACGGCTGCCGCACCACCGCCTCGAGCTGCCGCCGCCGTGCGCGCCTTGGCCAGCTTGGCTTTGCGCAGCTTGTTCTTGGACTCGGTCTAGAAACACAATTAGATTATTGTCATAAGAGGAGAAATCTTTGGAGACGAGACTTGCTAATGTCTTTCTCGTTAATTATTAGGAGACCAAATTTGTTCCCAAACATCATATGAATTTGGTTTCCTAATATTTAAAGGGTTAAGGTTTGTAAAAATGTGTGTGGATCCTTCTAAATATTTTATATCTATGTTTTCGGTGTGTGGCACCTTCAGCATTTACGCATTGATTGGTCAGATTGCCAAACCCGAGTCCTGAAATCGGAACAACAAATCATTCCTTGTTCAACAGTCCCGAGGAGTGGGATGCCTTTGGCTGGGGACCGACAAAATCCCTCGATAATTTATTTGAATTCTGAAGCATTCATCACGGAGAATCGATATACATCTTCCGATCCAGACTTTCACTGGCTCTATTATAACATTCACAAGGCCATTCTAAAACTACCAAGAGGAATGCTTGAATCAAGCCAAGATGGTTTGCTGCGGATAAACTGCTCTTCTACCACGCTGCAAACAATATCAACACCATTCCGCTTTCCAAATATGGAGTCCTTACTTCGAAAAGGATATAAATCTGTTAGAGAGAGTACAGAGACAAAATACCAAGAGCTCTGAAAGATCTACGATACGAAGATAGACTCAAGGAACTAAGATTACCAACCTTACAAGAAAGAAGAGAAAGGGGTGACTTGATCGAGACTTTTATCTGGACATTACAGTTGCCCTAGCATCCAACAAATCTTCAAATTACCAAAACGCCTTTTGCATCTAATCCTAGAAAACACTTCCTTGCAAATAGAGTAGTGGATGCTTGGAACAAACTCCCACAACATGTCATCGATGCAACAAATATAAATCAATTCAAAGCTCTATTGGATTCACATTTGGAGAGAAGAAAGGACTTAGTTCAAACTTAAAACAACTCAATTACTGGCAAACTTGTTGTCAAATCAGATATGAGCGCATCAGCAGAATGCTGCCTGCTCTGCACATAATAATAATAATAATTCCATAACTAAGCCAGTCCCTTCTTTTGAAAAACAACTAAGAAAGATTTCAATTACATATTTCATGAAAATCATGTATGTATTTATAATACCGTTTCAACTTATTTTGTAAGATAATAATAATATTAATTATGTTATCAATACATATTACACACCATTGGTAACTCTTATGCTATGTTAGCTGATATTTTTTAATGTGCCTAATCTCTAAATAGTATAAAACAAAGTCACTATCCGCGTCTGTTTGTTTGTGCGCTTATTTCTTCTAAACTATGCAACGGAGTTTGACAGGGTTTTCACTATCATTTAGAGAATTTCTGCCGGAAGGTTAATATACATAATACAGGGTGGCGCAGATGGATCGGGTGGTTTTGAAGTGGACTGTACGACTGGAGTGGGGGAGCCAGGTGTTTGGCGGTCTTCATGCTGTGGTGGGGGGGACGGGAAGTTTCAGTTGCAGACTGGCAGTCAGCCGCGATGGCTACGTGGTCTGTTGAGCATCGTGTTTTCGCAGTGGAAGAGTTTATACGCAATAACGAGTCAATTGTTGCTGTGACGCGTGCCTTTCGCCGGCGTTTCAACATCCCACCTCGCGGTAGTGTTCCTAAGCGAGATACGATATTGAGTTGGGTGCATAATTTCCGCACTACTGGTTCATGTGCTCCAAAATGGACGTCTACTTCTTCTTATGGGGCTATTTAAAAGCAAGGGTGTACATGAACAAACCCCGGACCATTCAGGAGTTGAAGGCAGCAATTCACAACGAAATCACATTAACTCCTGGTGATGTGCTTGAGCGGGCAATGCGGAACGTTAAGGACCGACTCCAAGAATGCGTCGCTCGAGAAGGAGGGCATTTGAGGGATGTAATTTTTAAAAACTAACTTTACTAATTTTTTGTTAATAAACTTCCATTGTAACTACACGTTTCGCACTTTATTTCAATCCAATACCTTTAAAATTGACAGTTTGACAAGTATTTTAAAACCACCCGATCCATCTGCGCTACCCAGTATTTATTGATAGTAGAGAAAATTCGAACAACGTCAGCTAGTTGAAGTATAAAGCTGTACTGATTAAACATTTTAGCAGTGCATGAGGTCACTGCATAACAGGTTTTTGTTTATGTTTCTTAACTTTGTACTAATGTATATGTATTCTTTTGTCTTGTTTACATATATAATTTTTTCTTTCTTCTTTCTGTTGTACTAGGACTCTCAATAACTACCGAGTATGTAACCAACTAAATAATTTCCTGTTTTTCCCTTTCTTTATATTTATTATCAGTCTATATTCATCTCTACTTTATTTAGATGTATTTAATTACTCTCTTAATTGCTCAATATTTAGTGTGTAAAAAAATCCTATATATGTACACCTACAGATAAACATGATTCAGAAATTTCAATTGTTCCTATTATATAACTTACCTATTGCATAATGATTTTCTATTTTCCTTATAACTAGTGTAACTCGCTCACCAAGCACAAGAATCAGTTTCATCTTTAGTGAGATTGCGATTGTAAATATATTTACTAAAAATAGTAATTAATTTTTTTTTTTTTTTAAATAATGGTAATGGGACTTGTACCGTTAATTTAAAATAAATAATTGTTGGTATGGAATCAGAGTGTGTCCTTACCCTGGGTTTGCTCTCGGTGCCCTGCTTGTGGATGGTGACCTCCGTGTTGTTCATGGACAGGTGCCCGTTCAGGGTCAGCGCCTTCGTCAGACTCTCCTCTTCTTCAAACTCCACAAATGCTGCAAACAACCAAATCAAATTACATCAATACAAATATACTGGAAAACAACTGGTCTCGACCGTCCGAAGCCAGTGAGACTATATCATCCCCAATTGGGGTACGTTGTGAGGCTGAAGGTAGTGGGAAGGGTCAGATCTGGTCACCAAACACGGCCAAAGCCATTTCAGCAAACGTTTCAATTTAGAATGGTGGTCCTACACCAAGGCGATACTTGATCGGTGCTTGATCGTTACTTCAGTGAGAGTTGCGTTAGGAAACGTGCATTTGAGCATTGTTGAGCCAAAATATCAGCTCAACAGTTGATCAGTGGAATTGGGAATAACGACCCGAAAGTCACTAGTTATTATTATAAATCAGCCAATAAATTATTATTAAGAAGGATCTAAGTCTGTTAATTTAATCTAGAAGCAAGAGAGTGTGTATCATTGAAGAAGAGGATAATACTAATAAATCTAAATGATACAGAACAAGACACAGGAAAATAAAAAGAGTTAAACCTAGGAGAAAAATAAAAACGGTCACAACTAGGATTTGAACCCAGGATCTCTTTTCTTACTGGGACAGGCGCACAGTGGGCTGAAAATCGCCTTTCATAGACATAGAGACTTGAATTTTCAAGGGTATTTTTTTGGCTAGAAATGGATTCTGCTGATCATTAATATGCTATAAAATTTTGTATAAAGGAATTGCGTGTACAAATGAAGGAGTCATCATTTAAAAAAAAAAAAATTTGTATGGCGCTGACATTAAAAATGAGGCTATCTCTGGAATCATAAGGTTGGCCGTTCTATCCTTACATACAGATAATACTACTATTTATTTGTATTTTTTTGACATACTTCATATTGTGGCGCAAGGTGCGATTATTTTTTTAAAATTCTTCAAAGTTGAAAAAAACCCCTTTTAATGTTGATGATTCATTTTAATGCTTAAATGCTTTTAGGCTTAGGCTAGGTTTACACTTGTAAGTAAAATTTACGACTTTCGTAAATTTTTGATAAGTTACTCACAGGAGCGATTACATATGCATCCAACTTATCGTAAATAATGCTCACGGAAGTTGTTTGGAAGTTTAACTTACGAACTTCTCACAGAGACCGCTACACCAATAATTCTATTTTTGGTAAGATGGCTTCCTGACAACAACGCGTTACCGCCGACTGACAGCTGTCAGTTAGTAATATTTGATAAGGGATTTGTTTATTTACGGTTAGATCATGGATCCCCATATAGTACCCATTTCCGCACACAACGGATTGCCGCTGCGATAATATGCACAATTTTGTCAAACAAAAACGTAAGGGCCCGCAGAGTGTGTTGGATTAGGAGTTGGCTTCAAAGAAAAAGTACTGATGGGGCTTTCGTTCGTTTAACGGCAGAATTAAGAATTGAGGATGAACGAAAATTCTTTAATTTTATCCAAATTAGAGCAACTGACTTCTAATACATATTGGAAATGGTTGGACCGCTAATTAAAAAGAATGATACTCGTTTTCGGAATGCTATTTCACCAACTGAAAAATTAATTAGATTCCTGAGGCGTATGTGTGAACACCATGTACGATCGTGTGAGAAATGCGGAGATCCGCAAAGAGTACAAGGCTGATGTAAGCGTAATGAGTAAGATGAAGAAAGGGACGCTTAGATGGTTTGGGCATGTAGAGCGAATGAGCAAAGAAAGGAGTGTAAGGAGAATATACGATGCAAATGTGAATGGTAGCAGAAGTCGGGGACGCCCGAGGAAGACATGGCACGACCAAGTGAATCATATTCTTGAGTCGGGCCATGTCAAGAGTCAGAATAATAGAAGAGTATGTATTAGACGATGTATGAATGTGAATGAGGCAAGAAGCGTGTGCCAAGACCGAGTTGTTTGGCGGTCCGTCCTCTCAGCCTACCCCTGCGGGGAAACGGCGTGATGGTTAGTTAGTTAGTTAGAAAAATAATGGTGACTCTTCGATTTTTGTCGTCAGGTAATGTTTTCTATGTATTCCTGCATTGCATTTTTGTATGCATTCATTGGAGATATTAATTTGTTGTGAAGTTTGATAGCTGATCCCTTGCTGATCCATCAGTTCGTGAAGTCGAATACTAGAATCATTATCTCACATTTACACGGGCATTTTTTAAACATGACATTGTGTTAATGATAAATAATGTTATGTTAGTCTCCATAGATTATTGCAGTGTATTATTTCATAAAGCTGTTCATGGCGACAAATAAACATAAACATTAGTCCCGAGGAGCAACGGCAGAAAGACCTGTCAGTGTTGCAGATTTCTGTTTTACCATCCCGACAGTGACGTCAAAACTTACGGTAAGCGACTCAACTTATCAATCTGTTTTGATAAGCTGTGAGAGAGTCGTAAATTCCCGCGTGAGCGATTAGATCTGTCAAAAATTTACGTAAGATAAACTTCTGTAACTTGGTAAAAATTACGGTAAGCGACTTATGGTGTCGTTTACATTGGTAAATTTGTCGTAAGTCGCTTACGTGAGCAACTTACAGGAAAAAACTTCCAAGTGTAAAGGCAGCCTTGCAGTGTAAATAAAATATTGTAAACTAGACAAAGCATACTCATATTTAAAGCATTTAAGCATTAAAATGAATCTTCAACATAAAAAAGTTTTTTTTTCAACTTTGAGGATTTTTTAAAAAAAAATCACAAGTTTCCCCACAATACAAAGTATGTCAAAAAAAACCAAATAAATAGTAGTATATTTGTGTGTAAGGATATAATGGTCAACCTTATGATTCCAGAGATAGCCTCATTTTTAATGTAAGTTCCATACAATTTTTTTTTTTTTTAAATGATGACTCCTTCATTTGTACACGCAATTCCTTTATACAAAATTTTATAGCATATTAATGATCAGCAGAATCCATTTCTAGCCAAAAAAAATACACTTGAAAATTCAAGTCTCTATGTCTATGAAAGGCGATTTTCAGCCCACTGTGCACAGTGTTTTGGCTTGCAGTGTAAATAAAATATTGTAAACTAGACAAAGCATACTCATATGTAAAGCATTTAAGCATTAAAATGATTCATCAACAAAAAAAAGATTTTTTTTCAACTATAGGATTATTAAAAAAAAAATCGCACCTTGCGCCACAATATGAAGTATGTCAAAAAAATACAAATAAATAGTAGTATTATCTGTGTGTAAAGATAGAACGGCCAACTTTACGATTCCAGAGATAGCCTCATTTTTAATGTCAGCGCCATACAAATTTTTCTTAAAAAAATTATAACTCCTTCATTTGTACACGCAATTGCTTCGTACGAAATTTTATAGCATAGTAATGATCAGCAGAATCCATTTCTAGCCAAAAAAAAATACCCTTGAAAATTCAAGTCTCTATGTCTATGAAAGGCGATTTTCAGCCCACTGTGAGGCGTCTTAAACCACTTGACCATTGGGACCTATTTATTAAGCGTCATTTGTCGATATCATATTTAAAACTCAGAAATAACAACGTCATCTTGCAACTAATTTTTTTTTCTCCATATTTTGGCATCTACCTTTTTAAATGGAAGCAAAGTTTCTAATGAAATTGGTTTGTAACCTAGATAGTGTCTCGGATAAATATATCCGATTTTTAGTAGAGTATGTATTTACCGGTAGGACGGGCAGGTATCTTGACAATTTTCTTGATTTCACCGCAAGGACTGAAGATCTGGCGAAGAGACTCCTCGCTGATGATGGCGGGGATGTTGTTCACCACGGCCGTGTGCTCGCCGGAGCGCAGCACCTGCAACTCCAGCACGTTGCCGCCCATCTCCGTACCGTTGCCCTCCATGGCCTGCGGACACAAAACACAACATTAGTTCTAACGGGGATCTACCGAATATTCTCATTATATTACAGGCTTAAGTAACCACTGCGTTACCACTGGACTATGCCGACGGCCGGCATAATCCAGTGGTAACGCATTGGACTGCCATTCCGAAGGTCGCGGGTTCGAACCCGGCGTGCGCAAATAAATTTTATTTGATTAATTTGTGTTATTTCACAATTAATTTATTAAAATAATATATAGTATATTTGCGGCACGTTCCAGAGTGGAAGATACTACCAGTATCGCCCTGGTGTAAGACCACCATTCAGAATTGAAACGTTGCTCCAAATGGCTTTAGCCGTGTTTAGTGACTAGATCTGAATAGCCAGGTACTTCCCCACCTTCCTCTTTCCCTTCCCCACTTACCTTCAGCCTCACAACATCCCCCAATTGGGGATGCCATAGTCTCACTGGCTCCAGACGGGAGCAGTTGGGACTCTTGTGAGGTATTGACTATAAAAAAAAAAAAAAAAAAGTATTTTTAATGATAAAGTAATGTTTATAAGATAAGGTTTTTATGCATAGCGCAAAGGATTGAAAAATGATTGCTTATAATAATTATTTAGGCTACTTAGTGTCGTACAAACCTTATCCGACGAGTCAGGGTCAGCAAAGTTCATGAAAGCTGTCAAGGTTGGCTCGATGGTGCTGTGATCCACCGTTATTCCTCCAAGCCTAGAAACAATTAACATGTTTAGAATCAGACGATAATATCAGAGGCGTATATTCCGTATAACATAAAATCAAAATTTATAAAATTACTACAAGAAATCAATCTACACTTTCAACAATACGCGTAAAGTCTACGGATTGTAGCACCGCGCGCACCCCACCTAAGCAGTGTCAAAAGCACGAACTAAGTATGCAAAATGGCCAATCTCATACTGAAATATGGATTGTATTCTAAACAAAAAATGTACATGTGTTTGGGCACTGCAGATTAATTCTTTCTTAAATATATACATATATTTCCCCCCCACTCCCCTCTCAGATCTTTTTGTCACCGGGAGAAGTTATATTGCCAGTCAGTAATCAATGCAATTTCGATCATTCAACAAGTTACTAGTGACGAGTTCAACGCAGCATTACGTGCAAAAAAAATCAGGATTCACTGCGAACTTTAGAAACTAGAGGAAGACAGCAGAGAGGAATGGACGTGTTGAATATATAAATTTTTTAATTATGCTAGACTATAAAAGTCAATCGCCGGTGAAATACGTTCTGGCAGATGCGAATAATACTTTGAAATACGAACACTTCATCACCTTGATTGGAAAAGGTTCTAACTGACATTTTTTTCAAAAATTACCTTTTAACCCGTCGTATCCCGGAACCGCATATGTGAATGCAGTACATTATCTACGAATTTAAAAAAAATAAAAAATAATGTGCGATTTTGACCCTTATGTATAGGGAATTTGTATGAAGAACAAGGTCACAATCGCTTGGGCTATTCTCGTTCTTTACGCAGCAAATACCGGAATGACTTCTAGCTTTTCAGATTTTTTACAAAGAATTTTTCTGTGGAATGCCAACGAAATATTTGCCGCGTTTTTAGTGTCAAAGCGTCTTCTTTCATTATTTTTGATATAAATTGATTGTGGAAATAATAGATTTGAGGTATCATCAGAAAGATAGTTTTATCTACATTATTTTGATGTAATTTTTATAATATTTCACCCAAGAAAAGTGATGAAAATTAACTTCGTAAGAAATGTCAAAATTTTTACGTCATAATGAATAATTATATTTTTAGCATTATTTATTTACAGGTTTCTTGTACAAAATAATATTATTAGTAACAACAGTTGTATAAACTACCGAAATCTGGAAGAATTGTTATCATATACTTATAAAATGCGACACAAAAAAAATTTAAGTGGACACTTGACGTTTGATTTTGGAATTTGAGCTTTTGGAAATTGAGCTAGGAATTTCCTGGTACACCACAGGTTAATGCAAAACCATTTCTTTTGTTAATTTCTATAGCCAAAATAATTTTCAGAGCCATCTTGAGTTATATTTCTGTAGATTGTATGACGAAGTTTTAACATCAAGCATTTAAAGCTTACATTTATTTTACAGGGTTCTAACATCACTTTGAACCTTTGTTTGTATCTGACAGTTGATGGTTGTTACAAGGCACAGTGTAGTTGGTCATACAGGATAGGATAGGATAGGGTTCCGAGGTGTCAAAAGTTTGCAAAGACAAATTCTCATAATCTATTGAAAAATTTCTGATTTTCAGGTTTAATCTAGCGGAAAGTATTATTGTTTTAACATATTTTAAAGGAAAATATTTAACAATTATTTTATAAGCTATAATTATTAGCCTGAAACACTCATCCACATTGAAAAATCTCCTGATAGAAGATACATGACGCCAACGGGACTTGAACCCGTGTCCTTTCGATTTCCGGTCAACAGCTCTGACCACTGAGCTATGGCGGCTTATCTCTTAAATAATAATTCAATATATACTAGTGTTTCATTCAACAATTACTGCTTGTTACATCATGTATCTTTTATCGGGAGATTTTTCAAAGTGGATGGGTGTTTCAGGCTAATAATTATTGCTTATAAAATAATTGTTACCCTTTGTGCTATGCATAAAAAATCTTGTCTTAAAACATTAGTTTACCGAAAAAAAATAATAATGGAAAATATTTAAATAAGACGTGGTCCTACTATCTTGGAATGGCATTAAGGAAATAAGTTAGAGCCTTACACAATGAATTATTATGTTCTAGCTGATCGTTTCAACGTTTTCATCTGCATGTTTAAATATGGTCCAAAATAGCAAGTTTACGTGCTATTTAAAAAAAAAAAATCTTTATCTCTGACTATTTTTAAACATTGAACATACAAAATATGATATTAAATATATGTATAGTAAAATGTATTTCTTAGTCCTTCTCACTAGGGTGACCTGTGCTGTGGCAGGCTAATGTTATTCATTTCTATTTTATTAGTTTTGTATGTCGTTTTTATCAGAGTTTTTCATTAATCTCTTTCAGCCAGATTTTTATTCTTGATTTGTAATCATTCAAATTTTCTATTCGCTTCACATCAGGGGGATGAATGTCGTGGAGTTTCGTCGCAAAATAAATATAATTTCTTTGTCCGAATGTGGTTTTGTGACCTGGAATATTTTTTATGTCATTGTGATTTGACCTTGTTTGATGAATATGCGGTATTGTAGAGGATTCAGTATATGTCTAACTAAAATACTTTACACAATATTTAACCAATAAATCAGAGATTGGTAAATAAATAAAAAGGAATCAGGTTTACAAACTTTGACACCTCATATCTCAGAATGATGAAAGTGATGTTAGAACCCTGTCCAACGAAGGTGACGACTGAATGAATGGTGATCGCTGACGAATTGATTATTATATTTTGAACAACGTCAACTGTGTCCTAATATCCACTTGGCGAAATGTCCAGGACAGCATTTATTTTTGCTGATCTTGTCAAAGTTGATAGTTTATTGTTGTTAAATATATACAAAGAACCCAATATCAAAATCATCACTTTTCAAAAGAAAATGTTGCATATAAATTGTAATTTAATTATTGCATCATTTGCAAAATTGTTTTATATCTTGCAATATGGCAGTTCTGATATTATAAAAATCTATACATGTGCATGGTGGCAGGAAACCCATAATACAAGAGGGAAACTAGTGAATCGACATCACACAGCGAAACCAATTTATATTTCAATATATATATATTTTTTTTTTCTGAACTATAGCCGGGTCTTCACTTCAAAGCATTTTAAACGGCTGATATTAAAACCCTAGTGACCGATTTTTTTCAAATTTGACATAAAAATTTCAATTATGAGAGCTCAAAATAGAAAGTTATATGTACCACAAAATCACTCCAAATGTGATGTAGATTCATCAGCTTCTTGATTGTACTGCGACTTTCCGGACACTGTGTATATTTATTTTTTTATGTGAATGCTGCTAAAGAATCCCAACCGTCGAGCAGAAGCGGCCCGTGACTGTAATTACCAGCAGTGCATTTCACTTTTCAAATATACCTAGTCTGTAATTTAGGTGGAGCAAATTAATGAATGGGAACACCTACTGCAATTCATTCTATCTTCTAAGTTATATTTGTAAAATAACTGATTAAATAATACAAAATTATCTCGAAAATAAAGGACTCTCAATTCATCGTTGAAAATATAGCGAAACCGTTTGATTTTACCGCGAACGAGTTCCAATGTGTTAATGTTGTTGCGTTAACATTGAACATTAGTATTTCTAAGCGAATCCATTCCAAACGCATTGGATTACGCATGATCAAAGTGATGCAAAATTCACTCGCCGTCAAAACACTTCGATAATGCACGGATGGGTATGTATCTGCACTGCTCTAACACGTAATTTGACGTTAAGAGTGTAATCTGTCTCGCTCATGTCACCGTTTCGGCTACTTCGGGCTGTCTCGATACCGCCCGATGCTGTTTTAGTAGTATGGTAAAAGTTGGTTCTGTGCATATCGGGGTATGCACGACCGCTTGCTCTTGGGCGGGATTTTTTTACTAGAAGATAGCTCAAATAATGACCTGACGGGAATTACGAATTTCTTACATCGATCACTGGGGCACAGATGTCGTTGTAATTTGTTATGTGGAGATTGAAGACAAGCAGTGCAATGCACAAATGCACGTACCAAGGAACCGCCTCTGCCGTCGAGACCATGACATCCCCAATAGGGGCATGTTATGAGACTAAAGGTTGAGGGGACGTGAAAGGAGATGGGGAGGAGAAAGGTGGAGAAGTGTAATGCGATGATTAAAAATATAACTAACTAATCATAACACCGTTAAGGGACGGACGGACAGACGGAGGACGGACCGCCAAAACATTGCCATAATCTAACTGGCTCCAGACGATGTGGAGGAGTTGGGACACTTCTGCAGTATTCACATAACTTTTTTTTTAAATATCTCACAAGTGTGTCAACTGTTTTAAACTATCCGAAGCCAGTGGGCACTACGGCATCCATAATTAATCAGATTTGGTTACCAAACACGGACAAAGCCATTTTAGGCAAAAATTAATCATCAAATACTTTTTTTTTTTTTTTTTTTTTAAATAGTTTGTATGTTGTATTACTTTGTGTTTGTGATTACACTACGTTTTCTTCACTCAAATTTTTTATTTTTTTTTTATTAATATCAATAGCAAAATTTGTACATTATGTAGGTTTAAAGTATAATATAAGTATATTTTTTGTATTTTTTTCACAGTCCTCCTCACTAGGGTTTCCTGTTCTGAGGCGGCCTGTAGTTTTTCTTAAATTTTTGTATTTAGTTTTGAATTGTCTTTACATTGTCTTCATAATGTTTGTAAGTTGATTATTACTTTGATCTCTAAGCCATGTTTTGACTTTTGTTTTAAATATACTCATTTCGTTTATTTTTTTGGTTTCATTTGGTAGAGCATTGAACAATTTTATAGCATGGAATTTATTATTTCTCTGTCCAAAGGATGTGTTCAAACTGGGAGTAATCAGGATATTTTCGCTTTTTGCCCTGGTTGTGTATTTATTTAAATTGTTAACTTCGATACAGGCTTAGTCCTAATGAGGTTGATTTTTATGAGAAAAAACGTGATTTATGTATGGTGAGATGCAATAAATAAATAGAGTCTTTACTAGTTAGGGGGTATTTCACTATGTCGGGCTAAATATCTGACTAGCTAACCGTTGGCTGGCTTTAAAGATCAGAATAACTTCGTTATTCAACGGCGACCGTTTCACCCATTGTTGCCAAGCTTCCGGATAGATAACACTCGAAATAGTCTGGCAACATCGCAAAATGTTTGCAGTTACTCCATCTACTGCCACGGCTGTCATGCGTCACAGTCCACACACCGCAAAGTGTGCATTTTTTTGGTTATGTTATGTTGATTATCAGGTCATTTTAGATAGATTCGTGTCGAATTAATACATTGTTTCTTATTTTGAACACAATCAAATAATTCAGGATGGATCATACAAGCATTCAAATTCATTCGAGCTCTTAAAACTCGCGGCCTTCGTATCGCCGCCCTTTCACCTGCTTCTGTAAATCAAAAACCTCGGTATCCATAATAATTCGCAACAAAATTCGACTCACTTCTCCGCTCTCAAACTCGGAATGTTTTGACGCCATCTTTGATTCGAGGAATAGCGCCTAACGTGAGGTTCGAGCACTGATTAGTCAAATCGAACTTTAACCTGAGCGTTATTCAGATATAGTGAAAACGAAAAAATGACTAATCCGCGGATTAGTGCTTAGTCAGAACATAATCAGAGATAGTGAAATACCCCCTTAATCTACTAACTGTAGTTGAGAGAGGCTGAACCACCTATGTTGCTACGTTATATACTGTCTTATCAGTGTTGCCAGAGTTACAATTATTATTATCCTACACCTTTTTACTATAATACATCGTTTTTATTAACAGATGACTGAGGATCAAACCTTCCTCCCCATGGACCAGCTATTAACTGCTTTTAAAACTAAAAAAAAAAAAAAATTTGGTCTGACTGAGGATCGAACTTTTATTCCCAGGGACTGGAGTCAACTGCGCCAACAACTAAGCCAAATACCGAGTGGGTGAGACTGACATTTATTTTGTATATTAGCTGCTGTATGACATCCGATTTCAGAGAAATGCGTATATATCCGCATGTGTGAAAGTGATTGTCACAAAAATTTGATAAAATGCATTGTCGTCGACAACGAGCCTATCTGCCGAGTTTCAGCTCGATCGGGTGTCGGGAAGTTTTGCGTTCATTCATTCCGATGTATTTAAAAATGTTGTTGACAGTAATAATTTATAAATTAGATAAAAATAGTTTGTAAATACGATCATTGAAATTTGATAAGTTCAGATTATTGTTAAATACACCCATATCGTTTAAATATTTGTTACTGACTGTAAACGTTGTATTGGGAAATGCAAACCACAATTGCAATAAGGTCAACTAACTAACTCGTCTCATACATACTCTTCTATTGTTCTGACTCTTGACATGGCCCGACTTAAGTATCTGATTCACTTGGTCGTGCCATGTCTTCCTCGGGCGTCCCCGACCTCTGCTACCATTCACATTTGCATCGTATATTCTCCTTACACTCCTTTCTTCGCTCATTCGCTCTACATGCCCAAACCATCTAAGCGTCCCTTTCTTGATCTTACTCATTACGCTTACATCAGCCTTGCACTCTTTGCGGATATCCACATTCCTCACACGATCATACATGGTTTTACCACACACACGCCTCAGGGATCTCATTTCAACAGCATTCAATCTACTTTCATCCTTTCTTTGCCAGTTCCATGCCTCACTTCCATACATCAGGGTAGGTACCAGCACTCCATTGTGGACTGCTAACTTCGCTTCTTTGGACAATTTTTTGTTAGCGCCAACTGCGTTCAGTCCTCCATTAATGGAGTTACCTGCATATACCCTTCGTTCAAAATCTCTGTCAGCTTTCCCATCTCTCGTAAACATGCTCCCTAAATACACAAACTCGTCCACCTGCTCCAAGTATTCCTCATTCACAACTATATTACACACTGTTTTTGTACTCTCTCTTTCAAACACCATGACTTTAGACTTACTTACATTCATCATTAACTCATTCTTCATATATACTTTGTTCATCCTAGACACGAGAGACTGCAGATTATCCATACTATTAGCAATCAGCACCGCATCATCAGCATACAACAGGCAACATACTTTCAGATTACTCAAATTCGCGCCCAATCCCACCTCTTTCAATTCTTGCATACAATTATCCATGTATAGATTGAATAACCACGGTGACATTACGCAGCCTTGTTTAACACCTTTTGTGATATCAAACCACCCCGTAAAACCACCGTTCACCCAAACACATGCAACGCTTCCCTCATATAGAGACGCAATTGCCTGAGTCAGATTCGCATTCACTCCATACTTGGACAACACCTTCCATAGCTTATTCCTGTCGACTCGGTCGTATGCTTTTTGTAGATCTACAAAGGCACAGAAAAGTTTCTGGTTTATTGCCAGAAACTTCTCGGTGAGCATACGCAATTTATTCACATTATCTATAAAACAGTTTTACACCAATCCATTATGGAGAAGATCACAAATTTGAGGTACATGTAAGTATAAAAGGTCGTGGATGCAGTTTTACTATTTCGTGACATATGTCTAAATATAGTTGCTGAACTGTCTGTAAGTGATGATGAAAATGTCGATGGCCAATGCAGAATCGTTAAGCAGTTCAGTCGCTCTGTTGATTGGCGCGTTCTGATAGACAGAAGTCCACTTTCCGAGTAAGAAAAACTACATAGGATCTCCCACGAGTATACTTGCTAGACACATATAAGTTAAGGCGATGCCATACGTAGTAATGCAAAATTATGTGGTTTTGGTTTAAAAATTTGGTCACCTAAAAATGTTTCAGATGCTTTAATTAAATACTGCAAGTAGAATACATCTTGTCCTTTGAAATAATCGAGTATTTTTAGATAAGTCTTTTTATAAGCCCAGAAAAAAATAATGTATAAGGCCTATGAAAACTGCTTTAAAGTTCAAAATCTCCTACCTACGAACCCATTTTCGGTTATGATTTTATTGTATAATGTGGCAAATTAAGTTATTTAAAAAAGGATCAAAAAAAAAAAATATATTTATGCCTGAACATCCACAAAATAAAATAAAAGGCACTTTTTAGCCATGTTTTTTTCTTGCATAAATCAAAACAGGCCGTTGAATGTTATGTGGGAATTTAAACATTATCGCCATCTACGTAAGGGTTGTTATTGATAGCGGCTCAATTTAAAATATTACACGACGTAGTGCATCGCCTTAACCTCTTTTAATAGAAGTGAATTAAGTATAGTTCCAGAGGTTAGTTAAAAAAAATGTTAACCTAAATATATTTTTCTATAGACATCTGCACTGGACACTGTAATGTTATCCGAAACGTTGGCTAAAGGAGGTAGCGTAACAAGGCATAATACCCCAAAAATAAATCACTATAAGTGTGTGCTTAAGTTTTAAATGTATGAACAGTAGAAAAATGTGACAAAAGAATCCAGAATCAAAATCAACTTGATCGAGACTTTCAAAATTTTATCTGGACATTACAGTTGCCCTAGCATCCAAGAAATCTTCACTACTAATAAAAATATAAATCCCCGTGGACACCTTTTGCATCTAATCCTAGAAAACACTTCCTTGCAAATAGAGTAGTGGATGCTTGGAACAAACTCCCACAACATGTCATCGATGCAACAAATATAAATCAAATCAGAGCTCTATTGGATTCACATTTGGAGAGAAGAAAGGACTTAGTTCAAATTAACTCAATTACTGTCAAACTTGTTGTGAAATCAGATATGAGCGCATCAGCAGAATGCTGCCTGCTCATTACATAATAATAATAAAATTAAAGGTACTTACTTAATATAACCGATGTTGCCGTATTTGGCAAACAGGGTCCGGAGTTCATCCTGATAGGTGAAGAGCATGCTGGGCGGGATGTTCCTGACGATGACGGTGCGGCCAGTGGGGTGCTTCTTGACCTCCTCCTTGGGGGCCTCGGGGGTGTCGGTGGCGCCCTCGGCGGGGGCGGCGGTCTCTTCTGCGGGGGCGGACTCGTCTTTTACGGGGGCGGTGCCATTCTCGGGGGCGGCCGTGTCGGGCGCGACGGCTTGCTCGGCGGACATGACGCTACTTCTGCTGCTTTAGGGTGCTGGTATAAACACTGCAAACAATCATTTTATTTATTTATTTTATGCCTTTTGGGCTCTTTTCGGGGTTAATCGCACGTAGCAATATAAAACACTTGTAATATCAAATCATATTGTTTTAATCGCTTCTGCATAATATCACTTTGAGTTATACAAAAAAAACTCTAGAATATTAATAATACGTCCAACTCCAGTAAAATATTGGCAGTATTTACTTGTGTTGACGGCCGGCTGCTCTGGCTGCTAGAGGCGCTAGTGTAACATGGCATAAAATTCATTAAAATGTATGAAAGAAAACTAAGGCATACAACTCACACCACTAGAAAGCGCTAGTGTGGCATGTTGCCATAAGAATGCATGGGAAACGTCAGAAGTTGGAGATATTATAACTATTCTGCAGTATGAACACCAGAAGTTGAAGATATTATAACTATTCTGCAGTATGAACACCAGAAGTTGGAGATATTATAACTATTCTGCAGTATGAACACCAGAAGTTGGAGATATTATAACTATTCTGCAGTATGAACACCAGAAGTTGGAGAAATTATAACTATTCTGCAGTATGAACACCTTTTAGCAGATCTTGATCCTTTGATGTTTTAAACGGAAGAGAATGATTTTCTGAAATCAATTGTTGATTTAAAAGATTTAAATGCACCTGCTTCGCATTGTGTCAGTAATACAGTAATTTATTTAGCACCTAGAGAAGAAATCTGTATTTTGGTGAAACTATTGGTTTAAAACTTTGCTACTCATTGATTTTTAGCTAAGACTCTGTAACGACATTTACATAAATTTGAAGCAGTGTTTTTAAAATTAATATGTTTCTACCGGTGACGAAATAAGCCGATAGGACTGCTGTAACCTTTGCTTGCCATGTACTAAAGGTAGATACTCTCAGTATCGCCCTGGGTCTTTTACCAGGGTGATACTGAAAGTATCATCCACTCTGGAACGTACCATAAATACACTATACATTTTTTTTAAGTGAATTAATTTTGAAGCAACAGTAATTAAATTTACTTGTGCAAGTCGGGATTTGAACCCGGAACCTCCAGATTGCTAGTCGAAAGTCTTACTTTTAAACCGAGGAGGTCATATTAAAAAAAATTTAAATTGTGAAAATTTGATGAGAGGTCATTGACCCTATGTAAAAAAAAAATTACTTATGTAATAGGACCTTATTAAAATAAAAGTTAATTATTCTTGTTTGCTTGATTTATTGTAATAGTTAACATTGGAACATATTAATTCTTCCCCTATAGGACAATATTATATGGGATAATTTTTAAACATTATTATATGGATGTATGCATCATAAATGTATATTTATTAATATTATAAAACGGAAAATCGGGGTTTTGGCGAGTTCGTATTATATTTTGAAGGCATAAATTGATTTTTAAATTTATAAACGGCGGTTTAATTAAAAGAAGTTACACATTTAACGTATTTCGGTTTACGCGGAACAAACTACGCATCCATGTAAATTCGATTAAGGTCAAAAAACTGACATGCAAAAAACAAGCGGGAAATTAAACAAACAACTCACTTTTAGTATTATAATGGAATTACGTGGATAATGCGATATAAATAACTGCAAAATGCTTAAAACATCGTGTAAAATGCGACGATTACACGAAAACGTGCATCATTAACTGGTACTAGAGGAGGCATTTTCATGCAATTTCAAGCGAAAGTATCGGCAATTCGTTTTGTTTAATGCGTGAATTATATCAATATAGTCATCAATAAGATAAATACACACAGGATTGGGCTTAAAATACAGGAAACATATAATTTGTATACAAACAACGCTTTGCCTCTAAATTTCACTGCAGTCAAATAAGATGGTTTTGACAACACAATAGACAGTTTTAATACATTCTCAAGCGTACATCACCTGAATAATCTACAAATACCCAGTTTGTAATAGATTTAACACATTTATCTACAATAATTATTGAAAAGAAATTGATTTACCGGAATCCGCCTCAGTCAGTTTTTCGTGGCTTCAGAGCGAGAGAGGTGAGGTTAGGTTTGGTCGCCAGAGATGATTTTGTTATTTCCTTTAAGAGTTACCATAGACAAGAACCAGGTACTTATTTAGGATTTTCACTATCGCCCTAGAAAAACCTTATAAAAATAGTAGTATTAATTTTGAAAAATAGTTTGCTCATTTACGAATGTTTATAATTTATTAGTGAAAATGGTGGGTATTTGTTATATTGTATGAGCCCAAAAAAATACAGAGAATTAACTTCAATTATTCTTATGAGAACACGAAATAGCACAAACAAAACACTGATATAAAGCAAGATACAAATAACTTGGCAAACTACCATATTATGGTACACAACATCAACTAATTGAAGTAATCAGTGGCTAAGTTGGCAAATTCGTCTGGTTCTCACCCAGGCGTTGTGAATTCAATTCCTCGGCTGGCGAAGTTAGAAGTTGATTTATGGGCAAAATCCTCCATCATTACAATCTCAATATTGCTCGTGTATAGTATATATCGTTCTTATAATAATGAGATGTTCAAATATTGCTAGGTTATTTGTAACAAGGGAATGTATATTTTCTTAATGTTAAAAAAATGCTTATGTCCGTAAAAAAATATAGTTTTAACTTATACAGATTGATCCCCCTTTAAATGAAAGTCTGATACACAGTTTTAAGATACTACATAAAAAATTACGATAAATGAAAGCAAAAGAGTTTTTTTCTAAGGGTTTTATTTATAAAATATTGAATGATTTGTTTACAATTTTATTTTTATTTTAAAAACGAGTTAAAACGTGTGCCACAAAATAAGTTTTTTTACGCTATTTCATATCGCTATATCAACAGTTGTGTACTACTTGCAGTATCTGCGGGCCCTACACCCTACTTATTACTATTTAAACCCAGCTTCTGTGAGGCTAACCTGACTATGGCATCGATGGAACCTCCGTGCATGAATTGAGGAAGTTATTTATTTAATTTAATTATAAATAGATTCACCAAACAAGGCAAATATCCGTATTATGATGGCAGCATATAAAATAAAAGTTGAAATGAAATAATGCACAATAACTTCATCTGTTTATAGTTTGTTTATCAAATTATCCTTTTAAAATTTTGACTACACTACCAGCACCGATACCATACCAATGTGTATTATGTACTTAAAAAATTTCAATGAAACAATAAATTTTATTAAGAAATGTCAATCCATCAACTTTATGCATTGTGTTTTATTTTGGAATATTTTTCCAAGATGAATATTTAATTTGAAACTGGCAACACTGGAAGGCTCCTGTCAGATTGTCAAATTCAATCAAATGGGAGTCTAGCAAAACGTGTAGGGATTTTTCGCGAGTGTGTTATTTGAAATATCACAATGATATAGTGCAATATAAAGCGTAGGTTAAAAGCTTACCATGTTTTCTCTCTCATAGTTGAAAAGATATTTCACAAGACCAGTTTCTTGGGAAATGCGATATTTTAACGTTCGGTCAATATTGTTATTTCCAGGAAATTGTGGGATAGACCAGGAGATTAGTATTATGATAAAGTAAAGGTGCAAGCAAAAGTGCAAGCAACATGGTTCTCAATGCAGCTGCGCAGGCTTTAAGGTGAGTGCCACTTTCAAACAGAATATTTTGTCCAAGAAAAACTGAGATAAATGTATCCATTTCGATCACTAAAAAATGCAACATTTTTGAATTGAGAGTTGAAAAAACAACTACAACCCCTGATAGTTTTTCTGTTTGTTTAAACAGTAAACTTGTCGAATTCCGCTGCATGCAAAGGCTCTTTAAAAAAACAACATTTTAAATTAAATATCTAATAGCGATAACTATTTAAGTGGGGGGGTTTAAGTCGCACAAGCACAAAATAGGTTTTTAGGGTGTTAGTTTGTGTTATTTTAACAATTTATCCGTATTTCCTAACTTTTAAACTTAACATTGAGAAAAAGGTAATTATTTACCTACGACTACTGTTTGAGAAAATATTCCGTACATGTTAGGTTAGGTTGGATTAGGTAGAATTAAATCACAAACCAGTCTATACAAACCTAGCGTAGCCCACAAACTACATGAAAACTGGGATATAACTCTAAAGGGGACGCGAGCAGGCGTTATTAAAGGGGCAATTTTTTGTAGTAGTAAAAACGGTAGTCGTAGGTAAATATTTACCGAGAAAAATTGAACTTTAATGCATCTAATATGATTTAAGATTTTCACGGCCAAAAGTATTTTTGTTATTTGTTTTTGGGGTGTTATGCCGTGTTGCGCTAACTCCTTCTTTAGCCAACGTTTCGTTTTCACATCTGCCCTGATGATGGACACTGTAACGTTGTCCGAAACGTTGGGTAAAGAAGGAGTTAGCGCAACACCGCATAACACCTGGTGAATGACCACCATTCTGAATTAAAAGATTACCGAAATGGCTTTAGCAGTGTTCGGTGACTAGATGCGATCATTTCACCGGGCAGGTACTTCCCAACCTTCCTCCAGCATTCTCTTCGGTCTCACAACATGCCCCGGTAATTATTTTCCTAACTGCCGCACTTTTAGGCACAAATTATGGAAATTACACTTTGTTTCAATTAATTAACAATTACTACAAGAAATAACTATTCACATGCACAGGATTGGTTATAAGATTCTTAATTTGGGTTGATTAAGTAATTTATGCATATTTAGATTGAAATGAAAAATTGATCAGCGACAAAGGAATCGTTTTGATTGAATAAAAATGCAACTTCAATGCATCTTTTACCATATTTGTTTCTTCTAGTAATTAAGTTGAAACGAAGTGTACCATAATCTGTGCTTATTAAAAGTGCGACGGTAATTAAATATTTACCCTTAACCAAATTGGGGATGCTATAGTCCCACCGGCTCCGGGATAGTTGGGACCCTTGTGCAAAATTCACATAAAAAATATATACATAATGTCCCAGCACAGTCTGGTACTCTCACGTCGTAAAAATGGCAACTAAATGTTTTATACAATCTGGATCTAGAATGTTCCATTTTTCACATTCAAAACGTGCCGGTAAAACCAATGACATTACAAAGTTTATAGACACGTTGTAGAGATCCCAAAGTGGTAAGCAAAAGATACGGTAATTGCTGTCTTTTCGATTTAGTACTAAACTGTAGCGAGTCGTGTGAGGTCTCGTGCTTTGACTCAACATCAACTTTTCTCTACTGTCTATAAATATAATATGCATGTATTATATATTTATTTATTATAAATTTTTCGGGAAATCGACAGTTTACATTTAGGGGGCATTTCACTATCTCTGATTATGTTCTGACTAAGCACTAATCCGCGGATTAGTCATTTTTTCGTTTTCACTATATCTGAATAACACTAACGCTCGGGTTAAAGTTTGATTTGACTAATCAGTGCTCGAACCTCACGTTAGGCGCTATTCCTCGAATCAAAGATGACGTCAAAACATTCCGAGTTTGACAGCGGAGAAGTGAGTCGAATTTTGTTGCGAATTATTATGGATACCGAGGTTTTTAATTTACAGAAGCAGGTGAAAGGGCGGCGATGCGAAGGCCGCGAGTTTTAAGAGCTCGAATGAATTTGAATGCTTGTATGATCCATCCTGAATTATTTGATTGTGTTCAAAATAAGAAACAATGTATTAATTCGACACGAATCTATCTAAAATGACCTGATAATCAACATAACATAACCAAAAAAATGCACACTTTGCGGTGTGCGGACTATGGCGGGAAACTGGGTGACGGCGTTGACCACAGATCAATTGGCGTTGACGCTAGCATTCCATAGACATTGCGGCAAAACATGACAGGCGTTGCAGTAGATGGGGTAACTGCAAACATTTTGCGATTCAGCCAACGGCTAGCTAGTCATATATTTAGCCCGACATAGTGAAATACCCCCTTAATCAGTTTGTACATGAGTATTGTATAGCTAAAATAAAACCAATTATGGATTCCTTCTTGTGACTTTACCTCTACTGAGACTGCATAGTATGGAATAAATAAATAAATTTGTGAGAAAGGAATATGAATTAAAAAATTTATACAAAACAAAAGATTATATGAAAAGAAAAATTTACAAAACACTACATTTATAGCCATGGAGCGAGGTTGATAGATATAAATCAAATCATAATAAAGATATAAACAATAGAGACATAAACATTATTCACAAACCATCAGAGAAATATTCTTTTATGGAACTCTTGTATTTGGTAAGTTCGCAACTGAAAATATCAACCTTGGATAATACGCTATTGTAATTATTAGTCTGTTCAGGCAAGAATTTTGCTTAGAGTTCGTTTTGCTTTGATCAACCTTGAACAGGACAGAAGAGCGTGTTGAACGCGCATATATATAAACCTTCCGGAAGAATTTCTCTAAATGATAGTGAAAACCCTATCAAACTCCATTGCGTAGTTTAAAAGAATTAAGCGCACAAACAGACAGGTGCATATAGCGACTTTATTCGGTTTTACGCCCAGTCAGGATTTTACATGGATTTTAAGAACAGAATATACCTAGTGATCTAACGAATACTGTACGCAAAGTTTTTAAAGCATGAAATAACGTTAAACTGAATATGAAATAATATTAGTAAAACATGTAACAGTAACATACAACCAGAGATGTGCTTTATTTCAAATAAATCCATTTCAAATGGAAATGCAAAATGCAAAATGGGTATTTTCCATTTTGCATTTTGCATTTTAAATGCTTTTCTAAAAACCATTTTGCATTTTGCATTTTAAATGCTTTTCTCAATGCATTTTCCATTTTAAATGCTTTTTTGCAACATTCTTCCTACTATCTCCACTCAACTTTTTTTCATAAGCCCCAAATATCAGTCGATCCTCAACCTCGCTTATAAGAGATAATTTCCATTTGTCAAGTTGCTCCCTGGTAGGAGCCCTGACAATTGAGTGCTACCATTTCAAAAAATACTGATTCAAATAATGAATATGGGGCCATGACGCTGTAATATTAAATGTTAGATAGCAGTTTCTATGTTTTTACGTTGGCAATATTAGTCCCGCGCAATTATTTTGTGGTTTCATAATCTGTAGTCGTGGTGTTTTTGGATTTACCATTAAGTAATATGTTTGTTCTACATTGATGTCCATTATTAAATGACAAAATTCTATTATAATTTTAATTGTTTGACCTGAGAAACCATTTTGCATTTTCGATGCATTTTGAAAATAGGTATTTTGCATTTAAAATGCTTTTCTAAAACCCATTTTGCATTTTGCATTTTTAAATGGAAAAGTTTTGACCCATTTCCATTTTGCATTTTAAATGGTTTTGGGTACCCATTTTGCTCATCTCTGCATACAACATATATAGAAACTAGAACAATACTATATTTAAGACAAATCACTAAAACTACATTACCAACGCAAGTGCTGGTATAGATTATGAGATTACAGAGATGTAGAAGGAATTTTGTGAGACAATAATGTGTATATGTTTGTAATGTCATTGGGTAAACGGTACGGTATATAAGAAACACAAATTTAATATTCTTTTTAATTTACAAAATCTTGATCAGTTTTTTTGTTGTTTTATTGCTATTATAATTTTTTTTGCATATATCAAAACAGGCATCAGGCATTAAATGCGATTTCATCCCTCTTGAGATATTATTACCGTAATATTGAGGTGTGTAATTTGAGGATTACTGTATAATTAGGTTAATTGTGCATTCTTAACTATTTAACTAACCATCACGCCGATTCCCGCAGGGTTAGACAGAGAGGACAGACCGCCTAACAACCCGGTCTTGGCGCACACTCCTTGCCTCATTCACATTCATACATCATCTCATACATTCTCTTCTATTATTCTGACTCTTGTCATGGCCTTCCTCGGGCGTCCCCGACTTCTGCTACCATTCACATTTGCATCATATATTCTCCTTACACTCCTTTCTTCGCTCATTCGCTCTACATGCCCAAACCATATAAGCGTCTCTTTCTTGATCTTACTCATTACGCTTAAATCAGCCTTACACTCTTTGCGGATCTCCACATTTCTCACACGATCATACATGGTTTTACTACACATACGCCTCAGGGATCTCATTTCTACAGCATTCAGTATACTTTCATCCTTTCTCTGTCAGTTCCATGCCTCACTTCCGTACATCAGGGTAGGTACCAGCACTCCATTGTGGACTGCTAGCTTCGTTTCTTTGGCCAATTTTTTGTTAGCACCAACTGCGTTCAGTCGTCCATTAATGGAGTTACCTACATTTACCCTTCTTTCAATATCTCTGTCAGCCTTCCCATCTCTCGTAAACATGCTCCCTAAATACACAAACTCGTCCACCTGCTCCAAGTATTCCTCATTCACAACTATATTACACACTGTTTTTGTACTCTCTCTTTCAAACACCATGACTTTAGACTTACTTACATTCATCATTAACTCATTCTTCATACATACTTGGTTCATCCTAGACACGAGAGACTGTAGATATGCCATTCTGTTAGCAATCAGCACCGCATCATCAGCATGCATTTGAAAACTTCAACGATTCCTTTTGAAAATAACAGAGGGCGCCACTTCCGTTTACATGATCTATCAGATAGATTACGTTTGACTTTTAATTAATGGTAGATTTGTTTTTTCAGGGAAGCCGTAGATCTGAAAACCAAAATACTCCAAGGTAGTGAAACATCCGTTCCCACAACCAACCGAACCCTTTCTCTGACGCAATTGCAGAAGGTTTGTAACTAAACTTATTCATTTTTTTTATATTATCATTGAAGACAATATTAGCGATTTTCAAATTAAGAGGGGAGCACACAGAGAGCGGTCAGAGTTCTGCGTTCTAGTGACCGTTGACCGCTCAAGAGTTCCAAAGCACACAAGCGGCGTTCAAATTCTCGCGTTCTAGTTTTGTTTGGGTCTTTGCATATGCAACATGTCACTAGAAAGTCCATCATCCTATGAAGAATTATTGCTCTTGTGGAGCTTAGCAGCTTCTAAAAAGAAAAGGAAGTATTGGGTGCACCCAATCAACACAACGCGAGAAGAACAAGGCGAATTTACTAGTATTTTTCAGGATTTACTTAAAGATGAACAACGATTCTATATTTTTATAATTTACATCACTTAAATCGTATAATAAACTCCTTTCCCTAACCAATTCAATGAACTTTTCCGTGTTTGTAACCTCAGACATCGCGGCGTTCTGGCGTTCTCTGCCTCGGCGGGAAAAGAACTCTTAGAACGCGACGTTCCATTTTGACCGCCGCGGTCTGACTGCCCGCTGTGTGCGTTGTTGTTATAGTATCAGTACATTCTAATGAACGCCGAACGCGGAACTCGGAACTCCTGACCTCTCTCTGTGTGCTCCCGCTCTAAAATACCGAAAAGATGCAGTCGCATCTAGAAATTCAACCCAGGACCTAATCCGACCCTATTTACTTCGGTCAATTTAAAAAAGGACCTGCCCAATTATTTCATAGAACTTCTTCAGAATAATATACTATCTAATACCACAAAAATTACTAAGAAAATCTCACACAAAAATGTACATATTAAACCATGGATTACACAGAATGTTATAAACTGCATAAGAAAAAGAGACGAGTTACACAAGAAACTTAAAAAAATTCCATACGATATACACATGTTAAGATACTACAAAAGATACAGAAACATTTGCAAAAAAGTTATTATGTGTACAAAAGAAACCTACTATAAGAAAAAAATTGTAGGTTGTAAACAAAATCCCAGGAAAATGTGGCAAATAATAAATGAAATAACCAGTTCTAAATCTGCCAACGTTACATCAATTGACGTGCTGAATATAAACAATGTTCCCAGGACATACGCTGATAATCCTGACCAAATACTTGAATACGTCAATAATTTTTTCATAAATATAGGATCAAATCTAGCAAAGCAAGTTACAAAATGTAATGAAGATGTACAAATAAACGAACCACCTGAGCAAGGAAATCAGCTCAATTTTAAACAAATTACAGCTGACGATATCAAAAACACAATTTCTTCTTTAAAATCAAATATTTCTTCGGGGGAGGACACAATCTCAACCAACGCAATAAAATATCTCTGTAAAGAACTTATCGAACCACTTACATACTTAGTCAACATGTCTATAACGAATAGCATATTCCCTACAGCCCTCAAAAAAACGATTGTTATACCAATATTTAAACAAGGATGTAAAAATGACATAAACAATTACCGACCAATAAGCCTACTAAATGCATTTTCAAAAATATTGGAAAGAATACTAAAAAAAACAACTCTTATCCTACTTAGAAGACAATAAAAAATTATCAAAAACTCAGTATGGATTTAGGGAGAACTTAAGTACTAGTGACGCCATAGAAAAAATTACCGATATGATCACTAAAAGTTTAGACAGTGGAGAAAAAACTTTGGCAATCTTCATAGACTTACAAAAGGCTTTTGACACAATAGATCACAAAATACTTTTTTCAAAACTTTCAAAAATTGGTATGTCATGTACAACACAAAACTTACTAAAAAGCTATATGACGGAGCGTACACAGAGCGTCCAAATTAACAAGAGAAAAAGCAAACCTCTCCTAATCAACCATGGAGTACCACAAGGAAGCGTACTAGGTCCGATATTATTTTTAATATACATTAATGATATCTGTAACCTAGAAACAAGAGGAAAAATCATTAGTTTTGCTGATGACACAGTAATTTTATTTAAAGAAAAAGATTGGATAAATACCTACAAAGAAGCTGAACACGGACTTGGTCTCCTGCAAAACTGGCTTAAAAGAAACTCCCTGACGCTTAATGTCAATAAAACAAAATATCTGACATTTTCTAAAACAGCCAGAGGGCAGCCGTCAGAGGACCTTAATCTCAAATTACATTCATGCCAAGGAATTTATCAAAAAAATCAAGGCTTATCATGCCCCTGTCCCACTATAGCACACTCCAAAAGCATCAAATATCTTGGAATTGAAATTGATGATAATCTCCGTTGGAACTCACATATAGATGTAATTACAAAAAAACTAACCAGGTACATATACTTCTTTAGAAACATTCGCAATATCCTCTATATAAACGATATAAAAAAAGTATACTATGCTTTGTGTCAATCACAAATAGAGTACGGAATAACTGGATGGGGGTCTGCCTTGAGCACTCACACAGAGCGGCTCAATATAGCACAAAAAGGAGTATTAAAGACCAGTGGCGGTTTTCTCTAAAGTGCGTTTGTGCGGCGAACCCCCATTAAAAATATGAGAAAATAAAACATCCTTGTTTTATAATAATATAAGCACATTATAGATAGCACGCTATTAAAATTTCGCCTTCAAAACCCGCGCCACCGAAAAATACGATGCCTATTCCAAATTTGTGCGAGTTAAAATCCGCGCCAAACTCTCCATACAAAATAATCTTAGCCGGTACAGACCCTATGACGGTGATATATACAAAATTTGGTCTTTCTTTGCAAAAATAAGACAAATTGTGTGCGCCGAACACGCGTTGTGATATCACGTGACCTCCGAACATTGACGAATGTAACCGAAGAAACCCGAGAACTTCGCGGCCGACGTTTAACCTTTGAACCATAGGGATGCAAGTTAAGTGTTATTTTTTTATGTTATATTATGGTATTTAACTTTGTAGTCATTTTTGTACATATTTTTGTTTTCTTGTTTCTGCATTTCTCCAACCGTTTGCTTATGGCATTTGTAAATCTACTACCTATTTTTAAATTTATTTCGTGCCACCTTTATTTGTTTTTTTGATGTTTTAAAATATCTATTATGTATTCTACGAAATTATTCTTCTCTAAAAAACAATAATAATTAGCAACGTACCTACATTGAGTGCTATAAAAACATTAAACAATTTAATTCCTATAAAACTTTTCTCATTATCTAATAATTGTGTCTAGGTAAAGTGATTTAAAAACAATAATATGTAGGTACCCCTCCCACTAACTTTATTTAAGTTGTGTGACTGCTGCCGTATTCGACTATTTGACGTAGGACAACAGTAAGTAAATTTTAATTAGATATGTTTATCTTCTCTTGAATTTCTGAACCCCCTGTTAAAAAAACCACGAACCGCCACTGTTAAAGACTATACTGAAAGTTCCGCTTAGAACTCCGACAGAAGAAATATTCAAAAACTTCAATGTTTACAATGTACAGAAACTATATTCAAAAAATATTTTATTTAAACTGAAAAAAAACATATCCGAATACTCCACTGCCCAACATAAATACACAACCAGGGCAAAAAGCGAAAATATCCTGATTACTCCCAGTTTGAACACATCCTTTGGACAGAGAAATAATAAATTCCATGCTATAAAATTGTTCAATGCTCTACCAAATGAAACCAAAAAAATAAACGAAATGAGTATATTTAAAACAAAAGTCAAAACATGGCTTAGAGATCAAAGTAATAATCAACTTACAAACATTATGAAGACAATGTAAAGACAATTCAAAACTAAATACAAAAATTTAAGAAAAACTACAGGCCGCCTCAGAACAGGAAACCCTAGTGAGGAGGACTGTGAAAAAAATACAAAAAATATACTTATATTATACTTTAAACCTACATAATGTACAAATTTTGCTATTGATATTAATAAAAATAAAAAAAAATTGTTTTCGAGATACAAAATTTACCAAACTCACACTTGGAGGAGTTTAAAAATTCATCGAAATGGACTCACCTAAGTCTGTTTGAATTCGAGATATCTACAAAATTTCTCCAAACGATAATCCAGGGGAGGAATACTGGAAACACGATATAGGAAGCAGCTACAATCAGAAGAAGAGACCGGAGCATTACAGATAGACATTGTCGTCAAATTAATTTTAATGAAATTTGCCTACAAAATGATTATGTGTTGCGTTTAGTAAATTAAAGAAAAATGGTAGAACCTGCAGACAAAGTACCTTGAAGCAGCTTTTTGTGACTACTTTTTTGTTATTGTTAATCTTTTGTACTCCATTGTCGCCGCCACGGCGACATATAAAACATTCTAACAACACCAATGGCGCTGCAGCGGCGACAAACAATAGATATACATTTTATTTATTTATTTATTAAACGCCATAAAAGGCTTTTACAATAATGTGATACATGAGATTATAAGTACACAGTGGTACATAGGCGAATATTAGTATTACATTTAAGAACACAACAATATGTATACAAAACGACATTGAATGTGATACAGCTGAAATTTTCTTAAGGCATCGAATGCTACAATAATAGAAAGCACCTCATTTAAACAGGATAATATATACAAAAAAGGTGACTTGCCAACAGATATAATCTAGCAAAATATTATAATAGCGCAAATAGTAGTGAGTTTATTGTTACAATCAAATTTATCTCCACTTGGCCACTACGGCCGGAGGGTATGGCAAAGTAGCTTCAACAATTCAGGGCTGTCAAAGACTTGACAATTAAATTAAATTGTTTAAAAAATAAAATGGTCTTTTTACAGGTATACACGTGTTCTATTTAGTTTTATACAGTACCCACTGGCGATAGGTTGTGCTTTTTGCTCTGTTTTTCATTCATAACAATGACTATGCATAACCGTGCAATAAATACGGAGGAGAATTTCGAATTCAGTAGTAGTGAAGACAAGTTTGTTTTCGAAGTGTAAAGTGACTCCTCCGATGAAACTTCGATAGATAGTAATTAAGGATAAACCAAAAGTTATCATCGATTATACTAAATCCATGGATGGGGTTGATTGTGTTGATCAGTATGCATCGACATATTGCTTCTTAAGAAAATCGCTGAAATGGTGGCGTAAACTCTTTTTTTGGGAGATGGAGATGTGTTCCAGTAACTCATATATTCTATATAAATTTATTAAAAACAATGACAAGGAAAATCCATTTAGCCATTTGAAATTTATCAAAATTTTAGTAGATCAATTAGTGGGTGAGTACACAAACAATTAGTGGGCGAGTACAAAAAGCCTCAAAGTAGACCATCTAGTTCCACTCCATCAGAGACCATGCTCAATGTAAAACTCCATGTTTTGAAAAAAAGGTCCCAAAAGGGACTGTGTCGTCTGCTCGAAAAGGGCAGTAAAAGGTGGCAGACGGGAAACCAGTGAGTACTTGACACGTGTCCTAAAAAACCACGTATGCATTTGGGCGACTGCTTAATAAATATATATTTCTTAACATAATTGCATCTTTTTAATTACTGCCTTAACAAAAAAATATGTTTTTCTAATTTTCTAAAAATATTGTAATTTTTCCTCATATTTTTACATTACATTATGGAGTATCTGATATACAAAGGGTTAAAGTGTCAATGTTTTCTTATAAAAATGTGCTGAAAAGGGGACGAACGTTTAGCTAGGATTCATCATTATTCTTTAACCACTTTATTTATACTTTATTTAACTATTTATTTATTTATTCAAACGCCATAAAATGGCTTTTACAATACAGTGATAATGAATTACAAGTGAATAATGGTACAGAGGATAATAATAGCAATAAATTACAGAACAATTGATGTGTACACAAAAACACTATTGCAAGTGATGCAGTTATTAATATAAGTACAGTAAGACAATGCATAATTCAAAACAAATATAATAAAACAATAGTTTACATCTGATTGATACAATGCGATTGATAATTTTTGTGATTGATAATGTTTATACAATATGTTTTCATGTACCTTGTTTACATTTTTCTTGACTATGTATATTATATTATATGTACCTTGATTATGTAAATTAATACACAGCACAGTAACAGCGAACAAATTAAGAAACCCACCTAATATTTTTCTTGTATTGTAACTATAAATTGAATTAATCCAATATGTTATCATGTACCCTGATACAGTGTTCCTTAATTATGCATATTATTACATGTACCTTGATAACATTTATCAGGTGTTTTCATAAAAAAAAAACTAATATTCGGGTGTACAAATATATCTGAAAAAGTTTTTATTTTGATTACTTTGAAAAATATATATGTATATAGACTATATATTACTAGCTTAACTATTAATGTAAAGTATGGAAATATAATTCATAACAGCAGCGTGTACAAATGTTAACTAAACCAGGCAATTTGGCTGTCCTAAAACGGGAAAATTTCCTAGTTGGACAGCCAAAGCTTCCTTAATATGTATGTTATTATTTGTATCTAATAAATAAATAAATAAATAAAATAAATAAATAGTTGAACTAATTTATACTAGGCTTTTATAAGACCTGTCAAGTCGAAGTGTAAGGTGTCTATGATAATAGTCAGTAGTGAGTTTATTGTTACCCACTAAATTAATTGTACTTGGAATAGCTGAGTAGGCATCGTAACTTGGTATTAACAATTCAGGGCTGTCAGCGATTCTATGATACTTATGGATAAGAAATAATAATTTTTAATAAAATAATGCATTGTTAGCTAACACTATAAGATATCTGAAGTAAATAGTTTAGATGTAGTAAAATATGATATATGAGCCATGCAGAAGAATATTATCATTCCTGACATTGATTATTGTGATTGAGATATGTTATTATAGCCTTCTTATAACTATATTCCGTGCAGTTTAACACATCTACTACTTCTGAAAAAACATCGATACTGCATGCAATCTAGGTATAAGCGAGTATCTAAGTGACTCAGTCCTGATATTTTTGTTGCTATTATTATTGCCGGGTCTTGAATCTTGACTTTAGACCGGTGCCCGCACGGGTTTGGGATTTCATAAACGAGCTTCCAACTATTGGTGATGTGAGCTGTATCCATTGCTTGCAAGGGATCGTGTCTCGGCAAAGATTAAAAATCACCGATGTCAGAATAAATAGACCCGTCCTAAAGCTAAATATGAGTACCATTTCGATCACTTGGAGGCAAACCATGTGACAACCTATTTTCCACCAGCAGGGTTCGTGCATTTCGCATAACGGAATCGCAGTACGGAAAACATATGAAGCTTTGTTCGCAGTATCCTGGAATATAGCTTCATTATTTGGTCCCCTTCTGAACAAAACCAAATCCTCAGTCTAGTCACCTATATATGAGAGAATCATCCTTGTTCTTAACAGGAATGCTCAACACCTCAGAAGCACGCAGAAAAATAATATTAGGCCAACATTTTTTTAAACTATACTTAATCCACTTATATTGAAAGAGATTAACTTATATGTGCTTAACAAGTACACTCGTGGGAGATCACACGCACTTTTTTATACTCCGAAAGCGAGGACTTCTGCCTATTAGAACGCATCAATCAACAGAGCGACTCAACTGCTTAACGATTCTGCATTGACCATCGACATTTTTAACGTCACTTACAGACAGTTTAGCAACTATCTTTTGCCGCATGTCACAAAACAGTAAAACTGCCTCCATGATCTTCTATACTTGCATGTACCTCAAATTTGTAATCTTTTCCATAATATATTGGCGCACAACTTTTTTAGTGAGAACATGAGTAAATAAATAAATAAATTACATTCTTATTTTTATGCGTCCAGCGCTCATCAGAACATTTTACAAAATAACACATCAATTATAATTTCCTATATAATGGTGAAGAAAATAATGACTAATATTGCATTTACTTAATTTTAAGCTTATTCAGTTTAATAACAAACAGTTTTAATAAAGCACGAATCGAAGAAATCTAATCATTTTGGGATGTTTAGTTATGGCTAGAGATGGATAAACAAAGCGAGGCACGCACCATTGTAAAAAGGATGTCTTGTAAAATACTAGTTGCCTGCGGACTGTCGGATTCATTTATTAGCCAATAACTAAAAGGTACGCGCTTTTGCCCAGCCCCCGCCCCACGCATCTTGGAATTGTAGTAATTGTCTTGTGTTTATTAGGAAGTGTAGTGGTGGATGATTATAAATTGTTGTATTTCTAGGCATACCAGAAAGTGCTATTGGTTGATTTGGACTACGCCTTGGACAAAAAGGTAGAACAGGACTTGTGGAATGTTGGATTCAAAAACCAAATAGAACTGCTGCAGAACAATGCCAAAGACAAGAAGGTGAGACATACACACAGCTATTGATGTAGAGAGTGTGGTGAGCGGCGTTGAAACACAACCTGCAATAGTCATCCCAAGCTAAGGTTGGAGCTACCACGCTCAGGCTGAATGACACTGGGTCAACTGTCACAAACGTTGCCTCGAAGATACAGGATCACATCTTGGATTATTTAGACCTTACCCCAGCACTCGGTGCTCTGCTGGTGAGGACCTTATATTTCCCTAGATACTCTGATCAATTCAAACAAAAACTAGGGGCCTTTGGGGAACTCAGGGGGGGGTGGAGAGCAGAGCTGAAGTCACCTCAGTGGACTCTTCCCTTTTGGGTCTTCGGGGAACCTGAAGAAGAGAAAAAAAGAAAAGAGGGACCATCATGAGATCTGGAAACAAATTCAAATGAATGAGATGAAATTGGGTCCACGGCCAAAGTGCTCACGGGAACTATTTGTATACCTTCTCTGCTTTAATAAATATATAATTCACACAAATAACTATCATTGATACAGTCGCGCAATCCTTTTTAAATAAATTAGCTATATTACAGATTTTTCTTTTCAGAACCCGCGGCGGGCTGAGAACCAGACCCTGCTGTTGTGGGTACTGCAAGCTGCCACTGGCTTTTACATCTGCTTGCTTCATCAGATCTGTACCACCTTCAAGCTGAACCTTCCATTTAGGTAATTATCTCACTAGCGCTCTTAACTCCTCAACCAGTCTTAGTTACTCTTCGTCACTAATCTGTTCTGTATTTTAGGTGCAACATCCCGTATCCGTGGGGCGACGTTCCCCACACGGCATTTCGGCCCCCGCAGCCTGCCTCGTGTTGGTACATCTGCCAGCACTGCCTAGTGCACCTCGGGGACTTGGCCCGCTATAGTCGCCAGCCACGGAGGGCTGACTCTTTCTACAGGTTGGCAAACTTAAATACATTATACAAACTATAACTCCTTAATGAAACATTAATAAAGTTGTCCGACAGAAAAGTGGTATCTGATGTTGGACTTGTAGGTTTGTGAGCTAGTCTAAGGCCTCGGGCGTCGCCCTGTGGACCTCATGAATCCTCGTGGAGAATGAATGGAGCGTGCATTCGTTAACCACATGTTCGGGGTTCTGCACCGCACCGCATTCACATATAGCCGGCTCTTTAAGGCCCCACCTGTACATCATGTGGCACAGCAGCTGTGAGAGCACCTTATCCTATTATGAAGGACCAGAATTTACGAGACAAAGAAAGGCTGAGACGAAGACAGGCTTGGCTAGTGTGGAAAATAACCTTATAATGTCCTGATTGAATCTGTTGAGAAACACCTTCTTATGGATTGTTTCAGATAAAACTACATTGTAGTTCTGTAAACAGTACACTTTGCGTCCAAAAACGTATTTTTCTAATAAATTATTTATTTCAAATAAAGAATTACATAACTGTCCAAAGAAATATCACCATCTCAATGACGATTCTTTTTCAAACATTCTTCAGTCCGGTAGGTACCGTAATATTGATTATTCCGATTTTACAGCTCGTGGTAGGAACTACGATCGTGTGAACTCTGGTGGGATAAAAAGGTAGTATCTAACATAGCCAAACTGGAACCAGAACCCAACAAACAAATTTACAAACAGATGCCAAATGGTTGCGTTAAAACAGTACTTTACCGTATTGTCAAATTATATAATTTCAGGCAAGCGCTGACAGTATCCCCTCGCAACGGCCAGCCCTACAACCAGCTGGGCCTCTTACGTGCCGCGCGAGGCGACCGCATCGGCGCTGCGTATTACCACGCGCGTGGACTGGCCGTGGGCGGCCCTTTCCCGCCGGCTGCAAACAACCTCGCTCGAACGTTGCTCGCCTCCAAACTCATACACGACGGGTAATTAGGATTTATGTTTTTGTGTTAAGTGTACACGGCAAATCATTTCACGGCTGAGCTGTTGAATTCAGGAATGAGTCGTATAAATATTGGATGCACATTTGATTTGTTTACTGACTGCACCGGCGTCGAAGGGATCAAATGATGCTTGTTCTTTGAAGCATCTTCTATTGAAATACTGAGATAACAAGGATTGCATTGCCCCCAGATTCTAATCCGTTTGTTAAGTTAGGGGAATCTATCAAACGGACAGATTGTTTTTGCAATGATAAGTCATTTTCTTCACAGGCCTTGCAGATGACTCAATTTGGTTCAGCGGTTGTTATCAATCTGTTTGAGTTGAACGTAAAGTTGAACCGTGTGGAGGTGCGTTGTATGCGATAAGGTCAACCTTTCAGGCTAATTTGTTCGCTTTTGGGAACAACTCATATGGTCGCACCTCCCTTACTGTCATGGAGAGAAATATTATCTAAACTGTGTTAATAAAAAAAACACCACGCTTTGTATTCAAATCTAGACATTAACCCATTGACACACGAAGCCGGCGAATTGCCGGTCAACCATATTATGGTATTAAAGGCCGGTGAAACGCCGGTCTGTCTATGCGTAATCATTTTATGCATAAAAAATCATTGAAAACAACTTTACGAATGACGGATACGGGTAAAAATGACTACAAAACTGGGAATCCTATTCTAAAACCCAAGGCAGTCATCGATTATAATCGTGGGGTGGGTGCAGTCGACAGAAATGACCAGTGCTTGGCTTCCTATCCACTAATGCGAAGGTATTCCAAGGGATACAAAAAATATTTTTTTATTTGGCTGACATGGCCTTATATAATACCTATGCATTAACCCTTAAATGCATACTGTTGTAAAACTGCAACATACCGTTCAAACCACCTTTAACTCTTTGGTGTATACTTAATGCATGCCGTTTTAGAATTATCAAGTTCACGGTAATATATTTTATCGAGTGGCATCACCTTTTTTTTCTTTCGCGAATGTCAAATGTCACTTTTTCTTCAACAAAGTGAAGATTCTCGAAAATTGGTTGGAGGCTAGAATTACAGTTTGGTTTTGCTGTTATTATTTTGATTTTCTTAGGTAAGTAGATACAATAATACAATACTTATATGTAATAACTCGTATTTTTCCGGTACACTTATTAGTTTTGAGAATTTTTTAAATTGTTCATTTTATTTTTTATTAAATACATGGTGTTGTAAATTTGCAACAATTTTTTTTTAATCAAATATCATTAAAAAATTACAAATAAAATAAATTCTTTATATTTCCTTGCATATGCATGTAAATATCTACAAAATATATTTTTTTACAGAAAATTAAATAAATCATGCATTAAAGGGTTAAATAAAAATATGTCTAATTTGAAAATGTTGACATATAGCGACTATAGGATAGGTATTGCGGAAAACATATTAGAGAATATGACGCTACCACCATACAAGAGGCGAGGAAGGACATCTGGAGGAGCATGCCCTTTACGATTACAGGCTGCACAATGTGCACTTCCCTTGACAAATTCCTCCAAATCCTGTTAAACGAAACCCGTCGAAAAACCTGTGTAAAATGTGTTACATTACTGAAAAAGAAAAGTGAATCACAATGGGAATGTGAGAAATGCTTGTTGGCTCTCTACATGTCAGAATGTTTCAAAACATACCGTACCCTTCCAAAACTGCCTGGAGATGAAGATTAAACAAATATCCAAATAACAAAAAAATATATATACAGGGTGTCTGGAAACTCGTAGTACAAGCGGGAAACTGGTGAATCTACATCACATTTGGAGTCGATTTCGTAGTATATATTTTTTTGATTTGAGCTTTCGCTATCGAGTAAATCGAGTTAGAAGTTGATTTTTTTTTATTTTTTTTTTATCAAATTCTTATAAATTATTACTGAAGATCAAAGTACCCAACTAATTAAAACTATTTGAAAGTAAAACAAATGAAGAAACTCGGATTTGAAGCATTATTTTGAAATCACCCTTCATTTAACCCGGTGTAATCATAAAATATTTCTGCTCTGCAGGGTTAAAACATCTGTTATTCAACCCTAAACACCAGAAAAAACTTTAACCCTAAAATAGCCGAAAAATATTTTTTTTAGGTTTTTTTTTTTTTTTTTGTGAAAATGCTCAAATCAAAAAACTTTATGTTTATTTGGGTTCCCCATGTGGTGTAGATTCTCCAGTTTCCCGCTTGTACTACGAGTTTCCGGACACCGTGTATAGTTCTATGTTGTACCGTTTTAATTTTATGTGAAGTTTAGTGTTAAGGTTTCTTTAAAATAAAAGTTGTAATAATTAACCCCTTCAGTAATCATTTAAAAATTAAAAATGGAAAAAAAAACACCTTTTTTTTTATGAACGAATTTTATTTACTCAAAATATATATCCTCATATAAAAGCCATTATATAAACCTAAAATGGGACTGAATATGTATTGATTGTGGTGCATAGTGTGAAAAAATAATAAAAATTTTTCTTTAGTATGAATTCCGAATTCTGACACATAATAGCCGCCCGAGTATACTCGGGCGTGGTGCTTAAGAGGTTAAATAGTGTTTTTAATTAACAGATTAAGTCATATTATTAGTGGTGGAATGGGTTAACCACAGAATAATTAAAATGTGCACCTTTATGAAACCAAACGTGCCGACCGCAATTTAAAAAAAACTTTATGAATTTTGTTATAAATTATTTTGATATGAAATGACAAAGAAGTGAGGTGACAATAATTATGTTTGTAAAACATTTGTCCAATAAAATATGTGTTTTTTTGTATATTTTTTTTTTGTTACATATCAGTATATATATATTTTAGTTACAAGAAAAGTAAAGTGAGCGTTTTTATTTATATTTTTATGTTTGCATTCAAAATTTGAATATTTAAAAAAATATATGTCTATTTCTAATAATAAAATTTGAAAGCGTATTTCATCGTCTTCAGATCTAGGCAATGAATATTACCATAGCCATTTTAACACGACGATGGGATTGAGTCAATTAAATGAGACGGGTCATCTCAAGGAGTGAACATGGGTCTCGAAGAGTCCCATGTTGTAGGAGGGAGGAAACACAGAGGCCGGCAGTTCGTTCCACAGCCGAGCTGTTGAACTTAAGAACGAATCGTAGAAGCGACCCGTTCTCATGTGACAAATGTCAACCGTGTACAAATGTTGGGCGCGCGTTTGGCGTGTATCCCGACTACGCACCGGTGCCGAAGGGATCAATGACGCTAGTTCCTCAGAGCATCTTCCATTGTAATACCGATAGAACAAGGACAGCATACCTACCTGACGCCTGTGCTCTAAAGATTGCAGTCCGTTTGTTAAGATTGGGGAATCTATCAAACGGACCGCCCGTTAAAAGAGAGAGTATGTATAGTTTTACATTAACTATGAATCCATCCCTCCCATTGCAGTGCAAGGCGTTGGGTCGAAAGGGTCTCCCGTGAACCCGGGCATCTCTGCTAAGTCAACGGCCATAACTTGCCACTTGAAGTGACCTATGGCAGAGGTGTTTGCTATCCAATAAATGATTCCCTGGATGGCGTTACCCACATTCACCTCCCACGATGCAATTTCTCTTACCAGTCTTTCCGTATCAATTCTACACATATCGCTTCAACTTGATTTGTTTTTTCCAGATCGCTATCGCCCGACTCTCGCTCGGGGCTGTCCCCGTCGGCGCGCCTCAACGCCCACAGCTACACTGGCGGCTACATGGCCGTGCATCACCGCCTGCAGACGGCCGAGGGACTGGACGAGGCGAAGGCCTTGCTGCCCGCTCTGGCATCCACGCTCACCGCCCTTGTCGCCACCGATGAGTTCTCTGCCGATGCCATTGTCAAGGTTACATTATATTACGCTTTACAGAAACTGAAAGTGGGAACATCACGACTATTGGTTGCCCGCTAAGTTCAATGGACTAGCTTTATGGTAGAATATTGATCGTAAGGGCACAAATGAAAACAGAGGATTTTTTAAAAATTATTATTATTTATTGGATAATTTGTGTAGCGCCGCTTTTGTGAGATATCACCTCAGGGGCGCTTTACAGTTGATGCAGGTATTACAAAAAATATAAATATTACAAAAATAAAGTGAAGTTAAGTAAAATGAAGTATAGGAACAGGAGACACGAAGATAGAAGATGGAGACTCTGCAGCAAGAATCCTAGGTGGTGAAGATAATTCTAAAATATACATTTTGGGGCATATTCGCCAATGTTTGTACATTGCATTGCAAATTTTATCACGTCCCATGATTTTGAATGGTTTTTTCGTAGTTACTTATTTTAGAATATTGGAAAGTTACTAAAAGTTTATCAGGTCTGTAATCCCGTTTTTAGTTCATTATGAACTTGAATGTTCCAGGATATTCCCATTTCACAACAATTTCACATTTCACAACATTCCGGGATGTTCTGGAATGTTGTGGAATGCTCTCGAATGTTCTGCACCGTTCTAGAAATTTCTAGAGGGTGCTATATAAAAGGGAATGTAGCGTTTGGCGATGGTTATAGACGTGGACTTATGATTATAAGTCCACGTGTTTCGTGCAGTACACGAAGGGTGGCAGTGCCATATAATGCGGGATGCGGGTTTCAGTACCAGTAAACCTACATCAATTCAGGTACTAGCTCATTCAAGGCACGATATCCCTCAACTCCACGACTCCACTCAAGCCGGGAGTTCAGCTATCTTTTTCTGCTACTTCATTCGGAGCGGGACAGGGGTTCGAAAATGACAAAAGAGTGATATTTTACAATGATATATTATGGCAGGGTGTCGTACACCAAAACAAAGGAGAACAACACAGAGCATTACAAACTTATACGTACGGGTACTTGGTAAACATTAGGGTACATGGTTATTGTACCTAACTCCGACCTCTCTCTCTTATTTATATTACGAAAACGGCACTGAGATTTATCATAGCACATGAATAGGGGTTAAAAGGATCAAGCTTACATAGGTTTCTTCTATCGATGATGCGTGGTGAGGCCGCCATTTTGTGCCACGCAGGAGTTAGTTCCGAAGCTGGCCGCCAGGATGCCGTTAGTTAGCATTATTATTATTATTCTTATGATTCAAACGGTTACATGACAAGAGCGAAACTTACAGCCCTTATATCTTATCTTAAAAGCACGCCCTTCAGGTAAAAACGGGAACCTTCTTCATGGATAGGAGATAGAGGGCTTCCACACCATATAACTCCCTTGATCGTACCGGGACTCGTTTCAGCGGTACGCACATTGTACACTTACTTTTATTATATATATTGACAAAGTATTTCATTTTCATATAGTTAAAATGACGCCACAAAGTTGTTTTGCAACTATTGAAGAAGTAAAAACATCTATTTGAATTACACTCTTATTTTCGTTAGTGAATGAATGAATGCAAATCTTGGAAGTTGAAATTAACCAACTCCCCGACATCTGATCGAGCTGAAATTCGGTAGATAGACTCGTTGTCGATGTCAATGAATTCTATAAACTTTTGGTGGCAATATCGCATATCCATATGTAAAAAGGGTGTATGTAATAAATGTATGCAATGTAACAAATGTTCCAGATGTGCTGCCTGGACCTGTACGCCGTGTTCTCCACGACGGACGGCCACAAGCTGACGGAGGACTCCATGACGGAGGACGAGCGGCAGGCGCTGGCCATCGCGCTCGAGCTGGTGGCCGGCACCCTGGCCGCTCTGCTTCTTCCGGCGCACACGCGCGCGCAGGAGGAGATGCTGACTTACCCGGCGCTGCCAGCCGGTAAATGATCTATTCCATTCTACTTACAAGCTTGTGGAGGACTCCATGACAGGCTGATATATTAATGCGGGTTTTGAAGAGGCACGAATTATCCGAAGGAAGAAAAATAGATGCTTGTAGTTTGTACCACGTGAGGGCCGACTTACAAGAAAACGAGTTGAAGAAGTGACTCGTTCTCATTACACCAACATCAACTTTGAAACGGTGTTCAATTCGTGTCTGCTGAGTTTTGGGTATGTTCAAAGGTGCACAGGGGATCAATTGTGCTAGCCCCTTCGAGCAGGCTCTATTGAAACACCTGTAGAACATACTCAGCATGCCCATACCCACATTGCTTCAATGCATTAGAGACGGCAATCTATCTGTTATCAACGAATTGTCAATCAGAAGAACCACCGACATGTGGTATTTAAAAAAATTTAAATACCACATGAGAGTCTTAACTGCTCCCAACTGGAGCCAGTGAGACTATGGCTTCCCCAATTGGAGTATGTTGTTATGTTAGCTGAAGGTATTGGGGAGGGGGATGGGATGAATAAGAGGAAGGTGGAGAAGTACCTGGCTATTCAGATCTGGTTTAACAGGTATTTTGGAGCCCAGCCCAGAGGTGGCTCTCAAATTCAATTGTTGGGCATACTTGAGATTTGTATAGAGTTAGCAACTGGTCACTATTGAAGACTCTGCGAGCCCTATATAAGATGTAATACTGTACATTTGGTCTGCAAAGTCAGTAAGGCATTTAAGAATCATTTATTTGTTTATTTAACCACTCAGAACATTAGAACGTCAAAAGACGTAAATATGATAATAGCGGTCAAGACATTAGAACGTCTTTTCACATAAACGCGCGAGATTTTACAAAAATCGATTTATTTCCATCACTAGTATACGGATTGCCATGATTTAAAAAACAGAGTATCGATAATGAATAACGCTACGCGTCTGTATTTAAGAATATCTATGGAACGTAGAAGTGCATTATCTAAGCCGATTGAATCTGTCATCTTGTTCGTTCATAATTTATTGCGTTTCTAAATAATTTATTAAAAATATTGTAAGTCAACATGTTATATTGTCTGATTCATTGTATAGGGAAAGAGTTTGCCATAAACATAACACAAGATTCACTCAAAATGAAGGACTGGTAGTTCCGAAATGTACTAATAAATATGGTGAAAGAACTTTAAACTATATAGTACCCAAAATTTTTAACCTATTACCAATGACAATTAAAAATAATAACATGTATACTGCTAATGTTAAATATAATCTAAGGAAATGGTTATTGGATAATAATGATCTATACTGATGCCCCTGAAATGGAATTCATATTCTTGACTACCTACCTCTATTTATGAAACTATTGATGTACTTGTTGGTAATACTAATTTGTTCATACATTTATTTTTACTTGCTTATTATATAAGGCTTTTATGCTGCTATTTAAACTTTTCTGCAATGTAACCAATTTATGTAATTATGTACCGTTCAAATTGTATCCTATGAGTGTATAAATGTTGTCTCTATGTCCCTGCTGACAAACTACATAAGTAGTTTAGCGGGTTTAAATGTGAATAAATAAAAAAAAAGTTTGGACGGTTAATATTTTGAGGTGACTAATAGTTTTTAATTATATTTATTCAATATATAAAGTGTTATTTCTTTATGATACTCAGAAAAAAGTACATTTTTCACGGCTTTGAAATAATGGTAAGCGATTCCTACATATTTTTGACGTTTTCATAAAATGTATATTTAGAAACGCAAATATTTACGTATAACAAAACAATGCGATAGTGGATTTCATAATCTTTCCAAAACATTTTTTAGAATGAGGCTACGTTTCCCAAAACGTGAGTTATGAAGCTTTTAGCAAAACTCGTAAATAACACAAAAATTATCACGTTTTGACAGTTCTCAAAGGAACACATAGTAAATAAATGTCTTTGTCTGAGAGGTTAAAATACAATTGTCTTTATTTGCAGTGAAAGTTCTTCTTGAGTGGCTGAAGATCCATCCCGAAATGCTGAAAGGACCGGCCTTTGTTTCCCGTCTCCAGCTGTGGCCCGGCCTCTGTACTCTCCTCAACTCGTTGCAGCGCTCCATCAAGGACTTCTCCGCATCAGACTGTGAGTTACCTTACTTTAAACTGTTAGCATCATGTTCGAATATTGGTGCCACTTACTTTCGTCTGTTGTCAACACAGAATCTGAATTCTTGAAATATTAGTTACAATTTTGAAAAATGACAATTAAACATAGAATCTAAATTGATAAACCAGCCCATCGGGGAAAGGAGAATAAACCAAGTTACATGAAGCGGGGAGGTGGCATAACTGTCTTCCTTTCTGTGATTTGTTAATAAATGAATCTGTACAGGCAACTAGCATTGTAATATCACTATTAAGTCTTCTAAAATTACTAGTACTTTTTACAATTTGTCGCGCAAATTGCTAGCTGCGTTAAAAACTTAACTACGTATCCCAAATCGGGTAAACAAAATTCAGGCTTACTTCCAAAATTTAATATTTTGTTACACTATTTACCTAGACACTTGTACATGTGTTTATAATTTACCCACCTCATTCATTTCTAGTGTCAGTTCAGTTAAAAAATACCAAATCAATAAACAAAAGTTTAGGCTTGTTTCCAAAACTGAATATTTTGTTACACTATTTAGTTAGACACTTTTACAAAAGTGTTATAATTTACCCACCTTGCTCATTTTTGCGTCACTACGCAACCCGATTTGTAGACTGTTCAGTTAATAACGAACATTTAAAGATCCACAATGGATTGCGCTGCAAACCGTCGTCTTACTTTAACAAACTTTACTTTTCTGCACAGGATCTGGCTATTCGGCAGTTAATGTACGACTGATGTCGAAGTTTATTCAATGCATTTTCGAACCCTCATGCATAGTAGGGAATTTAATTGTAGGAACTAGTAATGGGTCAGTAATGGTACAGCTCAAAGATTCGACTCAATCGAACATAGGCTTAAGCTCAATTGAACGAGAGCCGTGAGCTCAGAGCGTACGAACAGTGAGAATACCGTGCTTGTCCGATACGACCCGCCCAATACTGCTCCCCGGTACGGCTCCCCCGATATGGCTCCCAGCGTATGAATGATCATACGACTCTTGATACCAGTACGCCGCTTGGTACCACGAGAAAAATAAGATGCTACGACGTTAGTAGGTGTAGGTACATGTGCCCGAGTCAAGATGTCGCGCTGTCAGACGCTGTTCACCTCTCTGACAATGTAATAACAGATAATTTTCATTGATTTGGAGAAAACCGCAAAAAACTGTCACATCTCTAGCGTACATAAGTAATTGCATTACAATTTTTTATATAATGAATTGGAGTTATAAAATTTCGAAAAGCATTTGTTTTTCTCTATATGTCTAGCAATAATTAAGTAATTTCGATAAATAAAATGGATAAAGCGGATTTTGATACTCACTTCGTGATATAGAGGCTTTTGAAAGTCAACTGAGCCGACATGGCGGGTTTAGAAACACACGCATAGATCATTTTGACACACGAGCGTGGCGTCAGAGCGGCGGCCATATTGTATTTTGGAAAAATAACTGCTTGTGATTGGTTGAATCCGATATAGCGCGTTTTGATAGTAACTTTCTGTATGATATAGCGGATTTGGTTTCTCACTCGCAGTTTTAACATGGTTTTTGGTCGTGATAAGGAGGGTTTTGAAACTCAATTTTAGGCTCCTCTTGTTGCTCGCAAAAATGTGAACAAGATGTCATACTCAGATCATTTTGTCAAAAAATCGGATATAGCGGGTATAGAAATTATAGGATTCATATCAGAGTTATCCAACTGCTAATTTATAAATTTGTGTAAAATATAAGATTTTTAAAATCTTCCATCATGTAACTTAAATTTGTTTTTATTCCACAGATGAAGTAGTTCCATTACCAGAGGATGAAGAGTTGCAAGGGTACCTACCCATCGACCTGGCGTTCTCCAAGCTGCACTTCCTCAACTCTGCCGCCAGCATCCGCAGCACCCAACACATCCTGGCCACCACTGAGGACCTAGAGGGAACGCCGATCAGGGAGATGTTGGCCAAGATAAAAGAGAGTAGCCAGCTGTCGCATTCCGATATCGAGGCATTGAAGAAGGACCCTAGTTTTATAGATTCGCTGAGGGCGTACCGGCTCATCGCGTTAGGAGAGTGGTTGGCCAACCACCAAAAAGAAAATGGGATGGAATATATCAGCGTCAGGTGAGAAAGTATTTTTTTTCTATTGTTCCTATGATATCCTGGAGAGTAGTTTAAGAGGCTATCCATAGGTGGCACATAGCTGTCGATAATGCAGAGAGTTTAACCTCTCGGACAAAGACTATTATTTACTTTGTGTTCCTTTGCGAACTGTCAAAACGTGAAAATTTTTGTGATATTTACGAGTTTTGTTAAAAGCTTCATAACTCACGTTTTGGGAAACGTAGCCTCATTCTAAAAAATGTTTTGGAAAGATTATGAAATTCACTATCGTATTGTATTGTTATACGTAAATATTTGCATTTCTAAATATACATTTTCTGAAAACGTCAAAAATATGTAAAAATCGCTGACCATTATTTCAAAGCTGTGAAAAATGTACTTTTTTCTGAGTATCATAAAGAAATAACACTTTAATATATTGAAGAAATATAATTAAAAACTATTAGTCACCTCAAAATATTAACCGTCCAAACTAAAATATTTTTAATAAATTATTTAGAAACGCAATAAATTATGAACGAACAAGATGACAGATCCAATCGACTTAGATAATGCACCTCTACATTCCATAGATATTCTTGAATACAGACGCGTAGCGTTATTCATTATCGATACTCTGTTTTTTAAATCATGGCAATCCGTATACTAGTGATGGAAATAAATCGATTTTTGTAAAATCTCACGCGTTTACGTGAAAAGATATTCTAATGTCTTGACCGCTATTATCATATTTACGTCTTTTGACGTTCTAATGTTCTGAGTGGTTAATTATTTATTAACTTTCAAAAATACAGCTTTTACTATTAAGTCCCGTTAAACTGATTAACATCAGTTTGTCAACGGGTTCTTTTAACAATTACTTTTTAAATACATATACAATTTTAACAAGTACATAAAATATAATAATTACATTAGTACAAAAAAATTCTTTCACATAACCATTTTTTTTAACATACATTTCCTTCTGAAAGTCAATTCACAGCTTTTTATTGAATAAGGTAACATGTTGTAAATTATTGGAATGAGGTATTCTAGAGTTCTTTGACCGTATTTATTCAGGTATCTGGGAACTACACGTCCATCGTTTGCAATCAGTATTGTATTATGAACATGTGTCACTATTTTATTATGTTCAGATTGAGATGTATGCTGACTCGCAATTTTAAGCCACAATATAGCACGAACAGATAATAAATTTACAGAATTGTATAGTAATGACTGTGGTACGTCATGTCTTTGTTTGTATTTAGTTTTGTTTAATAATAATTTTATCAAAGAATATTGTACATTTTGGACTGAAACAAGATTTGTTTTTGTTGAATGTCTCCATGAAGTTATTCCATATCTTATTAGGGATTCCGCCAACGACAGGTATACTATTCTAAGGGTATTTGGTGGAACAAAAAACTTCAATCTATAAAGTTTGCTCACTATAGCTCTAAGTCGTGTGCAGACTTTTGGTATATGTATATCCCATTTAAAATGACAATCAATTGTTAAGCCTAGATTACAAAAACTAGTTCAATATGTTATTTTTTTGTGAGAGTTGAGAGTGAGTCTATTCGATACTATTGCAACCTCAAGGTCGAGGCCCAGAATTAACCCCTACTGCCTGCTAAAGAAGCCTTCAGAACTAATTGTTATCTATCACAAATAAAGTCCAAAGTGGTTGTTTTACCCCGGAGTTATATTTAAAGAATTGTCTGGAGCCGGTGCGACTATGGCATCCCCAATTGGCGTACATCTTTGCGCTTCGTTTTGTTTTTATGATTTCTTTTCTTTCAATTCCACTACAAAGTTATGTGCAGATACTTCAATGGTTTAGTAAACGTAATATTATATGAAACTGTTTGTTAAATAAAGTAAAATTGTGTTTCCAGCGAGCTGGACGGTGTGAAGGTGTTCAGTCCGGTGCACGGCTCTGCGGAGGCGAGTCAGGAGCTGCAGCAGGCTATCGCGGAACTGACGCAGCTGCGGGAGAAGCGGCTCAGCGAGTGCCTGGAGCTCGAGAGCCAGCTCAGCGAAACCATCTCCACCACATCGCAGCGTGACGGTAACTGTCTATTATTCACTCATCAAATCAGTATTGTAACGGGAGCTGCAACAGGGACTGATCGATCGATAAAATCCTATATCAATACGATGCAAACTCCCACAACATGTCATCGATGCAACAAATATAAATCAATTCAAAGCTCTATTGGATTCACATTTGGAGAGAAGAAAGGACTTAGTTCAAACTTAAAACAACTCAATTACTGTTAAACTTGTTGTGAAATCAGATATGAGCGCATCAGCAGAATGCTGCCTGCTCATTACATAATAATAATAATATTGACTAAATCCATTATCTATGTGTATTAGGCGGTACGTTCGAGCACTGTCAACAATTGATATAACAATATTAGATTATAACAGTAGACAAAAGCCACCTAACTTAGCGCGGTCTCTACAATGTCAGATAAGCTTTGGTTGACTGTCAATATACACAACTTTTTGATTAATGTCGTTCGTTATTCCAAAAACGGAGATAGACAATGAAGCTCTTAGAATTGAAAGACATTGTATTCATGATTAATTAAATCCATTATTTTCCTTCGGGAAACCAAGGAGGAGTGGAGAGGTGAGACCCTCTTCCCTAGTGGGGCCTTTAGGGAACCAAAGGGGATTGGAGAGGAAACACGAGACCTGGGAAGACACATTGCGGAATCAGAAGACATAGCCACATATCCAATAACAACCCTGGTGAACTTTATTAAAGGGACCGGATGACTGTTAAAGGAATGAGGTAAAATGGCAGATAGCACAATGTGCCTATGGCCAAAGTGCTCACGGGAACTATATATAAACCGTCTCCGCTCTATAAATAAATAAATCCGTTTGAGCTTAGAGAAATGGAATTCAGAAGGTAGTTCAGAATATCACGAGTTATGGCTAAAGAGATCAATTCACTTTTTGCCAATGTATATTAAAGTGAGCGTAGTTTAGCTTTTGATGTTTAGAAATGCCGATCCATAGACAATATGCCAGTGTTGCTATTGTAGGTTGATTTTTTATTTATTTCATTGTCAATATCAGCTTGGCTATCGACATGCCTAACAAGCGCAACCGTGATAGGGAAATCGGTATAAAATCATAGTCAGGTAACCCTTCAGGCTAATTTGTTAGCTTTTGGGAACGACTCGTACGGTCAAACAGAAATCGTTGTGTCTTCCTTACTGTTGTGGTGAGAAATATGATCTAAACGGTGTTAGAAAGAGAAAGACCATGCTTTATATTCAAATCTAGAAGTTAACACACAAGAATTAAAATGTGACAAACTCCAGCCTGGCATGTGCTAATGTAACTTTCAATGCTCAGTGAAAATCCGGCAACTGTCGCGACGTCTTGTTTTATGCTGACCAGAGACGGCCGGCATAGTCCAGTGGTAACGCATTGGACTGCCATTCCCAAGGTCGCGGGTTCGAACCCGGCGTGCGCAAATAAATTTTATTTGATTAATTTGTGTTATTTCACAATTAATTAATTAAAATAATATAAAGTATATTTGCGGCACGTTCCAGAGTGGAAGATACTACCAGTATCGCCCTGGTGTAAGACCACCATTCAGAATTGAAACGTTGCTCCAAATGGCTTTAGCCGTGTTTAGTGACTAGATCTGAATAGCCAGGTACTTCCCCACCTTCCTCTTTCCCTTCCCCACTTACCTTCAGCCTCACAACATCCCCCAATTGGGGATGCCATAGTCTCACTGGCTCCAGACGGGAGCAGTTGGGACTCTTGTGAGGTATTCACTATAAAAAAAAAATTAAAAAAAAGAGATGTGCTTTATTTCAAATGGAAATGCAAAATGCAAAATGGGTATTTTCCATTTTGCATTTTAAATGCTTTTCTAAAAACCATTTTGCATTTTAAATGCTTTTCTCAATGCATTTTCCATTTTAAATGCTTTTTTGCAACATTCTTCCTACTATCTCCACTCATCTTTTTTTCATAATCCCCAAATATCAGTCGGTCCTCAACCTCGCTATGAGAGATAATTTACATTTGTCAAGTTGCTCCCTGGTAGGAGCCCTGGCAATTGAGTGATACCATTGCAAAAAATACTGATTCAAATACTGAACATGGGGCCATGACGCTGTAATATTAAATGTTAGATAGCATTTTCTATGTTTTTACGTTGGCAACATTAGTCCCGCAAAATTTTTTGTGGTTTCATAATCTGTAGTCGTGGTGTTTTAGGATTTACCATCATGTAATATGTTTGTTCTACATTGATGTCCATTATTAAATGACAAAATTGTTTAAAAATTCTATAATTATTTTGATTGTTTGACCTGAGAAACCATTTTGCATTTTCAATGCATTTTGAAAATAGGTATATTACATTTTGCATTTGAAATGCTTTTCTAAAAACCATTTTGCATTTTGCATTTTCAAATGGAAAAGTTTTGACCCATTTCCATTTTGCATTTCAAATGGTTTTGGGTACCCATTTTGCACATCTCTGATGCTGACCCTGTACTTGAATGTCTACCTGTTCTCGTTTTAAAGTTAAAGCGTGATATAAAGCCTTCCATGTTTGCATATCGGAGTTTTCCAAGCCTTCTCCGTCCAAGGCTGGCAGTGAACCTGTTAAGCTTATCAATCCGATGTTGTTAAGTTATCGTTTTGACCGTGCTGGAGCACTAGTCCATCTATATCTACGAGTTTGTGAAGTCTTAACCGTTCAGGCTTTTTAATATTTGTCCCAATGGCGGTGTTTACTCAGAATGCTTCCGAGATATTTTAAATATGCTGTGTATGTATTTTAAATATGCTGTGTATGTATTTTTATTTTTGAATGTGCTATTAAAATTATTACCATTTTAGAAACCAAATAAAATTATCTTTCAGATGTTTGTATTTGAAATAAACATTTTTATAAAATAATAAAATTTTAATATCAATCATTTTTTTTCTTTATAAATAATAATATATATAATAATATAATAGGGAACATTTTTTTTCTTTATAAATAATAATCTGTCAGTGAAAAAATAAGAAAATACACAGATTTAGGAAATGAAATAAAAAGAATTTGGCATTCTCAGACTATAAAAATATTACCATTCGTTATTTCGGCTACTGGCATTATACCTAGCTCTCTCATTAAAAATTTAGGCGTATTAGATCTTTCAAAAAAATTATATATAAAGATGCAAAAGTCGGTCATTTTGAATACATGTAGGATAACAAAAGATTTTTTAAATATTTATGTTGAGGGATCAGTAGGATTTATAGGCCCTGTTAGAAGTTCTACCGAGCCGAACCCTCTGATATGAAAATATCTGGAGTCGGTGAATTATTTTCCCATTTGATCTCTGGTGATTTGATGTGTTGTTCTTGTATTGTTTTGTATTTATTTTGCTTATATAATGCACTTACATAATGTTGATTGACTAGATGATCATTTGTGGAAAAGTGAGTGGAAGGGTTAAGTTTTTCCTTTGGGGAAGATTTAACCCGGACAACTAAATCGGAAGGTTTAAAAAAAAAAAAAAATAACCAGGGAAGAACTTTTTTCAATCGTCTACCAGAAGAAATCAGAAGCATTAATGATAAAACCCAAATACTGCTCTCTGTCAAGAGACACTTTAAAAATATTCTGAAAAAAAAAACTACTGTCATTTAATTAATCTCACAAATATCCTTAGTTTTCCATAACTTCCTTTCTTTTTTAAAATTTATTATATTAATATATTATCCTTCACTACTATCAAAAAAATACTACATCAAACATACATTTATGTACAATTAATTATTTAAGTACTAACTAACAACAACATTTATGTACACTCCCCTTCCATACACAAGCAAATGCTTTCAATGGAAGAGTTGTAAAAAAAACCCAAGATGTAAAATGAATTATGTACCATGTAAACATATTATTAAAAATAAAAAAATAATTACAAAAAAAATAAAAAATATATATATATATTTTAATTAACTTAAAAAAATTAATTAACTTATAATAATTTTTTATCCTTTGTGCTATGCATAAAATCTTGTCTTATAAACATTTGTTTATCATTAATATGTCTCGATGCCATCTAGTGGGAAATTTAACATTAACAAAGCAGGTGAAAAAAATATAATAAGCAGTAATTGTTGATTGAACTACTAGTACATATTGAATTATTTGGCGTGTTGAAAATAAGCTAATGTGGCTCAGTGGCCCAGAGCATCTGACCGGACATCAGAAGGCGCGGGTTCAATTCCCGTTGGCGGCATTTACAATTTGTATTGATATTTCAGGTGACTAATTATTGCTCATAATAATTTCTAATCATAAAAATGTTAAAAAAAAAACTTTCTGAAACATTTTGACTCGAAACCTCCATAATTTTGAAAGATTTCGATATTCAGAAAACACATTTCTTTTGTGTAGGGAATTTGTAAGAAAACTGTCCTTTCACTTTTTATGACATTTATACAATGAGACTTCAATGAAAAAATCCCGCCAATTTGTAATCATGCACTTGATAATTTTTTGGGATTTTATCCGTGGAATCGAGTATAAATATTTCAGATAAACTGAGAAGAATAATTATTTCTCTTTCCAACGATGAACAAATCACATGTTTCCGCATTATAGAAAAAAAGATAAAATCACTTTTATAATTTCTGTATGTCTCCCCGGTCAGATCTGTTCTCCTGAGCCTCTAATGGAATATAAGTTGATTTTTGTTCCTTTCAGAAGACAACCTGAGTGACTTGGAGAGCAAGACAGGTCAGTTGGGACTAGCGGAAGAGATGTCCATCCTCATATCGGAAGTTGACATTAAAGAAAAAGGTGGGACTTTATTACCTCTCTCTTTTTATGTTGTTTTTTATCACAAAATCATAATCGTAGCATCTTTATTAATGAACTAAATAACCATCACGCCGTTTACCGCAGGGCTAGGCAGAGAGGACGGACCTACTTTTCTGTCATTTTGATTCTTGACTTGGCCCTTGTCTTCCTTGGGCATCCTCGACTTCTTGTACTATTCACATTTGCATCATATATATTAATTAATTATTATTTTTTTGGTAAACTAATGTTTAAGACAAGATTTTTTTATGCATAGCACAAAGGGTAACAATTATTTTATAAGCAATAATTATTAGCCTGAAACACTCATCCACATTGAAAAATCTTCTGATAATGATACATGACGCCAACGGGACTTGAACCCGTGTCCAGGTGTGTCAGGCTAATAATTATTGCTTATAAAATAATTGTTACCCTTTGTGCTATGCATAAAAAAATCTTGTCTTAAACATTAGTTTACCAAAAAAATAATAATTAATATTTGACAAGTTCTAGTATCTTCACCAAAAAATGTAGACAATTTGTCTCGACGCCATCTAGTGAGAGAGTTAGCACTTACAATGCCTTTCTCATATAAAATAAAGTTGGTTGTTTCAGGTGAAAAAATGTAACAAGCAGTAATTGTTGAATGAAACACTAGTATATATTGAATTATTTCGCGGATAAGAGATAAGCCGCCATAGCTCAGTGGTCAGAGCTGTCAACCGGAAATCGAAAGGACACGGGTTCAAGTCCCGTTGGCGTCATGTATCATATATATTCTTTTTTCACTCCTTTCTTCGTTCATTAACTCTCGTAATGTCTTTATAACATTATTTATACTATGAATAGGGTTGATGGAATAATAGTCAATGTTAAGGGACTGGGACACGGTCAAGCGGCTTGATCGCAAGCACGTAGTTTTTTTGTCTATTGTTGTCTATTGTTGTCTATTATTGTCTATGCTTAGCGGCTTGCCAGCCCGCATCAAGCCTCTCCGTCAAGCATGGCCACGCCTTCCTGTGATTTCGTGGTGGTCAAAATTTTACTGGTTTATTTATGCATCTATGTATATGTACTTCTATGCCTCAGCGTTGATTGAAAACGACAGTTTTGTTCTATGAAGTAGAAAATAAAAAGGTATTTGACTGGAATCAATCTTCTATACAAATAAAATACTCGCTGCTGACGGGGAAACAAACCAGTCTGGTCTTGTCGCTCTATTCTATTCATGTGTTTTAATAATGAGTATCAATATTTTAGAATGTCAATAGTTTATCAATATTTTAGAATGTCATAGTCTCACTGGCTCCAGGTGGGAGCAGTTGATACTCTTGTGCGGTATTCATACAAAAAATATGTTTTCTCCATTGAAAATTCAGAAAATTATTTATTCTACAGTTTGATTATTAATGACCTTGAAAACCGCTGTCATAATTATTAAAAAAAATACTAAAATACTTCCAGAATTTTTAAATTAGATGGATTTCTACAAATTGAACACAAAAACAATAACTAAGTACCTATTTTATAATAATTTTATTCAATTTATATCATTGTTTATGATACGTGATATTTATTTGTCTATTTTCGTTTGTCTATTCCCACAAAAATATAAATTCGCATCAAGCCCCGCCGCCAGCACGTAGTATTGCGCAATGCTTGCAAGCCAGCTTTGGTACACGGTCAAAATGCTTGTCACAAAGTGCCATAGACAAAAAACTACGTGCTTGCGATCAAGCCGCTTGACCGTGTCCCAGTCCCTTTACATTGTCTGTTATTAAGTAGTTATGTACTGTTTTTTCTATTTTGATTTATAATTTGGAAGGCAGGTATGTGTACCCCTGCCCAGGGAACCAATCATTGGATAACTAACGCCCCTGCCATAGGTCACCTAAAGTGGCAAACTACGGCCGGTAACTTAGCAGAGGTGCCCGGGTTCATCGGTTTAGGTTTGTCCAGGTCTTTAACTCTCGACCCATTGCCTTGAGGGATGGATTCATACGTCCTTCACTCCTGGACACACTGATACCTACATTCCTACTCCTACCTTTTCCTTTTCCTTTCCAGAACTTCCTCTTCTTCCGTTCCTTAAAATTAATTTAAGCAAAATAAAATAATCTATAAGTTACACGATCGTCGTGCTACTCTCCCTTCTAATACGTGATACTGTCAACACAACGTTTCAGTCCATTTATGTATCAATAAATATGGTGGTCTGTAATCGAGGAAAGCATAATATTAGTCATCTGCTAATGTTAATCTATTATTAACCACTCAGAACATTAGAACGTCAAAAGACGTAAATACTATAATAGCGGTCAAGACATTAGAACGTCTTTTCACGTAAACGCGCGAGATTTTACAAAAATCTATTTATTTCCATCACTAGTATACGGATTGCCATGATTTAAAAAACAGAGTAACGAAAATGAATAACGCTACGCGTCTGTATTCAACAATATCTATGGAACGTAGAACTGCATTATCTAAGCCGATTGAATCTGTCATCTTGTTCGTTCATAATTTATTGCGTTTCTAAATAATTTATTAAAAATATTTTAGTTTGGACGGTTAATATTTTGAGGTGACTAATAGTTTTTAATTATATTTCTTCAATATATAAAGTGTTATTTCTTTATGATACTCAGAAAAAAGTACATTTTTCACGGCTTTGAAATAATGGTTATCGATTCTTACATATTTTTGACGTTTTCATAAAATATATATTTAGAAACGCAAATATTTACTTATAACAACACAATGCGATAGTGGATTTCATAATCTTTCCAAAACATTTTTTAGAATGAGGCTACGTTTCCCGAGACGTGAGTTATGATGCTTTTAGCAAAACTCGTAAATAACACAAAAATTATCACGTTTTGACAGTTCTCAAAGGAACACATAGTAAATAAATGTCTTTGTCTGAGAGGTTAAAGGCGATAAAGAAGAGACATTGGACAATCAGTATGCTCTCTCGTACAGTCCTTTCTTTGCACAGTATCACTATCGCAGTATCTAAAAATTATATAATTAATTTTTATGTTGTTCCAGTGCGTGAGAAGCGCGCCGGCATCCTGAAGCCGCAGGGCTCGCTGGAGCGTGCTCGCGTGGAGAAGGCAGCGCTGGTGCTGGTGGACGCGCTGACTCCTGACAGCGCTACGCTCTCCGCCACCGACCTGTCTGTCACTCCGGACGGGGTCGACCACCAGGTAAACCGAGCAATACACCAACTCGTCTACATTGTAGTTAAATTTAATTCAATTTTTATTATTTTAAAAACATTACAAAATGTCCATTTTAAGGCATTTTTAGACAACATATTATAAAGCATAAATATAAATTATTAAATTATAAATGTAAAATAAAATTAAAAAGCTTCTAAAGGTACTTAATAGACTCACTGATGCAACTATTTGCATCTCTCTTATAACATATGTTCTTGCATTCCTCCACCTGTCCCTGTCTGATAGTGTGGAGTAGCTACATACATACATGATTGACATTGCAATAATTTATTATACATCACCAGTCTGTTAAGAAAACCTGGCCTGCGATTCTGGAGTTAAACGATCAATCGTTTTCGTATGCGCCGTCTTCGAGTGAAAAACTACTAGTCGTCGCGACTAACTTTTTCGAATGTTTCAATTTTACGTATTCTTGAGCGTCGAACGGTCGAAGTTGGTAGAAGAGATGATTATATTGGCACCCCTGTGAATATTGTCTATGTTCCTGATGTTTTTGGGATTTCTATGGTGTGACTGTCAAACAGACAACAGTTATTCGTTATTCAAAACAGAAATGGCTGCGGGACATATTACACATTGCCAAAAGCAACTCTTAATTGAGCTTGTAAGCTCCGATAAAGACTTAGTAAGTGGGAAATTTTCACCCACTTTTACATTTGCGGAATCCGCGCGGTAAAACAAAAATTGACAGCTAGACTAGATTTTGACAGCCAATTCCATAGAAACGCCAACAACCTACCACTCGTTGCCCTGTTTCTACTGGTTATACCCAGTAGTTGTTTTGTGGAATGACTTTTGACGTTTGGCGTCGAAGTATGTACCTTCGACCAATTTCGGGAATAGCAACGACGACCAACGTACGTACTTTCGACGGCGATTACGAGCGCCCTCGATTCAGGAATAGAGCCCCTGTGCAGTGTACACGTTAAGTGTTCCCTCGGTGTGTTTAATTCGAGTCTATTACGGAAGCTTGTGCAGTGATAAGCAGCAGTGTCAAATCAAGGCCATAAAAATTGTAATCCATGTTCATAAAAATAAAAACAAAATGAAAACAGCCGAACACAAACATCAAACCAGAAGTAAGGGAAGAAATGACCTTTCCGTTCCAACAAGCAACAGAGCGGCTTATCAAAAGCTATTCTCATATCTCGGTCCTAAAATATATAATAAAATCCCCTCTCAGCTGAAACTGTGTGAATTGTCATCCTTCGGTCCAAGAGTGACAAAATGGTTGTTGGATCTAGGCAGGACTGATTCCGAAATGTTACTAAAAAATTTAATTTGATAATTATTTATCACGAACGCCTCTATGTGTCTTTTTTATGTATCTTCGTTTTAACATACTTATTTTATCTAGTCTTAAATCCTGTATTCGTCTAGGATAACTTGAAACCTGTAAATTTGACTGTCCTAAAACGGGAATCCTTCCTAGCTGGACAGTCAAAAGCATAAAATGTAATCAATATTATAAAAAATAATTAAATAAATATCAATCAAAAAACTAAGGGTTAGTTAGAATCCCTTTCCAATTCTAACTGCTAACCACAGCTACCCCTATAATTGTGTCAAATATTGATTTCAGTCCACTATAATACTAAAAATTGATTCGCGTACAACATTTCACTCACTGATATCCGAATTGAATCTATTTACCAGCAAGATTGGCCACCCTACTGGAATGACCATTAAAAAGTTAGTCCTGTAGGTCGGGAGTTAAAACAGTCTATGCTGTCGGTGACGGAGATAACTATTGGAACACAGAATGCTCTCCGCGATAGTCGAGTTTTCAAATCATCCACGAATCAGTCTGAAGAAATGTGTAGCAATGCGTACATCCCTCCTGACCCGTAGATAGTTCATTCCGAACATACCCAAAAGAAAGTCAGTGGGATGGAGACACGGGTAGTAGCCACACTCCCTCATGTAGAGAAATCTCAGGAACTTCTTCTGAACTCCCTCCAACATGAGGGAATGCTTTACCTGGTGCGGACCCCTAATTACCGACCCACTCTTAACCACTCAGAACAAAAAATATATATCATATCAATATAAAATATATATTATCATATCTACGTCAAAAGACGTAAATATGATAATAGCGGTCAAGACATTAGAACGTCTTTTCACGTAAACGCGCGAGATATTACAAAAATCGATTTATTTCCATCACTAGTATACGGATTGCCATGATTTAAAAAACAGAGTATCGATAATGAATAACGCTACGCGTCTGTATTCAAGAATATCTATGGAACGTAGAGTTGCATTATCTAAGCCGATTGAATCTGTCATCGTGTTCGTTCATAATTTATTGCGTTTCTAAATAATTTATTAAAAATATTTTAGTTTGAACGGTTAATATTTTGAGGTGACTAATAGTTTTTAATTATATTTCTTCAATGTATAAAGTGTTATTTCTTTATGATACTCAGAAAAAAGTACATTTTTCAAAGCTTTGAAATAATTGTAAGCGATTTTTACATATTTTTGACGTTTTCATAAAATGTATATTTAGAAACGCAAATATTTACGTATTACAACACAATGCGATAGTGGATTTCATAATCTTTCCAAAACATTTTTTAGAATGAGGCTACGTTTCCCAAAACGTGAGTTATGAAGCTTTTAGCAAAACTCGTAAATAACACAAAAATTATCACGTTTTGACAGTTCTCAAAGGAACACATAGTAGATAAAAGTCTTTGTCTGAGAGGTTAAGTCTACTCCTTACTAAAGAATCAAATAAAATTACACCACCTTGCCCAGGCAGGTGGCAATATAGTTTTTGGACGCTTGCCAGATAAAAACAAGGTCTGCAACATTTCTTCTGACATGATCCAATAATGAGATTCCTTTTTTTTCCAGGACACAGCCAGCAGTTGCTCCACGGTATCGCAGGACGGCAACATCTGCACGGACGTGGGATCCCTGCTGGACCCGCCGCAGGGAACGGAGACTAAGGGGCGGCGCGGAAGGACCAATGTGGCCATGCAGGCTATCATGAGGAAACAGGAAGAGTCCAGCAAGCAGGTATTATTATTATTGATATTTCAGAAAAAAACACACTATTTATAATTACTTTATACTATCCATACTACTAAATTTTAATCATATGTAAATCCTCAGCACGGTAGATCGCAGTGAAGATATCATCTATCTCTATTTGTTACAAAATACTATAATACTAGGACTACCAATATGGATAAATTGAATTGTAAATTCCATTCATGCCGCTGGGAATAAAAATATTATCTTTATTATGTTAATTTTAATGCACTATGTAATGTTATTAAATTATTCTTCTTTTATGTAAAAGACGGGCGTAAATAAATAAATCTAAAAGAAAGATAATAAAGCACCTATTATTAGAATTAAAAGCGCTCAGCTTTCTCAGTTCAGTTTCTTTTGATTACCGGGTTGTCACTGGTCTCCTGGTTTTGCAGAGTGCCTTCGCAGGTATCTGAGGCTTCTTCGGGTTTTGTTGTGGGAGGGAGGAAACACAGAATCCGGCAAATCGTTCCATAGTAGAGCTGTTGAAATCAAGAACGAGTCGTAGACACGACCCATTCTCATGTGACAAATGTCAATTGTTGGGTGCGCGTTTGGCGTGTTTCGCGACTATGCTCTAGTGCTGAAGGGATCAATGACACTAGTTCCTCGGAAAATCTTTCATTACACCTGTAAAACTGTGCTCTAAAGATTGCAATCAGTTTGTTTTGCAACAGACTGCTCGTTTCTGCACAGAGTCAAGCTTTTTTTTTTCAAGTATTTATGTGACTGCCAAATTGAACAGTGGGGCGCGCTTCCGTTTTATACGGGTCAGCATTAGTTCTGTACTATCTCCAGTATCTGCGGGCCCTGTACAGTACGCCCACATTTTGAAAGGCTAACCTTGGCTTTAACCGTTCTCCATCCTCTTCACTTTACATATAATTTTTGGTGTGGCTGTGAAGTATATATGTAGATAGTTTATCTATTTATTGAAGAGAATATTAGCGATTCTTAAACGAAAATTTGAAACAGAAAAAGATACAGTCACATTTAGAACTTGAACCTTGGACCCTCGTCTCTCCGGGACGCCGCTCTACCAACTGAGCTAATGGGACCTTATCTCCTTCGGTCATATTTAACTGTATCATACATCGAATAAGAACTACCAACATTTGCTTCTAGGTGAAGTTTCTAACTCCGGTCACAACTCCCGACTCGATAGGAGAACCCAGCCAGCTGTCACCACTCAGTTCCAAGGACATGGATAAGAAAATTATCCTCCAGCCGAAGGTCATCAAATCCTTGGCCAGTATCCCTACAGACCGCAAGACAGGAGGCATACTTTCTCTGAAAGACAAGTCTGCCGGGTACCCTCATCTCGTTCACATCGAAACAGCAGAAATCAAATCGGACGTCTCCAGCAGCGGAGACGATACTCAAACTCCTAAAGAGAAACAACTCAATATGGCAAGCCAACACGCCGAATTCGGTAAACATCTACCTGGAAAGAACACTGCCACAGAAGTTAACCATAAAGATGACGGGAATGGCGCACCTTCTGCAGGATATGTTCCGTGGAGCGACGGCACATCGGCAGTAACATCCCGTCCGAATTTCAGCGAAGGACTGCAAAAAGACAACAGATTCGGAGCTCAATCTAAGCAGAACTTTTCTTACTTTTCCGATGCTCAGAACAGCAGTAGCATTACGCTGCCCGTCGTAAATCCCAAAGAGATCGACGTTCGTTCGGTAGCTCTCCAGCGACAGAAGAGCATAATAGCTGCCAACGAATCTGTCGGGGATCAGTATAATAAAGATAACATGCCGCAGTATAATTACTGGTACGGATCGCCGTCCAATCCCAATCACCACGTCAACCTTCCCCCGAGGCTGGCCAACTTGAAGAAGAACAAGAATATTCCCGAACATATTCCCAGAATGCAACAATCCCAGGAGCAATATCGATACCAAGACGCCGGCCCGGGACAAACGACTCCCGCTTGGAATACAAACTCCCAACAGCCGCAGACAACTTGGTGGAAACCCAGCAACCAAGAGGCTAATTATGACTCAATGTATCAGCCGCAGAATTCGTCTCGTCCGAATCAAAATCAAAACTATTCGAGTTACTACGGAACTTCTCCGCAGAGCACGGCCGGACACGACTTCCCAGATCAGCCCAACTACAATTATCAGCCCAACGCGATGCAAGGCCGGAATCAAAACGTACCGTCGCAGACCAGCCCGAGGTATAACGCGGCATATCAAGCCACCAACGCCGCATATCCCGCAGCCCAGAACTACCCTCCCTACAATCCGTACAATGCGGGAATGTACCCAAAGTTCGCATTTCCGCAACAGCCTAAACCGTCCATGGGGAACGAGTACTGCCTAAGTCCGTATCCGAACGCGAGCCAATTCGGTCTTGCGCAGAACATGAATAGTCTGCCGGGTGACAGCGCTACTATGGGTCAGTATCCAGTTGCGGATGGGAGACTCGGTGTACCGCGCAGGATGAGTGGAGAAATCAACAAGCCGGGATTTCCAGAGGTGACTCCGGTGAAGGGAAGAAAGCGGGAAGGCAATATGGATGCTTACAAAGTAAGTTTTTAAATTATAATGAAATAGCAGATTATGAATTCTTTGTATATCTCGGTATACAATTGAATTTATATACCGAGATATATATATTCAATTGTATATCTCGGTATACAATTGAATTTCTCAATATGATTTGAGATTTTCACGGCCAAAAGTATTATAGTGGTTTATTTTTGGGGTATTGTGCCGTATAGCTCTACCTCCTTCTTTAGCCAACGTTTCGGACAGCATTACAGTGTCCACCATCAAGGCAGATGTGTTATTTGAGGTTGTGGTGAAATGTGAGCTTATGTATGAGGATGTGATACCGTGTTGCCAGCCAGCCAACCCTCTGAGCTAACATTAACGTAAAATTTTTAAAGTAGTTTTCTTCGTTTAGCTCTGGTGTAGCCGTCAATTACCGGATACGAAGAACTACTGAGCTTAGCTCCATCGTCTCTATTAATATTTACGGGATTTTTATGAATTTCAATTGTAGCGGTAGGAACTGTCCGCTCACATAACAAGAATTCTAGACACGCATATTCCATGCAAGTAGCCAAGCATGGAATTCCAGAGAAGCCGGCAGTTGGTTTTCGTGGCAGGTGGCGGAAGGACATCGGAGAGACGGGCTGTTTGAATGTCGGAGATTAATACGCGCACGTGAGACAATTTTGATTAATCCACATGAATTAGACACATCTTTTAGATATCACCATGATTATAAATTCGTTTAGATGAGTTTTCTAGACTGGCGCTCAGTGGTGATGTCTTATTTTTTTAGCTTCATAGTTAATATAATCATACAAGTTAAACATCGTGGCCGAATTCAATTTGCGTTGTGCTAACTAATAGCCAACAACCCCTGATAATTTAAATATAAGTATTGCTCTTGTATTCAAGTTTAGTCTCAAATATACTCCATGTTGTTTTATCACAATTAATATTGCTGTATTCATTTCATTCCCTTTATTGCTGCAAGCCACGGTAGAGCAAATAACCGGTATACGGTAAGTTATACTAATATGTGGTAAATCACGTTACACAATGGCCTCCGTAATCAGCCATGCTCTATAAGTTTTGGGTCTCCCCAGGATTTCAGGAACAAATCCAAAGTAATGCCCGGTGTCAATCAAATGCTCGGCAATTGCCGATTTGTCAGGGTGGCCGAGTTTACAAGCTCTGAAGTGTTCTGAAATCCTTTTGGAGATAGTCCGCTCTGTCTGGCCTACATAGACCTTGTCACATCCGGAACAGCTGAGTTTATACACTCCATCTGTTTCTTCTTCTTTAGCCAACGTTTCGGACAGCCTTACAGTGTCCATGATCGGGACAGATGTAAACAAAAATTGTGGTGAAGAGTGTGCTAATGTATATAGTTGCGATACCGTGTTGTATAATAATATATAATTACGGAAAAGTTAGATTTTAAATAGCAGGGGAGAGCACCATGTTATGTGGAGTCCAGAGAACGACAGAATGCTGCCAGTTGTGGTTTAGTGTCGCCAGAATTGAGAGAATAATGTGGCTAGTTAATGAAATAATTATTTACAGGATTTTTTTTTTTTTTTAGCAGTACAATCCACCAGTAGAATCTCCCGGCAGCTACTCGCTGTTCAGCGGGGGGCAGGAGGCCTGGGGCTCGGGGGCTCCCGCGGGAAACCCTATGGCCGTTACACCGCAGCAGGTAAATATTCCTTCATTATCAAAACCCCTACAAGTGTATGTTGCCGATTTAATTTCAAAGACTTTTTCAATACTAGGCCAACGTGATTTATTTTTGTGTTATTATGTTTTGTTGCTCTTTCTCCTTTAGCCAACGTCTCGGACAATGTTACAGTGTCCATCATCAGGGCATAAATATCACGATAATACTTGTGGCCGTAAAAAACCAAAAATCATATATAGCCCAATCAAATTGATTATCTAACCAGAGTCCCAACTGCTCCCAACTGTCTGCAGTCAGTGAGTGGCATCCCCAATTGAGGTATGTTGGGAGGCTGAAGGTAGTGGGGAGGATTAGAAGATGGAGAAGATGAAGGTGTAGAAGTAGTTAGTTATTTAGATCTGGTCACCAAATACGGCTAAGGCCTTTTCAAGAAACGTTCAATACTGAAACGTTCAATACTCTGGAACGTGCCGCGAATATAATATAGTATAAATATTCTGTAAAATGTTGAAAAGAGTTGGATAGATTTAAATAAATATACTTTTTTTTCAGTCTCTTTGGTCTGGCCCCGGTCCATCTCCCCTAGAAAGACTCTTGGAACAGCAGAAGCATTTCAAGTACCTACCTAACGAATGAGGGAATAGTTATTCATCTACTTTGTGATAAATCTATGGAACTCGCAAATGGCAACATATTCATCTACTTTGTGATAAATCTAAGCAACTCTGGAATGGAACTTTGTATTTTGAACAAAAAAGATGCATTCATTTTAGTGTTGCCAGCCAAAAAAGCTAAAATAATTATTTGTGTCGGTAGATACCTAAAATGTCTGTTACAACAATAATAATAGCTAAAAAAAATCACAGAATGTTGCCATTGTGAAAAAAAAGTGATGAATATTATTCAAGAAATTTAAAAGTACCTATTTTATTCTACAATACAGTACTTACTTGAATTGAAGGGTGGGATATTTTTTTTTAATCTTCGAAATTCATTTTTCTTATGAGAGTTTTGAATTATTTCGAAAATTTGAAAACGAATCTTGCAGAGAAAAAATTATTATTAGTTAAAATAATCAAATAACTTAAATAAAATGTTGGTTTAAGAAAAAAAAATGGTGGATGAGATTTATCAATATTACAATAGTGGCAAAACTATATTGCATATCAGTAAAAAAACATTATTTAATATGTGATATGCTTATTTAGAAATATAACATGAAGAATTTTAATGCTATTTTATGTTTATGTATTTCTATTTATGTAAAATTATATTATCAAACTGCAATGTTACTTTTATATACACCTGGATACGAAAACATGATAAAAAAGACAAACATAAAAAATTGTTTTAAAATGGGCTCAATAATTCAATCAACGTTATGGTTGTGTACAAGTTATGCCTGGAGAGTGGTGTCCCTCTTGGTACTTAGTGACCCATCTAGGCAATCTATATCTTTGCTTTTAATTAAATACACCTATGATAAGTTAAAAAATTGTTATTTTCTTTTAAGTACATAATCTATATATATATCATTTGAGCAAGTTGTGTCCTTTTTCGTTTGGTATAAATTTGCAAGCAGCTTAACCACGAAACAAAACAAACTAATAATTAATTAATCAATGTAATATCAAGGATATTACAAATGTTAACCTTACCTATGCATTTGTCGCATACTTGATTCATTGGCAACTGTCCCTGTGTCAAAAGTGCTGCGATGAAAAGGTTAAATGTAATTTTCAGACTTTACCGTTATATTTTTACCGTTTTCGTTGCTTATTTAAAGTCATCTGATTTTGTTACCTTTTTGATGCATATTGTGAATGATTCACAACAAAATACTATGTCCTTTATTTAGACTAGGAATTCTTACAATCAGGGAACAAGTGTGTTGGACAGCAGAAGACTAATCTCAAAATCTCTCTGTTTGTGGTAATGTAACTGCTAGCTCACCTCGCTTCTGAACTGGAGGGGCAAACATATATACTAGAGACATCTCTTGGAGAACTATATAAACTCTATGAGCTACCAGCACTAGAGCCATCTATGCTACGTAGCTCGAACTATCACAACGCGTATCAATCTTTGCGTAAATGACAATTGGTAAAAACCATTTTTGTAGTGCATGTGTAACATGCCTTATAATATGTTGTGGTGAAATAAGATGGATTAATAAAAGATGTTTAATGCAGCCAAATGGTTAAATAAAAAAAGTTAGTCGTTGTATGTGATATGACTGATATTCAATGGGGTATTTTTACAAACCATAAATACCGTTAAAAATGTATGGAATATTTAAAGTTTATTTTTCTGATACTAAACATATATAACATTGATATTTTCATTCATAATTATTGATTTCAAAACGATCTGATATGAAATGGTTCCAATTGGCTACAACGTTATTGTGACATAGAAAACACAAATGTAAATAAAAACGAGTGTGTCGTTTTATGCGGGAAATCGAAAATGACATTTTACACATTTTCAATCATTATAGAAAATTTATCCGTCAACATAAAAATACCTTCATTATTGTAATTTTTTTCGAGAATAAAAAAAAACAGTGAAAATACCCTGTAAAATGGAGTAAATGAAATGTAAGTGCGTTTGTACATAAATCAATGTGTTTGTTTTCTATACGTTAAGTAGTCATGATTGACGTACCCAACAGGGTGTTCAATATTTTAAAAGTCGTTGAATTATGTTTTATTTTGTCAAAACTACAATAAAAAATAAGCAAAAAAACTGTTTAGTGCAAATATAAATTAACATTTTATATAAAAAAGACCCTGCACAATACTGGCTAGGAACTATAATTGTTACAACTGAACGATTTTACATTCTCTTTTCTTCTGTCGCATGTGTCACTTCACTAAAACACAAAATGTAAGTGTTGTGTCAAAACGTATCGCGTGATGCGATAGATTGCTTTGAAAGGGTTAAATTCATTCATTTATAAAGATTCTTACATTCACTATTTTACTTTGAGGCAAATGCTCTAACAACTGAGCTACTCTATCTATCTCTGTTTAGCATCTGCATTGTCTAGCATATAAAAAAAAATAACAATTTTCATAAAAGTCAATAATTTTTTTTTTAAGTATTCGAAATGTTATGATTTTTTTTTCTTTCTAATGAATCTAGGAAACCTTGTGAATTAATTTGTTTCAAAACAATGGTTTTCCTATTTAATACTTAAATTTGGTAAATATACAGAGACACGCGTATGCACATTTTATTTTAAAAACACTTTGCAGCAGTTAGATAATAATGAGAAGTAAGTATTCCAATTTGCGGAAATGGAATATTAAAATCGATTGTTAACTTGGGTGACCGGGTATATCATCAAAATGACAATTCAACACACCTACAAAAAGTGGTGTAAAGTCATGAAAAGTGATGAAACAAAAACTAGATTAAATAGGTTACATATGTAACTATTAAACCTAGTCTTTGTTTCATAATTTTTAATGACTGTATTACTTTTTAAAGGTGTGTAGTATTTTCATTTTTATGAAATATCAAGGAACCGTTAACTTGGTGGCCATTGTTATTAATGTCAAAATTTTTAGGTTAGTTTTTTTTTCTTCTCTTATTTAAGTCAAAATATGAACCTATGATCCTAAAAAAGGTTCCTAGGTTGATAGTTAGGGTTTAATTAAAAAGTAAATAAACAAAAAACTACTTTAATATTATTGTGTCAAAACATGTCGCAAAGAAAAGACGTCAAATTGTCCAAAATAGCTACTATTTTCCCTTTCCGGAAACTGAAATACTTCTCATCAGTGTTTATAAAATAAAATGTGCGTATTAAGCGTGTCCCTACATTCTGTATAGTTATTTATCCAATTATAATAATAAATATTGTAGAAAGTGACTGTTACAATTAAATAATGATAATATTTAACGTTGTGTACTGTTACGTAAAATGAGTGTCAGAAATTATATGCGTTACTGGCCTCGTAAATAGTAATGTGAAAAGTTACCCCATAGAGATAATTTTTCTCCATTTTTATTTTTCGACGTGTGCTAATCTAAACTAACCTCACTTATTTAGTCTGAACTTGGAAGTAAGTGGTTGAGTGGCCCATATTTATATTTATCATTTATACAGTATTTTGTAAAACTAGTAAATAAGGTTAACTTTTGTGTATTATTAACTGACGTAGACTAGATTTCAGGCCCGTATTGTGCAAAGTAAATAGATAAATTGTATCTTTAAAGAAGAAATCTGACTGCACGAAACTCTGTGAATTTTGCACACTTTTATTAATCTATATTTTATGATTCTGATCATGAGCAATCTACACTCGGCGTCACAAAAATCGCACATCTTAGAAAATAAGTTTCAAGCATTAATTTACCCGAGCCAATACATCTAACACAAACAATAGTTTCATTTCATAAACTTTACAAATTTTCCGAGTACGGGAAATTAAAAATATGTGGCATATTTACTCTTTACGAGTGCCATAACTTGGGTCATCTTCCTGGGTTATAAAAGGAGCAATTTAAGTCAAATGTATGTCATTCACTATCCGAACGTTGAAGAGGACACACGTGAATAATTAGCACTAGAACACAACCCCTTAAAATGGACGAAACCGCTCAAGTGGTGGCACTACTGCAATCAGGATGCAAGTAAACTTAAGTCGTTTTGCCACTCAACGGGTTTTCCAGCGGTTTTAAGAGACTGGTGGCTTTATCCGGAGGCGTGGATTAGGGCGACGACGCTGCACATCGGAAAGAGACAATTGATTTATTTTCTCATAAGATTTTAGGTGCGATTTTTATGACGCCGAGTGTAATGTAAGTGTTATAATATAAAAACAATCCCTTTGTGCGGAGAAACTTAATGTAAGAAAATTCTCATTTATGAGATAATAAAGAGACCTTTTGCTTTGTTAACCACCGTACTACGAAGTTAGTCCTTAAACGATAAGTCTCCAAATGTTCTATTACTAAATTACCATTGTTTTGTGAATATAGCACTCTAATGTTAAAAATAAAGTGTTACATTTCTTTCTAAGTATTGTTTACATCTGTGTTTCTTAAAATAAAACTCCCTTTATACGAAATAAGTGCTGTAACATGAAATAAAGCACTCTTATATTATGAAATGGATTATCAGTTTTATGAAATAAGCACTCTTCTTTCTGTAAAATGGTGTGTCAATTTTGTAACTGATCAAGCGCCTTTATATAAAAGGACATCTAACATGAAATAAGCACTCTTCTCTAAAATGGAGTGTCAATTTTCTAACTGACTAAGCAACTTTATAGAAAAAGGATCTCTAACTTGAAATAAGCACTCTTTTGTAAAATGTAGTGTCAATTTTTTCATTGATGAAGTGTTCTGACACGAAGTAAAGCACTCTTCGATAAGATGGAGGTCAATTTTATCATTGATAAAACGTCTTTATGTAAATGGCGCTCTAGCGTACTCATTTATAAAAGGAAGACGCACTTTTGTATTATAAAATAAAGTGTAATATGTATTTTTATTTCTTTTATAGTTTTAAAGTAATTTTTATCCGGTATCTTTTGTACAATAATAATGAATGGTTTCTGAGAAATAATAACAGTATGGAATATTGTCAGCTTTGAAATCAAATGAATGTCTGTTATATCGTTGTATTCAAGTTACCCACTCTGATTAAATTTAAAGTGAAATAAGAAAAATGGAAAACTGCATATGTTATTAATGTTATAAATGTTATGTGTTCGGTGTACCTAATAAAAGCAACGGTTTTGCAAATGTTTGTTTTATTTTTAATGTCCTGACATCCTTAGGGATGGTGGAACAGTAAATTTTAAGAAAACTGAAGTGGCGCAGAGATTAATTTTATTTGATCATTTTAGAGGAAGCTACAAGCCAAAAATGTGTATATTCTTGGTATACCTTATATTGTAGGTAATAGGCATTAAAATCGCATGACAAACGAAGTCTAGAAACTTCTTTCTTGTCTAGAAAAGTCTTTTTAAGTTGTTTCCTTTACGCGTTCATACATTTCTATTGAAAAAAATTTTTTTTAGTAGTTTACATTTATATTTTTTATTGAGTAATTTATTATTTTATTTGTAATCTACTCAAGCGAAGCGATAGGAAAACCGTTAATTTATCTAAATCATATTTTTTGGTATTCATAATGTACACCAATTCGTTATAAAGATTAAGATCAAAATAGTGATTTAGCAATAAGCTTCGCCTTAAGCCATTATTGGTGAGACTCAGACGAAAATTTGATTCAGAAAAATCTGAAAAAGATTTAGTTGCATCTAGGAATTGAACCCAGAACCTCAAGCCTTGCCGGGGCTTGGCTGTACCACTGAGCTAATCCAACCCTATCTCCTTCGGTCACATTTGACTGTACTAAGAATTTGACTTTGACTAAGAACTGCCAACATTATCTTCATTTTCTTAACACATATTTTTATCGGACGTTTTCGGGTTTTAGAATCAGCAGCGCTCATCCCAAAAATCATACTTATTATGTATTAACACATTTCTGGCGGGTTTTTTTTGCGCTGGCGCTGCGCTGTCTCCAGGTGAAAATAAAGGTCCTGCGCGAATTTCTTTAATTTGTTTTAAATCGCTATATCTTCAAAAATAATTAAAATATTTTAATAAAAAGTTCTACGTAGTAATTCGGCATACTCAAGCTATAAAAGTACAAAGCGAAAATTGAATGTTATTTGAAATGCAACTTAATTAACCTTGTAATATGTTTATTATGGTACGCTTATCGGTATTTGCCCATACCTGCTTTCTTTAAATACGCTTGACATCTCTCGATCGCTTGCACGGAGTAGAGTTGGGCGGACAGAGATAGATATTCGAATCGGGTTTCACGGTCATAAAAACCCTCACTGCAGGAATTAGGAATTGAATTATTACAATAACAAAGAATATACTATCCTTTTGTTAAAATACCAATGTAAACGAAAGGCACGAAGATAAATAATATAAAAAGAAGACTTGCATTACGATTCGATAATTATGTACATATAGTTGGGACCTTTACAAAGATATTGGTATATAATATTCATATAAAAACATTGAATAATTCCATCTTTTCTGCCATTGAAATGAGGCCGGCGTAAAAGGTAGAACTACCCTTCCCGGCGATAAGCATCAATCGACCGAATGGGTAGAACTACACTTCCCGGCATTAAGCATCAATCGACCCAACGGATAGCACTATCCTTCCCGGCGTTAAGCATCAATCGACCGAACAGGTATAACTATACTTCCCGGCGTTAAGCATCAATCAACCAAACGGGTAGAACTACCTTCCCGGCCGAAGTCTGTTAGTTGGAAACATACAATCTGCCAATGAATCCACAAATATATTTCACCATTTATCACATATTTTTAGGTTTTAGTCAGTCGCTGAAAAACTTGTTTTTTCTTTCTTCATTTCTTTCATTAACTTTGTACTAATGTATATTCTTTTTTCTTTGCTCTTGTTTACTTAAATAATCTAATAATTTTTCTTCTCTTTCTTCTTTCTATGACTGTCGATAACTATCATGTATGTAAATGAGACGAAGCCGCTTAAGTGGTGGCACTACTGCAATCAGGAATGCGAATGCTGGGCAAGCAAACTTAAGTCGTTTTGCCACTCAACGGGTTTTCCAGCGGTTTTAAGAGACTAGTGAAGGTTTATATATTTAATACATGCATATTATATTTATTGAAAGTAGAGAAAATTCTCCAAGCAATGCCGTACATGTCAGCTAGTTCTAAATAAATATTAAATAAAAAGCCACATTTCTTTCACAGATATTATATTTTCATTTATATCATGATACCATGTTATAATCACAATTAAATTAAAATGTTGACAAAAAAAAATAATAGTTCACCTTGGGAAGGATTACAATCAATGAATAGATAATATAAATTAAAAATACCCTCCATATAGATTTGAATGGAAATCGACGTTGCCACTGACTTAGTACCTTTTGGTTCTAGCTCATTTAGCAAGCGCTCTGTCTCTTAATACTGGCTGACATCATACATCGCCATTATATTTGATCGAAACGATAATTTCATAATGATGAAACATTTTTTTTTATTTAGAAATTTAACCTCTCAAGCTAATTTGTTCAGTTTTGGAAACAAACAGGTATTACCGTTGAGTCAATCTGTTTGCTTTTGGGAAAAGCACGGACTAATAGAAATCATTGTATCTGCTTTACTGTCATGGTGAGAAATATGATTCAAACAGTGTTAAAAAGAGAAAACACAAAGCTTTATATTCAAATCTAGAACTTGACCACAAAATAATTTAAATATACACCTCTATGAAATCAAAGGTTCCGAGCGCAATTTGAGAATTTTTTTAATATGAAAAGACAAAAAAGTGAGGTGGCATGTTTTTTTATTGTTATCAGTAATTTTAGTTCAGTATTTAGACAAAAAAGGCAAGGAGAGCCATTTTAAAAACTGTTTTTTTGTTAGCATTCAAAAATTTAATATTTAAAAAATTACATGTATTTCTAATAATACAATTCGAAAGTGTATTTTTCATTACCTTTCAAAAACAATTTTTAGTTTTCGGATAAATTCAGAAATATCCCATTTATTTGGATTTTACTGCAAAGCGGAAATACACACAAATTTTCCGAACTTAACGACAGGTTCTTTAAGAAATATAACGGTTAATATGCCAGAGGCCTGAGGGTTTAAGCGAAGAAACTCACCCACATTGCATCTCTTGCATTCTTCTTTATTATATGACTACAAACATTATCAAATGGCATCGTAAAATTAAAAATAATTATTGTATATTTTAAATAACATGCAAGAAAATTTATTGACTAAGGCAAAACACATTTAATTATTATTTTAAAATTAACAATTAGGATTCAATCATTAAAATAACGTAATAATAAATAAATAAAAAAATTTAACCTAAAAATTCAACTCTCCGTTTCAGATTCATTCTCTCATTATAAGTTTACATAATATTAGTGTTTATAATATCATTATCATCTAATAATTAACAACATAACTCCATTATTAAATGTCTTACATAATAATATTGACTCTCACCAAGTTATTTCTGTTTATAAATAATATAATGTAACGCTGTAAAAGACAATGTTATATGAACAAGATTCGTCAATAAGTTAATTGGAGAAAGAAATGTCAATTTAAAGTGGGTCCCAAAATGATCTGAAATCAATTAATTTGGACTCCGTGGTCGAGTGGAGGTTTCGGGTTCGAATCCCAGCGTGTGCAAGTCACGTTTCACAGTGGTGATCTGATCTGAATATCCAGGTACTCCTCACCTTCCTCTTCCCCAATACCTTCAGCATCACAACATACCCCGATTGGGGTTGCCATAGTCTCACTGGCTCGGCCGTTGGGAGTCTTGTGTGGTACTCATAAATATGCATTTTTAATGGTGTATTTGAGGCACTTTTCAGAATGAGGGATACCATTAAGAGTCTAAATTCTAAATGTTGCTTTAGCCATGTTTGGTAGGCAAATCTGAATAGGCAGGAACCTCCCCACCTTCATCGTTCCTATCTCTTTCTCTTTAGCCTGACAACATACCCCAATTGGTGATGCCATAGGGACTCTCGTGAAAAAGTAAAAATAAAACACTTTTAACTGAAATTACTCATTGAAGCAATGGCTAGAATACAATTTGTCTTTTCTAGAGTTACACCCTGTTAAATATAGATTTTAATAACAATACATTGTAAAAAAATCTCTTTTGAATCCTGCAGCTGGTACTGACTTTCTCCCCTTTGAGCAATAACTATACATAATATAATCTACCTACTGTTGGATAGACTTTATATGAGGACATTAAGAAAATTAAAAAAAATTGCAGGCAAGAATGTAAAAATGAGGTTGAATTCGTGTTATTATACTAAAGGCGGTAAAAATGACTTAACGGTGGCAAATACAAATATGGTATGGCATAACAAAATAGTTGACGAAGAATTGGAGCGATAGATTATGCCGGAGAACTTTTATGATTTGAGCTTTTGTTATGGAGTAAATTGAGTCGGCATTGTGGGGCCTTCACGGAACCAAAGGGGATTGGAGAGGAGAGATGAGACCTGGGAAGACACATAGTGGAACCAGAAGACATAGCCACATATCCAATAACAACCCTGGTGAACTTTATAAAAGGGACCGGATGACTGTTAAAGGAATGAGGTAAAATGGGATATAGCACAATGGGCCAATGGCCTAAGTGCTCACGGGAACTATTATTACTATCAACTACGGATTACTATCAACTGTTTATTTACTTTTAAAATGCGTCGAAGTGTAAACTCGGTGCCAAGTTTTTTGGATTCTCTACACTCTATGCACTTAGTATCACCCCAATATATCCAACTAAGGATGCCATTCTCTTACTGGATCCAGGTAAATGGGTCTCTTGTGGGGTATTCACATAAAGTCTGAACTGCTTTGTGAATTGATGAATACAAATCATTGAAGTAGAAATTAATCTACTTCCCGACATCCGATCGAGCTGAAACTCGGCAGATAGACTCTGTGTCGATGACAATGCATTCTATCAACTTTTGGTGGCAATCACGCAAACACACGCGGACATATACGTATTCCTCTGAAATCGGGTGACTTTATAGCAGTTTTTTTTTTTTTTTTTTACAGTATTACCGCACAAGAGTCCCAACTGCTCCCGTCTGGAGCCAGTGAGACTATGGCATCCCCAATTGGGGTATGATGTGAGGCTGAGGGTATTGGGGAGGGGAGGGAGATGGGGGAGAGGAAGGTGGGGAAGTACCTGGCTATTCAGATCTGGTCACCAAACACGGCTAAAGCCATTTCAAGCAACGTTTCAATTCTGAATGGTGGTCTTACACCAGGGCGATACTGAGAGTATCTTCCACTCTGGAACGTGCCGCAAATATACTATATATTATTTTAAATTAATTAATTGTGAAATAACACAAATTAATCAAATAAAATTTATTTGCGCACGCCGGGTTCGAACCCGCGACCTTCGGATCTGTAGTCAAAAGCGTATACCACTAGACCACGCCGGCCGTCAAATATACCGTCAAATATATAGGCAGTTAATATACTAAATAAATGTCGATCCTAACCAAGCGGGATTTTGTTCAGTTGTTAGCACGGTCGACTACAGTCCCTGGGGAGGAAGGTTCAATCCTCAGTAAAAGCAAAATTAAAAAAAAAATATTTAAATATATCTATTAATAAAAATAGATGTATTATAGTAAAAAAAAATTGTTTTTTTAAGGGTTGATTTTTTTAATGTTCACCACTGCAGAGAGAATAGAATGTCAAACATCACACTCTAAACACATATTCTTTCATCTCGCGATATAAACCAGTCAATTTCAAATAGTAATGAATAATAATAAATATTGCTACAGTCAAAATAATGGACAAGGATTTTATAATATGTATTAAGAATAGAACCAAAGTTTCTACAAAGGATCTACAAATAAAAACATTTTCTAACCTAACAACCGTCAAACACCAAACCTTTCAACATTATTGCACTAAACTTTATTCGCAAGACTAACTAGAGGATATTCTGATAAAAGTGCTGTATTTAATTTTTTATATGAATTCCGCACAAGAGTGCTAAAGCTTTCCGAAATCAGCGGTCCAGCTCATCAAAGACTGCTAAACCCATTTCAAGACCGGCAATAAGAATGATAGACTTAAGGAACTAAGATTACCAACATAAGAAAAAAGAAGAGAAAGTGGTGACTTGATTGCGACTTTTAATATTTTATCTGGACATTATAGTTACCCTGGCATCCAAGAAATCTTCACCAGCAAAAATATAAATCTTCATGGACATTAAAAACATTTAATAAAACGCCTTTTGCATCCAATCCTTCAAAGAAACACTTCCTTGCAAATAGAGTATTGGCAGCATGAAAGAAACTTCGACAACATATCATCGATTCTACTAATATATGATTATACTAATACAGGGTTTTCCAATAAGAGGTGTTATTTTGAATACCCCGCTATTTCGGTAGATGTTACTTTTGAAGCTGTCATTTTTTGACATTTGACAAGTAGAAACTACGCCATTAATAAAAATGGAACGATACACGCTTCAACAATGCATTGAAATTATTAAAATTCACTTGAGTGAATCAAATGCAAATCATCTTGAGTGATGAGGCCCATTTCCACCTCGGTGGCTTCGTCAACAAGCAAAATTGTTGCATCTGGGGCTCGGAAAACCCAAGAGTTATTGTTGAAAAGCCTCTCTATCTTCAACGTGTGACTATTTGGTGCGGTTTATGGTCCGGCGGAGTCATTGGACCTTACTTTTTTGAAAATGAGGCTGGAGCAACAGTTACGGTGAATGGATTGCGCTATCGAGAGATGATTAATGATTTTTTATGGCTGGAATTGGATGGTATTGATCTAGACAACATTTACTTTCAACAAGACGGCGCTACGTGCCACACAAGCAACGAAACCATTGATCTTTTACAATTGAATATCAAAATAACACCTCTTATTGGAAAACCCTGTATAAACCATTTTAAAGCTCGATTAGATTCTTATTTGGAGAGAAGAAAGGATTAACTTATTTTAAATGTAAAACAATTCCAATTACTGATAAACTTATTGTGAAAATTAAATAATTATTATTACAAGTAATTAAAATCTGGCACTTTTATGAGGACACCCTTTATATACACACGTACTTGACAATCTGTTCTCACGTATATTATATTCTTTCCGAGGAAAAAAAATATTGGAATCGGAAGAAAATAATTCACAGCTACAATGAGGCACAATCTTCCCACTTTCTAAGGCAATCTCCAGCTAAAACACGTCTTTTGCGATGAGTTCTAATACATTTGACAATATTTTATAACCAACATCATCATAATATTTTGCTTTGAATTCAAACATTGCATTTTAAATACATATTAAGTTTTGTATTCAACGACAGTCAATATTATTCTTTGCCTTGAAATAATACAGATATATTATATAATCAAATAAAAGAACACATTACAAACTTTGAATTCAAAAGTCAATATTCCACATTTGACAGCTGTCAGTATCAATATCAAACAAAAGAATGTTGAATTCAACTGTCGATATTCCACATTTGACAGCTGTCAGATATAATCACACAAGAGAACACATTACAATTTTGAATTCAATAGTCAATATTCCATATAGGACCATTGAGGTATATAGATAGAGCTAACATTGGCGTTCGAAGTATGGGTCACAAACATCGGTTAATTGTCCGCTGTGAGAAACCACGAGCTTCAGTCGGTTACAAGCGCTTGCCGGGCACGGGTCTCCGGCGATAACTTCAAAATGATGCACGCTGAGATATTGTACAAGACGTACTGGAAACGACAGGCAAAGGAATGGTATAACCTTTCATCCAAACAGGGTTTTACCATAATCAGAAGAAATATAAATTGACTTTTTAATGTTAAAAAACTCAAGAAGCACTTGAAGTTGGTGCGCCGTTGGTCCGTTCGTTGAGTTCGTTCGCGGTCGGAAGGATTCGGGCGACATCAATAGCCGCCGGACCACCCTTCCTACTTCCCGCACGGGAACAATATTTTATCCGAATTTTGCAAGGAATGTAGACTCTATTTATATATAACTCAATGTACAGGACGGCTGTTGGATACAACCAAAAAGAACAAATCATACATTTTGAATTCAACAGTCAATATTCTACATTATTCAGATATAATCAAACAAAAAATAATGTTTAATTCAACAGTCAATATTCTATATTTGACAACTGTCAGATATAATCACGCAATGGAACACATTACAATTTTGAATTCAACAGTCAATATTCTATACCTGACAACTGTCAGATATAATCACGCAAGAGAAAACATTACAATTTTAAATTCAACAGTCAATATTCCATATTTGACAGCTGTCAAATATAATCAAACAGATCATTTCAAATATGAATTTACATTCAGTCAATTTCAAAAACAATAATTTGGCTAACAAATATCTACAATAATAGATAGGTATATGTAGTTATTGATATTTCCCCTACCGAGGAACAACATTATATTATTTTTTATGAAGTCAGTTGCAATAATATGTTGTTTTTATATAATTAGTTGATATTAGTAGAGATATTCAGGCTTATTACTTATATTATTTGTGACAAATATAATGCATTACATTTTACTGTACCACTACATATTTTTTACGTGCAGGCCCGTGAAAAATCGCGGGATAGTCATAGAGGCGCTATAGCGTACTAATATCTGTTTGAAAAGTGTTTTCACTATTATCACACGAGTAGCAGTGCGCGGGGACCCGATTAGGTAGTTTCCGGTCGCTCGGCGTTAGAGCATTTTAGGTGGAACCAATTTTGTCTCATCTAAATATAATACAGTCGATTCCGCTTAAATGGTATGCCGGTTTATCAGACAGCCGATTATTTGAACCAAAACCCAAAAGAACAGAAACCAAATATAGAAAATAAAACTAATTTTCTTTCGTTATCCACGATATTATTCCATTTAATTTGGATAAAATCTAATCTGAGGTCAATTCAAAACGTTTTTAAGTAAACAAATTTTTATGGGGAGGGGATGCCCCACAGGAGTTCTGAGTTCATTCGGCAGTAATTCGATAGACTTTGCACACGTCGACTTTTCACCGTCCTCTGACATTTCAAGAAGTAATTTTTTGGGGCACTGTTATTATAAAATGTTATTGTTTGTTCATGATTTTTTTTATTTATTTGTATGTATCTTTGATTATTTAATTTTTAGCACATAATTATTAATTTTGTGTGATTAAATATATTTTTTTAAATTCAATAAAGTTTAAAAACGCATTCGAAAGAACTCATGTACATAATATGCGTAGATTTTTTTACCTACCTTAAACATCGCTATTTGGTAGAAAATTTTGGGTCCGATGTGTCTCAATTAAGCAGAATCGACTATACATTAATGGGAATAGTCTGAATTCCCGACAAATCAGTTCCAATTTTGAAAATGAAGCTTAAATTCAAATCAAAAGTTCTAGAGTTCATTGAACCGGAGATACAGACAGAGGCACAACTGAAATTAGTATTTTTAATTAAATTGACAAAGAAATTGAAGTTTGCGAACAAATTCATTTCAACACACTCGGAATATTAATACTTTCATGTGTAAGTAAGTCTTACTTTCGACCAGATTATAATAATACTTATTAATTAAATTATGATATCGGTACATATAGTTACACTTTTTATCGATTATGCATTATATATATTATATTGCATACAACATAGATAATAGAAACAAGAAAGATAGGCCATGAATTAGTATGAAATTGCACGCACAGTGTGTTTTATTGTCTCCGTCGCTTTGTTAATCCGTGCCGTTTGGTCGCATCTCAGCGACAATCGGCATGCTTCCATGCCATATCTCCGTTTGTTTCTATGATCGACGATGTTAACATTACTTTCATCTTCACGGTCATCTCAAAACACATGATTTCATAATAAAATATGGGAGTATGAAAATAAAGATTGTGTAAAAAAAAATTTTCATATGGGTACGGATATAGTTTCCGTATGGAAAACAGTATGAAAAAAAGCATTGCGTAAAACGCCCATTATTCTCAAGAAGTAATACAAGTTTTAACATATTATTAATTCATTTATAATTATTATGCACAAGGCATTGTTCTTTAAAACTCAACCCCTCAGCCAAATTTGTTTTAGGAACAGAAAACACCAAGCTTTATATTCAAATATAGAAATTGACTACAACATAATTAAAATGTACACATATATGAAACCAAAAGTTCCGACAGCAATTTGAGCCAAAAATTTTTGTGAATTATTTTATTAAGTATTTTTGTATTAAACGACAATAAAGCGAGTTGGCAATAATGTTTGTAATACATTTGTCTAGTAAAACATGTATTTTTTTCTTCATTAGTAATATTAGTTCAATGTTTAGATGAAAAAAACTTAGGTGAGCCATTTTTAAAACTTTTTAATGTTTGATTTAAAAATATTTAAATGATTATATGTTTATTTCTAACAATAAAATTTGAAAGGGTATTTCATTACATTTCTTAAACAGTTTTTAGTTTTCGGATACATTCAGAAATACTCCATTTATTTGGATTTGTTTTTATTGGAGCGGAAATACAGACAAATTCTCTTTCGACTTTCTGGCAGGCCTGAGGGATTAAACGTGAGTCGTTATCGAAAACTAAAAAGACCGTAATAAAATAACATTTGCCCAATAATCATTATTATGGTGCTCAACATGTAGATAATACCATACTTGATTAAGTGACATTTTGATTATTCTCTTTAACAAACTCAGTAGAAATAACATCCAAAGGCAAAATGAATGTATAAGATTGACTCTGCAATTGCAGTGCTTTGTACCATGCGTGTTTGCTCAATTCTTCAACACTGCAAACGCAGGGCTTAACCTCTCAGACAAAGACATTTATTTACTATGTGTTCCTTTGAGAACTGTCAAAACGTGATAATTTGTGTTATTTACGAGTTTTGCTAAAAGCATCATAACTCACGTTTTGGGAAACGTAGCCTCATTCTAAAAAATGTTTTGGAAAGATTATGAAATCCACTATCGCATTGTGTTGTTATACGTAAATATTTGCGTTTCTAAATATACATTTTAGGAAAACGTCAAAAATATGTAAGAATCGATAACCATTATTTCAAAGCCGTGAAAAATGTACTTTTTTCTGAGTATCATAAAGAAATAACACTTTATATATTGAAGAAATATAATTAAAAACTATTAGTCACCTCAAAATATTAACCGTCCAAACTAAAATATTTTTAATAAATTATTTAGAAACGCAATAAATTATGAACGAACAAGATGACAGATTCAATCGGCTTAGATAATGCAGTTCTACGTTCCATAGATATTGTCGAATACAGACGCGTAGCGTTATTCATTATCGATACTCTGTTTTTTAAATCATGGCAATCCGTATACTAGTGATGGAAATAAATCGATTTTTGTAAAATCTCGCGCGTTTACGTGAAAAGACGTTCTAATGTCTTGGCCGCTATTATCATATTTACGTCTTTTGACGTTCTAATGTTCTGAGTGGTTAAGTTAAATAAAGGATATATTATATTTTATTTAATAATGAATGCGACAGGTCGGTAAAACCAATTTACAATTTGTAAATAAAAAAAGCATTTAAAATGGAAGTTAGATTGGTTAGGTACACAAGAATTGTTATTTTTGGCACAAATATTAATCATAACATTTTTTTGACAAATGTTTTGTTAGTTATAGGTACTCGAGTTTGGAAGTTTTACAATCAATTCACAAAAACAACTTTGTACATTTATTTTTTAATGTGAAACCGCATAAGAGTCCCAACTGCTCCGAACCGTCTGAAGCCAGTGAGACTATGTCGTCCACAATTGCGTAATGTTGTGAGGCTGAAGGTGGTGGGGAGGGGAAGGAGATGGGAAAAAGGAAGGTGGGGATGTACCTGGCTATTCAGATGTGGTCACCAAACACTGCATTTCAAGCAACATCGGGTTTTATGGGTTTTCAAAATACAAATCAACAAACAGTTTTTAATCCAAGAATGATGAAATTTTGCATGGTATAGCTACTCTCAGTATCGCCCCGGCGAAAGACCAACATTGAGAATTGAAACATTGCTTCAAATGACTTTAGTCCTGTTGTTTTTACCAGATCTGAACAGTTGGATATTTCGCAACATTCCTCTCGCACAACTCTTTCCCCTCTCCACTTCCCCAGCTGTATAATGTACCACAATTGGGGATGCCATAGTCTCACTGGCTCTAGACGGCAGGGAGCAGTTGGGAATCTTATGCAGTTTCACATAAAAAAAAAATTATAATAAAGAGATTTGCAAAACTTATCGATGATTATTTTGTTTTGAGGAATTCTTAAATTTAATAAAAAGAAAAATGGATAATAACTTTTCAACATATTTTGCTTCCTAAAAGTAAACAAATTTATTAATTTAAATGTGATATTGCTTACATACTGCACAACCTCTATAGTGAATTCGATATGAAAAATAAATTGACTGTCAAATACACAAAACACAAAGTAAGCACACTTTTACCTCACATTTTGGGTAAAATCATTGAACAAATTATTATTTTTTTTTTTACATTAACTCCACACAGGAGGCACCGAGGAAAATAATTTCCCTCAGGGCTTATATCATCTTTGGGATTGCTGTGTGGAGTTGATTTTAATCACCAGGGTTGTCACTGGTCTCTTGGTTCCACAGCCGTCTTCCAAGGTTTCTGAGCCTTCTTCGGTTCTTTTTGAGGAGATGAAGGAGTGATCATGGGTCTTGGAGAGACCCGTGTTGTGGGACGTACGAAACGCAGAGCTGTTGAACTTAAAAACGAGTTGTAGGAACCAGCCATTCTCATGTGACAAATGATCATATTAATGAGAGGACGGAACTTTCAGAAATTTAGGAAAGTTCCGAAGATAATATAAAGTCTTCAGAATGTTGATATTTGAGCGTGTGAAGTCACGGCACTGCCATTTAAATTATGAGACACAATTGCATATGTTTTACCTAATTTCACTTTGACAGTTCATAACTGTTAATACAATTATTTCACAAATATTAGTGTCGTCATCAATCCTTTAAATATAATACATTTTCATTAAAAATTAAATAGGAGACATTCTCATTCAAAATAACTTCATTAACACACTCCAAGCGGGAAAAAATAGGGTCTCGTTTGAGAAAATTGATTTTGATTTAAACCTCTATTATCTTTGAAAATAATTAATATTATTTATTTATTTATACTGGGTTTTTACAGACAATCTCTCTTACATGAGAACAATCCAGTTATAACAACTCAGTTATTATACAAATAGGTACAACAATTACAATTAAATCTACTCAGACAGGATAAATTAATTTAACTTTTAATAAACAAAATAAAAATACAAAATTATATGAAAGTACAGAAAAAATAACAGACACAAATAGAGACGCAAGTAATACATAATATAATCAGTGCAATATATTTTTTTGCAATAGCTGAAATTTTTTTCTGAATCCATACAAATTATAGACGAAAATGTCTACTTCAGCACACTCAATCTTATTATATAGTCGACACATTTGAGTCAGATGGTGATATTATTTTTGAATGTATTCAGGTGAAACATATTATGCTGTAGTATCTTAAACAATGAGAATTGGGAAAATTTATTTCAATATTGCTAAGACATAATGCAATATCAAGATGGCCGTGAATTATGTTGCGTAAACATATTAGATCAATGCATCAATGAAAGTTAATATTTGAATTAATTTTTTTACATAGTACAGGGTTTTCCAATAAGAGGTGTTATTTTGAATATTAATTAAGGAATTAATGATTTTTTATAGCCGGAATTGGATGGTATTGATCTGGACAACGTTTACTTTCAACAAGACGGCGCTACGTGCCACACAAGCAACGAAACCATTGATCTTTTACGGGAAAAGTTTCCGGACCGTGTTATCTCTCGAAGAGGTGATCACACAATTGGCCACCGAGATCTTGTGATTTAACACCTTGCGACTTCTTCCTTTGAGGCCACGTGAAAGAGAAGGTCTACGCCAACAGCCCAGCGTCGATTCAAGACCTCAAAGATGGAATTCGAGAGGCTATCGAGGACATAAGGCAGCCACTTTGCGATTTGGTTATGGAAAATTTCATGAAAATGATATGGACCTGTAGGTTTGGTCGTGGTGGTCATTTGACTGATGTTATTTTTCACTATTAACGGCATACCTTCCTCTTTATAATGAAATAAACATTCGATCTTTTATATTAAAAAATGGCATTTTTCTTTGAATATCAAAATAACACCTCTTATTGGAAAACCCTTTAATCACCAACAGTGGCGGCTCACGACTTTTGGGTGTTCTAGATTGCTAATTTTACAAAAAATGTCATTATTGATGTTGTTATAGCTGACGACGATTTTTTGAAAATCTTCACAAAAAAAATCGAATTATCGAAAAAAATAAAAAATCGTTTTCGGCTACAACAACATCAATAATCCATTTTTGTAATATTAGCACTCTAGAACACCCAAAAGTCTCGAGCCGCCACTGGTCACCACACCCTAACTATAAAATTACTGTCTGAAATTAAAACCTACTCTGTAATAAAACTCCATAAACTGAAGTTAATGTCAATGTATGCCATTTAGTGATGATTTATGTATAAAATATGTATTGTATTGCATTACAAAAAAAATTGGTTTGCACTTTCGCACAATCATTAGAATTAAAAAGATTCCCGCATCTCCAGTGACATAAGTGTATTGATCGTATTACCCATTCTTCACATATGGGTTTAGTTAAATTTTCTTTGATTAAATACTCTTCCACACAAAAGATAAGAAGATAAACAAAATGTGAGACTTGTATCGCATCAGATTACAAATTACTATAAGCAATAATTAATCGCCTGAAATATCCATACAAGTTGAAAATATCTCCCGAGTAAAAATAAATGCCGCCGACGGGAATTGAACCCGCACCTTCTGATGTCCGATAAAAAAAAAACCTTGTCTTATAAACATCACTTTATCTTAAATAATTGTACGCCTTTCCCGCCATTCAAGCAGCCGGCATAAAAGGTAGAACTATCCCTCCCGCCGGAAGTGTGTTAATAAAAAAAATAAAACACGACAGAATTTATTTTATGTCGAGGAATATTACCGGTTGAACGCCGACTACGCACAACACTCTCTCATACGGATTATTAACAAACTTTTATATGCAATATAATAGTTGATAAAGATACACAAGAAACTGTATTCATATGTCATAACTTATCACTACAAGTTAACATAATATGCCTGTATTACTTTCAAATTTTCAATATTTTCACAATTCTAATCAGAAGACCGACTACAAAATATATTCTTATACTTCATATCACAAATACAATAATATTATTAATATTACCGTCATCGTCAACCATATCGAATTTCATGCAAACGTACATCATTTTAAATAATCAATTGTACATCATTTAAATAATCAATTGTACATCATTTAAATAATCAATTGTACATCATTTTAAATAATCAATTATACACCATTTTAAATAATCAATTGTACATCATTTTAAATAATCAATTACATACATTGATGTCAATCTTTAAAATACATTGTTAAGGATTATAATCTCACAAGTAAAGCAATATTTTTACATATTATGGTGTGATCTTTTACGTCTGCCTTTCCAGCATGAAACTGTAGCCGTACTCTTGGTCCAGTTGAAACATGCTCTTCTTTTTGATCACGGGAAATTGTATCTGAAAATAAAATAAATCATTAATTTAATAAGTAGTCAGATTGTGTAGTTGGTCTCAAGGTGTGTACCGTCTCGCTCGATGCTTTGTTGTTTGATGCGAAAAAGATTGAAGGACTGTAATTCTTGCTCGACGGTCGACAGAAATTTACAATTTGAATGAGCCTCTTGGTGGTATATACACGGTGTCCGGAAACTCATAGTACAAGCGGGAAACTGGAGAATCTACACCACATGGGGAACCCAAAAAAACATAAAGTTTTTTGATTTGAGCATTTTCAAAAAAAAAAAAAAAAAAACCAAAAAAAAATATTTTTCTGCTATTTTAGGGTTAAATTTTTTTCTGGTGTTTAGGGTTGAACAACAGATGTTTTAACCCTGCAGAGCAGAAATATTTTATGAATACACCGGGTTAAATGAAGGATGATTTCAAAATAATGCTTCAAATCCGAGTTTCTTCATTTGTTTTACTTTCAAATAGTTTTAATTAGTTGGGTACTTTGATCTTCAGTAATAATTTATAAGAATTTGATTAAAAAAAAAAAAAAAAAAAAAAAAAAAATCAACTTCAAACTCGATTTACTCGATAACGAAAGCTCAAATCAAAAAAAAATATACTACAAAATCGACTCCAAATGTGATGTAGATTCACCAGTTTCCCGCTTGTACTACGAGTTTCCGGACACCCTGTATATATGGTGTCTTGTGTCGAGCGTGTGGACGCAACAACGAACATAATTCCAAGTAAACATGTTCGATTGAGCCAAACCGCCGAGCATGACAATACATGTGTACATAGCATAAAATTATATAAACCAAAGTGAGAGAGATATACATATCGACTAAATGGCCGGAGATCACCTCCCGGCCGCTGAGAATCAGGGACAATCCATACATAAACACACACTATAATCTATACATCTGCTCTGATGATGGACACTGTAACGCTGTCCGAAACATTGGCTATAGAAGAAGGAAGCGCAACACGGCATAATAACCCAAAAAATATCAATATCTAATTTTTAAAAAATCGTACAGTGTTCCTGTATATATACTGTAATGGCAAGGTTGTTACATTAAGGATTTTGTAAGAAGATGTGTAGATCCTTTTAGATATACTCTTATCCATGGTTACGGTGTTTGGCACCTCCATCATTGAAGGATTTACCATTGGCTGTATGTATTGCCAACCGCGGATTTTGGGTCGCTACGTTAGCCAAACCTGCGACTGAACCACCGAATCACAGACTTCAAATCGAAGTATTAAATCATTCTTTGCACAACAGTCCAGATCTGTGGGCAACCTCTTGGCTGACGACCGACGAATCCACTTGCTAATTTCTATAATCTAAAACTATAATTTTAAAACAAAGGCATAATTGCGTTTCTCTGTAAAAACAAAAGATTTATTAACAATACGTATTTACAACTCTTAACCATCACATTATCTGTTAACGAAAGATTCACTCACCTGTAAAAACAAAAGATTTATTAACAATATGTATTTACAACTCTTAACCATCACATTATCTGTTAACGAAAGATTCACTCACCTGTAAAAACAAAAGAAACAACATTTAAAGCCCTTATTTCAGGTTTCTTAATAATGTGAGATATTATATTCAGGTGTATTCGGTGTATTTAATGAAATAATGATGACCCTTTTACTTTCATATCTCGCTTTAATTCGCTAATGTCAAAGCTGTCCGCAGTGACATCTAGTGGGCCACCAACTAACTTGTCGGTAACGCGGCAAATTCAAACTTAAAAACACACGCGTATTCGAATGCAAAGTTGTGTTAAAATTTCAAAGCAATCCGTGAAGAACTTTGGGAGATTTAAGATTTTGAACAAACGAACATTTACATTTTTATTTATATATTACATGGTGTTTTTTTGTTCAGTTGAGTGGTTTCAGTTTCAGTCTGTATTTGGTGTCAATATATTATCTATTTATGATTTCCCTATATTGTGTATCCACCCTTTTATTTGAGATTAATATTGTTTTGAGTTTTGAATGAGAGTGGGTTTTTTTTGTATAGTTTAATATCATAGTATAGGACAACAATATAGACATCTAAAGAGCCATGAGTACTCAAATGCAACTGCATCTGTAAACAATGACATCCTAAGATTGAATACTGTCTGGCAAAAATAGGGTTTGTTTCCTAGTAGTAATTATAATGCGATACTGTGCAAATTCGTAACGATGTTGAAGTCAAACTCCGCGGTGTGCAGGATTCGGCGGTGGAAGCCAGGATGTCCGACAAAAATAAACCTTCCTTGAGAGAGCAGGAGCCTTGTCATAAGCTCTTTTCATGTGATATGTCCAGGATGAGCAGATGTCTTCTGATTTCCAATATCCATGGATGTAGTCTCCACTTTTTAAATAATGACGAAATTAGCGAGCGGATTCGTCGGTCGTCAGCCAAGAGGTTGCCCACAGATCTGGACTGTCGTGCAAAGAATGATTTATTACTTCGATTTGAAGTCTGAGATTCGGTGGTTCAATTGCAGGTTTGGCTACCGTAGCGACCCAAAATCTGGGGTTGGCAGTACGGCCAATAAACAATGGTAAATTCTTCAATGTATATCATATTATATAGATGTCACCTGTGACAGGTAAAAACATGCTTTTTTTGAAAAACAGTACAATCTGTTGGACGTAGAAGCAAAAAGTATTATTATTTCTCTATTTGCACAGACAGACTGAACCACAGCAACGCGTGGCGGAGTACAGCTGGTATATTTATAATCAATAAAAAAAAAACACACAATCAAATCCATACTACCAAATTTTAATAATATGTAAATGAAATGCTCAGCACGGGAGATCCCAGTGAGGATAACATTATGTCAATTTGTAACAAAAAAGGAAGATAATAAAACACTTATTATGGTTATGTTATTTCGATAGTAATGTTTTAAAATTGTTATTACATAATCCCAGGACAACAAGGTTCTCAAACTTTTAGAGTTATTTTGTTGTTTATTGTTTATTGCGGTATTTTAAGTAGGTACATAGTCATCTATGTCCTAATACTATCCTTATATACATATAATTATAGTAACACATTTAAAATGAATCAATCACATATTTTCGTAGTTTAATTTTAAATGTTTTTATGTTTTCTTCTGATTTTATTTCTTCTGGTAGCTCTCCAAATATCTTCAACGCTCCGTACATCAATGACTTTTGACTCTGTGTTTTTTCCTGAAGGGGAGTCTCAATTCATTTCTTTTCCTCGTCTCATGTGTGTGTTTGTTCTGTAGTTTATCAATTTTTCTTAGGAATTCACTAGACGTATGGCCATTGATTATCTTGTAGATTAAAAATATGGTATTAAAGTAAATAATTTGTTTCAATGACAAGATATTTAACTCCTTCAACATGTTCTTAATTTTTGTGTATCTATTTTTCTTCAATATGGTTCTCATTGAAGAAAAATAGATAAACAAAAATTAAGTACATTAAATTTGTACATTAAAATTGTGGTTTGCCGCAGATTATAAATATATGTCAATTACCTTGTTAGCGCCAGCCATGCCCCCCAGCCGGCTGTTAAGCACGAAGGGGACGCCCTCCACGCCGCTCCAGCAGTGCGTGGCCAGCGTGTGGTGCTGCGGGGGCAGGGGGGGAGCGGGGCGCGCGCGGAGGGGCGCGGGCGGCGCGGGGCGCGACGGTTGCAGGTAGGAGGGGCTCAGGGACTCGTAGTCGTGGTGGGACGGCGACTCGCTCAGCTTCGGGTATTGCTGGGGAAAATAATAAATCACTTATTATTAATGGACAGACGTAGAGAAAGGGTTATTTAGATAAATAATTGACAGCAGAGCAAATCCTTTTTTATTGAAAGACAAATATTATATACCATCATTATAAGCGGAAGACGTTGCTTGTGTAATGATGGGGGATTTATTCAGCAGAGGAATTGCACCCATGATGCTTTGGTGGGCACTCAATGCATTTGTCAACTCAGCCACTGATTAATTTAGTTTTGATGGCAAAAATTAACTTTTTTAAATGTTCAGGTTTGTTGTTCAATTGTTCTGTTATGTCATGTTTTGTTCTGTTATATTGTGTTGTCATGTATTATTCTGTTTTGTCGTGTTATGTCATGCATTGTTCTTTTATATCTTGGTCTGTTTTTTTGTGTTCTGTTCAGAGATGTGCAAAATGGGTACCCAAAACCATTTGAAATGGAAATGGGTCAAAACTTTTCCATTTGAAAATGCAAAATGCAAAATGGTTTTTAGAAAGGCATTTCAAATGCAAAATACAAAATACCTATTTTCAAAATGCATTGAAAATGCAAAATGGTTTCTCAGGTCAAACAATTAAAATAATTATAGAATTTTTAACCAATTTTGTCATTTAATAATGGACATCAATGTAGAACAAACATATTACATGATGGTAAATCCAAAAACACCACGACTACAGATTATGAAACCACAAAAAATTTGCGCGGGACTAATGTTGCCAACGTAAAAACATAGAAACTGCTATCTATCATTTAATATTATAGCGTCATGGCCCCATGTTCAGTATTTGAATCAGTATTTTTTGTAATGGTATCACTCAATTGCCAGGGCTTCTACCAGGGAGCAACTTGACAAATGTAAATTATCTCTCATAGCGAGGTTGAGGACCGACTGATATTTGGGGCTTATGAAAAAAAGATGAGTGGAGATAGTAGGAAAAATGTTGCAAAAAAGCATTTAAAATGGAAAATGCATTGAGAAAAGCATTTAAAATGCAAAATGCAAAATGGTTTTTAGAAAAGCATTTAAAATGCAAAATGGAAAATACCCATTTTGCATTTTGTATTTCCATTTGAAATGGATTTATTTGAAATAAAGCACATCTCTGGTTCTGTTATCATGTTCTGTTGTCATAATAATAATATTTGGCCGCTATTCTGTTGTCATATATTGTACTGTTATCATAATAATAATTTTGCCATGTATTGTGCATGTCAAGTTCTGTTATGTTTTGTCAAGTTCTGTCATGTTATGTCATATTCTGTTTTTTGTGTTCTGTTTTATCATGTTTTTTATCTCATGGTCTATGCATCTTTGCGGATGCTGTGTGGAGGGTCTTTTTCAGGTGAGGAAGTAGTGAATAATCATGTTATAGGGGGAAGGAAACACAGAGGCCGGCAAATCGTTCCACAGCCGAGCTAAAGTTGAACTCGAGAACTGGTGTTCTGTTTTGTTATGTTCTCTTTTATCATATTCTGTTGATCCAGTTACCCTTTTGCGTGACAGCTGTTGTGTGATTGGGCAATTAACAAACTAAAACTGCTGCACAAAGAAGTAAGTGTGAAGATGTCTCGTGTACCTTTTGCCCGGATGAAGGACTGTTCTTGGTTTCCTGCAAATTGAGCCGGTTCAGTTCGGCCACCAGAAGAGCGGAGGTCTTCTTGGGAGGGCGTTCTGGTGGGGCCCTTCTGAAAACAATAAATCTATTAGAAAAGTTCAGGACGCGCGGGGCTAATTAAACATTATACAGCTGCATGGCGATAGATCCAGTATTCGCCTTTTTCGCTTCTTTCAGAATAATCTGAACAATTAAAAACCAAGCCTGTTCGGTTGAATGAATTTACAGATTAGTGAGTAGAATTTACAGAAGAAACAGCTGGATTTTCGGAACATTTGAGAGTTTGACGTTTTCTGGAATCTTTTAACGTAGATACTAGATAGTCAGTTCGTTTAAAAACGAACATCCAGATCCTGCGCAGAAAAGTCCCACAGTTGACTGCGCTGCAAACCTTTGCCTTACTTTAGCAAACTTTACTTTTCTGCGCAGGAACTGGTTACTTCAATGTGCGCTCTTCAGCGTCCAACGTACGACTGATGTAGATTATTCATACCATTCTCAAACTCTCCCGGTGTCAAAAATATGGTCGCGTGGTTTGCCTCAAGCTAGTGGAAATGATACCCAGTTTCAGGGCCGGCTCTGTACAGGCGCAATAGCGCTCCGATCCGGGCGCCAGCTTGCCAAGACACCAAAGAGCCAAGGCGCTGATAGTACCTAGCACCTAATACATCGCCCTTGAGGTTTTTACTAGTACCAGGAGCCGTTTAGCTCAGGGCTGGCTTTGCCCAGATTGATATGTTAGGGCAAGTGTATGATTTTACAAAATATAAAACAATAAAAAATAGGACTTGACTCTTAGATCAGCAACATCATCAGCTGTAGGCAGACTGATGGAACCTAAGTGCAAGCCAAATACTAAGTTTGGTGATCGCGTTTTCGGAGTATCTGGGCCGAAGGCTTGGAATAAACTCCCTCCGGAACTAAGATCCATAACAAGTCCAACAGAATTCAGGTCTAAACTAAAAACTTACCCTTTTAAGCTGTCATAACCCTTAAATTAAATATACCATTCCTGAGAGAAAGTCCAGTTATATCTAATTTTCCAATTATGTCTTAAGGCGATGCACTACGTCGTGTAATATTTTAAATTGAGCCGCTATCAATAACAACCCTTACGTAGATGGCGATAAGGTTTAAATTCCCGCTTAACACCATCCGCCTGTTTTGATTTATGCAAGAAAAAAACATGGCCAAAAAGTGCCTTTTATTTTATTTTGTGGATGTTCAGGCATAAATATTTAATTTTTTTTCAATCATTTTATAAATGACTTAATTTGCCACATTATACAATAAAATCATAACCGAAAATGGGTTCGTAAGTAGGAGATTTTGAACTTTAAAGCAGTTTTCATAGGCCTTTACATTATTTTTTTCTGGGCTTATAAAAAGACTTATCTAAAAAATACTCGATTATTTCAAAGGCCAAAGATATATTTTACTCGCAGTATTTAATTAAAGCATCTGAAACATTTCTAGGCGACCAAATTTTCAAACCAAAAACACATAATTTTGCATTACTACGTATGGCATCGCCTTAAATCCTGTATCTAATTTTCGCTAATAAACAATAAGTTAATGTTAATGAAGTGTTAATCTTAAGTGACCTACCAGGTAAGTATTGTACTGTATATTATCTTCATATACAGGGTGTATCGGCACGTACCCGACAAACTTTAACCAGCTATTCCTTAGCACATTTGGAGTAAAAAATGTTATGGGCACTTTGCTATCCGGTAACATTTTTTTTAATAAAAAATTTACCATTCATATTTTCACCACATGTCACCAATGTTTTATCCTTTGTCACAGTTTGAAAACCCATCTGGCAATATTTTATTCGAGTTTCGTTGAATGATATACGTATGTACCTACATTGGCGCGCTTTTACAATCACAACGAAATGGCATGGCACCATTCGTCTCATTTTTAACTATTATTATTTAGTGTGTGCGAAAGAGCGAAGACGCTTTTTGACATACTTGCTAATAACAGCTGTTGAACACGAGAAACAATGCCAATGACAGTGACGGAGTGTGGATTTTTTTATAATTTATGTTTTTAATTGAAAAAAAATGTTACCGGACAGCAAAGTGCCCATAACATTTTTTACTCCAAATGTGCTAAGGAAAAGCTGGTTAAAGTTTGTCAGGTACGTGCCGATACACCCTGTATAGTTAGTAGTAACATAGATCATTGTAGAAATGTATTATATATTTGAACAGCGCCCTTGAGGTGATTTTGCACAAAAACGTCGCAATACAAATCATCTAAATATTATTATTATTCTAAAAATGATCATCAAAAAGTCGCTTGGTTTACTACGGGTTAGCATATTTTTCTTTATTTACTTCTGCATATTGGTTACTTATTGTTGCAGTGAAAGATATTTTTAGTTCGCGTGACTCCATTAGGAACATGAATTGAATGATAATAGTGCAGGGCTGATAGTACGGGAATTAATGATTACTGAAGTACAATATACTTGAGTGTAGTATCATAGCATGGGGAGGTGGTACTTCAACTGCACTAGACCCAATCATAAGGCTCAGAAAACAATTTGAAAAGTAATTTTGAGGCTACCTATAATTACAGACTCGAATCTAATTTTTAATATTATGAATGTGTTTGATGTTCGGCAGCTATATGCAAAAACTATCCTAACTCATCAATACTCAAATATACATAATTACTACGAAAAAAGTTCAAATACACGATGCACTCGAAGCAACAACAAAAACTTACTACAAATACCGATAACACATACTACGTTTGGTCAACGAAACTTTAAATACTTTGCGACAAGACTCTAGAACATTCTTCCAGACAGCATATTAACAGTGCGATGTAAAAACTTGGATCAAAAATAAGAATAGGGCCTTCACCGGTGCATTCACCCAAATTTGCAGTTATTGAAGTCACCACATTATTGAGCGAATACATCTTAATTTATTTATTTAGTAAGAAACAAACAGCTTTTATATAATATACAGTGATAGATATAAATATACAAGTTAACTGAAGTCAAGCCACAGAAGTTTCTGTGTTAAAGTTATGTTAAAGTGCATTAGAAATGAAGTTTTAGTTTCTTAAAATTAATTTGGTGTTAAAGGAAGGGGAGAGGAAGAGGAAAATAGGAAGAGGATAGGAGATGCTCCCGATACATTCCATACTCTCATATTAATAATTGATCGTACGCATTACTTCATATCGATATTTCTTTAGGTTATTACCAAAAATGTCAATGCTGTAAAATTTTTATTAGGTATGTTTAAAGGGTTCCATGATAACTCAACATAGTGACAATTCAACACACTTTTAAAAAGTTATATAAAGTCATTAGAAACAATGAAAATTTTTTTTTTTTAACCTTACCTAACCTACTTTACCCAGTTAGTAAATTTTTTGTTTCACCACTTTCCATGACGTTATATAACTTTTTAAAGATGTGATGAATTATCATTGTGATGATTTATCCGGTCACCATTTAAAGGTATTAGGAACTAACACGAAAAATTCTGCCTCAACACAGGCTAGCCTAGTGAGGCGGTGTTTGAGAAACCTCAACTGTACTTATATTTTTTTTTACCTTCACAATATTATGTTTGTATTTTTCTGTTAATTTTATAATCTTAAAAATAAAAGTTACAAATCAATGTACACCATTATATGTATTTATAGTTGTAATGTGTAAACTTTCCTAAATAAAGATATTATTATTATTATTAATAACAATGTTGGTTATCTAGGGTTAAGTGACCAGCTCTGGCTTGGCGGAGTTAAAATAGTCTCTCAAACCTAGCGTACTGTACAGGTCCTGCTATGTTAGGTAATGTCTATTGCCATCTTGGATACGGGAAAGACAAAACTTACGGCCGTTCTTCCCAATCCTACTGATCAACTACTGAGCCGAAATTTTGGCTCAACACTGCTCAAACGCACAACTATGCTCTTTCCAACGGAAAAGTGACAACTGAGTGATCAACCAATTTAAGGAAGCCAAACTACTGGATTAAGCTTGCCTCAGTAAATGACTGGTTATAAAAAGTGTCAACAGAGTGAAACATATTTGCGAGGCCAAGGCACGGTGGCATTAAAGTCAAGCTAATACTTTATTTTTAACATATTTCATACGCTTAAATATTAAATATCGGTTTACGTATTACAGTACTTAAAAAATATATGCATTAATAATAAATACAATAATTAATTCTTCAATGCTAATTTAGCATTGAAAGTTTTAACTTTGATGTCATTTTATTGTTTATGAAAGTGGGATAAGATAAGATAATCAACAGTAAATATGTTTGGAAACAGGCGAATCGAATGTTACTGAATAAATCACTTGGCTGATCGGACCCTGAGATTGATCGTTCGAAATGTTGGGAACAACGGCGGTTAGTGTTTTTAACCTTTTATTTTCTGGTGTAAAGTGACCATTGGGGAGAGAGATGTTCTCATAGTTGCTATCGCCGTTGGTGCCTTCGTTTTGGCGCAGCGGAGACGCCAGTATGAGGCTGCCGGGCTCGTGGAAGGGGGAGCCGTTGGCCGAACCACCCCCCACCTTGTAGCACACCATTACCCCGTTGATCTCCCTGCAAATAATATAAATACAGAGTTAAAATAAATAAAAACCCAACTGTGTTTGAGTCACAAAATAAGATAATTATACCCTAAAACAAGGAAATTGGTCTACAACACCACTGTAGCATCCCACATGAATTACTGCACAAGTGTCATTTTTTTAAGCAATAAAACACAAGTCAAAAGAATAGAAATAATTCAGAACAGAGGCATGAGGTCTATATTTATTTATTTATTAATTTTTGGGAAATCGACAGTTTACATTTATTTCAGTTTGGACATATAGCCAAAATAAAACCAATTATGGATTTCCTCCTTGTGACTTTGCCTCTACTGAGACAGCATAATAATAAGGAATAAGTAAATTAAATTTGTAAGAAAGGAATATGAATTTAATAATTTATACAAAATAAAAGATTATATAAAATGAAAAATTTACAAAACAAAACATTTATAGCCATGGAGAGGGGTTGTAGATATAAATCAAATCCTAATAGAAATATAAACAATAGAGACATAATATTATTCACAAACCATCAGAGAAATATTCTTTTATACACCTCTTGTATTTGGTAGGTTCACAACTGAAAATATCCACCTTGGATAATACGCTATTGTAATTATTGCATAGTCTGTTCAGGCAACAATTCTGCATAGAGTTCGTTTTGCATTGATCCACCCTGAACAGGATACAAGAGCGTGTTGAACGCGCAGGTACATTGAATTGAATCTTGTTTAGCAACTCTGGGCATTGAATATTATTGTTAACTACTTTATACAGGAATAGTGCATCCTTATGATGCCTCCATACACTCAGTGAATCAATTTTAGAGTATGAAGCTGCCTCTGCATAATTATTAAATATATATTGTGTAGTAGCAGATATACTAGGATAAAAACAATGCAATGCCAACTCAATATTCAATAAGTGTGTGGCCACGTTTAGTCTATAATACCCTAGTAATGTTATCAGATTATATGTTAAAGAGTGTTAGTATTAATAGTACAGTCTATGGCTATCCTACGAGAAGTTGCAACGATTTTAGACTTCCTAAGACAAATTTATGGGAAACACAAAACAATATTTATTATAAATATTTTAAAACGTTCGATGAACTCCATTTGAATGTTAAGGAAGACAAAGGTCTTGCAGTTTTTCGTTGGTTATGTCTCAATGTTGTGAAGTCCTAATACTAGTATGTAGGTAATGCAATATCTTTATAGTAGTTTTAAAATGTTAAATTTTATAACTAAATAATAAATTCTGATTCTGTGCAAAGCAGGGCTGATTGATGATCTGTTGTTAACAGACCGATTACCAACTCTAATACACAGACACAATGTAGGCACGCTGAGTCTGTTCCACAGGTATTTCAATGGAGCCTGCTATAAGGAGCTAGCAGAATTGATCACTTGTGCACAGGTGCACTACTGCAAAACTTGACAGACACCCGTTCACAGTTGATGTTGGCTTCATGAAATCATGGACGTTCGATAAAGCTAGACGATATTGACGTACTACATCATCTATGGTTAGTTAGCGGTATTTGCAAGCACGGTCAGAATAGAGGCGAATAGATACGGCCCCCGAGGTGTTGGAAAAGCTGTCAATATGCGTAACTTTTTGGATAATGTCGTTCGTTACGCAAAATAAATGGCTTATTAATGAATGAGGGTGAACTAACTACAGGGTTTTCCAATAAGAGGTGTTATTTTGATATTCAATCGTAAAAGATCAATGGTTTCGTTGCTTGTGTGGCACGTAGCGCCGTCTTGTTGAAATTAAACGTTGTCCAGATCAATACCATCCAATTCCGGCCATAAAAAATCATTAATCATCTCTCGATAGCGCAATCCATTCACCGTAACTGTTGCTCCAGCCTCATTTTCGAAAAAGTAAGGTCCAATGACTCCGCCGGACCATAAATCGCACCAAACAGTCACACGTTGAGGATAGAGAGGCTTTTCAACAATAACTCTTGGGTTTTCCGAGCCCCAGATGCGACAATTTTGCTTGTGGACGAAGCCACCGAGGTGGAAATGGGCCTCATCACTGAAGATGATTTGCATTTGATTCACTCAAGTGAATTTTAATTATTTCAATGCGTTGTTGAAGCGTGTATCGTTCCATTTTTATTAATGGCGTAGTTTCTACTTGTCAAATGTCAAAAAATGACAGATTCAAAAGTAACATCTACCGAAATAGCGGGCTATTCAAAATAACACCTCTTATTGGAGACCCTGTATATATCATCCACAGACTCAATTAATTCACCTAAGATGCGATCATTGATTCTGTACCAGCTTACCTCATGTACATTAACTCATTTTAGTGTCAAAAATTCATAGAGAGATGCGCCAGTGTATATCGATTCTGATTTATTGCGTTACCGACATCGGCCTGGACATTATCACGGCAACCGTGTTCGGGAAATTGGTATAATATCATCGGTAGTTACGCCTATCGATCCGCTATTGTAAAGTTATCATTTCACTGTGCTAGACCTCCAGTTTGTTTCTTTGATTCATTTTTGTGTAACTTGGCTCGCATGTGGCTGCCGGTATCTGTTTTTCCTCCTTCATACGGGCTTCTTCAAGACCAGTGTTGGCCAAGTTAGCATATTATATGCTAAATTTGGCATAATTACTCCATGTTTAGCATAATTATTATGCTTTTAGCATATAGCATATTTATCTGGCTTATTTTTACAGAAACACGAAAATAGTAAAAAACCAATTTTTTAACTAACAAAAATGATATCCATTGAAAAACTGGTGTCTCAATGGAGAAACATAGTTCACATTAAATGGGAATAATGAATTCCACTGTAGAGTTTTGGAATGAAGTCAAGCAATATAAGGATGCAGCTAATAATAACCCCTTCGGTGATTTATGTCAGTTTGCAATGTCTATTTTAACATTGCCGCATTTAAACGCGGACATTGAACGTGTATTTAGCCAAATGAGTCTGGTCAAAACAAAACTCCGAAATCGTTTGGCGGTGAGAACCCTGAATGCCATTTTGTACGTGAGATTTGGCCTAAAGAGAGCAGGAAAGTGTTGTTATTCTTACACTGTTCCTGATGAAGTACTACGCTGCATTGGGACCAAAGAAAGTTACGACTCCGTCTCTCAGCCTTCCACATCAGCTGCTATTAATGAAGAAGAAGAAGATGAAGATATTGATTTTTATTTCACTGATTTTATTTCTGAGTTAAATTTATGTTAGCTTTTTTGGCATTTTTTAAAGTAATTTAGCATTTTTCTGGCATATTTTTGCCATCACTCTATTTCTCAACAAATACTAAGTTAAATTTATGTTGGCTTTTTTTTGGCATTTTTTAAAGGAACTTAGCATATTTCTGGCATATTTTTCCCATCACTCTAGCATATTTTGAAGTAATTGAGTTGGCAACACTGTTCAAGACCCGTATTAATAAATCCCTTCCCACTCCTACAGCCCTTACCTTAATCCGGCTCATAACGCTGCCCAACCGATATCGATATAATTCCCCTGTCATTATACTACAGTCACATAAAAAATAATAATTAGCGCAAGCAATGCATAGAACTCACCCAGCATACTGGAATCCCACGGGCGCCTTCTTGAGCCGGCTGCACAGGATGATGTCGGTGAGGGGGGCCTCGGGCTTGGTGGGTGCCGGGGGCGCCAGCAGGTAGCAGAGCTGCCGCTTGCGCCAAGCGCGCGCGCCCCCGTCCGCCGTCACGGGCAGGGAGCTGTACCCGGCGGGGGGCGGCTCGGACGACGAGATGACGCGCAGGGCGGACACGGTGCGTCCCGCCATACCTGAAATATAATTCATAATCATTAGACTATTTAGCAGGGAAGTATTGAAATAAAGGTAAATACATAGAAAAGCAGGAAATACTTAATCAATGAGAAACAATTATTTCAGTAATCGAAAATGATGAACCAAATTAAATCTTTTCTTCACACAATGTTTTGACATAATGATGTTAAAATAGTTTTCTAGGCAAGTTTATTTTTTTATTTTTGAATTAACCCCAAACTAAGAAACTATTTTGGGTTCCTAGGTTCGGATTTTGGGTTAAATAAGAGAAGAAAAGAAACTAACCGTAAAATTTTCACATCAATAAATAACAATTGCCGTCAAATTAACAATAACTACATATTAAAAACATTATTTTCCATTTCCGAAAACTGTAATAGTTTCTTCTCATTATTATCTAACTGGTACAAAACGTTTTTTTTTCCATTTTTCTGTATATTTAATCAAATGCATTACCAAAACTGTACCGATATTGTAGCTTTGATTCGTATACAAATACACTTAATTTTAATGTAACTGCGTACTCCACAGGCTCTTCCGTCTTATTCAAAGTGTGAATCCATGCAAAACAAATTGTAAACAAAATTCTTGCTTGAACAGACTATGTAATAATTACAATAATAACAATTTTATCAAAACAAATATCATGTAAAAATAATACGTAACAAACTAATAATCAATTGTAAGTATTTTTTTTATTATTTTATCAAAAGTGGACAGTTTCAATTGCGAGTTGAATAAATACACAAAAGTGCATAAAATAACGTATTTCTGAAATTTCAAGGTTAACTTTTCTATTTTAAATTTAATTTGTTTTATGTACATCCTCCTGTCTTCTTATTGTTTTATGTACATCCTCCTGTCTTCTTGTTGTTTTATGTACACCCTCCTGTCTTCTAATTGTTTTATGTATATCCTCCTATGTTCTTATTGTTTTATGTACATCATCCTGTCTTCTTGTTGTTTTATGTACATCTTCCTGTATTCTTATTGTTTTATGTACATCCTCCTGTCTTCTTGTTGTTTTATGTACACCCTCCTGTCTTCTTGTTGTTTTATGTATATCCTCCTGTCTTCTTATTACATATTTATATTATGCATTTTGTTTTACATCATTTTGCTTTGGTCTCATAGAAATCGCTGTATCTCCCTTACTGTCATGGTGAGAAATATTAACTAAACTGTGTTAGAAAGAGAAAACACCGAGCTTTACATTCAAGTAGAAGTTAACCACAGAATATTAAAAGATGAACAACTCTATGAAACCAAAGGTTCAGACCGCAATTTGAGAAAATTTTATGAAACTTTGTGAATTTTTTATTAATTATTTTTATATGAAACGACAAAAAAAGGTGGCAGTAATGTTTATAATACAATAGAGGTCAAAAGTCTGCAATAGAGGTCATCATTAAGCCCATAATCATGTTTTATTTAAGACCCCGCGTACCCAATTTTTACCGATTTATAACAAGTTTTTAAGTTCCAAAAAAAAATTATTTTTGAAGATAATATCTAAACTGAATATATCTGAACTGTTTATGACAATCAGAAATATTTTACGTAAAAAAGAATTGAAACTCATCTATGATGCTATGTGTGGGTCACTTCTAGACTTAGTGCAAAAACTGTTTTGGACAAATTAGCAAAAGCTCAAAAATCACTACTAAGGGTAATCCTCAAAAAACCATTTAGATATCCTAGCGATGCACTATTTGAAGAATTCCGAGTTCTGGATGTTAGACAACTATACATGAGAAAATTAATTTTAAACACCCATCAAAAACGCCACCTCTACCCATCTATTAACCACTCTCACGACACCCGCCACTCACGGAGAAATCCAATTGTCCCACTCACAACTAAAACATCTCTCGCTCAAAGACACTTCTCATTCTTAGGTCCAAAACTATACAACTTCATGCCTGATGCTTGGAAAAAGGAAAACACAGCTATTCTTCATAAATTGACCACTAATTGGTTTCATCAATTAGGTAGAAAGGAGAGTGTACTTTTAATACACAAAAAATGAAATCAAACTCAAACCAAAAACCACAACAAAAACTCCAACAAAACAGTAAAGATACCTTTATGTTTATTTTTCGGAATGACTTTATTGAGTAAAACCTCAAATTTTAATATTTAAATATTGAAGACAATATTAGTGATTTCTAAACGAAAATCTGAAACAGAAAAATCAGAAAAGGAAACGGTCACATCTGGGACTCGAACCCAGGACCCTTGTCTTTCCGTGACAGTGCTCTACTCAGTTGGTAGAGCACTGTCACGGAAAGACAAGGGTCCTGGGTTCGAGTCCCAGATGTGACCGTTTCCTTTTCTGATTTTTCTGTTTCAGATTTTCGTTTAGAAATCACTAATATTGTCTTCAATATTTATACCTTTATGTTATAATCTTTATCATTATATTATGTATATATGTACCTACCTAATACTTTTAAATTAGAATGCTACCCAAGCAGCAGTTAATCTTATGTTTAATGTAATATTTTATTTTATGGTATTTCTTCTCTTTGTTATTCATATTTATACAAACATGTTAGTAGGCTTAGGCACCAGTTAAAAGTACAAATACCTATTATTTCATTATTATTTTAATACTATACTTATCAAACAACTTATCAAAATGTTAATACTCATCCTAATTTGACTGTCCTAAAACGGGAATCCTCCTAGTTGGGCAGTCAAAACATTTCTTAAATAATGTATATAAATGTATAATCTTTTACTAAATAAAAAAAAAAAACTCTTTATTATGCCGAAACGTTAATTATATGAAATTACCTCGATAGAAAAAAATAAGCCCAGCAAAGTAAGCTCCGAAAATTATTAAAAACACGTTTTGTTCTGTTATTTAATATGTTATAGGGATGAAAAGTCTTGTTTTATTAAATATTTTCACAATTTTAGCTAAATTATTATGGTGTATTTAATATTAGCGCGCTCCCTCTAACATTCTTATTTACATATCTCCCTTTCAAAACATCTTTGAACGTTTACTACCGGGCCTTAATGAAGATCTAAATATATAAATGTTTCAATATTAAAACAGGTACCAGAAACGAGCCTCGTGGAACTCCAAAAAAAACATTTTGACTTTTTTTATTTTTTATAGTGAATACCTCACAAGAGTCCCAACTGCTCCCGTCTGGAGCCAGTGAGACTATGGCATCCCCGATTGGGGGATGTTGTGAGGCTGAAGGTAAGTGGGGAAGGGAAAGAGGAAGGTGGGGAAGTACCTGGCTATTCAGATCTAGTCACTAAACACGGCTAAAGCCATTTGGAGCAACGTTTCAATTCTGAATGGTGGTCTTACACCAGGGCGATACTGGTAGTATCTTCCACTCTGGAACGTGCCGCAAATATACTATATATTATTTTAATTAATTAATTGTGAAATAACACAAATTAATCAAATAAAATTTATTTGCGCACGCCGGGTTCGAACCCGCGACCTTCGGAATGGCAGTCCAATGCGTTACCACTGGACTATGCCGGCCTATACTATAAAAATAGAAAAAAAATTATAGTGATTGGCAACAGTCGATGTTTGAATAAGTGTCGAAATCAGTTCAATAGTGAACCAGATAGACAAACTTTCAAGGTCAAATCGACAAGCGACGGAGGAATTTGTGTAAAAAAGTAAGAACACCGCAAAGTGAAATGTCCAAATCAACTTTGAGTGGGCGATCATTGCGGGAAAAATACCAGCATACAACATTTATACAAGGTGGCACAGACGTTCAGATTTAAGCTGGGATTTATCAATTTATTTTTCTGTTTAAGCCTTCTGCTGTTTGATATCACTAAATGTGTATTAACAAGGCTTCGCATTGCGTAATGTCACCGTGGTTATATAACTTACTAACTGACGGGGGTTATCCTTATGAGATAGGCATATAAAATCGCAGATTTCTCTGTGGGCCTTTTCAAGATATACAATTCGGTAGTACTTTATTTTGATATATATCATAAGGTTTAGCCAGCGTTAGCAATGTAGTGCTCGAAAAAATACTTTTACGACTTGATAATAAAACATCGACTTTTCCCTATTTTCTATAAACATAATATGCATGTATTATATGAGTATTTCTCAAAAAAAGTGTACATTTTGGAAAAATAAAGTGTGCCTACAAACAGTTCAAAAATTTCACATGTTTTTAATAAATCTTACAAAAAAAATATGCACCATTTTGTAGAATAAATATTAGGCTTTAAAATATCGAAAAATAAACATTACAATCGTATTAAATCGCAAATATTTTAATTTTTTAAAAAATATCGATTTTTACCTTCCATACAAAATAAAATTGCCACCCTACCCACCTCATTTGTTTATACTTCATAAAATGCGATAATAACGTTATAATATGTGATTTTTTGTAAGTTTTAGGGTCTTAATTAAATGTAGTTTCTGTAAAAAGGTAATTTTTTATGGGGTTTCATAATAAATTAATAATTTATGCGCAAAAAACAAAGTGAGACATCATCATTTACTTTTTAGTAACTACTCTTTAGTTACGCTTTATTAGCACTTCCACCGTAATTTTCTAACCCATTCGTAAAATTTAACATGGGCAACACTAGCTTCTTTCTGATTAATTGTTGGTCTCACTTCTCCGCCATAACATTAATTGTTAAAATCAGTAACAACGTGTTTCTTTAGTGGGACCACTATTTCGTAACAGGAAATATTTTAGCCTTTTTTCACAAAACGGTAAGTCTTTTTCTACTCATCTTTTTGTAACATGTGCGGTACGAACATTGCTAAGCTTACATATTAACACTTTTAAATTTGATCAAACCATTGACTTTTTATAACATAAATTCTTATTACAATTTCGTAACATTTGTTATGAATTTCGTAACGTAACGAAAAAGTTCAATGTAAAGCTGAGTGTACACAGTTACAACGTGATTAAGAAAAGTAAGTATATTGTAAGTGTGTCTAGCATTTTTATGAAAGTCTTATGTAAGTTTAGTAATAATGTAATATAATATGCACAATGCACAAATATACATATGTATTTAGATATAATAAAAAAAAAAAAAAAATTATTATACCATAGAGCAGATCTGTTGATGGCGCTGGAAAGTAGGTAGGTTGTAATACATAAGATGCGCTGGAAATTCCTGATGGTCAATGGCAGAGCAGGTGTCGTCGTACTTGTATGTTTTATCATCGCGATTATATGGCATTATACATAATGACAAGTACTTGAAGATCTAGCTGAGCCTGCCAATACTGGTTTTATTTTAAATAAGCTTGAGGCACTCATACACACTATCCGTTCTACAGGCGCTCTATACAATATTTATAAGTGCCTTAAGTTTTTTATAAAAGCTTATTTAAATATAAATTTATCTTTATTTACTCTTATAAAACCATAACTACAGCATAACGTGACTTAGATAGGCTCTGCAACTACTGCACAGCTAATTATTTGGACCTCAATGTTTCAAAATGCCACACTATGTCCTTCACCAGAAACAAGCATATAATTAACTTTCCCTATTCACTCCGCGATGAACCCGTGATCTCAAAAACCGAATGTAAGGACCTTGGAGTCTACGTAGATAGTAAACTTATATTTAATACGCACATTTCGTCAATCACTGCTAGATCTTACAAAATGTTAGGTTTCATACTGCGTCTGAGTAAATTATTTAAAAATCCACGTACGCTAGTAATGCTTTATTCCTCACTAGTCAGAAGTACACTGGAATATGCATCGCCTGTCTGGAATCCCAAATACACTTACTATGTCAATAATATAGAGCGCATACAAAATAAATTTATTAAGTACCTAGGTTATAAATACAACAATAATTATATCTGCACTCTCCAATCCCTGAAATCCAGGCGAACGGTAGCTGACATGACATTTCTCCATAAAATAATACACAACGAAATAGACTGCTCAGAACTTCTATCTCAAATAAATTTTAACACCCCATCTAAAAGAACTCGACACACCAACCTTTTTTACACAACTAGTAATAATACAAACGCTGCAGCCAATTCCCCTATTTCTCGTATCCTTCAAACATTCAACTCAATTCAAACAAGCACAAGTACCGATATATTTTTTGATTCTCTCCCTCTATTTAAGAAAAACTTTTTTAGCACACTAAATTCGCCAACATAACACATACAACCACACACAGACACACACGCACACGTACACACACACAAACACTCACACACACCTCTCTCCTTCCCCAGCACACTAATTAACTTAACTTGAAAATGTAACTTAACCGTAAATGTATAATATACCTCCTATGTATATATGTCAGCGACATGTCATTGGTACCAATTATTATACTAACTTTTATAACTTTGTAACTATTGTCATCTATGTAATTATGTACTGTTTGTTTCTGCAATAAACAAAAATAAAATAAAAATAAATAAATAAATAACTTTTTTTTAGGAATGCCCCCAAAAACCAATGCCGAAAGGCAAAAAGCTTACAGAGAAAGACTGAAAAAGGAAAAGCCAAATAAATATGAGGAAATCCGAATTAAGCTTTTAACAAAAGTTATAGAAAATATCAAAAATAAAAAAGAAATTCTTACAGAAGAAGAAAAAGAAGAGCTACGAGCAAAATGGAGACAAGCCAATGATAAAAGAGCTGAAAGAAAGAAAAAGGCTAATCCAACGACACAAGACAATAATACATTTGAACGTAGAAAAAATAATAATAAAATCCTAAAATATACATACAAAAAAGAAAGTGGTTTGTAAGGGCCTTATCTCTAAATCTCTATCACTAAATGACTATATTCATGCGCCAAAGCGGAGTGATAAACCAAAGACTGAAAAACTGACCAAATGTGTCTCGGAAAGATTTCAATTATTATAAAGATGAGGAAGAAATTTATAAAACGCTAATGGATAGTGATTCAAACTAAATAATTGTATGTTATTAAATTTTTAATAGTTTAAACAGTGCCTCTTCTTTAATTTCTTAAGATTTGTTGCATATTGTGTTAGGTACTTCTATTTGGGAGCTGATAATTTGATTAAAAAACATTTATTTATACTCCCTTGTTTTTTTTTAAACCCCTTTGGTATAACAAAATACAAATATTTGGGTCGTGAGTTTATGTATGTTTGTAGTATGTACAATAAATAAAAAAAGTAAAGGATAATTACTTACATTTAAAAAAGACGACAACTAATTAAATTTAATAAATAATAAGAAAAAGTAAAATAAAATTTGCCATTGTGTAAACAAGCCTTATGTTTACTATTTAGTTACGTCTTATGACTATTTCGTAACACTATTTCGTAACTAAATTTTCGTTACGTACATTTATTTTGAGAAATACTCATATATATATAAACCTTCCGGAAGAAATTCTCTAAAGGATAGTGAAAACCTTATCAAAATCCGTTGCGTAGTTTAGAAGAACTAAGCGAATACAGATAGCGACTTTATTTTACACTATTGAAATATATTGCCTGTTGTATGCCAATGATGTTGTGTTTAATACTAACAGTAAGGAAGATCTATAGTCTCTCGTGTTTAGGATGAACAACAAAGTGTGTATGCCGATTGAGTTAATTATGAATGTAAGCAAGTCCAGTCGCGGTATTTGAAAGAGAGACTACATTATATATATACAATATAGTTGTGAACGATGAATACTTGGAGCAAGTGAATGAGTTTGTGTGTTTGGAAGTATGTTTACGAGAGATTGAAAGACTGATAGGGTCATTGGAAAATGGGTGAATGCAGGAAACTCCATTAATGGAGGATTAAACCAGTCCACGATGGAGTTCTGGTACCTACCTTGACGTGTCGCAGTGAGGCATGGAACTGGCAGAAAAAGGATGAAAGTAGACTGAGTGCTGTAGAAATTAAATCACAGGCAGCATATTTCCAAATCCCATTTCAGGCAAGTTGACGACTGTATTATTTTAGATTTTTGTTTGTGCAAAATCATTTACAAAGCTTATACCATTTTAGTCGTCGTAGCGACTGTAAAAATAGTTTAATAATTGTCTGTGCAAACCTAACCTTACTTACAGACTGCGCCAGACTAGACCTAACCTAACATATAGACTGCATTATACTAGACTTTGCTATCATAACGTATAAAAGCTTCTCAATTACAGTCGTCACCCAATGACTGAAATGTTATAGGCTTTGTATATGAATTTGCACAAACAAATGCTACTTAATTAAAGTCGTCACCATCCATGGCTGAAAATTTATAGGCTTTGTAAATGAATTTGCACAAACAAAAGCTACTCAATTACAGTCGTCACCTCATGACTGAAATGTTATAACCTTTGTAAATGAAGTTGCACAAACAAATGCTACTTAATTACAGTCGTCACAATCCATGGCTGAAATGTTATAGGCTTTGTAAATGAATATGCACAAACAAAAGCTACCCAATTACAGTCGTCACCATGACTGAAATGTTATAGCTTTTGTAAATGAATTTGCACAAACAAAAGCTACTCAATTACAGTCGTCACCATCCATGACTGAAATCTTATAGGCTTTGTAAAAGAATCTACACAAACAAAAGCTACTCGGTTAGACTTCACTGTACCCGAAAAGGTATAGAGTTTGTAAAAACGTTATCTGGCAGCATTGGTAAAGTAAACATTAGGCAATAGCCAGTAAGTATTTTTCGGTACACACTATAATTTCTAGTGAGTGTACCACTTGGCATAGATAGATATTACAGAGGTTGGTGGTAAAACCGCAAGTCAATGAATCAGCACCGATTTCTTTAGACCCGATGAATGACCAGTGGTATTGCCCGATAGGCCAGATAATGGATGTGCACATATCTTACGACTTATTTATAGAGCAAACCGGCTTTTCAAAAACCCAATGACGTACAGCAATAAGTTTTAGTGTAAATATATTCTTGTCAACGCCGGGCGTCGAGGAACCGGTTGCTAAAACGTAATATAATTATGCTTCCATGCATCACGTCTAAAGAAATTGTTGAATAATATAAAACTGAAGAGGTAATTGAATGAATCACAAATGGCGTGGAAAAAATTGATTCATCACGCAGGATTCTTATATACTGGCTAGCTGTACCCCGCCACGCGTTGCTGTAACTCAGTCTGTCTGTGCAGATAGAGAAACAATAGCGCGTGTTGCTTTTACGTTCAACAGATGGCGCTGTTTAAAAAAAACATGTTTGTCCAACAGATGGTAATTTTTTTCACAATATACACGCGTAATCGAATGCAAAATTGTGTCAAAATTTCAAAGCAAGCAGAACTTACGGAGATTTAAAATTTTTAACAAACGAACATTTCACAATCTCAACATTCCTCCTTTCCATCTTGCCTTCAGCACCACTAAATAAAAATATAAATAAAAAACACCGCGATTATTATTATATTAGATAGGTACCTACTTTATCGCTTGTCTGAATTTTTCACACAATCAGTTCCAATTTTGAAAATGATACTTTCAATTCAAATCAATTTTGAGTTCATTGAACACAAAATCCACGCAGGATTAACGCACAACACAGACAACCTAAATTAGTATGTTTGATAAAAATCAGTTCCAATTTTTAAAATTACAAAAAAAGTAATTTTCAGGGAAAATATTATATTATAGGTAGGTACCTACCTACTTTATAGCTTGCCTGAATTCTTGACACAATCAGTTTCAATTTTAAAATGATACTTAAATTCAAAGCAAATTTTAGTTCACTGTGCCGGATTTAACGCACAACACAGACAACCTAAAATAGTTTGTTTGATAACAATCAGTTCCAATTTTGAAATGATACTTAAATTCAAAGCAAATTAGAGTTCACTGAGCCGGATTTAACGCACAACACAGACAACCGAAAATAGTTTTATTTGATAACAATCAGTTCCAATTTTGAACTGATACTTAAATTCAAATCAAATTTGAGTTCACTGTGCCGGATTTAACGCACAACACAGACAACCGAAAATAGTTTTATTTGATAACAATCAGTTCCAATTTTGAACTGATACTTAAATTCAAATCAAATTTGAGTTCACTGTGCCGGATTTAACGCACAACACAGACAACCTAAAATAGTTTTATTTGATAACAATCAGTTCCAATTTTGAAACGTAAATAAAAATAAATTTTAGGAATAAATATTACACTATAGGTAGGTATGGTATGGTAGGTATTACCTACAATGTCGCTAGTCTAAATTCTTAAATAATCAGTTCCAATTTTGAAAATGACAATTAAAATCAAAGCAAATTTGAGATCATTGAACCAGATTTCACGCAGGACTAACGCACATCACGGACAATCGAAAGTAGTATGTGTGGTGATAAATTATGACGAAAATAAAAACTGAAAAATTCATCACTAAAAAAAACGTTAAGGCGAAGCTTAATGCTAAATCACTATTTTGATTAATATTTATAACGAATTGGTCTACATTATGAATATCAAAACATATGCTTTAGATAAATTGAAGGTTTTCCTATCGTTTCGCTTGAGTAGAATACAAATTAAAAAAAATACTCAATTAAAAATATAAATGTGAACTATGCACTTGAAAAAATAATTTTTCAATAGAAATGTATGAACGCGTTAAGGAAACAACTTAAAAAAATACAGTGTTATAGCTAAGATTATCTGTGACAATTTCACTTGATTAACTTTTTTGTTTTCTTATAAAATTATTTACAAAATAAATAAAAACCAGTTTTGTGCTTGAAATCGAACGTTTCTAGACTCCGTTTGCCAAGCGATTTGAATGCCTATTACCTACAATATAAGGTATACCAAGAATATACACATTTTTGGCTTGGAGCTTCCTCTTAAGTTACAATTCTCCCCTAATGGGTCGGCTAATTGGCCATTGTTTTTAAGTGGCAATTTGTGTACATTATTAGATGTTAGCCCCCTCTCAAGTCAATGGCACCACCGAAATTAGCAGGTGCTACCAGCGTTACGAAACAATCAACTCCTAAAGTAACATTAACAGTTATTATTATTATTTATTTTTATTTTTTTATTATAACAATTACATAATATAATTACACAATATAGTACGGTTATTAATTACATAATATTAGTATTTGATGTACCCCCATAAATAAGCAGGGCTTGTGTGTATGGGGGTGTTGTTATATTAGTTTATATTTGGTACGATTCAGTTCAACTGTTCGGAATACTTTTTAAGGTAACTTTTGAATTCGTTTATATTTGCATTCATGTTTCTAATTTTTTCTGATAATGAGTTAAAAAATTTAACTCCGAGATATTCATGGTTGAACTGTCCTATTGTTTTTTTACAATATTTTTTATTATGTTTGGTATTTTACGTTACCATGGATTTTGGAAAACTAAGAAAAAAATCGCCAACGTAGGTATATAATATTTTTAATTAAATTACATAATATTTATGTATGCTGATGATGCGGTGCTGATTGCTAACTGGATGGAAGATCTACAGTCTCTCGTGTCTAGGATGAACCAAGTATGTATGAAGAATGAGTTGATGATGAATGTAAGTAAGTCTAAAGTAATGGTGTTTGAAAGAGAGAGTACGAAAACAGTGTGCAATATAGCTGTGAATGAGGAATACTTGGAGCAGGTGGATGAGTTTGTGTATTTAGGAAGTATGTTCTAGAGAGATAGAAAGGCTGACAGAGATATTGAAAGAAGGGTAAATGCAGGTAACTCCATTAATGGAGGACTGAACGCAGTTGGCGCAAACAAAAAATTATACAAAGCAGTCCACAATGGAATACTGGTACCTACCCTGATGTACGGAATTGAGGCATGGAAAAGGCAGAGAAATGATGAAAGTAGACTGAATGCTATAGAAATGAGATCCCTGAGGCGTACGTGTGCTAAAACGATGTATGATCGTGTGAGAAATGTGGAGATCCGCAAAGAGTGCAAGGCTGATGTAAACGTAATGAGTAAGATCAAGAAAGGGACGCTTAGATGGTTTGTGCATGTAGAGCGAATGAGCGAAGAAAAGAGTGTAAGGAGAACATATGAATGGTAGCAGAAGTCGGGGACGCTCGAGGAAGACATGGCACGATCAAGTGAATCAGATACTTGAGTCGGGCCATGTCAAGAGTCAGAATAATAAAAGAGTATGTATGAGACGATGTATGAATGTGAATGAGGCAAGGAGTGTGTGCACAAAAAATGAATAAATTTCCTACAAAAATAAAGTTGGTTGTTTACAGGTGAAAAAAATACAATAAACAGTAATTGTTGATTGAGGTACTAGTACACATTGAATTATTTGGCGTGTTGGAAATAAGCCGACGTAGCTCAGTGGTCCAGAGCAACTGACCAGACATCAGAAGGTGCGGGTTCAATTCCCGTCGGTGGCATTTATTTTTACTCTGGAGATATTTTCAATTTGTATTGATATTTCAGGCGACTAATTATTGCTTATAATAATTTGTTATCCTTTGTGCTATGCATAAAAAACCTTGTCTTATAAACATTACAAAGATTTATGGAAAAATGCACATATTGTTCCAATACATAAATCTGGTGATCAGTCTTTTGTGAAAAATTACCGACCAATCAGTATTTTATCATGTTTTGCAAAAGTCTTCGAATCTATAATGTATAATTTCATATTCACACACTTTAAACCACAATTATGCATTAATCAACATGGATTTGTTCCCAACAGATCTATTAATTCTAATCTTCTTGACTTTTGTGATTACGTTTGCAGTGCTTTTAACGAAAGAACTCAAGTAGATACCATTTACACAGATTTTAAAAAGGCATTTGATAAAGTAAACCATTCTATTCTACTACAGAAGCTTGATCGTATAGGTATCCACGGTGATCTATTAAGATGGCTTAAATCTTACTTGGAAAATAGAACACAGTTAGTACTTATAAATGGGTATGAGTCACCTCCCATAATTGTAACCTCAGGTGTACCTCAGGGGTCCAATCTTGGCCCTCTGCTTTTTTTAATCTTTATTAATGACCTTGGCCCCATGTTACGCTGCCATTTTGTTTTATTTGCTGATGATCTCAAGATTTACCGTAAAATTTCCACTGATTCTGATCAAGTTATGCTACAAGAAGATCTTTACACACTATATAGCTGGTGTACTCAAAACGATATGTTTCTAAATATTGATAAATGTTACATTATAACCTTCACTCGTAACAGAAGACGAAAGAATCATGCATATTTCATTAATAATGTTCAATTAAATGCAGTCACCACTATTAGAGATCTAGGAATCACACTTGATTCAAAATTTAAGTTTGATGTACATATCAGTGATATCACGAGTAAATCCTTGAAAATGATTGGTTTTATACATAGAATATCGAAACCATTTAAAAATACCCAATCCATTATAACCTTGTACCACTCGTTGGTCAGAAGCAAATTGGAATATGGTAGTGTTATCTGGAACCCTCACTACTTGAAATATTCAAAAACTATTGAATCTGTACAAAAAAAAATTCTAAGATTGTTATCGTTTAAACATGGACTAAGTTCCGTACTGCAGTCTTATGAGGAACGACTCCAATACTTTAACTTTACGACCCTGGATAAAAGAAGACAATTTGCTGACTTAATATGTCTACACAAAATTATTCATGACAAGCTTGAAGCAACTCAATGTGTGAGCAATATTCTTATTAAAGTTCCCAATAGACGTAATCTAAGGAATCATAATATATTCCATCTAGAATTATTTAAGAACAATATTGCCTACTTCAATCCATTATCTAGAATGTGTCGTCTGTACAATTCTATTGAGTGTAACTACATAGATATATATGCAAATAGTCTCACTTATTTTAAAAAGCAAATTAGCAATAGATTGTGAATGTTTGTTGTTTTTTTTTTATTTACTCTATTTGTTTTCTGTTTTATTTTTGTTTCTCTTGTTTTTTTGGATCATATATTTATCTGTATGTTTTGTTTCTGATATCTCCTTTTTTTGCCTTTGCTCACGTTTTGCTGTTTATATATTTTTTGTTAATACATAGTGTATAATGACACTTAATCTGTGCATGATGTGAACATTTTTAAGTGGACTGTTGACATATACGTTTTTTTTTTTGCAGCGCTTATCTAATGATTTTTTTTCATGTTAATAGTCTGTAAATGTTCCTAAACAATAAATAAATAAATAAACATTAGTTTAACATTAAAAAAATAATAATGCTGTGATGTCATCCGATATTGATTCGTTAAGTTTGCTTTAATTCATTACTGAAAGCAAACGTGAAATTTAAATAGATACAAATGAATTGAATTAAATAAGAAGTATTTTTGAATGATGTAACATTGCCAAATGTGCAAGACAAACGATCACACAATTTATTAGTACCGACTCGCAGTATTTTTTTTATAATCTTATCAGTAATCACATTCACAGGCCACTTTCCCAAGGAGACAATTGCCGCTTTGTTTCCGCGGTTCAATTCACTTTCAAAGGTCTGTTAGAAAATTACATATTACCGCGAATCGAGATGGTGATGTAATCAATAATAATGATTGTTCATTGACAAAACTGTACGTTGCAGGCTAGATTACAGTGTGTATACATAGTTAGTGTCTAGACTTCTAGACGTAGATTACCTCCAGCTTCCATAATGGAAGGTATGGTAAATAATTTACAAGCGGTAAACTGGTCAATCTACATCACATAGAGAACCCAAAATTTTTTTGATTTACTTTTGTAAAATGGGGTTTATAGACGCTATTTTAAACTATATTACTTTTGTATTTATCCGCTGAGGTATATGCAGGGTTTTCCAATAAGAGGTGTTATTTTGAATAGCCCGCTATTTCGGTAGATGTTACTTTTGAAGCTGTCATTTTTTGACATTTGACAAATAGAAACTACGCCATTAATAAAAATGGAATACGATACACGCTTCAACAACGCATTGAAATTATTAAAATTCACTTGAGTGAATCAAATGCAAATCATCTTGAGTGATGAGGCTCATTTCCACCTCGGTGGCTTCGTCAACAAGCCAAATTGTCGCATCTGGGGCTCGGAAAACCCAAGAGTTATCGTTGAAAAGTCTCACTATCCTCAACGTGTGGCTGTTTGGTGCGGTTTATGGTCCGGCAGAGTCATTGGACCTTACTTTTTCGAAAATGAGGCTGGAGCAACAGTTACGGTGAATGGATTGCGCTATGAGAGATGATTAATCGTTTTTTTATGGCCGGAATTGGATGGTATTGATCTGGACAACGTTTACTTTCAACAAGACGGCGCTACGTGCCACACAAGCAACGCAATCATTGATCTTTTACGATTGAATATCAAAATAACACCTCTTATTGGAAAACCCTGTAGATAAAGCCGACTTTGGCGTTCGAAGTATGGGCCACGCATATCGGATCATTGTCCGATGTGATATATCTCGGGCACAGTCGGCAACAGATCTCCGGCGATAACTTCAAAATGCCGACATGCAAGCTGAGCTATTGTACAAGTGATACTGGAAAATATAAGGAAAGCTATGGTATAACCTTTCATAGGTATCAGTGTCAATTAAAAAGGACGGAAGGATTCGGGAGACATCGTGACAACGTTTTACACGCAACAACTTTGATTGATTTAAAAGGTTTTTTTAATGCCATTGTTTACTTTAAAATGTTGTTATTTCATGTTATCACTCGATTATATCTTTTGTGATTCACCAGGATTTTTTGACCTAAAATTAGTTTCACTTTTAATATACTTTACAGTGTTATTTTTTTCTTCTTGTTTTGCACTTATTAGATTCGGAACATATAAATAGATGTGGTATATACCATAGATTGGTTCGTGTGTACATGTAAAGGATGTTAACAAAAAAAAATCCCGCTATCCAAGTTTAATTATTTTGTTTCAAATCATATTACTGAAATGAACCTAACTTAGTATTGACATATAATAAAAAAGAAAAACTACTATTAATTTTTTACGAATTACGTTATTTTTATGCATCCAAACATTGAAAAATGCAATATCTCAAAATATTTTTTGTCAGTTAACATGGTCTACACCCGAGCAGCTCAATTATATATTGTCAGTTAACATGGTCTACACCCGAGCAGCTCAATTATATATTGTCAGTTAACATGGTCTACACCCGAGCGGCTCAGTTATATATTGTCAGTTAACATAATCTACCCTCGAGCAGCTCAATTATATATTGTCAGTTAACATAATCTACCCTCGAGCAGCTCAATTATATATTATCAGTTAACATTGTTTACACCCGAGCAGTTCAATTATAGAATGGTCAGTTAACATAGTCTACAACCGTGCAGCTCAATTATATCAACAACAAACAAATCATTTAAATTTAATTGTATTACCTACAGCAGATTTCCCGATTAGCATTAGCTTAGCTTTTAACAATTAGGTTAGGGTAATGTAAATTAAACTAGTATTCACAAAATCATTTCTTTTAACCAGTAGTTATTACACGGTACAATATTCTATAGTATTTTTTTCTTATTGAAAAACAAGAAACAATCAATATGGTGTCTTCTTTAATATTCATACGATTCAATTCAATTCAAGTAGTATAATTCACAGTAAGAATCGTGGATCCTTATCAGGCACAAGAGCACTTCTTTTCTGACAAGGTATGCATGACTAATAATGCCATGAATTATAATAATTTTATAAAATGCTTTTTTTTAGATTCTATTATGCATGTATTTATAATAACTACACACAGGAGGCCCTCAGAGCAACTTTGGAGATCAGGAAGGGAAGAAGCTGAGGGATGGATAGGAATCTGGTGGTCAGTGCGTCCAGCAGAATAGCGGTGGTCATTTCATTGACTGGTGGCTCCGAGTGAGGTGGTGGACGTTTATTTTCAGATGTGTTTCAGGATCTGTTGCTATATCACTATGTTCTCTTGATTAATTACATATAGCATATCATTTGATAGAGTAATTGTGATGTAAAGATTTTTAAGTGTGTTGGCGACACGGTATCACAGCAGAATCCAGAGGGAGGGATTCAGAAGGAATCCCAATGCGGCGCTAGGCATTAGGGTTGAGAGTCCTACTGGTGAAATCAAAGTGTATCGAACGTCCGCAAAGTGTATCAAACGTCCGCAAAGTGTATCAAACGTCCACGCGTTGGTGGGCAGACGTATCCGCAAAGTGTATCAAAGGTCCACGCGTTGGTGGATAGACGTATCCGCAAAGTGTATCGAACGACCGCAAAGTGTATCGGACGTCCGCGCGTTGGTGGGCAGACGTATCCGCCAAGTGTATCAAACGTCCACGCATTGGTGGGCAGACGTATCCGCAAAGTGTATCAAACGACCGCAAAGTGTATTGAACGTCCGCAAAGTGTATCAAACGTCCACGCGTTGGTGGGCAGACGTATCCGCAAAGTGTATCGAACGTCCGCAAAGTGTATCGAACGTGCGCGCGTTGGTCGGCAGACGTATCCGCAAAGTGTATCAAACGTCCGCAAAGTGTATCAAACGTCCGCAAAGTGTATCAAACGTCCGCGCGTTGGTGGGCAGACGTATCGGCAAAGTGTATCAAACGTCCGCGCGTCGGTGGGCAGACGTATCCGCAAAGTGTATCAAACGTCCGCGCGTTGGTGGGCAGACGTATCCGCAAAGTGTATCAAACGTCCGCAAAGTGTATCAAACGTCCACGCGTTGGTGGGCAGACGTATCCGCAAAGTGTATCAAACGTCCACGCGTTGGTGGGCAGACGTATCCGCAAAGTGTATCGAACGTCCGCAAAGTGTATCGAACGTGCGCGCGTTGGTGGGCAGACGTATCCGCCAAGTGTATCAAATATCCGCAAAGTGTATCAAACGACCGCAAAGTGTATCGAACGTCCGAAAAGTGTATCAAACGTCCGCAAAGTGTATCAAACGTCCGCGCGTTGGTGAGCAGACGTATCCGCAAAGTGTATCAAACGTCCGCAAAGTGTATCGAACGTCCGCGCGTTGGTGGGCAGACGTATCCGCAAAGTGTATCAAACGTCCGCAAAGTGTATCAAACGTCCGCAAAGTGTATCAAACGTCCGCGCGTTGGTGGGCAGACGTATCCGCAACCAAGACCTGGACAAATCTCACCACATGTACCAGGGCAGTCCTGGTAAATCACCAAGCATGGTCACAACCAACTATCAGAAACACGCACTAACCAATATGATGCATGATCTGGGCAACAAGCCTGAGGGTACTATTGATATATTTATAGAATTAAGCGTAATCTGTACCAGCACTTTGTTGAATCCTACAAATTATAGTAGCCTTGGTAATGTAGTTTTAGTGATTTGTCTAGTATGTAGTATTGTTATAGTTTCTATATTATTTTATGTTACTGTTACATGTTTTACTAATATTGTTTTATATATTCAGTTTATCGTTTACTGTTATATCATACTTTATAATTTTTGATAGCTCACTATGTATATATTTTTTTTAAATGTACGTAAACCGGCTGGGCGTAAAATCAAATAAAATAAAATAAAAAAGTGAACCACGTGGGATGATCCACGAGGATATAAAAATAGTATTGCTAATTTATTTCAAATTATTGGAAATCTGGTTAAAAACGGGATTGCAGGCCTTTAACGAATGAATTAACATGATTCCCGGTAAACTTTTAGTAAATCTCGTTAACAACTTAGCAATACTCGTTTTTCTCGGTGCATGCAGAGGTGTTCTAATAAATTATTGCTGGGGCGACGGTACCAAAACTCACGGTACAGCAAAATTACTTTGCGGGAAGAAAACAGTTGAGCTGACCTATTAAATCTAGACAGAAAAAGCTGTGCAAATTTCACGACGCCTGATCTTTCCTGACACCTGAAGATATTTGCTGCTGCGAATGTAATGGTGCGTATTGCCTATACACATGAGCGAATTTGCTCGAGCCGAGCCACGAAATATGAGAATGGAACGAAGTAACCGCAAACGGTGCGAAAAGCCGGTTGCTCATATTATTTCATGTGTATACGCAGCATTATTTATTTATTTAAATACAAACGGCACGACATGTGCCATTAACATAAATATAAACTTAACAGTACAAGGTATAAAATATACCGCATAAAGTTTAAAGTATAATATACGGTATAAAGTGTAAAGGTTAAATATAAAGTTAAGTATTAAGTATAATATACGGTATAAAGTGTAAAGGTTAAATTTAAAGTTAAGTATAAAGTTTAATATACGGTATAAAGTAAGGAATATAAAATTAAGTATAATTTACGGTGTAAATTTAAGTTAATTATAAAGAATAAATTATAAAAAAGTAGTACAAAAGCTTAAAAAATAAAATCAAGATATTGTTAAAAATGACTTAGAAGAATTATTTGTCAACTATGCTAAACATAAATGATTGTCATTTATCAAAGTAACGATAATGTAAACAACAATGTATGCTTAATTACTTATCTTTTGATTCTTGCATACGCAATAATATATATTTTTATGCATCTTTTATATGATAACAGACTTCCTTCATCATTGATATCTAAGTGATGTAGCGCGCGGCATATCGACCGACGCACGAATCCGAATACTTTCTCCCTCACACGCATAGCGCCGTCTCGCTCGGCCAATCGCAGCCGATTCCCCGTACAGGAAGACACCCCATTGGCCGAGCTACCCCCACCCCTCCGTCAGCGGCCGGTACTGACCGGCCAAAGGGTATATAACGCCGTGCAGCCCATTTGGAAGGCAGAGCACCCAGTCTCCTGGTTAACTAAGCAACAGAATCCTAGTGGTCATTGCCCAGTTAAACACTCCCCAGTACCAAGTCGAGAGAGCCCTCCGGGTCCTCCTTGGGAATTCAAGTAACAGCTCCCTCGGGGACATTACTTAATCTCCACCCAACTAAGAGACCCCCCGGGTCCTCTGTTGCGGCTATTACGCTGTGCTTAAGTGATATTTGAGAACTTTAAGTGATCATTGTTTTTACCATAAGCTGTGAACCCTTTATGTAAGATAAATAAACTGACCGACGATAAAAGCTATTTTTCTTACAAACACCCTGACACAGTGGCGCAGGTAGAGATAGAGAAAATGCTCCAGGAAGGGATCATAGAAGAGTGTGAATCCCCATGGGCCGCACCAGTCGTGCTCGTGCCCAAACCTGATGGTAGCCTGCGCTTTTGCGTGGACTATAGGCAGCTGAACGCCGCTACCACGCCGGACCATTATCCACTACCTCGGATGGACGACCTCCTCCATGCAGCGAAGAGGACGGCGTTCATGTCCACCATGGACCTCCATGCGGGATACTGGCAGATCAGTGTGCACGACAAGGATCGAGACAAGACCGCGTTCATCACGCCGTTTGGGACATACCGATTTAATCGTATGGCCTTCGGTCTTCGGAATGCACCCTCCACCTTCCAGCGTCTGATAGACCGGCTGCGCGCTGGATTAGGCGACCTGAACCTGCTAGCCTACCTAGATGACCTCATCCTGCTATCCGCAACATTTGACGACCACTTGCGCGAGCTGAGAGCGGTTTTTCGGCGGATCAAGGACTTTGGATTACGGATAAACCGAAAAAAATGTCACTTTTGCTGTAATGAAGTGAAATTCCTGGGACACCGGCTGACAACGCAAGGGATTACGGCAAATCCCGAGAAAATTAGGGCCATTACCGAGATGGGCCCCCCCCGAAACGTGAAACACCTGCAATCCTTTCTGCAGACGTGCTCATGGTTTCGGCGATTCATTCCCCACTTTGCTGAGATTGCAAAACCCCTCAGCGACCTAACCAAAAAGGCGAAGATATGGGTATGGGGAAAGCACCAACAAGAGGCGTTCGGAAAATTAAAAGAATTACTCACAACGGCCCCTATACTGAGGCAGGCTGAAGAGTCCCAACCGTTTATAATAAAGACCGACGCCAGCGGCTACGCTGTCGGTGCAGTCCTACTCCAGGGGGAGGGGACGGAAGAACGTCCAGTGGAATACGCCAGCAGACTGATGACCAGCGCCGAGAAGAACTACTCCACTACGGAACGAGAGGCTCTCGCTGTAGTATGGGCCATCTCGAAGTTCAGGGGATATATTGAGGGAAACCCGACCACGGTTATCTCCGATCACCAACCCTTAAAGTGGTTGATGTCCCTGAAATCTCCCACAGGAAGACTCGCGAGATGGGCGCTACAACTTCAGCCCTATAACCTCACTATCAAATACGCCCCAGGAAGGACAAACCTGGTGGCTGACGCTTTATCACGCCCTCCCTGCGGAGATGAAGAGAGAAACGTCTGCAATCTATGCAGCTTCGTCGAAGCAGATATTCCGACACGAAGTGCCTTGGCCACCCGCCAAGAGCAACTAAAGGATCCAGAAGTAAAGAAGATTCTAGACTGCTTCCAGGCCGGACAACAAGATGAGGAATTCGCCCGATGGACAAACCGGGGCTACCTCACTAACGATGGAGTATTATACCGATACTCCCCTGATCAGGACGGCGAGGAAGCCCAACTCGTCGTGCCTGCCCACGAACGCGCAGAGATATTACAAGAATACCACGATGCCCCTACAGCTAGACACTACGGCATTGAAGGTACCTGCAACCGTGTAGCTACGCGATACTACTGGGTAGGGATGCGGCGGTACATAGCAGAATACGTGAAGAATTGTATCGAGTGTCAACGATACAAGGCCACAAACCTGAAGCCCGCCGGCCTACTGCAAACTCCATCTACACAGCAGCGATTTGAAGTCATAGCAATAGACCTATTCGGACCATTACCCACCTCACCTGACGGAAAGAATTGGATTTTCATCGTAGAATACCTCGCTACAAGATGGGTCGAACTATTTGCACTAAGTAACGCAACCGCAGACAAGTGCGCCTGGACCATTGTGACGGAAATAATCCTACGGTATGGAACACCAAGACGGATAATAAGTGATAACGGCGTCCAATTCATCAGCGCTGTTATGCAACAGGTGACACACTGCCTGGGAATACGACAGAGCTTGACACCCCTCTACCACCCCGCTGCTAATCCGGTAGAGCGAAAGAACCGAGACTTGAAGCCTCAACTAGCAATTCAAGTTGGGAAGAAACACGATCAGTGGCCGGAGAAACTACCGACCATTCGATTCGCCATGAACACGGCAAAGTGCCAGAGTACGGGATACAGTGCCGCCTATCTGACCTTCGGTAGAGAACTCCGAACCCCAGATGACGCAAACCGGGACTTACGCAGCATCATCCAGGCTGAAAACTTTATCCCAGAAGTTACTCCTCGCCTACTACGCCTAGAAAACGATCTACGGCAGGCCCGCGAGATCAACGAAGTGCAGCAGGACCGGCGCAAAGAAACCGCCGATTCCCACCGCCGACCGGATCAACGTTTCCAAGAAGGAGATCTAGTCTGGATCACCACCCATGTGTTGAGCAACACAAACAAAGGGGTCAGCTCCAAGATAGCTCCTCGACGGGACGGCCCTCACATCACACTGAGACGCAAGAGCCCCACCAGTTATGAAGTCGCAACTCAGGAAGCCCCAACAGTTCCGATTGGGACCTACCATTCTTCAACCATTACGGCCTTCAAGAGCTCCTCTGGTGCAATCCCAGAGCCCCTGGTGCCCCTACGAAGACGCGGAAGACCCAGGAAGACACCACTCGTCCAACAGCAGAACTACCAATAAAAGGATCCCAAAGCGGGGCGCTTTTTGGAATCCTAGGGGGAGGATGTAGCGCGCGGCATATCGACCGACGCACGAATCCGAATACTTTCTCCCTCACACGCATAGCGCCGTCTCGCTCGGCCAATCGCAGCCGATTCCCCGTACAGGAAGACACCCCATTGGCCGAGCTACCCCCACCCCTCCGTCAGCGGCCGGTACTGACCGGCCAAAGGGTATATAACGCCGTGCAGCCCATTTGGAAGGCAGAGTACCCAGTCTCCTGGTTAACTAAGCAACAGAATCCTAGTGGTCATTGCCCAGTTAAACACTCCCCAGTACCAAGTCGAGAGAACCCTCCGGGTCCTCCTTGGGAATTCAAGTAACAGCTCCCTCGGGGACATTACTTGTTGGGAGAAGTTAAACACTCCCCAGTACCAAGTCGAGAGAGCCCTCCGGGTCCTCCTTGGGAATTCAAGTAACAGCTCCCTCGGGGACATTACTTGTTGGGAGAAGTTAAACACTCCCCAGTACCAAGTCGAGAGAGCCCTCCGGGTCCTCCTTGGGAATTCAAGTAACAGCTCCCTCGGGGACATTACTTAATCTCCACCCAACTAAGAGACCCCCCGGGTCCTCTGTTGCGGCTATTACGCTGTGCTTAAGTGATATTTGAGAACTTTAAGTGATCATTGTTTTTACCATAAGCTGTGAACCCTTTATGTAAGATAAATAAACTGACCGACGATAAAAGCTATTTTTCTTACAAACACCCTGACACAGTATTTATTTCCTAATCTATGCGGGCGATATATTAAATAATTTTGTTTTACATTAGTGGCAATATTGTTACAATGATATGGCGATACGAGCCGAGTTGGTCTACTAGGTACACGATAATTTATCAGCGAGATTAGTTCAAAGGATTCAATCCAGTTACTGTTTATTTTAAATAAAAAAATTAATACAGTAAAGACAGTAAGTTTGATGGTGTTCTTGATATTTATATTTACTAACTCCATTTATAAGCATAATCTATACCAGCACTTTGTTGAATCCTACAAATTATAGTAGCATTGGTAATGTAGTTTTAGTGATTTGTCTTAAATGTAGTTTCCAATTTACTTTTCAATATAAAAAAATAATATAAACAAGATTAGAGCATTTGAATTAATTAACTCCTTTTCAAATGTGAATAATAATAATATTTGGATGATTTTTATAGCGCCGTTTTTGTGCAAAATCACCTCAAGGGCGCTGTACAAGTATATAATACATTTCTACTATGTTATTACCAACTATATATGGAGATAATATACAGTACAATACTTACCTGGTAGGTCACTTGAGATTATCACATAAACATTAACTAATTGTTTATTAGCGAAATTTAGATACAGGATTTAGGACATAATTGGATATAACTGGACTTTCTCTCAGGAATGGTATATTTAATTTAAGGGTATGACAGCTTAAAGAGGTAAGTTTAGACCTGAATTCTGTTGGACTTGTTATGGATCTTAGTTCTGGGGGGAGTTTATTCCAAGCCTTTGGCCCATATACTCCGAAAGCGCGATCACCAAACTTAGTATTTGGCTTCCGCTTAGGTTCCATCAGTCTGCCTACAGCTGATGATGTTGCTGATCTAAGAGTTGACTGCCTCAGACCAGTGTTTTCCGGGACGCATAGTACAGAGATGTAGGGTGGGGCCATTTCATTGATGGATAAACACCATCCAGCACAATTTGTACTGGATTCTTTCAGGGCACTTGAGCCAGTGAATGTTACGAAGGTGTTCTGAAATGTGCGAATATTTTGAAACCCCGGTTATGAGCCTTGCTGCTGCATTAAACACTGATTGAAGTTTGTCAATTTGATATTTTGGAAGGCTAGCATAAATGCCGTTGCAGTAATCGAGACGTGAGACTACGTAAGAGTTGATAAGTAGTTTTGTTGCTTCTGTAGGAAGATTTTTTCGGACAGACTTGAGTTGTCTTAGGTGAACAAACCGGTGCTTACAGTCCTATTTATTTGACTTTTAAACGAAAAGTCTGAATATAAATTGATACCCAGAAGTTTGACTGTTGTTTTTGGGATGATATCCCTGAAGGAAATTAAATGAAGAGCATGAAGAATATGAAGAGGCCAAATTATTATTATTAATGGAATCCGTGACAATTTTTAACCTTCTATAGAGAGAAGAAATACAACTAGCCTATTATAATGGGCCACTTGCACGTTTTTTTAATTTAAAAAAAATATATAATTCAAAATAAAAAAAAATTTCGGTAGTGAATGAATGAAATCTTGGAAGCGGAATTTAACCCACTTCCCGACTTCCGATCGAGTTGAAACTCGGCATATAGACTCGTTGTTAATGACAATGCATTCTATCAACTTTTGGTGGCAATCACGCACACACAATCGGACATAAACGCATTTATCTGAAGTTAAATGATTTATAAGAAATTAACGTCTCATCCAATCGGGACTTGGCTCGGCTGGTAGAATTGTCGACACCAGGTTAAATCCTCAGACAAACCATTTTTTTAAACTTTAAATACATTTTAAAAATAGATATATTATACTAAAAAATACTTAAAGGTTGATTTTTTATGTTCAATTTTAAAACTGGAAAGTTATTGTAATACCTTAAAAAAATATACTTATACAAGGATATGATACAAGCCTTTTTGTTCCGCTTTGAACGATTAGGAGCGGGAAATGGACAGAGAAAGCGTGCCATTGACCTTCGGCCACATATGTAGTGTTGAGTCACCTTCAGCGAGTACGTAGTCGTTAAAACCGCATTACTGGTGTTTTATATTTTGAGCTGTGAATAGTATTTTCACAAATTACGGATATTCTTTCATTAAAAAAAGCATCCAATAGCGGCGAATATACAAATAATTCAAAATAATTATCATTATAATATTCTTCAAGATAATATTTTAAATAACTGTTAATTTTGTGCAATGAAAACCGATTTTACTCAAATATCTCAAAATGTCAAATAGTCAATTTTTTTCGAATAAAAATTTCGATAACAATACTCTTGAGACATTAACACAAATTAAAGACTTAGGCATCACTTTTCAATTAAATCTTTATTTTGTTAACCACATAACGGAAATCTTTAACAAGGGTTTACAAATGTTGGGATTTATAACTAGGTTAACTAGAAATTACAACAATATTAAGTGTATCAAACTGTTATATTTTTCGTTTGGTAGAAGGCAACTTGAGTACAATTCTCCCGTCTGGAACCCACATTACAAACTGTTATATTTGGTCTTTGTTAGAAGTCAACTTGAGTATAGTTCTCCCATCTGGAACCCACATTACAAACTGTAATATTTTGCTTTTATTAGAAGTCAACTTGAGTACAATTCTCCCGTCTGGAACCCACATTACAAACTGTAATATTTTGCTTTTATTAGAAGTCAACTTGAGTACAATTCTCCCGTCTGGAACCCACATTACAAACTGTAATATTTTGCTTTTATTAGAAGTCAACTTGAGTACAATTCTCCCGTCTGGAACCCACATTACAAACTGTAATATTTTGCTTTTATTAGAAGTCAACTTGAGTACAATTCTCCCGTCTGGAACCCACATTACAAACTGTAATATTTTGCTTTTATTAGAAGTCAACTTGAGTACAATTCTCCCGTCTGGAACCCACATTACAAACTGTAATATTTTGCTTTTATTAGAAGTCAACTTGAGTACAATTCTCCCGTCTGGAACCCACATTACAAACTGTAATATTTTGCTTTTATTAGAAGTCAACTTGAGTACAATTCTCCTGTCTGGAACCCACATTACAAACTGTAATATTTTGCTTTTGTTAGAAGTCAACTTGAGTACAATTCTCCTGTCTGGAACCCACATTACAAACTGTAATATTTTGCTTTTGTTAGAAGTCGACTTGAGTACAATTCTCCCGTCTGGAACCCACATTACAAACTGTAATGTACCTATGTTACAAGTAATTTTTTGCACACGCACTAACACAAAAAACCCCCCGGTTATCTGCTAGTATACTTACATACTTCGAACCCTGGTGTTTGGAGATGTCTCGAGAGTCATTGGCTTTAATTAATGTCACTTTTGTTGGCTTTCATAATCCGGTGATTACTGGAATTTTACGACAGTAATTTAGAATGGTGGATACTCTCTGTACCACCCTGGTGAAACAGCACCATTCGAAATCAAAACGTTGCTTGAAATGGCTTTGGCCGTGTTTGGAAAACAGCTCTGAATAATTAGGTACACGGAGAAAACTAACTGATATCAATTATTGTTAATCTACTAAAAGCGAAGCTTAATGCTAAATCATTATTTTGATTAATCTTTCGAATTGGTGTATATTATGAATACCAAAAAATATGCTTTAGATAAATTGAATGTTTTTCTATCTTTTCGCTTGAGTAGAATACAAATAAAATAATAAATTACTCAATAAAAAATATAAATGTAAACTACTAAAAAAAAATATTTTTTCAATAGAAATGTATGAACGCGTGAAGGAAACAACTTTAAAAAAATACAGTATTACAGCTAAGATTATCCGTGACAGTTTTACTTGATTAACTTTTTTGCTTTCTTATAAAATTATTTACAAAATAAATAAAAAACAGTTTTTTTGCTTGAAATCTAAAGTTACTAGACTCCGTTTGTCAAGCGATTTTAATGCTTATTACCTACGATATAAGGTATACCGAGAATTTTGAGACCATTTTTGGCTTGTAGCTTCCTCTTAAGGGCCTTCCTTACTAGCGATCTCAATCGTTGTATGAAGAATCATGAATTGTCAGATTCAAACGACAATCTAAGTTATTAATCGTCAAAATATCGATAATGTAGCCACGCTAGGCTATCATAAATACATTTTTCTGTCGAGATATATGTTTTTACTAACAATTTATTTTCGTTAAATACTATATAATGAACATCGAAGAATTCTCCTACTCATTCGGCTCTATGAGGTGGCCGTGAATGCACGCTTTCTACGGTCCGTCGTGTCAATATTTTTTCAAAGTTCGAAATTCCGCGTAATTATTACACTTCCATGAGACGTTTCAACAATATTCCACCCTATGCGTTGCGCGTAGGGACTATAATAGTGTGTCGCCTTTTTTTATGTTTCATCTGTGCGTTTCCGTCGAAGCTGTGTAGTGTCAAATAGTATTATTAAGAATCAATTTATTGTTAACATTTTTTTGGGTTTCTAGGTAATAAACAATTTAATATTATTAAGAATTAATATATTGTTAACATTTTTTCGGGTTTCTAGGTAATAAACAATTTCATATTATTAAGAATTAATTTATTGTTAACTTTTTTTCGGGTTTCTAATAAATATAGTAATAAACAATTTGATGTTTTTAAAATATAAAAGTATATAAAATATTCCAGCACTTACAATAAAATAAAAGAAGCACATCGTATAAAAATGTTTCAGTCGAAAAGATCGAATGCCGAAATCACTTACTTCGAAATTATTGCAAAAAACTTAAATCACTGTTAGAAGTATCCCTTAGCATTGAGGAAGATTGTGTCAAGCCGTATTTTACGCCTGAGAAAGGCTGTACGTTGTGCAATAACGTACCGGAAGACTTTGAATTAGGAAAAATAAAACAGTTTTATTTGGATATATTGAATGGTCCAAAACATGTATTTGGAGACCACTCACTATGCAAGGAACGGGCATACTTTTGCAAACGGGATACTGGCGACACTAATTACGTACCCAATATGACTTCGAGCTTGATAATGTCAAGAAACGCTTTTACAATTTTTGCATGCTACCCGAATTAATTGATCCTCGACACAATCGCTGCATGCCTATTAGAAATCCTGAGTATTTAGAAAAGTGCATAATAGCGAAAAGAAACAAAGTAAAATTGGTTTCAGCTAAAACCAAAACATGTAAAAAGGAATTGTTTCGAAGAAATCAATAACATTTTATTTCATTGAAGTGTCTTCAGAAGAAATTTCATTTATATTCCCAATGTATGTAGTCCACATTTTTAGAAATAGGGAAAAGGAGGGTTGGAAAGTTCCTGGCTATTCAGATCTAGTCACTAAACAACTAAAGAAACAAACTACCTTAAAAAATTGAAAATTAATTATATGTATTATTACTTCAATAGAAGAGAGTCCAAATATAATTATTAATCATATAAATTACTTCTTCAGTGACATTGGTCCAAGCTTCGCTAGTAATTTGTGCAGTGCTAATAAAACTATTGAGATGTGTCTGGTGAATGATTTTAAATCTGAATTTCACGTTACAGGGGACAATTTTTATTTTAAACCAACTAGCATTTCTGAAGTCACAAATGTGATAAATGATTTAAAAATGTCTTTCTCGTGCGGTATTGATTCTTTAAGTGTTATGGTGTATAAAATGCATGTATCCGAATTAGCTTGTCTCATATCTCACCTTGTAAATACAGGAGTTTTCCAATAAGAGGTGTAATTTTGATATTTAATCGTAAAATATCAATGGTTTCGTTGCTTGTGTGGCACGTAGCGCCGTCTTGTTGAAAGTAAACGTTGTCCAGATTAATACCATCCGATTCCGGCCATAAAACATCATTAATTTTTTTTCAGTAGCGCAGTCCATTCACTGTTGTCTATTCTGTTGCTCCAGCCTCATTTTCAAAAAAGTAAGGTCCAATGACTCCGCCGGACCATAAACCGCACCAAACAGTCACACGTTGAGTGTAAAGAGGCTTTTTAACAATAACTCTTGGGTTTTTCGAGCCTCAGATGCGACGATTTTGCGTGTTGACGAAGCCACCGAGGTGGAAATGGGCCTCATCACTCAAAATGATTTGCATTTGATTCACTCAAGTGAATTTTAATAAGTTCAATGCGTTGTTGAAGCGTGTATCGTTCCATTTTATTAATGGCGTTGTTTCTACTCGTCAAATGTCAAAAAATGACAGCTTCAAAAGTAACATCTACCGAAATAGCGGGCTATTCAAAATAACACCTCTTATTGGAAAACACTGTATTAGCTTCGAGAGTGGGATGTTCCCTTCTCATTGTAAGAAAGCTAAAGTAATTCCCCTTTTTAAATATGGAGATCGTCTAGATGTTAATAATTACAGACCTATATTCTTACTTAATACTCTTTCAAAAGTAATAGAGAGATTAGCTATGTCGAGATTGGTATCATTCTTAGAAACATATAATATACTCTCTAGCAATCAGTTTGGTTTCAGAGAGAATACAGGAACAAGTGATGTAGTGTTGAGGGTATTGTCCAAAGTCAAAGTCAAACATGAATACAATGTCCTGAAGGAGCTTGCAGAACTAGAAAGCATTACCATAGAAAAGTGTGGTCTTTTCATACATGAAGAGTATCCGTATATGGGTGCGACACCAGATGGAATTTCTTCTGAATACACCATGATTGAAATTAAATGTCCTTTCGCAGCACGCAGCATGCTCATATAAGAAGCAGTAAAATCCAAAAAAATTATGTTAGCAAAAATGGAGAAATTCTGGTAAATACATCTCACGATTGGTTTTACCAGGTTCAGGGCCAATTACATGTAACAATAAAAGCTATTTGTATGTTTGTTGTATGGACTGAACTCGGATAAAAATCGAAAAAATTTTACGGGATGACGAATTTCGGCAGACTAATATGGTTGAACAGCTGAATCGCTTTTACAATTTTTGCATGCTACCCGAATTAATTGATCCTGGACATAATCGCTGCATGCCTATTATAAATCCTGAGTAATTCAAAGTGCATAATACCGAAAAGAAGTAAAGTAAAATTGGTTTCAGTTAAAACCAAAACATGTAAGAATTTTTAAGAAGATCAATAACATTTTCATTGAAGTGTCCTGAAAAGAAATTTCATTTATATTCCTTATGTATGTGGTCTACATTTTTAGAGATAGGGAAGATGGGGGGTTGGAAAGTTCCAGGCTATTCAGATCTAGTCACTAAACATATCTAGGCCGTTCTCAAGCAACTTTCAATCCTGAATTATGGTCTCTCACCAGGGTGATACTGAACATATCTTCCACTTTTGAACGAGGTACAGATTCATTATATGTAACTATATAAAATTTATTTTTATTCTATAATATGACATACTTATATAAATTAAATTAAATTTGTTTTGTCCTCGCCGGCTTTTGAACCCGTGACCTCAAATTAAACTATACAATTTAGTATTCAGTGCCCCGCCGCACTGCGAAACCAGGCTGGAACAAAGGGAAGCCTTTTGTAACTCTTTATAATTGTATTTATCAAAAAAAAAATCCAAATAAAAACTTATATTAAATGTTGTTACTGAGAACCTCCTCCATGAATCAAGCTATTGTAATATTGCATTACTTTCTAAAATATATTTTAACATAATTTTCACAATCACAATATCTTTAATTAATAATAATTTGTTTTGCTCTGTGCGTGTCTTGTATTGAATGGAACGCACCGGCCAGCTGCCAGGTGCAGCGAGTTAGATATTCGAATTCGCGCTAGAAACATTTAGTAGCGAGGGCCGTTAACGCGTTCTGTGAAGTGAAACAAGTTTCGAAGAGATACTAGTACGCAATAACGCCTCTAATTGTAACTCTATTTAGGTTTAGGGCCTGCATTCCCGTTTTTAACAGAATAATGAACAATTTGAGGAGATTTTTAATAAATCGTCAATAATTATTATTATTTCTTATCCATAAGTATTGTTGAATCGCTGACAGCCGTGAATTGTTAATGCCAAGTTGCGATGCCTACTCAGCTATTTCAAGTACAATTAATTTTGTGGGTAACAATCAGAGATGTGCTTTATTTCAAATAAATCCATTTCAAATGGAAATGCAAAATGGGTATTTTCCATTTTGCATTTTTAATGCTTTTCTAAAAACCATTTTGCATTTTGCATTTTAAATGCTTTTCTCAATGCATTTCCATTTTAAATGCTTTTTTGCAACATTCTTCCTACTATCTCCACTCATCTGTTTTTCATAAGCCCCAAAAATCAGTCGGTCCTCAACCTCGCTATGCGAGATAATTTACATTAATTTGTCAAGTTGCTCCCTGGTAGGAGCCCTGACAATTGAGTGATACCATTACAAAAAATACTGATTCAAATACTGAACATGGGGCCATGACGATGTAATATTAAATGTTAGATAGCAGTTTCTATGTTTTTACGTTGGCAACATTAATCACGCGCAAATTTTTTGTGGTTTCATAATCTGTAGTCGTGGTGTTATTGGATTTACCATCATGTAATATGTTTGTTCTACATTGATGTCCATTATTAAATGACAAAATTGTTTAAAAATTCTATAATTATTCTAATTGTTTGACCTGAGAAACCATTTTGCATTTTCAATGCATTTTGAAAATAGGTATTTTGCATTTTGCATTTCAAATGCTTTTCTAAAAACCATTTTGCATTTTCAAATGGAAAAGTTTTGACCCATTTCCATTTTGCATTTCAAATGGTTTTGGGTACCCATTTTGCACATCTCTGGTAACAATAAACTCACTACTGACTATTATCATAGACATCTCATACTTGGACTTATGACAGGTCTTATACAAGCCTAGTATAAATAAGTTCAACTATTGTTACACTGGTATATATTTCTATTGAATTATGCACTGTCTTACTCCACTTATATTAATAACTATATCACTTGCAATAGTGTTTTTGTGTACACATTAATTGTTCTTTAATTTATTGCTATTATTATCCTGCTTACCACTGTACGTTTGTAATTCGATTATCACTGTATTTTAACAGCCATTTTATGGCGTTTGAATAAATAAATAAATATTTTACTTCAGTAAGTTTAATAGGTGTGCATGACAAGGCCCTATACATATAAACGTACAACACCCTAATAGCTTGGTTTTTAACATTTCAACATCGGTTCTTAAGAGGGATTGCTAGGAGGCTAGGTTTAGAAAAAGGCAAATACTCATATGATGAAAATGAACTAACTCTAAACCTTTCCTTTGGAAGTCCGTCGGGAAAGAAATGACCTCATTTGCTTCTTCAAAATTATAAATGGTATTATTGATTCACCTACTCTACTGCAACTCATTCCCTTCAATATCCCCTCGCAAAGACTCAGAAATAATGAACTGCTCTTCCTCAACCATCATTCGACAAATTATGGATATTATTCACCATTGTCCAGAATGTGTAGACTGGTCAACTCAAGTCAAAACCTTAACTTTTTTGGGATAAGTCTGAATGATTTTTGCCAGTCGCTAAACAAGTGATGGAATATTATAAGTGTCCTGTGGTCCTGACCCACGGCGTATTCTTGACTTGATTCGACTTGTCACTTTATTTTCTTATATTATATCTGCCTTATGTCTTTGCTTTCATGTACCTTTGTCTACTCCTGTATTTTGCATTTTACTGTATTCGTGTTATTATTTTGTAATTTGGACGATGTCCGTTGATAAATAAATAGCTTATAATATGGAGCCTACCATATTTAATTAAGAGTACAATTGACCAATTTCCCAAAGCAAGAATCAGCTCGCTCTCATCCATAGTAAATGCGAATATGACATACATTTCTGGGAAAAACCAGCGGAATGCATACAAATCAAATCGTGACTCAAGAATATCTGTTATGCATTATGTATTTACATATAGAGGAAGATCTACACCAATCAAATTAAGAATTTTCTTACGTTTTGATAACCGCCGGTAATTTATATTTTTAATGCGAATGTCAGACAAGTGTCTCAACTGCTCCCAGCCGTCTGGAGCCGGTGAGACTATGGCATCTGTTGTGGGGCTGAAAGAAGTGGGAGGGGAAGGAGATGAGAAGGAGGAAGGTTGGGAAGTGCCGGGCTACAGAACCATATGGTTACCATCGGCGAAAGCCATGCACAATACTATATAAATATTTCATAGTATTCAATTAATTATTTCAAGGCGATAAAATCTTCAAACCAAAAACACACGATTTTTCATTTTTATGTATTGAATTGTCAAAACACCAACCTCCTTACTGATAAACGTGTTTTAAATTTTACACAACCAATAAACAACCTTTTACGATACATATAAAGGGGGAATGTATAAAACACAATATATTTTTGAAAAGTTCAAAAAGAAGAAGAAGATGGTTTGAAAGGGAGATACGTAAATACGAATGTTAGAAGGAGCGCGCTAATATTGAAAATATTTAATAAAACACGACTCCTTTGAAATAGAGCAAAAATCTCTCGTCAAATGCTTTAATTGCATTTAAAGATACACTGTGAATTTTTTCATGCCTATAACCAGAGGCGGCTCTAAGGATCCAGTCGTGGTAGGTCATTTGAAAAAAATGTGTGCCCATATATTATTATCTATATCAATTTGTTATAATATTTCCATTGAAATAAATACACAATCCATGTACCTACTTACGGCAAATTATTTTTAAGATGTTTAGTTTTAATGTAGTTGTGCACAACATTAAAGTAAATAAAATAAGAGTTTGATTCTATTTGACAATGATCTTTTACTTTTTTTTGTTTTGTTTCATTCTACAGCTTCATTCTAAATCGATAATAACATAAATAATTATTCCAAACGTTTCTCGAACTATCCAATTGAAAAACAACCATCGTTCCACACACTACAAGCGTGTAAATGAAAAACCGACATTTGTTTATGTCACCATCTCTGTAAAACATATAATATTCATCGTGTTGTCACCCCCACGGTCATGACCTAAACGTCCCTAAGTTTTCTTCGGTACCTAATTTTTACTTCGACGAAAAATATAGTGCCATCTCGTTTATTCTATGGCGCGCATAGGGACAGAAGATGCCAAAGAGGACATTCTTTAAATTGACCCGGCCAATCGTGTGGACTTGTGAATGAAAGCTTCTATTAGAGACAACAGATGTCACTGGTAGTCACTCGCCGCCGCCGCTGTTTCGCGTTACATTTTAAATAAAATAAGAATTAGACCAGTTGTTTTGATGCACATAATTGATTATTATTGTTGTCTTATAATTTTGGGGGGTCAAACACCAATTGACCTAAGGGAAGAACCGCCACTGCCTATAACATATTTAATAACAGAACAAAACGTGTTCTTAATCATTTTCGGAGCATACTTTGGATTTTTTTTTCTATCGTGGAAATAAATGAATCGAGGTATTACAAATGTATAAATATTTTCTTCAAAAATAATATTTATGTATTTTTTAAACTTAAAAACTTAAGGCGATGCACTACGTAGTAATGCAAAATGATGTGTTTTTGGTCTGAACATTTGGTCGCCTAGAAATGTTTCAGATGCTTCAATAAAATACTGCGAGTAGAATACATCTTGGTCTTTGAAATAATCGAGTATTTTTTAGATACGTCTTTTTATAAGCCCAGAAAAAAATAATTTACAAGGCCTACAAAACTGCTTTAAATTTCAAAATCTCCTACTTACGAACCCATTTTCGGTTATGGTTTTATTGTATAATGTGGCAAATTATGTTTTTTAAAAAGTGATCCAAAAACATTTAAATATTTATGCCTGAACATCCACAAAATAAAATAAAAGGCACTTTTTGGCCATGTTTTTTTCTTGCATAAATCAAAACAGGCGGATGGTGTGAAGCGGGAATTTAAGACTTATCGCCATCTACGTAAGGTGTGTTATTGATAGCGGCTCGATTTAAAATATAACACGACGTAGTGCATCGCCTTAAAAGAGTTATAGAGAAATGTGTTATAACTCGGGAATGCGGGGAATTAAGAATAGGACATTTAGATGGTTTTGAAATGTGGAGAGGATGGACAGAGAAAGAAGCGACAAGACGATGATGTGTATTTTTAAATCCTGCAGCTATACATAATCAATCATCAATGATAAACGTCTCGTAAAGAATAACCTGAAACAATGTCCGCCTATTTCAGATACTAACTTGTATTATTTATCTAACCCAATTTGTGTAATTTGCTGGACGCTTTCCACAACAAACAGTCCTCGTGCTTGTATACAAACATCTGCCGAGAAGTGCGAGATACTCCTAACGATGGAACAATGCGCCATTGAGAGTTGTTTGCTAGAGATGTTTGCACAAACAACGATACATTAAATAAGACAAACATTCACTTTCTTCTTGCCAGTATTGGCGAAACCTGTATTGGCGTTAATACGAGACAATACCCGAAAATAAAGCCAGAATCTTAACGTCGTAAGTGAAGCAGTCGTGCAAAAAAATATGGTTTATTGGACAGACCTGCTGTTGAATTTTCTAATCAAATCTCTAAAATAAAGTGGAAATCTTAACGACATAAGTGATCATGCCGTGTAAAAACAATATTCGGCGCGCGGCACGGCGTAATGAACGGACCTACGGTCGACTTTGCTTTAGCAGGCATAGAAAATTTTTCTTTTAAAATTATTTCCGATGAACGTATTACTTAAATCTCAAATGTTTCTAGAGGGATCTCTCGGGAAGTTACTAATTCATCGTTTAGAAAAATAAAATATGGTGCTTACCGCTCATTTTATAGTTGAAAAACGCTTTATAAAACTTTAAAACCGTTTTATGTGGAATATTTTAATGGCAAGGTTCTGTTTTTATTGATCTTAAATATAAATAACTTTCTTCCGGAGGGATCCCTCTAGAAACATTTGAGATTTTAGTAATACGTTCATCAGAAATAATTAAAATGTGAGCGTCGAGCAAACCCCCGTTATTAGTCTTATGTCGCCTGTAACATTTTGAATCGAACCGCTAACAATAACACTCCTTATGTAGATGGCGATAAGGTTTAAATTCCCGCTTAACACCAGTCGCCTGTTTTCTGTATTTTATTTTATTTTGCTGACGTTAAGGCACAAATATTTAAATATTTTACGATCATTTTATAAATAACTTAATTTGCCACATTACACAATAAAACTGTAGAAGGACTGCTTTAATTTGCATTACAAATATTATTCCTTGAAAATATTTTATACCACTGGTATCACTGCTAGAGCAGTAGCTGCTAACCGTGACTGGCATAATTCACTCGGTGACCGAGTATGTCATCAAAATGACAATTCAACACACCACCAAAAAGTGAAAACAAGTTTTGGTTCATCACTTTTAATGACTCTATATCACTTTTTAAAGGTGTGTTGAATTTCATTTTGATGAAATATTATGGAACCAATTCATTCTTTATCCAGCGTTCTAACCTCGCGATTGACTACTCCCCACCGTCGTTACACCGCGAGTTCCGTGTGAATCTTTTGTAAAAACCATTCTCGCAATAAATTTATCGTTAGTAAATTCGAGAGTTTTAATCAACATTTCCACAGCAAAAACTGAACGCCGATTTACAGATTAGGAAGTTCTGTAAATCGCGAGGTTATATTCCAAGCTCTCTGATGACAATAAACCTTTCTACAAAACCATAACCGAACATGGGCTCGTAATTAGGAGATTTTGAACTTTAAAGAAGTTTTTATTGTCCTGATACATTTTTTTTCTGGGCTTATCAAAAAAAAACACTACATCATATTAAAGGCCAAGATTTGTTCTACTCGCAGTATTTAATTAAAGCTTCTAAAACATTTCTAAGCAATCATATTATCAAACCAAAAACACATGATTTCGCATTACTACATAGTAATTTAATAAATAAATTTAACATTTTATCTTTATTTGCATATTAGGTAGGGTAAAATAATCTTTAACCCTTCAGGCCTCTGCCACATTGACCGTTATAATTATTAAAGATGATGTCAGAAAGTAGTAGAATTTGTGTGTATTTTCTTCTCAATAAAACTCAAATAAATGGCACATTTCTGAACGTATCCGAAAACTAAAAACTGTTTTTGAAAGGTGATGAAATACGCTTTCAAATTATACTATCAAAAATAAACATATAATTTTGAAAATATTAAATTATGAAATCAAACAAAAATAAAGATTTTAAAACTGGCTAACTTAAGTTTTTTTTATCTAAACATTGAACTCAAATTGCGGTCGGAACCTTTGGTTTCAGTGGTGTATATTGTAAATATTCTGTTAGTAATTAACTTCTATATTTGAAGCTTGGTATTTTGTCTTTCTAACTATGACGATAAGGGAGACAATAATTTCTATATATACCATAATATAAGCTGTTTTACGGGTAAAATATGTTTGTTCCCAAAACCGAACAAATTAGCTAGAGGAGTTAATGTTGCCTCTAAAAAAACCATAAAAAATTCAATTCAAGGAATGAATAGTACGTAATGTAATGTAAATGTTTATTAGCACACGCTCCTTGCTTCATCCACAATCAAACATCAAATCAATTACTACTTTTACAAATTAGTTGCCTGCAACGGGCAAAAATGTAATTTAACAAATATATCCACGCATAGATGGCAATCATACCGGACAGCATACAGGACGATGATCGATGTAGGTACTGTAGTACCAGTACAGTAGCGAGGAGTCGTTCATGAACGAACCGCATAATTGATTACCCTTTTTAACAGGAGATATTGTAGAAAAATAATAAATAATTAAGATAATGATACTTAATAATTGCTTGCTGTTAATTTCTAATGGCTACTGTTGTCATCGATGGTCAGATATTTCAACCACACTTACAGCGCGTTATACTTTGAAAATTAGTAGCAAACATACAACAACGTGACTTGACGGTGCCAGAGGAATTCTAGTAAAGTTGAAAATTGATAAATGCGGAAACATCCAAAAAACAAAGACATTTCAGAAAATTTGAACAATTCTTCAAATTTCAAAGTTCTGTTATTATTTCAGTTCTGTCAAGTAACTGGCCTATATTGATATAATAACAGAACTTGAATAGGATATTCGCAGAACTAGCAAATGAACGTTGAAATTTGATGAATTGTTAAAATTCTACGAAACAACCCATCTTTAGTATATTTAAAAATATTGCGATATTATACAGGATTTTCCAATAAGAGGTGTTATTTTGAATAGCCCGCTATTTCGGTAGATGTTACTTTTGAAGCTGTCATTTTTTGACATTTGACAAGTAGAAACTACGTCATTAATAAAAATGGAACGATACATGCTTCAACAACGCATTGAAATTATTAAAATTCACTTGAGTGAATCAAATGCAAATCATCTTGAGTGATGAGGCCCATTTCCACCTCGGTGGCTTCGTCAACAAGCAAAATTGTCGCATCTGGGGCTCGGAAAACCCAAGAGTTATTGTTGAAAAGCCTCTCTATCCTCAACGTGTGACTGTTTGGTGCGGTTTACGGTCCGGCGGAGTCATTGGACCTTACTTTTTCGAAAATGAGGCTGGAGCAACAGTTACGGTGAATGGATTGCGCTATCAAGAGATGATTAATGATTTTTTATGGCCGGAATTGGATGGTATTGATCTGGACAACGTTTACTTTCAAAAAGACGGCGCTACGTGCCACACAAGCAACGAAAACATTGATCTTTTACGATTGAATGTCAAAATAACACCTCTTATTGGAAAACCCTGTATATCCTTTGAACTAGCGAAAAGTCGTTCATGAACGAGCCGCACATATTGAGCTAGCTCTTACCACGGCTCAATTGAACGATTACTCTATTTTACCATTAAAATTATCCAAGTATTATTTGTTATTACATACAGGGTGTATCGGCACTAACCCGACAAACTTTAACAAGCTATTCCTTAGCACATTTGGAGTAAAAAATGTTATGGGCACTTTGCTGTCCGGTAGCATTTTTTTTTCAATTAAAAGCAAAAAAAAAAAAAATTTCCACACTACATCACTGTCATTGGCATTGCGTTTCGTGTTCAACAGCTGTTATAAGCAGGTATGTCAAAAAGCGTCTTCGCTCTTTCGCACACACTAAATAATAATAGTTAAAAATGAGACGAATGGTGCCGTGCCATTTCGTTGTGATTGTAAAAGCGCGCCAATATAGGTACACACGTGCATTATTCAACGGAATTCGAATAAAATATTTGCCAGATGGGCTTTCAAACTTTGACAAAGGATAAAACAGTGGTGACATGTGGTGAAAATATGAATAATAATTTTTTTATTGAAAAAAAATGCTACCGGACAGCAAAGTGCCAATAACATTTTTTACTCCAAATATGCTAAGGAAGGAATAGCTGGTTAAAGTTTGTCGGGTACGTGCCGATACACCCTGTATATGTGTACTGGATATACTGATCCCTAGATTCTTACCCATTCCTCATACCTCCGAGAACTTCCTTTCCTTAAAGAATCGTTCACACGTAAAAAAAAAAAAATAATCGACTCTTTGAGCCGTACGAAAATAACTGGTACTGTGACTCCCGCTCTTAATTAAATGAGTCATACTACCCATCGCTAGTACGTACAACTGTACTACAGTACCGGTACCGTACAGGGCACAGACGTCTGTGTTGGAGTGACTGACCGATCTCATGCTGCGAGTAGCTACTTATGCATTTCTTATGAGATACAATAATAATAAACACACAATTATTTCAGTTGAATTATCCAAGTTGTTTTAGTGAGTTTATTAGACGCGGTGGTAACACCCGATTTTCCCAACCATCGATCAACATTCTAAAATTCATGAATTATTATAAGCAATAATTAGTCGCCTGTAATATCAATACAAATTGAAACTATCTACCGAGTAAAAATAATTGCCGCCGGTGGGAATTGAACCCGCACCTTCTGATGTCCGGTCAGACGCTCTGGACCACTGAGCCACGTCGGCTTATTTCCAGCCCACAAAATAATTCAATATGTACTAGTACTTCAATTAACAATTACTGCTTAATATATTTTTTTCACCTGTAAACAACCAACTTTATTTTTGTAGGAAAGGGTTTGTTAGTGCTAAATTTTCCCATTAGATGGCGTCGAGACATATTATATCTACATATATTATGTTGGTGAAATATTTTGACTTTTTTAATGATAAACTAATATTTATAAGACAAGGTTTTTATGCATAGCAACATGGCATAACACCCCAAAAACAAATAGCAAAAATACTTTTGGCTGTGAAAATCTTAAATCATAATATTTAACTAACACGTAAATTAAAAAAACTACATCTCGGGGTCAAAAATATATCCAACAAGCAACTACCAATACAAAATTCGGGCAAAAAGCTTACTTTATTATGGAACTAAACTCTGCGATAAAATCCCCCTCTCGTACAGGAACAAGGGCGGATCCAGCTTTGGCGCCAGGGGGGGGTCACGTAGTCGTGGTCAAGTTTTTTTTTTTTTTTTTTAAAGAAAGACAAACATTCCCGGGTTACGAATAACCCAACAATAACTCCTACCACCACCACAGAAAGCCGAAAATGCTTGCTTGTGTTGTGATGGAGGACTTAGGTCCGGTCAGTTACAGTTACAAGAAGTTATAATTTAATTTTGATAATAATATATACAAGTAAAAAGTAGGTATTGTTGGATATGGTAACACTAGGTATATCATTAAGATTGTCTTTTGCTCCGCAAGCCCGGGCGGCGTAGGCTCGTGTAATGTCAATTGTCAACCAATACAGTACAGATTACAATTATTAATCGTGTTCTTATTTCACCACAATATAACATGGTGTCAGGTGTGTCTTCAGCCTTAATTTTAATTGATTCTGAAGAATTTGTTACAAATATTAAAAATGTGTCCACTTCCGAAGTTATTAATTCATCATCTAGAAAAATAAAATCTGGTACTTACCGCTAAGTCCGCTAACTTTATAGTTATACACGGGTTATAAAGTTTTAAAATCGTTGAACGTAAAATATATTAATTGTAAGGTATTGTTTTATTAATCTAAAATATAAATAACTTGCATCCCTCGTGCGGCATAATTTTATTTTTTTTAAATTCAATTATAATTTCGCCGAAATAAATTAAAATGTTAGCCTTGGGCAAAACCTCGATGAACGAGGTTGTGTCTCGCCTTAAGAATTGCTTTAGGAAGTATAGGAAGGCTGGTAATTCGCGCGGGCGCGTTAGACCTGTCCAGACCTGTCAAAAAACTTCCGAAAGAATAAGTTCTGTAACTTACTAAAATTACGTTAAGTGACTTTTGGTGTCGTTTACATTGGGAATTTGGCCAAACTCGCCTGCAAGAGCGATTTACAGGAAAAAAACTTACGAGTCTAACCCCAGCCTTAGAACACTAACAAATAACATTTGAGTTTAAACACACATACACTGGCATAATGAAGAAACTGATTAGATTACTTACCATTTCTTGTAATGAATTGAATTTGCAGCAACAATTTTTAAGAACACTATTACTTATATTGGAACTTATTTTTTTTAACTTAGTAAACAAATAAAAGTAAACACTTTATTAATAAAGTTTAGTCGTTCCGATTGAGGTTAGGTTTTGCTAGACGCTAGACGTTAGTCGAAACAAAGCGCGCGCAAGCGTCACACGTGGTTACACGAAATGTGTCATAATAATATGAAAGGTGGCGGCCGAAGCGCGCGCCGGTGGCGGTGCGCGGTGACGCGGTAACATTCGAATTTTCGATGCGTTCGTTCCCGAATAATGCGTTTGCCGTCAAACAAAGTATTATATTAAATTAATTAAATATTGAAAGTACTTAAATAAAATTTATATTGTGACAAAAAATATATAAAAACATTATGTTTAACAATTTTAATTAGTGGTCCACCTAGGTCCTGGATGGGCCCAGGACCTAGGTAGTCATGACCCCCCCTGGGCTGGGGCCCAGGGGGGGGGGTCATGACCACCGTGACCCCCCCCCTGGATCCGCCACTGTACAGGAAGATCAGAAATAGATGATATATATATTTTTTTATTTATTATATTTGTTATATAAGTACATTTTTGTTTATTTGTTACAATAAATGATCAAATATTTCAAGACTCCTCTTCCATAAAAGCATTAGTTTGTGGCTGGAAGAGGAGTGTACATTGTTTTATTACAATAAGTAAGTAATTAAAAATAAAATGATTTTAAACTTATTTGAAGTGAGTTATTCTTAAGATTAATTCAATTGGAAACATTTTTATTTTTTGTAAGTTTGTCTTTAAAATATTTTTTCACAGTGTTTATTATTTGGATGTTATCATTAATGTTTCTAATTTCTTCAGGTAGTCGATTGAAAAAAATTCTTGCTCGGTAAGTGTTAAAGCCCAGCTACACTACTCGCGAAGTTGATCGAAGTTGACCGAATACGATAGTGTGGGCACGAACTTCACTTCGCTTCGGGCAACTTCGCTTCGCTTCGCCCGACTTCCGATTGTTGTCGGTAAATGCGCCCGAGTCAAAGGACTCGAAGCGTTAAAGCCCAGCTACACTACTCGCGAAGTTGATCGAAGTTGACCTAATACGATAGTGTGGGCACTAACTTCATTTCGCTTCGGGCAACTTCGCTTCGCTTCGCCCGACTTCCGATTGTTGTCGGTAAATGCGCCCGAGTCAAAGGACTCGAAGCGTTACTCGCGAAGTTGCACGAGTGTGTGGGCCTGCACTTCGAACTTCGGCTAACTTCGTCGAGGACTTCGTCGAAGCGAGTAGTGTAGCTGACACTTTACTCGCGAAGTTGCACGAGTGTGTGGGCACGCACTTCGAACTTCGGCTAACTTCGTCGAGGACTTCGTCGAAGCGTCGAAGCGAGTAGTGTAGCTGACACTTAAAGATCTTTAACGGCCCTCGCTACTAAATGTTTCTAGCGCGAATTCGAATATCTAACTCGCTGCACCTGGCAGCTGGCCGGTGCGTTCCATTCAATACAAGACACGCACAGAGCAAAACAAATTATTATTAATTAAAGATATTGTGATTATGAAAATTATGTTAAAATATATTTTAGAATGTAATGCAATATTACAATAGCTTGATTCATGGAGGAGGTTCTCAGTAACAACATTTAATATAACTTTTTATTTGGATTTTTTTTTTGATAAATACAATTATAAAGAGTTACAAAAGGCTTCCCTTTGTTCCAGACTGGTTTCGCAGTGCGGCGGGGCACTGTTAATACTAAATTGTATAGTTTAATTTGAGGTCACGGGTTCAAAAGCCGGCGAGGACAAAACAAATTTAATTTAATTTATATAAGTATGTCATATTATAGAATTAAAATCAATTTTATATAGTTACATATAATGAATCTGTACCTCGTTCAAAAGTGGAAGATACGTTCAGTATCACCCATAATTCAGGATTGAAAGTTGCTTGAGAACGGCGTAGATATGTTTAGTGACTAGATCTGAATAGCCTGGAACTTTCCAACCCCCCATCCTCCCTATCTCTAAAAATGTAGACCACATACATAAGGAATATAAATGAAATTTCTTTTGAGGACACTTCAATGAAAATGTTATTGATCTTCTTAAAAATTCTTACATGTTTTGGTTTTAGCTGAAACCAATTTTACTTTACTTCTTTTCGGTATTATGCACTTTGAATTACTCAGGATTTATAATAGGCATGCAGCGATTATGTCCAGGATCAATTAATTCGGGTAGCATGCAAAAATTTTAAAAGCGATTCAGCTGTTCAACCATATTAGTCTGCCGAAATTCGTCATCCCGTAAAATTTTTTCGATTTTTATCCGAGTTCAGTCCATACAACAAACATACAAATAGCTTTTTTTGTTACATGTAATTGGCCCTGAACCTGGTAAAACCAATCGTGAGATGTATTTACCAGAATTTCTCCATTTTTGCTAACATAATTTTTTTGGATTTTACTGCTTCTTATATGAGCATGCTGCGTGCTGCGAAAGGACATTTAATTTCAATCACGGTGTATTCAGAAGAAATTCCATCTGGTGTCGCACCCATATACGGATACTCTTCATGTATGAAAAGACCACACTTTTCTATGGTAATACTTTCTAGTTCTGCAAGCTCCTTCAGGACATTGTATTCATGTTTGACTTTGACTTTGGACAATACCCTCAACACTACATCACTTGTTCCTGTATTCTCTCTGAAACCAAACTGATTGCTAGAGAGTATATTATATGTTTCTAAGAATGATACCAATCTCGACATAGCTAATCTCTCTATTACTTTTGAAAGAGTATTGAGTAAGAATATAGGTCTGTAATTATTAACATCTAGACGATCTCCATATTTAAAAAGGGGAATTACTTAGAATGAGAAGGGAACATCCCACTCTCGAAGCTAATACAGTGTTTTCCAATAAGAGGTGTTATTTTGAATAGCCCGCTATTTCGGTAGATGTTACTTTTGAAGCTGTCATTTTTTGACATTTGACAAGTAGAAACAACGCCATTAATAAAATGGAACGATACACGCTTCAACAACGCATTGAACTTATTAAAATTCACTTGAGTGAATCAAATGCAAATCATTTTGAGTGATGAGGCCCATTTCCACCTCGGTGGCTTCGTCAACAAGCAAAATCGTCGCATCTGAGGCTCGAAAAACCCAAGAGTTATTGTTAAAAAGCCTCTTTACACTCAACGTGTGACTGTTTGGTGCGGTTTATGGTCCGGCGGAGTCATTGGACCTTACTTTTTTGAAAATGAGGCTGGAGCAACAGAATGGACAACAGTGAATGGACTGCGCTACCGAAAAAAATGAATGATGTTTTATGGCCGGAATCGGATGGTATTAATCTGGACAACGTTTACTTTCAACAAGACGGCGCTACGTGCCACACAAGCAACGAAACCATTGATATTTTACGATTAAATATCAAAATTTCACCTCTTATTGGAAAACTCCTGTATTTACAAGGTGAGATATGAGACAAGCTAATTCGGATACATGCATTTTATACACCATAACACTTAAAGAATCAATACCGCACGAGAAAGACATTTTTAAATCATTTATCACATTTGTGATTTCAGAAATGCTAGTTGGTTTAAAATAAAAATTGTCCCCTGCAACGTGAAGTTCAGATTTAAAATCATTCACCAGACACATCTCAATAGTTTTATTAGCACTGCACAAATTACTAGCGAAGCTTGGATCAATGTCACTGAAGAAGTAATTTATATGATTAGTAATTATATTTGGACTCTCTTCTATTGAAGTAATAATACTATTAATTTTCAATTTTTTAAGGTAGTTTGTTTCTTTAGTTGTTTAGTGACTAGATCTGAATAGCCAGGAACTTTCCAACCCTCCTTTTCCCTATTTCTAAAAATGTGGACTACATACATTAGGAATATAAATGAAATTTCTTCTGAAGACACTTCAATGAAATAAAATGTTATTGATTTCTTCGAAACAATTCCTTTTTACATGTTTTGGTTTTAGCTGAAACCAATTTTACTTTGTTTCTTTTCGCTATTATGCACTTTTCTAAATACTCAGGATTTTTAATAGGCATGCAGCGATTATGTCGAGGATCAATTAATTCGGGTATCATGCAAAAATTGTAAAAGCGTTTCTTGACATTATCAAGCTCGAAGTCATATTGGGTACGTAATTAGTGTCGCCAGTATCCCGTTTGCAAAAGTATGCCCGTTCCTTGCATAGTGAGTGGTCTCCAAATACATGTTTTGGACCATTCAATATATTCAAATAAAACTGTTTTATTTTTCCTAATTCATAGTCTTCCGGTACGTTATTGCACAACGTACAGCCGTTCTCAGGCGTAAAATACGGCTTGACACAATCTTCCTCAATGCTAAGGGATACTTCTAACAGTGATTTAAGTTTTTTGCAATAATTTCGAAGTAAGTGATTTCGGCATTCGATCTTTTCGACTGAAACATTTTTATACGATGTGCTTCTTTTATTTTATTGTAAGTACTGGAATATTTTATATACTTTTATATTTTAAAAACATCAAATTGTTTATTACTATATTTATTAGAAACCCGAAAAAAAGTTAACAATAAATTAATTCTTAATAATATAAAATTGTTTATTACCTATAAACCCGAAAAAATGTTAACAATATATTAATTCTTAATAATATTAAATTGTTTATTACCTAGAAACCCAAAAAAATGTTAACAATAAATTGATTCTTAATAATACTATTTGACACTACACAGCTTCGACGGAAACGCACAGATGAAACATAAAAAAAGGCGACACACTATTATAGTCCCTACGCGCAACGCATAGAGTGGAATATTGTTGAAACGTCTCATGGAAGTGTAATAATTACGCGGAATTTCGAACTTTGAAAAAATATTGACACGACGGACCGTAGAAAGCGTGCATTCACGGCCACCTCATAGAGCCGAATGAGTAGGAGAATTCTTAGATGTTCATTATATAGTATTTAACGAAAATAAATTGTTAGTAAAAACATATATCTCGACAGAAAAATGTATTTACGATATCCAAGCGTGGCTACATTATCGATATTTTGACGATTAATAACTTAGATTGTCGTTTGAATCTGACAATTCATGATTCTTCATACAACGATTGAGATCGCTAGTAAGGAAGGCCCTTAAATGAAGGCACTTGAAATTCTTCGAATAATCGATCCGTTGGGTAATCGGTTATCGGTAAGGTTTTCGTAATATTATTTCAATTATTAACCTTTGTATCACTTCTATTGGAGTAAGGTTAGTTTTGTATGTGGATCCCCAACTAATGATACCATATTGTAGAGTTGATTGGACCAAGGCATAATATATTAAATATAGGTTTTTTAAAGACAAAAAATTTCTGGTTCTTAAAAATACATATATCAGTTTTCTGATTTTTTTTACAATTTGACATATTTGTTCCTTCCAATTCAAATTTTTATCGATAATTACTCCTAGATATTTGATTGTGTTTGTGTTTTTTAGTATTGTGCAGTTTTGGAGACAGTAATTTTTATTATGTGTTTTGGAATTGTCATGAATGATAATGTTAAAATTTTTAGGGATGTCTTTTGTGTGTATTACTGACACCAAATATAGACTGAAACCAAAACCACTCAACTGAACAAAAAAACACCATGTAATAAATTTATAATTATTTCAGAAAAAAAACTCAAGAATTGTTCAAATTCTCTGAGACAACTCAGGAACAACTCTTAAAGTTGTTCCTGGAAAATTTGAATGTTCGTTAAATTTGTTCAAAATCTTAAATCTCCGAAAGTGCATGTTGACAATTAGCGAGTGCATGTTGACAATTTTCAAGTGCATGTTGACAATTAGCAAGTGCATGCTGACACAAAACAAACAATAATGAACGCTAATAAGAGGATTTTCATTGATAATGAAATACCGATAAAATCTAACCACGCATCTTGAACGCAATAATTATGTAAATGATTTTTTTACATATTTGTAATAAGCATTTACTTTGTGGCTCGTCATAATTTACAATAAAAGATATAAATTTGTTTTAGACCACTTTAATTTTAATTGTACTCTACCGGTTTAAAACAGTTTTAATATTCTCCTGACGAAGGAAGGGTGCTTCCGAAACCGGTAGAGTACATTTAAAATTAAAGTGGTCTAAAACAAATTTATATCTTTTATTGTAGATCTTTTTTTACTTTGTTTTAAACCACTTTATTTGAGTTAAATAGGTCGACTGGTTTCGGCTTCACTCAACATTCTTCAGGACAATGGAAATATAAACTTCCTGATAAGATTGAGTGCAACTGAAACCGGTCGACCTATATAACTCAAATAAAGTGGTTTAAAACAAAGTAATTTTTTTAACGTTTATATAATGTCAAGTCACAAAGTGTTTGCTTTCTTCGATAATACAATAATTATATTTACTATTGCCTATACTATTGTTACAGTTCCCAGTATGTATGAATACATTTTATGAGAAATCAGGAGTTAATTCTCCCTTCGTCATGATTATACCAGGTGTGCAAAATCCTCTGAAATGCAAATTACCCAATTTTAACGACAAATTTATTCGAAAATACTTAGTTTTCTAACTCTATTTGAATCTCATATTTTGTCTGTTATTAACTCAGAATTATTAACAAGTTTGTACTTAGCGTTTGACCTGGTACGTTTGTATATCTGCTCGAGAGATTAGCACACAAATATACGGTGACCGTCCTGCATACATCTTGAGACAAATATTGACAAGTTTTGGCTGATTCTGATTGTAAATATATATAAATATTTGACAGTGTTAGGAAGCTGTCTAAAACGTTGGCCAAATAAGTAGGAAGCGCAACGTGGCGTAATAACCCAAAAATTAATCACGATAACTAACTGACTAGCTAATCATCTCACCGTTTCTCCGAAGGGGTAGACAGAGAGAACGGATCGTCAAACAACTGTCTCATTCATACGTAGTCTCATAAATACTCTTCTATTATTCAGTCTTGATCGTGGCATGTCTTTCTCGGGCGTACTCGACTATTCAAATATTCTTCTTACACTCCTGCCTTCATTCATTCGTTCTACATGCCCAAACCATCTGAGCGTCCCTTTCTTAATATTAAACAATACGATTACATCAGCCTTGCATTCTTTGAGGATCTCCACATTTCTAACACGATCATAAACGGTTTTATCACACATACGCCTCAGGAATCTCACTTCTACAGCATTCAGTCTACTTCCATCCTTCCTCTGCCAGGTCCAGGCCTCACTACCATCCATCAGGGTAGGTACCAGCACTCCATTGTGGACTGTTAGCTTCGCTTCTTTAGACAGTTTTTTTACTAGCACCAACCGCGTTCAATCCTCCATCAAATGGAATTACCTGCATTTACCCTTGTTTCAATATCTCTGTCAGCCTTTCCATCTCTCGTAAACATGCTTCCTAAATACACAAACTCATCCACCTGCTCCAAGTTTTCATCATTCAAGACATCGATGATTTAGGCACCGAATCGAGAAATAATCACAAGGTCAGGGCATCTCGAGTCAACATTGCAGTGATTGTAAATCATGTCATTGCAAATTGAATGAACGCCCATTGTGTTCGTACAATGAAAACTTCAGTTTGTCTTCGACCCAAAAAAGTCTACAATTTTGTCGTTTATGTCCGTCTTTAGTGAATGTCCGGACTTGACTTTCTAAAATTAATATTTAATTTGTTATCACTCGCAGCTTCATTTTGGACGAGTGACGGATCGTAACTTTTGAGTACAATAGGGTGCTAAGTTTGACAAATTCGACATTATTGGTATTTTTTTTAATGATAAACTGATGTTTATAAGACAAGGTTTTTTATGCACAACACAAATTATTATAAACAATAATTAGTCGCCTGAAATATCCATACAAATTGAAAATATCTCCCTAGTAAAAATAAATACTGCCGACGGGAATTGAACCCGCACCTTCTGATGAAATAATTTAAAGAGATTTTTAATAAATCAGCAATAAACATTTTTATACAACAGCCAATTGGTTTCTCTCTAAATTAGTCTAATGTCAGGAATTAGTACCTACGTTTTATAAATTTTTACCACACACTACGAAATATGGAATAAAATCTCTTCACCATATTGCCTACACACTCTATAACAGTCTTCCAGATATGTATAAAAACAGACAGCATAACCCAAAAATTCAAAGTAAGGCTTTAAAAGAATATTTTTTAAGAACATAAAAACGAAAATATGTAATTCTTGTCGTGTTGTACTTTGTTTTGTTTCTCTCTCTCTCTCTCTCCTTTTCTGTCCCCTGTATTGATAATCGAGCATAATCTATTTTTACCAATTTTTAGTGGCTCTGTGATTATGTGTATATCCCTCTCTGTTTTTTTATTATTTGTTCTACTTAACCTTGCTTTTACTGTACTGTTTTGTATGTGAAACTTACAATGTTGATATCAAAATACTAATGTAAAATTGTACCTATTAAATCCCACCTATGTATTGTAAGTTCCTCTCGTCCTACAATGAGTTTTGCAACTCATCGGGGAAAAAAATGTATATTATAGAATGCAAAACTTATCTTAACCAATTAACTAACTAACCAACACGCCGTGGTAGTAAGCAGAGAGGATGGACCGCCAAACAACTCAGTCATGTTGTATCTTGCTTGATAAAATATGATTTCAGGAAGATTCAAATCATTTCTTGGAAAAAATTTGTAGAGTAATTCCCATAAATCCGATAAGATTAAAATAAGCCACCGAATAATTCTGCAAGCAATGACTAATTCAACATACATTATCCGAAATATCTTTATCAAGTAAGATAAGATTTTTGATAAGCACTTTGATACATTTGAACAACATATTATTAAAGATAAAATCACCCCATTTATCATATCTGTTATCAAATAAAATTTTAAAAGGCTATATTATAGCCTCGTACATTCCCATTTTAATTACTTGATTGAAATCTGGGGAAATGCATATGAAACCAACATAAATGAACTACAGAACAAAGTGATCAAGCTATTTCACTTCATTCCAGAACAAAAAAATTATATATTAAATAAAAAAACATAATACGCCCCGACTAACTAGTAATCAGTTCATAATAAGCCCTGGCGAAGCTTGGGAAAAGTGAAATCCGGTTGGTGGTCTTTGTTAATTAAAAAAATTAAAGTGGTGTATTACAAAGTGTGTTTTTTTAATTTAATATGTAATGTCACACCAGAAAGCTTTTGCTTTCTTCGAAAAAAAAATTTTTAAACAAATGTTGACACTAAGTAAATTATATGAATATAATACATGTCTTCTTATTTACAAAATAAATAATAAACTCATACATACAAATACAGAACTCATTAAAACGTTCCAAGTATACGACAACACGATAACATACATACACCATTCGTACTCACTATGGCAAGCAATCCATTGGTTACGAGGGGGTAAATTTAAAAAAAAAATTGTTCACTCTTATCAATCAATCAGCAAAACACTGAAAGTGAATAATATTGTTATGTTATGTATTTAGGTTTAATGTAATTTATTTTTATTTTTATTTAAGTTATTTCTAGTTAAATAAGTGAAAATGTAATATTCTTTTATTTGGAATAAAAACATTTAAAAAAATCTATCCAACGATGGGAATATATTAAAAAATAATAATTCTCTAAAACAGATCTACAGAAATTGATAACTATACTGGAGAAAAGTAGATATCGACTGTGTTTTGGGAAAACCAATCGAAACGGTGTTGTCTGGACCAAACCACGGTAACGACTGAAAACGGCACGACCCTCCCGAAATAATGAGACCTCTCACATGTTCCTACCCTCGCCACACGGGATGTAAAGGCTCTTCAAAACTGCACAGTCTGTTTTGTATGCACCCTGTATTGGTTTTTGTCATCTGCAGTATTTTTTTTGTATTTTGTGGCTGGAAATGTTTTACCAAACCACAGTAGATATATTATTAGTCTTTCCATGGCAACTCAGGAGAGATGCAATTCAACACACTTTTGAATGTGAAAGTGATATAAAGTCATTGAAAGTGATATAACGTCATTAAAAGTGATGACAAAAAACATTGTCCAGTCTAATTAGCTTTAATTTTGCGAGTAATATAGCAAAATAGCTGACCGAGCGAGAAGAAATAATAGGTATTATTTATTTATTAATTTTCGGGAAATCGACAGTTTACGTTTATTTCAGTTTGTACAGGGTTTTCCAATAAGAGGTGTTATTTTGATATTCAATCGTAAAAGACCAATGGTTTAAAAGTAAGGTCCAATGACTCCGCCGGACCATAAACCGCACCAAACAGTCACACGTTGAGGATAAAGAAGCTTTTCAGCAATAACTCTTGAGTTTTCCGAGCCCCAGATGCGACAATTTTGCTTGTTGACGAAGCCACCAAGGTGGAAATGGGCCTCATCACTCAAGATGATTTGCATTTGATTCACTCAAGTGAATTTTAATAATTTCAATGCGTTGTTGAAGCGTGTATCGTTCCATTTTTTATTAATGGCGTAGTTTCTACTTGTCAAATGTCAAAATATGACGGCTTCAAAAGTAACATCTACCGAAATAGCGGGCTATTCAAAATAACACCTCTTATTGGAAAACCCTATACATAAGTATTATATAGCCAAAATAAAACCAATTAGAGATTTTCTACTTGTGACTTTACCTCTACTGAGACAGCATAATAAGGAATAAGTAAATTAAATTTGTAAGAAAGGAATATGAATTACAAAAATTTATACAAAACAAAAGATTATATAAAACAAAAGATTATATAAAACGAAAAATTTACAAAACAAAACATTTATCGATAAATTTATAGTCATGGAGGGAGGATGTAGATATAAATCAAATCATAATAGAAATATAAACAATAGAGACATAAGATTATTCACAAACCATCAGAGAAATATTCTTTTATGGACCTCTTGTATTTGGTAATTTCGCAACTGAAAATATCCACCTTGGATAATACGCTATTGTAATTATTGCATAGTCTGTTCAGGCAAGAATTCTGCTTAGAGTTCGTTTTACATTGATCCACCCTGAACAGGACAGAAGAGCATTTTGAACGCGCAGGTACATTGAATTGAATTATAAATGTGTGTTCATACGAATGGTTTATAAACCACACATAAATAAGCCATTCAACTATAAATTCTTATTTGGAAACTAATGAAAAAAAAGTCAAAATTAGTCGACCATCACCAAAACCGGCTTCCAAATTTGTAAAAAAAATTTGGAAAAACCTGAAGGTCATAGAATTGATCTGAGGGGAAAACACAAAACTTCGATAGTGTATTTATGCAAACAATGCATAGAGATGAACAATGGATACCGAATCGAATGATCATGTAATTATTCAACACTACTTGGCCTTGCTCTTTAGTTGTTGCTACGCAGAATACCACGTGGTTACCACCCGGTTTCGCCTGTGATTTAATTTTTCCAAATACAAACAAATGGGATATTTCTGAAAGTATTCGAAAACTAAAAAACTGTGTTTGAAAGGTGAATTTTATTATTAGAAATAAACACATAATTTTTGAAATATTAAAATTTTGAAATCATACTCACATTACATTTTTTGTCTAAATGCTGAACTAAAATTACTGAAAACTGCTAGAGAAATGTATTCTTAACATTATAGCCACCTCACATTTTGTCGTTACATATAGAAATAATTAGTAAAAAATTGTTAAAAATTTCAATAATTTTTCTCAAATTATGGTTGCAACCTTTGGTTTTACAGAGGTGTATGTTTTAATTATTCTGTGGTTAAATTCATGTTTGAATATAAAGCTTGGTGTTTTCTCTTTCTAACACCGTTTAGTTCATATTTCTAACTATGACGGTAGGGGAGACAACGATTTATATGAGACCCTATGAACTGTTCCGAAAAGCGAACAAATTACTACGGGTGCTAGCTGCTTGTTCCAAAAATCGAACGAATTAGCTTGAGGAGTTAACGTTCACACGCCCTGTCTAGATAAATACTTTGTCTATGGTTTGGGGAAGAACGAAAATTCAAAATGGCAGCAAAAACAAACTAAATAAGAACTCACCCTCAGATTTTGAAATGCAAAGATATCGGCATGATCGCTTGCCGAAGAGAAGAGGTTGCCTCCACAGATCCGCGTCGGAATCCTCGTCGTACGTCTTCAGGATGGGCCAGTAGCCGGCTGGACACTTGCCGCCGTTCTCCACGACGTGCAGCGCCGTGATGGGCCGCTCATCAGGCAGAGTCTCCGACAGGGTGCCCATGACCCCGCCTCCACCGCCAGAAGACTCGGAGTAAAACTTGGAGGTCTTGGATTTAGACATGATCTAGAAGAGAGAGTGTTGATCAGCTAAGGTTTTTAAACATATCTTGGAAAACAAGGCATTGGTATTATAGAATAGAGAGCAAAGGTGTAGAATTTTAACATTTGGGATTTGGAGATAAAAGGGATGCGAACCATGGTTAACGAAGATGTAGAATTTCAACATTTGAACATTTGGGATTTGGAGATAAAAGGGATGCGAACCATGGTTAACGAAGATGTAGAATTTCAACATTTGAACATTTGGGATTTGGAGATAAAAGGGATGCGAACTATGGTTAACGAAAATGTATAATTTTAACATTTGGATTTGGAGATAAAAGGGATGCGAACCATGGTAAACGAAGATGTAGAATTTTAACATTTGGGATTTGGAGATAAAAGGGATGCGAACCATGGTTAACGAAGATATAGAATTTTAACAATTGGGATTTGGAGATAAAAGGGATGCGAACCATGGTTAACGAAGATGTAGAATTTCAACATTTGAACATTTGGGATTTGCAGATAAAAGGGATGCGAACCATGGTTAACGAAGATGTAGAATTTCAACATTTGAACATTTGGGATTTGCAGATAAAAGGGATGCGAACCATGGTTAACGAAGATGTAGAATTTCAACATTTGAACATTTGGGATTTGGAGATAAAAGGGATGCGAACCGTGGACAACGAAGATGTAGAATTTTAACATTTTGGATTTGGAGATAAAAGGGATGCGAACCATGGTTAACGAAAATGTATAATTTTAATGTTTGGATTTGGAGATAAAAGGGATGCGAACCATGGTTAACGAAGATGTAGAATTTCAACATTTGAACATTTGGGATTTGCAGATAAAAGGGATGCGAACCATGGTTAACGAAGATGTAGAATTTCAACAATTGAACATTTGGGATTTGGAGATAAAAGGGATGCGAACCATGGACAACGAAGATGTAGAATTTTAACATTTTGGATTTGGAGATAAAAGGCATGCGAACCATGGTTAACGAAGATGTAGAATTTCAACATTTGAACATTTGGGATTTGGAGATAAAAGGGATACAAACTATGGTTAACGAAGATGTAGAATTTCAACATTTGAACATTTGGGATTTGGAGATAAAAGGGATACAAACTATGGTTAACGAAGATGTAGAATTTCAACATTTGAACATTTGGGATTTGGAGATAAAAGGGATACAAACTATGGTTAACGAAGATGTAGAATTTCAACATTTGAACATTTGGGATTTGGAGATAAAAGGGATACAAACTATGGTTAACGAAGATGTAGAATTTCAACATTTGAACATTTGGGATTTGGAGATAAAATGGATACAAACCATGGTTAACGAAGATGTAGAATTTCAACATTTGAACATTTGGGATTTGGAGATAAAACGGATGCGAACCATGGTTAACGAAGATGTAGAATTTCAACATTTGAACATTTGGGATTTGGAGATAAAAGGGATACAAACTATGGTTAACGAAGATGTAGAATTTCAACATTTGAACATTTGGGATTTGGAGAAAAAAGGGATACAAACTATGGTTAACGAAGATGTAGAATTTCAACATTTGAACATTTGGGATTTGGAGATAAAATGGATACAAACCATGGTTAACGAAGATGTAGAATTTCAACATTTGAACATTTGGGATTTGGAGATAAAACGGATGCGAACCATGGTTAACGAAGATGTAGAATTTCAACATTTGAACATTTGGGATTTGGAGATAAAAGGGATACAAACTATGGTTAACGAAGATGTAGAATTTCAACATTTGAACATTTGGGATTTGGAGATAAAAGGGATACAAACTATGGTTAACGAAGATGTAGAATTTCAACATTTGAACATTTGGGATTTGGAGATAAAAGGGATACAAACTATGGTTAACGAAGATGTAGAATTTCAACATTTGAACATTTGGGATTTGGAGATAAAATGGATACAAACCATGGTTAACGAAGATGTAGAATTTCAACATTTGAACATTTGGGATTTGGAGATAAAACGGATGCGAACCATGGTTAACGAAGATGTAGAATTTCAACATTTGAACATTTGGGATTTGGAGATAAAAGGGATACAAACTATGGTTAACGAAGATGTAGAATTTCAACATTTGAACATTTGGGATTTGGAGATAAAAGGGATACAAACTATGGTTAACGAAGATGTAGAATTTCAACATTTGAACATTTGGGATTTGGAGATAAAATGGATACAAACCATGGTTAACGAAGATGTAGAATTTCAACATTTGAACATTTGGGATTTGGAGATAAAACGGATGCGAACCATGGTTAACGAAGATGTAGAATTTCAACATTTGAACATTTGGGATTTGGAGATAAAAGGGATACAAACTATGGTTAACGAAGATGTAGAATTTCAACATTTGAACATTTGGGATTTGGAGATAAAAGGGATACAAACTATGGTTAACGAAGATGTAGAATTTCAACATTTGAACATTTGGGATTTGGAGATAAAATGGATACAAACCATGGTTAACGAAGATGTAGAATTTCAACATTTGAACATTTGGGATTTGGAGATAAAACGGATGCGAACCATGGTTAACGAAGATGTAGAATTTCAACATTTGAACATTTGGGATTTGGAGATAAAAGGGATACAAACCATGGTTAACGAAGATGTAGAATTTTAACATTTGGGATTTGGAGATAAAAGGGATACAAACCATGGTTAACGAAGATGTAGAATTTTAACATTTGAACATTTGGGATTTGGAGATAAAAGGGATACAAACCATGGTTAACGAAGATGTAGAATTTTAACATTTGGGATTTGGAGATAAAAGGGATACAAACCATGGTTAACGAAGATGTAGAATTTCAACATTTGAACATTTGGGATTTGGAGATAAAACGGATGCGAACCATGGTTAACGAAGATGTAGAATTTCAACATTTGAACATTTGGGATTTGGAGATAAAAGGGATACAAACTATGGTTAACGAAGATGTAGAATTTCAACATTTGAACATTTGGGATTTGGAGATAAAAGGGATACAAACTATGGTTAACGAAGATGTAGAATTTCAACATTTGAACATTTGGGATTTGGAGATAAAAGGGATACAAACTATGGTTAACGAAGATGTAGAATTTCAACATTTGAACATTTGGGATTTGGAGATAAAATGGATACAAACCATGGTTAACGAAGATGTAGAATTTCAACATTTGAACATTTGGGATTTGGAGATAAAACGGATGCGAACCATGGTTAACGAAGATGTAGAATTTCAACATTTGAACATTTGGGATTTGGAGATAAAAGGGATACAAACCATGGTTAACGAAGATGTAGAATTTTAACATTTGGGATTTGGAGATAAAAGGGATACAAACCATGGTTAACGAAGATGTAGAATTTTAACATTTGAACATTTGGGATTTGGAGATAAAAGGGATACAAACCATGGTTAACGAAGATGTAGAATTTTAACATTTGGGATTTGGAGATAAAAGGGATACAAACCATGGTTAACGAAGATGTAGAATTTCAACATTTGAACATTTGGGATTTGGAGATAAAACGGATGCGAACCATGGTTAACGAAGATGTAGAATTTCAACATTTGAACATTTGGGATTTGGAGATAAAAGGGATACAAACTATGGTTAACGAAGATGTAGAATTTCAACATTTGAACATTTGGGATTTGGAGATAAAAGGGATACAAACTATGGTTAACGAAGATGTAGAATTTCAACATTTGAACATTTGGGATTTGGAGATAAAATGGATACAAACCATGGTTAACGAAGATGTAGAATTTCAACATTTGAACATTTGGGATTTGGAGATAAAACGGATGCGAACCATGGTTAACGAAGATGTAGAATTTCAACATTTGAACATTTGGGATTTGGAGATAAAAGGGATACAAACCATGGTTAACGAAGATGTAGAATTTTAACATTTGGGATTTGGAGATAAAAGGGATACAAACCATGGTTAACGAAGATGTAGAATTTCAACATTTGAACATTTGGGATTTGGAGATAAAAGGGATACAAACCATGGTTAACGAAGATGTAGAATTTTAACATTTGGGATTTGGAGATAAAAGGGATACAAACCATGGTTAACGAAGATGTAGAATTTTAACATTTGGGATTTGGAGATAAAAGGGATACAAACCATGGTTAACGAAGATGTAGAATTTTAACATTTGGGATTTGGAGATAAAAGGGATACAAACTATGGTTAACGAAGATGTAGAATTTCAACATTTGAACATTTGGGATTTGGAGATAAAATGGATACAAACCATGGTTAACGAAGATGTAGAATTTCAACATTTGAACATTTGGGATTTGGAGATAAAACGGATGCGAACCATGGTTAACGAAGATGTAGAATTTCAACATTTGAACATTTGGGATTTGGAGATAAAAGGGATACAAACCATGGTTAACGAAGATGTAGAATTTTAACATTTGGGATTTGGAGATAAAAGGGATACAAACCATGGTTAACGAAGATGTAGAATTTCAACATTTGAACATTTGGGATTTGGAGATAAAAGGGATACAAACCATGGTTAACGAAGATGTAGAATTTTAACATTTGGGATTTGGAGATAAAAGGGATACAAACCATGGTTAACGAAGATGTAGAATTTTAACATTTGGGATTTGGAGATAAAAGGGATACAAACCATGGTTAACGAAGATGTAGAATTTTAACATTTGGGATTTGGAGATAAAAGGGATACAAACTATGGTTAACGAAGATGTAGAATTTCAACATTTGAACATTTGGGATTTGGAGATAAAATGGATACAAACCATGGTTAACGAAGATGTAGAATTTCAACATTTGAACATTTGGGATTTGGAGATAAAACGGATGCGAACCATGGTTAACGAAGATGTAGAATTTCAACATTTGAACATTTGGGATTTGGAGATAAAAGGGATACAAACCATGGTTAACGAAGATGTAGAATTTTAACATTTGGGATTTGGAGATAAAAGGGATACAAACCATGGTTAACGAAGATGTAGAATTTTAACATTTGGGATTTGGAGATAAAAGGGATACAAACCATGGTTAACGAAGATGTAGAATTTTAACATTTGGGATTTGGAGATCAAAGGGATACAAACCATGGTTAACGAAGATGTAGAATTTTAACATTTGGGATTTGGAGATAAAAGGGATACAAACCATGGTTAACGAAGATGTAGAATTTTAACATTTGGGATTTGGACATAAAATGAACAAAAGGGGACCATGGTTAGAGAAAATGTAGAATTTAAACATTTGGGATTTGGAGATCAAAGGGATACAAACCATGGTTAACGAAGATGTAGAATTTTAACATTTGGGATTTGGAGATAAAAGGGATACAAACCATGGTTAACGAAGATGTAGAATTTTAACATTTGGGATTTGGAGATAAAAGGGATACAAACCATGGTTAACGAAGATGTAGAATTTTAACATTTGGGATTTGGAGATCAAAGGGATACAAACCATGGTTAACGAAGATGTAGAATTTTAACATTTGGGATTTGGAGATAAAAGGGATACAAACCATGGTTAACGAAGATGTAGAATTTTAACATTTGGGATTTGGAGATAAAAGGGATACAAACCATGGTTAACGAAGATGTAGAATTTTAACATTTGGGATTTGGAGATAAAAGGGATACAAACCATGGTTAACGAAGATGTAGAATTTTAACATTTGGGATTTGGAGATAAAAGGGATACAAACCATGGTTAACGAAGATGTAGAATTTTAACATTTGGGATTTGGAGATAAAAGGGATACAAACCATGGTTAACGAAGATGTAGAATTTTAACATTTGGGATTTGGACATAAAATGAACAAAAGGGAACCATGGTTAGAGAAAATGTAGAATTTAAACATTTGGGATTTGGAGATCAAAGGGATACAAACCATGGTTAACGAAGATGTAGAATTTTAACATTTGGGATTTGGAGATAAAAGGGATACAAACCATGGTTAACGAAGATGTAGAATTTTAACATTTGGGATTTGGAGATAAAAGGGATACAAACCATGGTTAACGAAGATGTAGAATTTTAACATTTGGGATTTGGACATAAAATGAACAAAAGGGAACCATGGTTAGAGAAAATGTAGAATTTAAACATTTGGGATTTGGAGATCAAAGGGATACAAACCATGGTTAACGAAGATGTAGAATTTTAACATTTGGGATTTGGAGATAAAAGGGATACAAACCATGGTTAACGAAGATGTAGAATTTTAACATTTGGGATTTGGAGATAAAAGGGATACAAACCATGGTTAACGAAGATGTAGAATTTTAACATTTGGGATTTGGACATAAAATGAACAAAAGGGAACCATGGTTAGAGAAAATGTAGAATTTAAACATTTGGGATTTGGAGATCAAAGGGATACAAACCATGGTTAACGAAGATGTAGAATTTTAACATTTGGGATTTGGAGATAAAAGGGATACAAACCATGGTTAACGAAGATGTAGAATTTTAACATTTGGGATTTGGAGATAAAAGGGATACAAACCATGGTTAACGAAGATGTAGAATTTTAACATTTGGGATTTGGAGATAAAAGGGATACAAACCATGGTTAACGAAGATGTAGAATTTTAACATTTGGGATTTGGAGATAAAAGGGATACAAACCATGGTTAACGAAGATGTAGAATTTTAACATTTGGGATTTGGAGATAAAAGGGATACAAACCATGGTTAACGAAGATGTAGAATTTTAACATTTGGGATTTGGACATAAAATGAACAAAAGGGAACCATGGTTAGAGAAAATGTAGAATTTAAACATTTGGGATTTGGAGATCAAAGGGATACAAACCATGGTTAACGAAGATGTAGAATTTTAACATTTGGGATTTGGAGATAAAAGGGATACAAACCATGGTTAACGAAGATGTAGAATTTTAACATTTGGGATTTGGAGATAAAAGGGATACAAACCATGGTTAACGAAGATGTAGAATTTTAACATTTGGGATTTGGACATAAAATGAACAAAAGGGAACCATGGTTAGAGAAAATGTAGAATTTAAACATTTGGGATTTGGAGATCAAAGGGATACAAACCATGGTTAACGAAGATGTAGAATTTTAACATTTGGGATTTGGAGATAAAAGGGATACAAACCATGGTTAACGAAGATGTAGAATTTTAACATTTGGGATTTGGAGATAAAAGGGATACAAACCATGGTTAACGAAGATGTAGAATTTTAACATTTGGGATTTGGACATAAAATGAACAAAAGGGAACCATGGTTAGAGAAAATGTAGAATTTAAACATTTGGGATTTGGAGATCAAAGGGATACAAACCATGGTTAACGAAGATGTAGAATTTTAACATTTGGGATTTGGAGATAAAAGGGATACAAACCATGGTTAACGAAGATGTAGAATTTTAACATTTGGGATTTGGAGATAAAAGGGATACAAACCATGGTTAACGAAGATGTAGAATTTTAACATTTGGGATTTGGACATAAAATGAACAAAAGGGAACCATGGTTAGAGAAAATGTAGAATTTAAACATTTGGGATTTGGAGATCAAAGGGATACAAACCATGGTTAACGAAGATGTAGAATTTTAACATTTGGGATTTGGAGATAAAAGGGATACAAACCATGGTTAACGAAGATGTAGAATTTTAACATTTGGGATTTGGAGATAAAAGGGATACAAACCATGGTTAACGAAGATGTAGAATTTTAACATTTGGGATTTGGACATAAAATGAACAAAAGGGAACCATGGTTAGAGAAAATGTAGAATTTAAACATTTGGGATTTGGAGATCAAAGGGATACAAACCATGGTTAACGAAGATGTAGAATTTTAACATTTGGGATTTGGAGATAAAAGGGATACAAACCATGGTTAACGAAGATGTAGAATTTTAACATTTGGGATTTGGAGATAAAAGGGATACAAACCATGGTTAACGAAGATGTAGAATTTTAACATTTGGGATTTGGAGATAAAAGGGATACAAACCATGGTTAACGAAGATGTAGAATTTTAACATTTGGGATTTGGAGATAAAAGGGATACAAACCATGGTTAACGAAGATGTAGAATTTTAACATTTGGGATTTGGACATAAAATGAACAAAAGGGAACCATGGTTAGAGAAAATGTAGAATTTAAACATTTGGGATTTGGAGATCAAAGGGATACAAACCATGGTTAACGAAGATGTAGAATTTTAACATTTGGGATTTGGAGATAAAAGGGATACAAACCATGGTTAACGAAGATGTAGAATTTTAACATTTGGGATTTGGAGATAAAAGGGATACAAACCATGGTTAACGAAGATGTAGAATTTTAACATTTGGGATTTGGACATAAAATGAACAAAAGGGAACCATGGTTAGAGAAAATGTAGAATTTAAACATTTGGGATTTGGAGATCAAAGGGATACAAACCATGGTTAACGAAGATGTAGAATTTTAACATTTGGGATTTGGAGATAAAAGGGATACAAACCATGGTTAACGAAGATGTAGAATTTTAACATTTGGGATTTGGAGATAAAAGGGATACAAACCATGGTTAACGAAGATGTAGAATTTTAACATTTGGGATTTGGACATAAAATGAACAAAAGGGAACCATGGTTAGAGAAAATGTAGAATTTAAACATTTGGGATTTGGAGATCAAAGGGATACAAACCATGGTTAACGAAGATGTAGAATTTTAACATTTGGGATTTGGAGATAAAAGGGATACAAACCATGGTTAACGAAGATGTAGAATTTTAACATTTGGGATTTGGAGATAAAAGGGATACAAACCATGGTTAACGAAGATGTAGAATTTTAACATTTGGGATTTGGACATAAAATGAACAAAAGGGAACCATGGTTAGAGAAAATGTAGAATTTAAACATTTGGGATTTGGAGATCAAAGGGATACAAACCATGGTTAACGAAGATGTAGAATTTTAACATTTGGGATTTGGAGATAAAAGGGATACAAACCATGGTTAACGAAGATGTAGAATTTTAACATTTGGGATTTGGAGATAAAAGGGATACAAACCATGGTTAACGAAGATGTAGAATTTTAACATTTGGGATTTGGACATAAAATGAACAAAAGGGAACCATGGTTAGAGAAAATGTAGAATTTAAACATTTGGGATTTGGAGATCAAAGGGATACAAACCATGGTTAACGAAGATGTAGAATTTTAACATTTGGGATTTGGAGATCAAAGGGATAACACGGAATAAAAGGGAGGCCACGAGGAAAATAATTTCCTTCATTGCCTATGTCATCTTTTGGGATGCTGTGTGGACGGTCTTTTTTAATGAAAGGAAGGAGAGGAAGTTCTGGGAAGGTAAAATGTATGAGAGTTGGGTAGGGTCGCGAAACCAGTGTCAAAGGATCTCCTCAAACAAGCCTCTCCCGATCTGGCACGCCACGCAGCTGATGGGTAGGTGCATCCTGCACACACCTCACCAGATGAACCCGGGCACCCCTGCTAAATCACAAACGTAGCGAACCACTCTGGGTGATTTATGGCAGAGGTGTTGCTTATCTAATAAATGGTTCGCGGTACCCAAACCCGCCTCCCAAATTGAAAAGGTTAATATAAGAGGGTATATAAAATAACAACATTAGGAATAGATGTAGTTTTAAATTAACGTTGTACTTTCTTTACATAAAGGGTTTTATTTAAAATTATTAAAGGTAATGGGTGAAGGTACTATTCTATAATCATCTGCATATTTGTCTACACTCATTTGTTGCATTTGTTAATGAAAGCAAAAATAAATAATAAAACAAACAATAAAGTGAGAACTTCAAGGTCGGGGTCCAGATTATTCCAACCGCCTGCTAATTAAAATATCGGAGCTATTCTCATAAATCACAAGAAAAGTCCAAATGTTTTGTCGAAGTCGGAGTTTTATTAAATCAAGAGAGTTTGTGAGAAAACCCCGAAGACAGCGTAAATCTGTAAATAGTACAAAACAAAGTCGCTGTCCACGTCTGTCTGTTCGTGCGCTTAGTTCTTCTAAACTACGCGACGGATTTTGATAGGGTTTTCACTTTCATTTAGAGAATTTCCAACGGAAGGTTTATCTATGTAATACATGTATATTATATTTATAGAAAATAGAGAAAAGTCGATGTTTTGTAATCAAGTCGTAATAAAAATATTTTTAGGAGCTTACATTGCAAAGGCTGGCTAAACCTTATGAGATACATCAAAATAATGTACAGGCTTTTCCAATAAGAGGTGTTATTTTGAATAGCCCGCTATTTCGGTATATGTTACTTTTGAAGCTGTCATTTGACAAGTAGAAACTACGCCATTAATAAAAATGGAACGATACACGCTTCAATCAAATGCAAAATCATCTTGAGTGATGAGGCCCATTCCCACCTATGTGGCTTCGTCAACAAGCAAAATTGTCGCATCTGGGGCTCGGAAAACCCAAGAGTTATTGTTGAAAAGCCTCTCTATCCTCCACGTGTGACTGTTTGGTGCGGTTTATGGTCCGGCGGAGTCATTGGACCTTACTTTTTCGAAAATGAGGCTGGAGCAACAGTTACGGTGAATGGATTGCGCTATCGAGAGATGATTAATGATTTTTAAGGCCGGAATTGGATGGTATTGATCTGGACAACGTTTACTTTCAACGAGACGGTGCTACGTGCCACACAAGCAACGAAACCATTGATCTTTTACGATTGAATATCAAAATAACACCTCTTATTGGAAAACCTACGGAATTGTATATTTTAAAAGGTCCTACAGAAAAGTCCGCGATGGTATATATATTATGTCTATCTCCTACGTGTAACTTTGATATCAATGATAAAGGAAGTCTGTATCATATAAAAGATGCATAAAACATATTTTTTATGTATGCAAGAATCAAAAGATAAGTAATTAAGCTTTTTAATTTACTTTCCGACTTTATGTCCGGGTTAAATCTTCCCCACAGGAAAAAGTAAACCCTTCAACACACTTTTTTTAACCCTTAAATGCATACTATTGCAAAACTGCAACATACCGTTCAAACCACCTTTAACTCTTTGGTGTATATTTAGAATTATCAAGTTCACGGTAATATATTTTATCGAGTGGCATCACCTTTTTTTTCTTTCGCGAATGTCAAATGTCACTTTTTCTTTAACAAAGTGAAGATTCTCGAAAATTGGTTGGAGGTTAGAATTACAGTTTTGTTTTGCTGTTATTATTTTGATTTTCTTAGGTAAGTAGATACAATAATACAATACTTATATGTAATAATTCGTATTTTTCCGGTACACTTTATTAGTTTTGAGAAATTTTTTAAGGTTTTTTATTTTTTTTCATACGTAAATTGTTCATATTAATTTTTTTATTGAATACATTGTGTTGTAAATCTGCAACATTTTTTTTTAATCAAATATCATTAAAAAATTACAAAAAAATAAATTCTTTATATTTCCTTGCATATGAATGTAAATATCTACAAAATAAGGTTTTCCGGCAGCGCGTTATAGTATTTCATCCCTTTATATAACATACTATTCTGGGTATTCGCTTTGTCCTTCTTTGGTAGCCTGATTTCATTGCACGTCCTAGTTTTATGTTTGTGTATGTCCTTGTTGTATACAATTTTATTTGAAAAATATTTGGGTAGCAGGTTGTTTACTATTTTGTGTACAAATATCATAATTTCCACAAATGATCATCTAGTCAATCCACATTATGCAAGTGGATTATATAAGCATAATAAATACAAGAAAAACACGTCAACTCACCAGAGATCAAATGGGAAAATAATTCAACGACTCCAGATATTTTCATATCAGAGGGTTCGGCTCGGTAGAACTTCTGACTGGACATATAAATCCTACTGATCCCTCAATATAAATATTTAAAAAATCTTTCGTAATCCTACATGTATTTAAAATAACTGATTTTTGCATTTTTATATACAAATTCTTTGACAGATATAATACACCTAAATTTTTAATGAGAGAGCTAGGTATAATACCAGTAGCTGAAATAACAAATGGTAATATTTTTATAGTCTGAGAATGCCAAATTCTTTTAATTTCATTTCCTAAATCTGTGTATTTTCTTATCTTTTCAGAAACAGATTTTTGAATGTTACAGGAATTTGGAATAGCGACATCAATGATAGAAGTTTTTTTAAATTTAAGTTATTATTTACATTATAGTTACTTTGATAATTAATAATCATTTATGTTTGGCATATTATACTTATTTTGGTTTTCGCTTGGTTGACAAATAATTCTTAACAGTCATTATTAACAATTTTTTTTCTTACCTTTTGTACTTGTTTTTTATAATTTATTCTTTATAATTAACTTAACTTTGTATTTAACCTTACACTTTACACCGTAAATTATACTTTATACTTAACTTTATATTTAACCTTTACACTTTATACCGTATATTATACTTTAAACTTTATGCTCTATACTTTATACCTTGTTCTTTTCAACCATATATTTATGTTAATGGCACATGTCGTGCCGTTTGTATTTAAATAAATAAATAATTACTAGCAACGCCGGGTTCACGTCTGCTAGTGTATTAGGATAATACATTAAAAATATACATTGTAAAAAAGAGCCATAACGAGTGTGTAATCATAAATATAAAAATACTTATCTTGTACCATTTTTAGTTTATTGTGATAAAAATAATATAAATTAAGTAAAATAATAAGGGCACGAAAACAATAGAACATTACTTGTTACATTATTAGTGGCAGATTTTATGTGAATATCGCACAAGAGGCCCAACTGTCTGGAGCGAGTGAGACTATGGCATCCTCAATTGTGGTATGTTTGTAAAGCTAAAGGGAACAGGGAAGAGAAGAAGATAAGAGAGGAGGGTTTGGAAGTATCTGGCTATGCAGATCTGGTAACAAACAGGTAGAAACATTTAAAGTAATATGTTTCGTTTCTGAATGATAGCCACTCACCATTGCGGTAATGATTATCTTTCACAAAACATTTCATTATTACCACTTCAAAGGGACAGCAAAAACGCTTTAAATATTACATAAGATTGAACAATTAACAATTTACGTTAATTGAAAGGAATTTGGTTGTAAGCTGCAAGCGAAATATTTTGGCTAGACATTTAATGCGCTGTCTGCCACATTGAAGGGTCAATGCCTTGCTTTGTGTCCCTAAAATCCAGACAAAGCAATACACATATTGATTTATCGTCATTTTCACCAATAAAAATTGAAAAATTACACAATTTTCGTTATTTAACAAAAACAATCGCAACTCAAATCTCACAATTCGGCCAAAATTCGATAAGACTAAATTTGAACAAAATTTTGTTTAGATGATAAATAATACGTTTTAATTGGTGATTTAACTTATTAACTTGAATAATGGATACTTACTGAGTTTTTGAAAAACTTCTGTGCAGCCTTTCTCTCCGATAGCACAATCACAATCACAAAACGAAAATATTATGCAAGACGCAAAACACAAATGATTAGCACTTTAAAAAAACGCACTCTAAACACATTTACATTATTATTATTAACAATTGCACCAGCACAGGTTTCCACTTATTTAACGCCCATTGTCTGTCCTTTAAATTGAAATGTCGACAGGGTTAAATTCACTAATAGACGAATTCTTTACCATTTTAAAACAACGAAAAAACATCAAATGTCGAAGAAATATAAACTAAAATGAATTTTTTATTAAAAATTCAACATTTATTTTAAATCTAGTGTGATAAAAATATCATTATGCTAATGTAAATGCATTTATTTCGATTAGAAACAATTCTCTCACGCAACCGGCCGACTAGGAGATTCGATGTTAATAATACCAATATTTTGACAGCAACCAAAACGTTATGTACCAACTTAAAGAAAGTTAACCATGGATAAAAATTCCAACATAATAAAAAATACAATCTTAAGGGACTGGGACACGGTCAAGCGGCTTGATCGCAAGCACGTAGTTGATTGTCTATGGCACTTTGTGTCAAGCATTTTGACCGTGTACCGAAGCTGGCTTGCAAGCATTGCTCAATTCTACGTGCTTGCGGCGAGGCTTGATGCGAATTTATATTTTTGTGGGAATAGACAAACGACAATAGACAAATAAATATCACGTATCATAAACAATGATATAAATTGAATAAAATTGTTATAAAATAGGTACTTAGTTATTGTTTTTGTGTTCAATTTGTAGAAATCCATCTAATTTAAAAATTTTGGAAGTATTTTAGTATTTTTTAATAATTATGACAGCGGTTTTCAAGGTCATTAATAATCAAACTGTTGAATAAATAATTTTCTGAATTTTCAATGGAGAAAACATATTTTTTGTATGAATACCGCACAAGATATTCATACAAAAAATAGCTGTAGCCTGTAATACACTTTGCAAATGCTCATGGGTAAAGCGGTACCTTAACTTGTACCATTCTTGACACCAAATTCGTTTCTTTTTATTATTTTATTCAAACATAAAGCTAACGTAAGAGCCAAGAACGCTTTGTCTTTGACAGATTCCATTTTGCCGCGAGTCACGAAATGACAGGAAGGCATAGAAGTACATATACATAGACCACCATGAAATCACAGGAAGGCGTGGCCATGCTTGACGGAGAGGCTTGATGCGGGCTGTCAAGCCGCTAAGCATAGACAATAATAGACAACAATAGACAAAAAAACTACGTGCTTGCGATCAAGCCGCTTGACCGTGTCCCAGTCCCATTATAATATTTTATTAAAATTTCACAACAATATTAGTATATTTTATATTATTCTGATAATAAATTATTGGAACAATATTAATAATCAGAAAATAATGTTTTTTTAATTCAATTTGTGGAGTAAATTATTAATTTATTAGATTTAAATCAAAGTAAAAGTAGGAATCGTAAATTTTGTGATGTGCATAAATAAACTATGGTGATGTGTAAATGACACCAGGGCCGAACTCAGAGTTAAACAAACTACGCCTAGCGCTAGTTTAAACCTCAAGGGTGCTGTGTTAGGTGATAAGTTTTATCAGCGCTTTGGCTGTCTTGGTAACGAGCACGGAGCGGACTGCTCGAATTGCACAATGCAAAAGGCAATTGATTAAAAATAACATAAAAAAATCTGCACGTATAAGTAAGCACCTTTTTTTTGGAAATATTAGTTTTGTTTACGGACAACACCGTCGACCGCGTTTTGCCATCTGCAGCGTACGTCATTACCGGTATTTCCACTTTGCTACCAGCGGGTCGCATGATAGCTACGATATTGTCAATCTTTTCGTTATTTTCAACTGCAATGGCCGAAGCACGCGAAAGAACCTTCATCATGATCAAGCCCGACGCAGTCCAGCGAGGACTCGTCGGCAAGATCATCCAGAGGTTCGAAGACAAAGGATTCAAGCTCGTAGCACTCAAGTTCGTGTGGCCCAGTGAGGAGCTTCTCCAGAAGCATTACGCTGATCTGTCCGCCCGTCCCTTCTTCCCAGGACTAGTGAAGTACATGAGCTCTGGACCGGTCGTGCCCATGGTCTGGGAGGGCCTCAACGCCGTGAAGACAGGGCGAGTGATGCTCGGTGCCACGAACCCCGCTGATTCCGCGCCCGGAACCATCCGAGGAGATCTCTGCATCCAGGTCGGCCGCAACATCCTGCACGGATCTGACTCTGTTGAAGCCGCGAAGAAGGAGATTGCTCTTTGGTTCACAGAGAAGGAAGTCGTCGGCTGGACTCCTGCTAACGAGGGATGGGTCTACGAATAACTTCTCGGTGTTCGTCACCATCTTGTGTAGCTTTACCGGTATGACTGTTTTATTATAAGCGCCTTATGAAATAAACTGTTTCATTCCTCACTCAATACTGTTTTTATTCTTCATCCTCTCACCTGTTTTTTAAAACACATAACCTATGATGTTGTCCTGTTTTTAATTATAACCTCTTTCTGTCACATGCATAATTTTTACAAATGTGTTTGCAGTTGAATAGTGGTTTGACATCACAAAATGTGTAAAGCAGGACTGTGATTATTCAATCTGTACGTGGATATGAATATGGAATGAACGCAAGACCAAGTTGTAGTATAACCCGTTTTCATGTGAAAAATAACCGTGTGGGAATGGGCACGCATTTTTCCTGACTATCCACTGGTGTTGAAGGGATCAACGACGCCAGTTCGTCATCTTCCATTGAAATACTAGTAGAACGAAGACAGCCATCCCACCTCCAATCTGTTTGTTAGGATAGGAGAATCTCAGCCAACGGACCTCCCCTTTCGGCAGAGTTGAAGATATTTTGGGGCTCCAGACCTAGCATGTAATACATGCTCTTAAAATTGCATCAATTTAAGTATATTTGCGGCATATACTCTCATATCACTGGTGAAAGACCGCCATTGAAGAGTCTGGCATTTCCCAACTTTCCTCTTCCTTTAGCTTTACCATATACCTAAATAATAAGGGATGCCATAGTCCCACCAGCTCCGGGATTTGTTATAATCCTGCGAAACATCACACAAAAAAATAAAGTAGGCATTCCATAACGCATACTAATCTAATTTAATGTGGTTTCTCGACTTGACAAGATATAAAAATAGGTGTATTATTAGTACTATAATAATTAGATTATTGCAACCACCGAAGAGATGTACTAGTAGAAATGTGTTAAGGGTGTTTATATGTGTCGAAAATAGGTTAAATTTTACCCTACTTCTGATAATACAGTCTAGTACAGGACTAGCAGATTCTTCAACAGTGACCAGCTGCTAGCCCTATACAAATCTCAAGCACGCCTGACAATTGAATTTGTGTGCCACCTCTGGGCTGGAGCCCCACAATACTTGATTCTTTGCAAAGGAGGGCAATAAATGTTAAGGCGATGCACTACGTCGTGTAATATTTCGAATCGAGCCGCCATCAATAACACTCCTTACGTAGATGGCGATAAGGCTTAAATTCCCGCTTAACACCATCCAGCTGTTTTGATTTAGGCAAGAAAAAAAAATGGCCGAAAAGTGCCTTTAATTTTATTTTGTGGATGTTCAGGCATAAATATTTAAATGTTTTCCGATCATTTTATACATAACTTAATTTGCCACATTATACAATAAAACCATAACCGAAAATGGGTTCATAAGTAGGAAATTTTGAACTTTAAAGCAGTTTTCGTAGGCCTTATAAATTATTTTTTTCTGGGCTTATAAAAACACTTATGTACAAAATACTCAATTATTTCAAAGGCCAAGATGTATTATACTCGCGGTATTTATTTAAAGCATCTGAAACATTTCTAGGCGACTAAATTTTCAAACCAAATACACATGATTTTGCATTACTATGTAAAGCATCGCCTTAACAATAAATTGTCTAATTGATGATCTATTATTTTATTAACTTTAAAAAATACATATATATTCTCACTGGGATCTCCCATGCTGGGGATTTCATTTAAATATGATTAAAATTCAGTACAATGGACAGTATAAAGTAGATTGAAGTGTTAGTGTTAAAAAACTACATTATGTCCACTTTAATTCGAGTCTGTATCTCGTTCCAGGGCAGAGATAATCCGTTATTCGTATATTGTGAGGCTGAAGGTAGTGTGGAGGGGAAGGAGATGGAGAGGAGAAAGAGAGGAAGGAGAAGAAAGCCTTTCTGGAGCGTTCCCGACATCTTCTATCATTGGATCCGCTCTCTAAACACTCTTGGCAGTAATAAGAACAAAGTTTGAAATTTTCAGCAAAATCAGTTTGGTAGTTTTGAATATATAGGGGATAAACAAAAAACAATCATTTTTATGTACATATAGATGGGAATGGATTACACTTCTAGAGAATATCTCTTCAGTGAGTGCAGCTAACTTGCGTAAGAAAAATGTATCGCTGTTTACAAATGCATTATCTCCTATTATTTTCAATGACAAGTCAAGGATATTATAACATGTTGTACCTACATAATTTTACCTCTTCGAATAATATAATAAAAATGTAAATGTTCGTTTGTTTAAAGTCTAAAATCTCGGAAAGTTCTACACCGATTGCTTTGAAACTTTGACACAACGTTGCATTCGAATACGCGTGTGTTTTTATATTATTATATATGTGACACGTGATAAGTAAATACATGTTTTTTTGATTAAAAACAGCGCCATCTTGGACGTAAAAGCAACACGCGCCATTGTTTCCCTGTCAGGAGCCACAGCAGAGTGTGGCGGGGCACAGCTTGTATTTAAATAAAGTTATTACAATTTTTTATTACCGCAATATTGGATGAGTAATCATTGCGGATATCTGAATAATTCTCGCTATAACTCAGAATTTTCTCACTTTTTATAAATGTTTTTTTTTTGAACTCCAATCCTATTTTAATATATTTTTTTAAATCAATGACCTTCTTACCTAAATACAGGTATTTTCATAGACATATGAATATTAGTAGACCTGCCCTAAGTGATTAAAAGCGTATTATCCCCACTCCCCATACCGGTTCCATTGGAGCCGGCTGGGCTCGCGTATGGCCTCAAGTGAAATTTGAAAACGTGACGTCATCATTCTTGTGCGAACTATGGTCGAGGCATCATCGGTTCATTTTACAAAATAACACGGCAAAATGTTGACTTGTACTATGAAAACTTGTAAAAATAGATGTGAAAAAGAGAATAAACCCAATTGTCGTATTACATTCCATATACACGGTGTCCGGAAACTCGTAGTACAAGCGGGAAACTGGAGAATCTACACCACATGGGGAACCCAAAAAAACATAAAGTTTTTTGATTTGAGCATTTTCAAAAAAAAAAAAAAAACCAAAAAAAAATATTTTTCGGCTATTTTAGGGTTAAAGTTTTTTCTGGTGTTTAGGGTTGAATAACAGATGTTTTAACCCTGCAGAGCAGAAATATTTTATGATTACACCGGGTTAAATGAAGGGTGATTTCAAAATAATGCTTCAAATCCGAGTTTCTTCATTTGTTTTACTTTCAAATAGTTTTAATTAGTTGGGTACTTTGATCTTCAGTAATAATTTATAAGAATTTGATTAAAAAAAAAAAAAAAAAAAAAAAAAAAATCAACTTCAAACTCGATTTACTCGATAACGAAAGCTCAAATAAAAAAAAAATATACTACAAAATCGACTCCAAATGTGATGTAGATTCACCAGTTTCCCGCTTGTACTACGAGTTTCCGGACACCCTGTATAAGCATTATTTTACTTTATTTTAAGCATATTCACATCGTATAATATGAATCAGTTGTTACTATCACATCGAGAAACGTCTGGACACGAAACACAAAGCTGGTTGGTTGCTGGGAAGTAAATTATGAACATTTATAAAAGTGTCTTAACTAAATACTTAAACGAAATATTCGACTCTGAAAATAGAACCGAATTTTTTTGCCGAATTTGGACTTCGCAAATTTGTTCATAACGTGGCGAGTAATTTGCGCTCCCATGTAAAAATGTCTATTCATTCAAAAGCAGATTTTACTTTTAAGAACTAAATGGTGATATTATAATGCGAGATGCCTATTTACTGTCAGATTGATTTATTGACGAATCACAGTCAGCTTCACTCCCTTCGTTCTTCAACAGTTGATTTTACCCCTCGCCATTATCTTCTCGTCTATTAATTCCTATGTCTGTGGGTATTTTTTATTGTTGTAGTTAGTTTTAACAGTTAAAAATAATTTTGTAAAAAAGCGAAGTCTTAAAACAATCATTGATAATATAAAAAATAATAATTTTTAAATATTATTTTTTTATAAGTTATACCTACTCGTATTTTAAAACTTTTACGAATATATTGATAGTAGGTGTCGCAGGGTCTAGACGCGTGGGGAGTGCAGGCCAGGGCGCTGATGTAATCCCGAGGAGTCCATGATAATCCGTAGGCTCTCTTAAATGTCCTTGTAGAGTCGGGCGTAGTTGAGTAGGTGAAGTAACGGCGGGGCGTGATGCGCGAGGACCGCTTGGTGGCCAGCCGCCTCAGTAGACAGCGAGCAGTCGCAGGACTCGCAGGTTGGTCACTTGTAAAATTGCTAATTATAGACTGACTGAGTACGTCACGACGTGCCCCGTTTTATAGCCACATGGTTTTTTTATTTTTTATATTTACTCCACACAGGAGGCCCTGAAGAAAATAATTTCCCTCAGGGCCTATGTCATCTTTGGGGATGCTGTGTGGAGGGTCTTTTTGTGGAGAGGAAGGAGTGAACATGGGTCTTGAAGAGTCCCATGTTGTAGGAGGGAGGAAACACAGAGGCCGGCAGTTCGTTCCACAGCCGAGCTTTTGAACTTAAGAACGAATCGTAGAAGCGACCCGTTCTCATGTGACAAGTGTCAACTGTGTACAAATGTTGGGCGCGCGTTTGGCGTGTATCCCGACTACGCACCGGTGCCGAAGGGATCAATGACGCTAGTTCCTCAGAGCATCTTCCATTGTAATACCGATAGAACAAGGACAGCATACCTACCTGACGCCTGTGCTCTAAAGATTGCAGTCCGTTTGTTAAGATTGGGGAATCTATCAAACGGACCGCCCGTTTCTGCACAGAGTCAAGGGTTTTTTTCAGGTATTTAGGGGCTCCGGACCAGAGATGGCTGCCAAATTCGACAGTAGGGCGCACTTGCGATTTGTACAGGGTGAGCAGTTGTGTACTATTAAAGTATCTGCGGGCCCTATACAGTACGCCCAGCTTCTGAGAGGCCAACTTTACTCAGGCTTCGATGGAGCCCCCGTACCTGAGCTGGTCACTTATAGTTACACCAAGCATATCAATGGAAGGCCTGTTCGGAAGATTGCTTCCGTTGAAGGAGACTAGATTATCATTTGGATCCCTTTTAGACGTAATCAGACAGGATTGGGTCTTTGAAACATTAAATTCGACGAGATTATTTTTACCCCAGGAGGAAATACTCTCGAGATAACCGTCCATTCTCTGCTTCAAAGCCCTCCGAGCCGTTGGAGTTTGTGTGCCCTTTGGAGGCTTGTCAAACAAAAAGCTATCATGAACTGTACTGTCATCCGCGTAACAATGAATCGGTGCACATGTCAAAATGGTGCGTTGAGAATAGCCGAATGCTAACATTGTATCTAGAGAGTTCTAGCTACAATGCGTTTTCATGGGCGAACGTTCTTGAATACTCTAGTAGCATCGCTACAAATTAAATACTTTTCATGAAAATGTATTATTTATTCAATAGAATTCTCAAATAATATAAGTTACAATCTGACAACATTTCATTTTGACTTTCATAAATTAAAAACAATTGTTTGAATAAAATCTATTTAATAACATGCAAAATTTATACATAATCATTATTGCTTTCAAAAAATGATGCCTTATTACAATGGCTTTTTTAAACTATTTATGTATAAAATATGAGTGCGTTCTTATGCATACATATATTCTTACTAAACTAGGAAACTTATATAATATTATGTAATAGTTTTTTTGGCTGGCGGTCAGTACATGATTATATTTTTGTAATATCAACGGAAATCGAATTTTGAAATAAATATTATAATTGAAGAAGATAATACTAATTAACGTAAACGAAACAGAACAAGACACAGAAAAATAAAAAGAGGTAGGTAGGACAGAGATCCTGAGTTCGATTCACAGGTGAGATCATTATCTTTTTATTTTTCTGTTTCATATTTCGTTTATTATTATTTTCTTCTTCTTCAATGATATAAAATTCGGGGGTAAAGTGCTCTAACTTCGGGGGGTGATTCTACATGATTTTAGGAGTAAGAGATAAATAAATTTTTTCGAAATTCCAACGTTTTAACATGGTTTTAAGGTTGAAAAAGTTGAATTGTTTTTATGGGAAAAAAAGCTGGAATTCCTCAATTTTTTATTTTCTTTTTATTTCTACCATCACGCAGAATCACCTCCCGAAGTTAGCGCACTTTACCCCCGGACAACCTGTATTACATTCATGCATATAACCTTCAAATGTATTAAAAGAAAAGTTGTTCCAATAATAATTACGTACTATAAATTTAAGAACACCAATCTCCGATAAGGGATCATTATTTTTCACTGAATTGTTTGCCATAATATTTTATAAAATAAAACCAAATTTACAACATACATACTCTGTTCATTCTCTTCTCAACTCTGTTTTATTGTCTTAAAATTTACAAGGCCGCTTTTATCAAACAAATCTGAGCGGACACTAACGGCCGTTGTTCCCAATCCTACTGATCAACTGTTGAGCCGAAATTTTAGCTCAACACTGCTCAAACGCAAAACTACGCTCTTTCCAACAGAAATGTGATGACTGAGCGATCAACCATTTTAAAGAAGCCAAACTACTGGATTAAGCCTGCCTCAGTAAATGACTAGTTATAAAAAGTGTCGACAGAGTGAAAAATATTCAATTTAAATTTATTTAACAAATTACATATGTTTGTTTAAAAATATATAAAATATCGGTTTATGTATTGCAGTATTTGAAAAAAATACATGCATTAATAATAAATACAATAATTAATTTAACATTGAAAGTTTTTACTTTGAAGTCATATTATTGTCTATGAAAGTGAGCGGACTTAAGATAATCAATGGTGAAGATGTTTGGAAAAAGGCGAATCGAATGTTACTGAACAAATCACTTGGCTGATCGGAGCCTTAGATTGATCGTTCGAAAAGTTGGAAACAACGGACGTAGGGGCCACTTTCACCAATGTGAGATGAACCTAACCTAAAGCATGCAAATACAGTGATAAATCTTTTGATTTTACTTTCCATAACTCTGGACAATCTCGATATAATGCAATTACAAGTAAAAAAAGGGCTCGACAGTTAGAGCAATTGAACGAACGATTGTCAATCCCACAGTGAAAAGATCATTCTCCTGCTTCACTGGCAGGTCGTGGTCGTGGTCGCGGGTTCGAACCCGGCGTGCACAAAATTTTTTTATTTGATTAATTTGTGTTATTTCACAATTAATTAATTAAAAAAATATATAGTATATTTGCGGCACGTTCCAGAGTGGAAGATACTACCAGTATCGCCCTGGTGTAAGACCACCATTCAGAATTGAAACGTTGCTCCAAATGGCTTTAGCCGTGTTTAGTGACTAGATCTGAATAGCCAGGTACTTCCCCACCTTCCTCTTTCCCTTCCCCACTTACCTTCAGCCTCACAACATCCCCCGATTGGGGATGCCATAGTCTCACTGGCTCCAGACGGGAGCAGTTGGGACTCTTGTGAGGTATTCACTATAAAAAAAAAAAAAAAAAAAAAACTGGCGCTCAATCAAATACACATCATCCCCCTGTCAATGGGAAGTCTCAATTGTCAATTGCTTCAATTGCCTCAGTAAACGATTCAATTGCATCAATCAAGTAAATTGATGTAACTATTGACAATTGATATCGATCATCTCCGGGGTGCTTAACATTGTCATCCAATTGCAAATCAACACCATTTTGTTTTTTTAACATTCAAGTATTCTTTTTAACTTCTGGAAAACTGTTCGTGCACCAGTGACAAGAATTTTTTCCCACCGGCAAACCGTTTATGCGCTGTTGGCATTGGAATTTCGCCCTAGCTGGAATTTTTTGATATGCGATTTACACCTGTATGCCATGAGAAAGTGCATAAATTTTTTTAACAGAATCGCTTGCACTTGAAACACTTTATTGTTCCACGGGTTAAATGCCATATTCTAGGCGTGTTTCAAGTTTTGAATTCAGCTTATAAAAACTCACTACAATTAATATATCATTTACAAAACACAATCATCTATGACTCCTTTTTAATTGTACCCTTTTTCCTGCTCAAACTCTATTTTCCCTCCAATTAACCATCTGTCAAATTATTGTCTCATTTTTTTGTTTTGGATTCTACTAATAAATTTAACCCTTAAATGCATAGTGTTGCAAAACTGCAACATACCGTTCAAACCACCTTTAAGGCCAGCGCCACACTTAACGGAAATTCCGTCGCGTAACTTCCGCGGGAGTCAATCCGTTACCATACGTTGCAGCCACACTGAATATTCAGTGGCGGATTATCAGTCGACTGCCAACGCTTATACGGTGTGGTCGTAATGGATCCGATAGAAGTGATAGCTATTTATGAGGCATTAGAAGAAGAAAGAAAAATAAAGCGTAAATATTGGGTTCATCCCATAAATACTTTTCAACTAGAAATTGGGCAATTTCATACCTTGTATATGCAACTAAGACATTATCCACATAAAGCATTCGAATATTATCGAATGTCCATACAATCATTTGATGTATTGCTGAGTTTAACGAAGGACTATATTACCAAGCAAAATACAAAACTTAGAACGGCTATATCTCTAGAGTCCCAAAGGCAAACTCTATTTTGCACTTCGATAATAAATCGTTCAGTGTCGAACATCCTGTGCGTTCGTCGTCGCCGCGTGTTATCCGCCGAATGTGGCGCGATGAATACAAATACTTGGAATGCGACGTTGCCGATCTTCCGCCGACGGAAGATCGGTGCGCGGAGGACGGAGCAGACGCCAGAGTCGGCGGTCCGCCACGGAGCGACCGTACGTCCGCGACGGAACGACCGATCTTCCGCGTAGTGTGCCCGCTATTTGTAATTTATATGCAATTACATGTATTGGCGTTCCGTCGCGAAAGATCCGCGACGGAATTTCCGTCAAGTGTGGCGCTGGCCTAACTCTTTGGTGTATACTTAATACATGCCGTTTTAGAATTATCAAGTTCACGGTAATATATTTTATCGAGTGGCATCACCTTTTTTTTCTTTCGCGAATGTCAAATGTCACTTTTTCTTTAACAAAGTGAAGATTCTCGAAAATTGGTTGGAGGTTAGAATTACAGTTTTGTTTTGCTGTTATTATTTTGATTTTCTTTAGGTAAGTAGATAAAATAATACAATACTTATATGCAGAGATGTGCTTTATTTCAAATAAATCCATTTCAAATGGAAATGCAAAATGCAAAATGGGTATTTTCCATTTTGCATTTTAAATGCTTTTCTAAAAACCATTTTGCATTTTAAATGCTTTTCTCAATGCATTTCCATTTTAAATGCTTTTTTGCAACATTCTTCCTACTATCTCCACTCATCTTTTTTTCATAAGCCCCAAATATCAGTCGGTCCTCAACCTCGCTATGAGAGATAATTTACATTTGTCAAGTTGCTCCCTGGTAGGAGCCCTGGCAATTGAGTGAAACCATTACAAAAAATACTGATTCAAATACTGAACATGGGGCCATGACGCTGTAATATTAAATGTTAGATAGCAGTTTCTATGTTTTTACGTTGGCAACATTTGTCCCGTACAAATTTTTTGTGGTTTCATAAATCTGTAGTCGTGGTGTTTTTGGATTTACCATCATGTAATATGTTTGTTTTACATTGATGTCCATTATTAAATGACAAAATTGTTTAAAAATTCTATAATTATTTTAATTGTTTGACCTGAAAAACCGTTTTGCATTTTCAAAGCATTTTGAAAATAGGTATTTTGCATTTTGCATTTGAAATGCTTTTGTAAAAACCATTTTGCATTTTCAAATGGAAAAGTTTTGACCCATTTCCATTTTGCATTTCAAATGGTTTTGGGTACCCATTTTGCACATCTCTGCTTATATGTAATAACTCATATTTTTCCGGTACACTTATTAGTTTTGAGAATTTTTTTTAAGGTTTTTTCATACGTAAATTGTTCATATTATTTTTTATTAAATACATGGTGTTGTAAACCTGCAACAATTTTTTTTTAATCAAATATCATTAAAAAATTACAAAAAAATAAAATTCTTTATATTTCCTTGCATATGCATGTAAATATCTACAAAATATATTTTTTTCCAGAAAAGTTAATAAATCATGCATTTAAGGGTTAAAAAAATATATACCAAGTACAACTCAACCCCCTTAATTCTGCAGTCGACCAAAGGATGAACTAACGATTAAACAAACAACATTTTAAATTCATAAATTGGTTGTATTCACATTTACATTTATAAAAATGGAATACATTATAATATTTAAAAAAAATCCACAACGAACCCATTCAAAATCTTTCTCGAGCGTCTCCGACTTCTCCTGCCATTCACTGCTGCATACCACAATGTTACTGTTAAAAAACTATGTTACACAAACTTTTATTCGATTCGATATCTCATTCCGATGCAGATATATTGCGTTCATTATTCCTCGGGCGTCCCTAACTGCTTCTACCTTTCAAAACAATCCTGGTACTAATCAGAACAAACTTTGAAATTTTCAGCGATACCAATCGACTACTTTTCAAACATACGCAGACATTGAATTTTTGTATATTTAACCACTCAGAACATTAGAACGTCAAAAGACGTAAATATGATAATAGCGGTCAAGACATTAGAACGTCTTTTCACGTAAACGCGCGAGATTTTACAAAAATCGATTTATTTCCATCACTAGTATACGGATTGCCATGATTTAAAAAACAGAGTATCGATAATGAATAACGCTACGCGTCTATACTCAAAAATATCTATGGAACGTAGAAGTGCATTATCTAAGCCGATTGAATCTGTCATCTTGTTCGTTCATAATTTATTGCGTTTCTAAATGATTTATTAAAAATATTTTAGTTTGAACGGTTAATATTTTGAGGTGACTAATAGTTTTTAATTATATTTCTTCAATATATAAAGTGTTATTTCTTTATGATACTCAGAAAAAAGTACATTTTTCAAAGCTTTGAAATAATTGTAAGCGCTTTTTACATATTTTTGATGTTTTCATAAAATGTATATTTAGAAACGCAAATATTTACGTATTACAACACAATGCGATAGTGGATTTCATAATCTTTCCAAAACATTTTTTAGAATGAGGCTACGTTTCCCAAAACGTGAGTTATGAAGCTTTTAGCAAAACTCGTAAATAACACAAAAATTATCACGTTTTGACAGTTCTCAAAGGAACACATAGTAGATAAAAGTCTTTGTCTGAGAGGTTAAAAGATATATTAGGAACAAACAGGTAATGCAGAAATAAAATATGACATGCTTGGTTTCGATCGATTATAATAATATAAAATAAACGATAAAGAACAACTAATATTAAAGACAGAGTATAATAAATTAAATAATACAGCACCTCTCACGGTAATCGGCCCTCGTTTTTCCGATAACTAATATAATCCGCCGTTATTTTTACTAGTTGAAAGCAAAAATCAAGCATTATAATTCGCCGGTATACATATGTCAAATTCAGTAGTACGCCTCGTGCCTAGAGCGTTCTTTGTGGTTCTTGCGAGAGCGTCAGTGGCATACGTTGATCAATGTGAACATTTTATGCCAAAAGGCACTGTTCCTCTATGAGAAAATTTATAAAAGAACGATTTCTGAGCTGGCGAAGGCTAGTTAAGTAGATTCGATTCAAATTCGGTAAAACCTAAACTATGTAATAGTTAATAAGCATAATTTATAGTGATTTACTTTGGCCAACTTTTCAAACAGAGAAGACTGGAGAAGGAGGTAGTGTAACACGGCATAATACCCCAAAAATACATCACTATTATACTTTTGGCTACGAAAATCGTATAAGCGTAGTTTAATTTGTGTTTTTGATTATAAATAACACTATTTGCAAGTAAAAATCAATTTATATAAAGAAGATTGTCTGTGGCGGGAGTGCGGACAGTGGACGGGGGGCATTTGTTTTATTTTCATACAAATCAACAGTTTTATTCTGAGATTGATGAAATTTTGCACACTTGACTTTCAAAATAAGTGGAAGGTCGTCACAGTCTAAGTCTGATTTCTATAAACTCTGTAAAGCCAAGGGATTTAAGAACTGTTTTTACAAAATATGTACCAGTTTTAATTTTGAGCTTATTTTGGACGTACACAATATAATCCACAGCTTTGACTAATTGGACACTTGCCCGGGTTTTGAGGTTGCGGATTAGCGAGAGAGAACTGTATATAACAAAATTAAAACACAAAAAAACAGTAACCGGATAAAGATAAAACATAACATAATAAAATAATTCATTCTGGGAGATATCTCGTTCCCACAATTTTCTCCACTACATCCCTATTCCTGTGGCAGACGTCCGATAGAACCACATGGGCCCCGTTGGTGATAAGCACGTCGTCCTCGATCCTAATGCCGATTCCTCGGAACTCCTGGGGCACGGCGGTCTCATGCATCGGGATGTAGATGCCCGGTTCCACGGTGATGACCATGCCGGACTGGACCGGCACGTTGCGCTGGATCGGCGGGGTATCGTGAATGTCCAGGCCGAGGTAGTGAGAGACGTGATGCGGGCAAAACCTGAACGCCAACTGCAAAAGAGGACAAAATGAGTTCAATGGAATACACATTTAGATATATATAATTTTTTAACAACAGCTCCACACAGGAAATCCTGAGGAAAATAATTTGAAATGGATGAAGTTCTCTTTAAGGAAAGGAAATAGGAGGTTCCGGGTACTAAAAAGGTATGAGGGGTGGGTAGGAATCTGGCGGTCAGTGTGTCCAGGAGTGATATATGAAACCATCCCTCCCACTGCGGTGTAAGGCGATGATTCGAGAGATCATGCTGGAGGGGTCAATGTTTCACTAGTAGGTTTTAATGCGATGCGGGTTGCATGTACCCACATTCCAGAACCTTCGAGTAGCTACCGCTACAAAAGTGTATAATTTCATAAAACGGCACAAAAATGTTGTTGTCTTCGTACAAACAGGTCTCCAACTCGTCTTGGAAGGAGTTAATAAATAAGTGGTTTTTTTTAGATTAATCAGGGATTTATTAATACTTCGCGTATTATAAAGGTGACTCGATAGTCAACCTAACTAGAAGCTGGCTAATTAGAATCTGGAACAGTAAGTTTCTCTGGGAGCCTTCCCACTGGCCCTGGCAACTACTGGCCACTGGCTCCATCTTGCAGACTTCCACACAAGCTATATGCACTGCCATCTGTGCGTGCATCTATGAAGCTCTTACTTCCCAATATTACTTTAGCAACACTGATTTTAGAACAAATTATAGTAGATTGAAATGTGAGGTTATGTTATGCTTGACTACAGACATTGACTGTACGATTAGTCATGAAAAATGGCATATCTGAATTTTTACTTAATATTTTTAGGTCATTTTTGAATTGTTAGAAGTGAATGTTTCTTCCATATAGTTTTGCACTATAGTAAGCGCAAACTGCTCTAGGCAATGGCTTCACGTCACTTTTAGACTTATCAATGACAAATACTAAGTATGAAGTTACTCACGGCAATGGCTTCACTATCACTCGTGGACTTGGCGATGATCCCCTCGGCACGCAGGAAGCCACCGAGCGCTCCGCACATGACGTCAAACAGGTGGTCCAGGGTGGGCCGATCCGCCAGCAGCGTTTCCAGCAGGATGTTCTGCACTGCGTGCACAATGTCGTACAGGGTGGCCTGCGCCGGCGAGAACTTGCCCGACACGGGCCACGTGCGCGTTATGTCCGAGTTGTAGGCCGAGTGTTGGCAGCCTGCAGACAAATTAATACAAAGGTTATATAATAATAACAACCAGACAGTAAATCATACACGTTCAGGCCTGGATGATAGGTGTAATGAAAGTAGGTCAAGGATAGTGTAATGAAAGTGAATGTATGTCTCTGATAAATGTACGGATGTGAAAGAAGATATTGATTGCATCAGAAAAGCAGTACCTCAGACTAGCTCGTATAAAGGCATGGGTCGATTCTCTCTCGGGGCGCGGAGTCAGCTATCAGTTCCTGCTACCATCACTCAGAACGAGACAAGGTGTTCAGTTGAATAAAGACCAGGGAGTTGGGTTTCAACATTATATTATAACAAAGGGCAACATACAAAAGATTAATTATCACATGGAACACATTTAATACTCAAGGGGAATTTAAAACATTACGGGTACAAAATACCATCCTAACTAAGTTCAATCTCTCTCTCTGAACAATGAGTTACAAAATCTTAAAGTTTATGAAAGCACATGGAAAGATGGTAGAATGGTCAAGCTTACATGGTTCTTCAATCGGTGAACGAAAGTGAGGCGGCCATCGTCCACGTGCGCGCGGGTTAAAACATGTGCGCAAAAGTTAGTTCCGCTGAGAAGTTCGGCCATGAGTTTATACTGTATCGCCTTGTTAATAGGCAAGGATTTTCATTGGAAAGCATCCCGTGTACTACGTGAATTCATGCATCCGGATCGAACTTCCGAAGCGCGGGATGCGACCCAAGATTAAGCGCTAAGGTGAAGATTCGGACTCTGAGTAAGCCGGGAGCGGCATATGTGGGGCAACAGCGTGGGCCGCTAGTTCCGTGTGTGGCAGTGCGGAGTGCTGATGGTGAGAACTTAGTGACCAGGAGGAGTCCACACTTGCGGCGATCGCAAGAACTAGCGTGTGTCGGCTTTATTATTATTATTCAATTAACCCCTACATAACAGTGTAGATGTGTAGCTCTACTTTAACCGCCATTTAAGTCATATAATAACTCCTCAGGCCTCGACCATATTCTGTTAGATGGTCGGAGTATTTACGCTTCGCAATATAATCTAAATAAATGGATTATTTCTGAACGTATTTGAAAACTAAAAACTGTTTTAAAAAGGTGATAAAATACGCTCTCATATTTTATTATTAGAAGTAAACATATTTTTTGAAATATTTACATTTTTAATGCAAACATAAACAAAATTGCTCACTTTTATGTTATTTGTAACTAAATTTTGGGATAACGACAAAATTACCTCATTATATTAGACAAATTTATTAAAAACGTTATCGTCACCTCACTTTTTCAAATTGCGGTCGGTACCTTTGGTTTCATAAAAGTGCATATTTTTAATTCATTTTGGTAAACTTCTAGATTTGAATATAAAGCATGGTATTTTCTCTTTCTAACACCGTTTACATCATATTTCTCACCACAACAGTAAGGAAGGTACAACAATTTCTGTGAGAACATATGAGTGGTTCCCAAAAGCGAACAAATTAGCCCTAGGGGTTAAATATATACCACAGTCTTTATATTATTTTATAAATAACAAAAAAAACACTAAACATTACATTAGGCGCATCTGGTGGGATTAAAATATTTAAATAAACCAGATTAATTCCATCGTTATTTGGCTGTGAATTGAAATCATCAAGATTGTCAAAATCACACTATATTATAACTGTAGGATTTGTGACGCTGAAAGAATCTATAAAAAAAATATTTACTTACAATCGGAACTATTATACTGATTGGACGATGAGAATGGAAACCAATATGTAGAAGTCGGGTCTGCAATCAATGAGCAGGCCGCGTCCGTGCTGGCTAATCACAGAAATTAAGAGCCGCCACACAAGAAAGTGGTAAAGGTTTGTGTGTTAACCTCTCAGACAAAGACATTTATATACTATGTGTTCCTTTGAGAACTGTCAAAACGTGATAATTTTTGTGTTATTTACGAGTTTTGCTAAAAGCATCATAACTCACGTCTTGGGAAACGTAGCCTCATTCTAAAAAATGTTTTGGAAAGATTATGAAATCCACTATTGCATTGTGTTGTTATAAGTAAATATTTGCGTTTCTAAATATATATTTTATGAAAACGTCAAAAATATGTAAGAATCGATAACCATTATTTCAAAGCCGTGAAAAATGTACTTTTTTCTGAGTATCACAAAGAAATAAAACTTTATATATTGAAGAAATATAATTAAAAACTATTAGTCACCTCAAAATATTAACGGTCCAAACTAAAATATTTTTAATAAATTATTTAGAAACGCAATAAATTATGAACGAACAAGATGACAGATTCAATCGGCTTAGATAATGCAGTTCTACGTTCCATAGATATTCTAGAATACAGACGCGTAGCGTTATTCATTATCGATACTCTGTTTTTTAAATCATGGCAATCCGTATACTAGTGATGGAAATAAATCGATTTTTGTAAAATCTCGCGCGTTTACGTGAAAAGACGTTCTAATGTCTTGACCGCTATTATCATATATACGTCTTTTGACGTTCTAATGTTCTGAGTGGTTAAAGGCCAGAGCAAAAATATTAACACTAAACATTACAACCAACGAGGAGTTAGTTACCTGCGTCGACTAGCAGCAGCTCCCCGTCCTTGAGTCTCTGGTTATCGTGGATGTAGTGGATAGCTGTAGCGCGGTCCCCCCCGCCAACAACGGGCGGGAATGCCAGGTGCTCCGCTCCGCCTCTTCGACACCAGTAATCGATGCTTGCGTGGATGTCATGCTCGCTCGTGCCTGGTCTCGTGCACGCCATGGCCGAATTGATGGCTTGCCCCGCCACGGTGGCCGCCTGAAGCATCAGCTTTGCCTCCGCCGAGCTCTTGATGAGGCGCTGAGCCGCGATGGTGCGGCGCGGGCACGCAGGCGCCGAAGACAGGCGGGCGGAGGACACAGCCTTGCGGATGGACTCGTCCGTTTCCTGGTGGACGGGCAAGGAGGGCGAGTACCAAAGGTAGTCTGATTTGTGGGCTGAGAGGTGACTGGAAAAAACAAATTAATACATATTGACGATAAAGCAAAAAGGGTCAAGCGACAAATACTAAACTTTGCAGGAGAGCAGAAACAAAGGCCAAAGGTATTATGCCAACATTTTGGAACAGCGTTACAATGTCCAACATCAGGGCAGATGTGTAATCGAAGATTGTAGGGATGTGTGTGCTTATGTACGTAGGTGAGGTACCGTGTTGCACGCTCTAATCCTCAGAGTACTGGTATTGTAGAAATATATATATACAAAAATTCTTTGGTATAACCAATAATTTTCAGAATATAGAAACTTTTATATGACAGTTAGAAAGAGTGGGAAAAATGGGCTGAAAACTTTGTCCATAGTCATCGCCCCGATTCGTTCAAGATACCACACGACTCTAGCACAGCATAGAATGAAAAGAGAAATGGTGCTATGTAAATGAAATTTCTAAAACAGTTGATATATTTGGAAATGTTAAGAATGTTGAGAGGAAACGCTGGCGGCATTTTGTTCATACTTAAAAAAAATATATTATTTTATGTGAAAATCGCACAAGAGTCCCAACTGCTCCTAACCGTCTGGAGCCAGTGAGAGTATGGCATCCCCGATTAGGGTACGTTGTGAGGCTGGAGGTAGTGGGGAGGGGAAGGAGATAGGGAAGAGGAAGGTGAGGAAGTACCTGACTATTCAGATCTGGTCACTAAACAAGGCAAAAGCCATTTGTAAAACATCAGCTAACATAGCATAAGAGTTATGGTAGTCATATTTTTTTTTAATTTGTAAAGAATTGAGGAGCCTTACAGGGAGATTGACAACTTTTGCTATAAATATCTGGTTTAAAATAGTACAGAGTTATTTATACTTCGAAAAATTTTTGACTTTGAATGGAGCAAATGAAAATGAAACAAAACAAAAAATATTGTCAGTGAGTTGAATTGTTGATTCAGTGATCATGAAATTTGTTGTACTGTAATAATTAGTTGAAAAGTCTTACCTCGTCAAGAAATGCGACAGTTGGGAGTACGGCAAGGCTACGTCCACTTTAAACAAACGAGTTGCATCGTCGATTCCCGTGCGCGGTCCATCCCACAGCTCCGAGTGAGCGTCACGTCCACGGACAAACAATATGGACTAGAAATGAACGAGAAAAAGAAACATTTATTTATTTTTTTAATTACATTTGTATATAGTCTATTGTCTAATAATAACACAGCATATGAAACGAACTGAGAAATAATAGATAATAAAATATTAAATTAAATAATGGTTGGTACTTACAAACTAATTACACATTAATAACACAGCAATGAAAAATTGCATAAAAACAGGGGAATCAGGATAAGAGTGCAGGAGACAGCATGATCATCCCGCTTTCAATAATTTGTTTATAAATGAATCTGACAGTACACAGGCAACTCGCACTGTAATATTACGAATTACTAGTCCTTTTTACAATTGCGCGTGATTTGTTAGCTGCGTAAAAAAACTTAATTTCATAGTGTTAACCCTAGATAACTAATCGCTCGTTGAGGCGACGTCGCGCTACTCGGCGAAATTCGAAATCACCTACTTCCCCCCGCTTCCCGACCTTGACTCTTTCATTACCTTCCTAATTTGAGTAAACACTGTAAACAGTGCAGCACGTGACGCGATTGCGGCCACACGCATACTAGGACATGCCCTATAACCATCTCGTAGTCCGCTGGACGAAACTTTAGTTATAACAACCATTTTTATTTTTTAGGTACATATATTCTTATATTTATTGTTAATGTTGGCGAATCTTCTACAATAGAAGCTCCGTTTTCATCTACGTCAAACGTGCCTAAAATTAGCTACCTGTGTCCATCCAAGGCCTGAAGGATGACCAAACACCGTTGCACCAGATGTAGAAAGGCTATTTGTGGTCCACATAATTTATTTATTTATTAACACCGAATATAGCGGCTTTTACAAAAGAATAACAATTGTTTTACATATGAATACAGAATATACATAGATAAAAATAATAATTGATATTTGACAAGTTCTAGTATCTTCGCCAAAAAATGTAGACAATTTGTCTCAACGCCATCTAGTGAGAGAGTTAGCACTTACAATGCCTTTCTCATATAAAATAAAGTTGGTTGTTTCAGGTGAAAAAAATGTAACAAGCAGTAATTATTGAATGAAACACTAGTATATATTGAATTATTTCGCGGATAAGAGATAAGCCGCCATAGCTCAGTGGTCAGAGCTGTTGACCGGAAATCGAAAGGACACGGATTCAAGTCCCGTTGGCGTCATGTATCTTTTATCAGGAGATTTTTCAATGTGGATGAGTGTTTCAGGCTAATAATTATTGCTTGTAAAATAATTGTTAAAAATAATAATTACAATATTTAACACATACCTATCCCAAATCGTGTAAACAAAAGTTCGGGCAAAATGTTATGTTTTGTTACACTTTTAGTTAGACCCTTTTACAAGTGTGTTATAATTTACCCATCTCACACAATATTAGCATCGCTACGCCAGGCGATTCATTTAAGGATAAACATTCAGATACTGCGCAGAATACAGAAGACAGCGCTGCAAACCTTTGCCTTACTTTGCTTTTCTGTGCACGGTCTGGTTAATTTAATGTGCGTTCTTCGGTGGTCAATGTACAACTGATGTCTGATTGTCAAAAATATAGTCACATGGTTTGCCTTCAGCTCGTCTAAATGATACCCAGATCTCATGTTAGGCAAGTCTACCAATTTGAATATCTATGGTTAACTTTTTATCACATTTTTGCAACTAAAGGGTTAAAAAAAACTTTTGGAGCCCAGTCTATGTTCCAGAGCATTTTAAAATACATTAAACTGCTAATAATAACCCTTAAGGAACAAAATCCTTGGACTCGATTTATTCGAAAAGAAAGCTACACCACGAAAGTTATACCACAAAATCGACTCCAGATGTGATGTAGATTCGCCAGTTTTATCTGCTTGTATGTACTACTAGTTTCCGGACACTGTGTGCATAAGCAAATACCTTAGAATTTTAAAAATACATCCAGTAAAATATTGACATGTTATATGACATGTAGCATGTTGCCCTCAGAATGTATGTGAAATGTCAGAAGTTGGAGGTATTATAACTACTCTACAGTATCTGATATAAGTACCTGCTGAATATCATCGCACCCTGGGAGGCAGGTCATCATCAGGAGAGAGTCAGGCTCCAGGCAGCCAGTCAGGTAGAAGAAGTCGGAGTTTTGACGGAAGGTGAAGGGTATCTTATCGGACATGTACATCTTGGAAGCTGACGGAATCAAAATCTGGAAAGAAATCATTACATATTATCTTCTTACCATATTGGGCATGGATGCGAAAAAACTGCACTATATAAACGCTATGTTATTATTACTTTTAAAGTGCACAAACTTTGGGAGATGATTCTAAATGATTGCCTACAAACTTAATGGAACACCTCTAAAAGCAGTGACATTACAACAAGACTTAGGAGTTACCATATCACAGGACTTGAAATGGGAACCACACATCGCTGGAATTGTGAAAAGAGCAAATTCACTAACATATCTAATCAGGAAATCCTTCCTTGACCTAACACCGGACATGATGTTAAAAATATATAAAACATATGTGCGACCTCTCCTGGAATATGCTTTCCAAATATGGAGTCCTTACTTCGCAAAAAAGAAGGCGCTGCAAAAAAGCGCAATACCTCTACACGAAGATGTCGTCTCCCACCCGGCATGCCGCTTGAAGTCCCGAAAGCCCTTCTGGGCGGAAGGAGAGAGGCTCCCCCGACTACCTCTCACCCCAGAAGATAGGTGGAAACTTGAGTGGCAAACGGCCAACGTGGGAAATGCCCATCTCATACAGGACCCCACCGAGAGACAGCCTGGGTTCTCACTGCCTCGCAAAACCTGGTCCGCCATCAATAGGTTAAGGTGCTCCCATAGCCGCTGTGCCCACATGATGCACAGATGGGGCCTTAAAGAGTCGGCGATGTGTGAATGTGGTGCGGTGCAGACTACCGAACATGTGGTCAACGAATGCCCGCTCCATTCATTCCCCGGCGGGATTGATGAGGTTCACATGGCGACGCCTGAGGCCCTAATATGGCTCGCAGATCTAGATGTCCCCCTCTGACCCCCCACCATACGAAAGAAGAAGAAGAACTTCGCAAAGGATATAAATCTGTTAGAGAGAGTACAGAGACAAAATACCAAGAACTTAAAACAACTCAATTACTGGCAAACTTGTTGTGAAATCAGATATGAGCGCATCAGCAGAATGCTGCCTGCTCTGCACATAATAATAATAATAATAATGATACATATCTATCAGTGGCGGCTCGAGCACATTTTCGGTGGTGGGGACAGTCATTTTTTATGTGTAGATACTGACATTTCATTGCCAGAAAATGGGAGTATGAGATCCAATATAAATATATACACGAATAGGTTTTTTACTGTGCCTAATTCTAAGGTCTAAAGTCTAAGATAAATCAGGGATGGGGACTATCTACATGACATAATATTTCTTCTACTACCTAGGTATATGAACTACTAGTATTTATTTTTACCTTCGCAGTTTCAAAGCGCTTTTACCACGAGAATGGCGCTATAGAAATAAGAAATGATCCGATCAATCGATATCAATACTTTTATTTTACTCAAACGTCACAAACGATTATAACACGACTAACGCATAAATTTCTGACCCGTGCATAATAATAATAATAATAATAACATGGAATTTATATAGCGCAGTTTAGTGTCATTTCACTTCAAGTGCGCTTAACTACTCGTATAACAAACTTAAAAAAAATGGTAATTCAGTATTAATGGTTCTTAAAATTATTCCAACTGACCTAACTGACCTACTTCAATAATTAGAACTAAAACAAACGATCACAAGGGGATTTTCAAGTCTGTCCCCTGCGATTTCGTTAGAAGATTCAAATACGCATGCGCAAATTCTTAAAATCTCATACAAGAGTATTCAGTCCAAGTAGAAGAATCATTTTAGTAGGAATAAATCGCTGGGGTTGTCCCCCAACTGCGCAGAACGTTCTGCGCATAACTGGACGCTAGTCCCGAATCCGCTCGTTCGGGCTCGTCGGTCGCGTTGGTATTTGTAATATTAGTATGCTGCAAGGAACGGAGGAGGCTAGTCGCACGTTCGTCGGAAGAAACTTTTCGAATTTCGAGCTTAAAAATTACCCTAATGAATTTTTAGTTGAAATTTCTGCAACTGTTAATAACTTTCATGTAAAGAATGCATTCATTATTTTTTGCGAACTGAAAGAATTGTCATTTTTTTTCTTGGTAGATTTCTGGAATATCTGTAGTGGGGACTGTCCCCACGGTCCCCTTGTGAAGAACCGCCACTGATATCTATATAAATAAAAAAGTAAATGTTCGTTTGTTCAAAATCTTAAATTTTGACACAATGTTGCATTCAAATACGCATGTGTTTTTATATACCTGTAGTAAATATAAAAACACACGCTATACACCTACATGATTCGAACGTCATTTTAGAAGTTTCGATTTTTTTCCAAACAAGCTTCTTGGATGTTCTTTTATTCTTTTTAATTTTGTTTTGGCAATATCTACATAGCAACCAAAATGTTCGAGAAGCTTCTTCACCTTATAAAAGCGACAGACACATTGACCAGCACTTCACCGCCTGCATCCGGAGTCTTCATCATCGGTCCTCAAGTCATCTCACATTCGGCAACCTGACTCTCAAATAAAACACTGTGACCTTCTCAACATCTTTAATTCCGTGCCTCCTCAATAGATCCGCAAATACCTAAATACCACAGCAACGCGTGGCGGGGTACAGCTAGTTATTAACTCCACACAGGAGGCCCTGAAGAAAATAATTTCCCTCGGGGCCTATGTCATCTTTGGGGATGCTGTGTGGAGGGTCTTTTTGTGGAGAGGAAGGAGTGAACATGGGTCTTGAAGAGTCCCATGTTGTAGGAGGGAGGAAACACAGAGGCCGGCAGTTCGTTCCACAGCCGAGCTGTTGAACTTAAGAACGAATCGTAGAAGCGACCCGTTCAAATGTCAACCGTGTACAAATGTTGGGCGCACGTTTGGCGTGTATCCCGACTACGCACCGGCGCCGAAGGGATCAATGACGCTAGTTCCTCAGAGCATCTTCCATTGTAATACCGATAGAACAAGGACAGCATACCTACGTGACGCCTGTGCTCTAAAGATTGCAGTCCGTTTGTTAAGATTGGGGAATCTATCAAACGGACCGCCCGTTTCTGTACAGAGTCAAGGGTTTTTTTTTCAGGTATTTAGGGGCTCCGGACCAGAGATGGCTGCCAAATTCGACAGTAGGGCGCACTTGCGATTTGTACAGGGTGAGCAGTTGTGTACTATTAAAGTATCTGCGGGCCCTGTACAGTACGCCCAGCTTCTGAGAGGCCAACTTTACTCTGGCTTCGATGGAGCCCCCGTACCTGAGCTGGTCACTTATAGTTACACCAAGCATATCAATGGAAGGCCTGTTCGGAAGATTGCTTCCGTTGAAGGAGAATAGATTATCATTTGGATCCCTTTCAGACGTAATCAGACAGGATTGGGTCTTTGAAACATTAAATTCGACGAGATTATTTTTACCCCAGGAGGAAATACTCTCGAGATAACCGTCCATTCTCTGCTTCAAAGCCCTCCGTAAAACAGATAACAATTTTTTTCGAAAATTCAACATTTTAAGGTAGTTTTCAGTGTTTCCAAGTACGAAAGTTGAATTGTTTGTATAGAGAAAATATTTTTGAATGGGAAAAAAAACAATGGAATCTTTTTCACTCTTTTTTTACTTCTACACCCTTTATGTGTACAGTGAAAGGCTAGATTCATACTTAAAAAATCAACCTGTAAATAAAAAAGTTTTTTCACAATAATACAGCCATTTTTATCATGCAGTGAAACAGTTTGCACTTTCCGCCACAGTCCTACGCATCGAACGGAACGGACCTAGTTGCGTCATCATTTCATCTAATTTCAGAAAAAATTTGGGTGCGTGATTGCCACCAAAAGTCGATAGAATTCATTGTCATCAACGAGTCTATATGCCGAGTTTCAACTCGATCGGATCAACGATAAAGATGTTTGGAAACAGGCGAATCGAGCGTTACTGAATAAATGGCATGGCTGATTGGAGCCTCAGATTGATCGATCTAAAAGTTGGGAACAGTGACCGTTAGTAATATATAATGTTCACCTATTGTTTTGTAATATTAACCTCTCAGACAAAGACTTTTATTTACTGTTTGTTCCTTTGAGAACTGTCAAAACGTGATAATTTTTGTGTTATTTACGAATTTTGCTTAAAAAAAGCTTCATAACTCACGTTTTGGGAAACGTAACCTCATTCTAAAAAATGTTTTGGAAAGATTATGAAATCCACTATCGCATTGTGTTGTAATACGTAAATATTTGCGTTTCTAAATATACATTTTATGAAAACGTCAAAAATATGTAAAAATCGCTGACCATTATTTCAAAGCCGTGAAAAATGTAATTTTTTCTGAGTATCATAAAGAAATAACACTTTATATATTGAAGAAATATAATTAAAAACTATTAGTCACCTCAAAATATTAACCGTCCAAACTAAAATATTTTTAATAAATTATTTAGAAACGCAATAAATTATGAACGAACAAGATGACAGATCCAATCGGCTTAGATAATGCACCTCTACGTTCCATAGATATTCTTGAATACAGACGCGTAGCGTTATTCATTATCGATACTCTGTTTTTTAAATCATGGCAATCCGTATACTAGTGATGGAAATAAATCGATTTTTGTAAAATCTCGCGCGTTTACGTGAAAAGACGTTCTAATGTCTTGACCGCTATTATCATATTTACGTCTTTTGACGTTCTAATGTTCTGAGTGGTTAAGTTAGTATATTTTGACCTGAGGAAGGAACGAAGTCGGCGTTTATAAAAAATATAGTGATTCAAACAAAGTAACATAGATTCATTTATATATAAAACCGGAGAACCCAACAAAGTTTCGCTAATGACTTTCTCGGGCGTCTACGACTTTTTCCACCATTCACTACTGTACAACATAATTGTTAATGTTAAAAAACTACATTAAATCGACTTGAATTGGATTCTGTATCGCATTCTGGTGCAGGGATATTTTTTTAGAGATAAAAATATATTACATTTCATATCAGACATCACTTTTTTTGTTTACCCAATTTGTAGAGAAATATTCTCGGGTCAAACTGGGGAGCTAGTTTATGTGCTTATATATACACGGTGTCCGGAAACTCGTAGTACAAGCGGGAAACTGGAGAATCTACACCACATGGGGAACCCAAAAAAACATAAAGTTTTTTGATTTGAGCATTTTCAAAAAAAAAAAAAAACCAAAAAAAAATATTTTTCGGCTATTTTAGGGTTAAAGTTTTTTCTGGTGTTTAGGGTTGAATAACAGATGTTTTAACCCTGCAGAGCAGAAATATTTTATGATTACACCGGGTTAAATGAAGGGTGATTTCAAAATAATGCTTCAAATCCGAGTTTCTTCATTTGTTTTACTTTCAAATAGTTTTAATTAGTTGGGTACTTTGATCTTCAGTAATAATTTATAAGAATTTGATTAAAAAAAAAAAAAAAATAAAAAATAAAAAAATCAACTTCAAACTCGATTTACTCGATAACGAAAGCTCAAATAAAAAAAAAATATACTACAAAATCGACTCCAAATGTGATGTAGATTCACCAGTTTCCCGCTTGTACTACGAGTTTCCGGACACCCTGTATATAGATAATAATATGTACAGTTACAAAAATGGAAAAAAAAATATTTTCAAAAATACTACAAAATATTGTACAATAAGAAAATTACAAATAATTATAGAAACAGAATATCAACAAAAATCAACAAAAATATAAGCAACAGAATGTATCTGAAAATCATCGATAAAAGTAAGTCAATCTTCTCTGTAAAAATACAACGAAAGTTTTTTTTTAAATTTAAAATAATTTTTCTCACTTTTTATTGTATCCGGTAAATTGTTAAATAACTTTGGGCCTATATATTCATGATGGTATTGTGCAGCTGTCGTATTGCATCTAGGTACATACATGTTCCCAGTTGTTCTAGGTCTTATACTTCGCGTTGAGGACCTTTCGGAATCTTTAAAAACTTTTAAAATAGCATTTCTTTGAAATAGTTTTAGAAAAGCGGTAATTCACCCTATTCCCAAGAAAGGTGACCGTTCCAACCCGGCCAACTACCGCCCCATAGCGATCACATCAGTTCTGTCCAAAGTGATGGAACGTGTGATCAACGACAAACTGCTCACATACCTCGAGAAGAACAAAATTATCAACGACCGTCAATACGGATTCCGGCGGAACCGCTCGTGCGGTGATCTTCTCGCGTATGTGTCGCATGTTTGGGGGCGGTGCCTGGAACGTCACGGTGAGACCCAAACGGTCGCACTAGACATATCCAAGGCCTTTGAACGGGTCTGGCACCGGGGACTTTTATATACTTGTATATTTTAACATAATTGAGTTACCGTGTGTCCCTTCTTCCCCTCCCGCATCTTGGAAGCGACCAGCCTCTTCATCAGCTCCGTTCTCCGTTTGCGAAAGTCCTGGACTGTCAGTCCCGCCACCAGTTCCCCTGGCCCCACCATGTGCGGGTGCGTGTGGCACGTCGGCTGCCCCATCACGCCCGTGGGAATGCTGCTACTGTTGGGAGCGCTCTTGGTATGGATGTCCACAGTGCTGCCACTCGAAGAGCTGGAGAATCTCATCTTTGAAAGGTGGCGACATCTTTGTGCTGAAATATTGAAGAATAAAATAGTGTATATTTTTTTAATATTACATTCAATCAGTATCCATATCGTAGTTGCTCTTACAAAAATGACCATGTTTAAAAAAAATCAAGGAATCGGGCCCAATCTCGGCTATGTGCATAAGTTTAAACGTTTTTGCACAAAATCATTTAATTGTTGTATGTTGACTCATTTTGATTTAAAAAAATGGGAAGTTTTTGCTTCCCCTGTTAAATTTAGTAAAACTCAGATAGCCGGTCTTGCAAGCGAAAGACGATATATGCATCTATTTTAAATTCGGTGTCCAGAAACTCATAGTACAAGCGGAAAACTTGTGAATCTAAATTAAAAAAAAGATATGCTACAAAATAGATTTACCAGATTCCTGCTTGTAATACGAGTTTCCGGACACCAGTGTATAACGGAGGACTGAATGCGGTTATAATAAAGAGTTGAGAAAAGAAGCGAGGCTAGCAGTCCTCTATAGAGTGCTGATACCAACTCTGATGTATAGCAGTGAGGCATGAAACTGGCAGAGGAAGGATGAAAATGAATGAAGAGTGAATGCTGTAGAAATGATGTCCCTGCATTCTAAAGCCATAAAGAATTCAATGCTGAAGAAAGCAGAGTGAAGAAGATTAAGGAAGGGTTGCTTAGACTGTTTAGAGCACCCTCCCCAATAAAGACATAATGGTGATGCTTGGAGTAAGTATATCAGACTGGCTCAAGTATCGGAATTCCATAGAAGCCTGAGTAAATCTTGCTTACAAGAAACTGGGCGTCTTGTATAGGGCCAGCAGATTCTTCGATAGTAACCAGCTGCTTATCCTGTACATACAAATCTCAAACAGTCCAACAATTGAGTTTGGGAGCCGCCTCTGGTACCTACATTGATTCCCTATACATTGGTGCCTGCATGCTAAACTCGACAGACACGAGTGGTTCACAATTGATGTTGGCTTCATGTGAACAGGTCATTTCTTCGACTCGTTTTTCTGTAAGTCGACTTGCACGTGGAACGAGCTACAGCCTTCTGTTTCTCCTCCTTATAATCTACCTCATATCCTTACCTTAACACAAACACTGCCCAATCGCGTGGCACATAGTTCCACTGTCTTTACATTGTACAGATCGTCTTTTGAGTTATGATTTGGAAATGTAGAACAGATAACATCTGAACTGAGATGGGTAGCATTATTAAAAAAAAAAAACAAATTGCTTGAAACCCATAGACATATGAATATTAGTAGACCTGCCCTAAGTGATTAAAAGCGTATTATCCCCACTCCCCATACCGGTTCTATTGGAGCCGGCTGGGCTTGCGTATGGCCTCAAGTGAAATTTGAAAACGTGACGTCATCATTCTTGTGCGAACTATGGTCGAGGCATCATCGGTTCATTTTACGAAATAACACGGCAAAATGTTGACTTGTGATATGAAAACTTGTAAAAATAGATGTGAAAAAAAGAATAAACCCAATTGTCGTATTACATTCCATAAGTAAGCATTATTTTACTCTATTTTAAGCTTATTCACACCGTATTATATGGATCAGTTTTAGAAACATATACTATCACATCACAATGTAGCGATTCTCAAGTGTGCTCATCGTTGTTTACTGGGGTAAGTAAATTATGAAACATTTGTAAAAGTGTCTTAACTAAATACTCTGAAACTAACTACGACTCTGCAAACAGAAGAAATTTACTTTGCCGAATTTGGACTTCGCAAATTTGTTCATAACGTGGCGAGTAATTTGCGCTCCCATGTAAAAATGTCTATTCATTCAAAAGCAGATTTTACTTTTAAGAAGTAAATGGTGATATTATAATGCGAGATGCCTATTTACTGTCAGATTGATTTATTGACGAATCACAGTCAGCTTCACCCCCTTCGTTCTTCAACAGTTGATTTTACCCCTCGCCATTATCTTCTCGTCTATTAATTCCTATGTCTGTGTTGAAAACATTGCAAGTTGTTCTAAATAAAAAATATATTATTGTAGACGGTATTGCCAGGATATGAAGCGAAAGTAAACAGTAGAGGTAGTCGGGGACGCCCAAGGATGGCATGGCATGACCAAATTTTTAATTTGGGAGGCGGGTATGGGTCCGTCGCCCCCGGGAACCATTTATTGAATAACCAACACCCCTGCCATAGGTTACCTTAAGTGGTCCGCTACATTTGGTGACTTGGCAAGGGTTCCCGGGTTCATGGGGTGAGGTTCGTCTAGATCTTGGCAGAGGATGCGGGTCAGATCGAGAGAGACTGGTAGAGGAAGGCTCTCTCTTAACCCATCGTCTTGCACGGCAGTGGAAGGAATGAATTTAATTGACTGTCACTCCTTAACCCCCAGATTCCTATACACCCCTTTTCCTTCCCAGATCTTCCTCACCTTTCTTTCATTAAAAAAACCCTCCACACAACATCCCCAAAGATGACATAGGCTCTGAGGGAAATTATTTTCCTCAGAGCCTCCCGTCTGGAGATAGTAAAAAAAAGAGTCAAATACTTAAGTAGGGTCATGTCAAGGTCTGAATAACAGAATAGTATGAGTATTTATGCGAAGATGCATGAATGTGAACAAAGCAAGGTGTATGTGCCAAGACAGAGTTGTGAGGTTTATCCTTTTTGCCATTCCTCCGGCGTCACGGTTAGTTAGTTAACATCTAATATTATATATTTTCTAACATATTCAGTTTTACAAATATACTACCTACCTACATAATTAATGTGACAACTTGTTTTTTAAATTGTCTTATAAAAAACACAACCTTTCTTATGGGGATAAATATATTGGGCAAACTTGTCGAATTCCGCTGCATATAAAGGCTCTTTGAAAAAACAACACTTGATTTTTCAACTTAAATATCTAATGGAGACAACTATTTAAATTTACCCCTATTCAGGGGTTTAAGTAAACAAACACAAGTTAGGTTTTTAGGGTGTTAGTTTGGGTTATTATAATAATGTAAGCGTATTTCTTAACCTTCAAACATAACTTTGATTGAGAAAAAATGCAACTTTAATGCATTTTTTTCATCTCCCACAACATAAATAGTTATTTCTTGTAGTAATTAAGTTACAACCAAGTGCTATTTATAATTTGTTTTGCGTGCATCGCAATTGGACAAGTTTATCGTTTATTGTTTTATTGTCTTTATTTATTACGTTTAATAATTTTCACATACCTACTTAAATGCTGTAAAAAAATGTTCGCAATATAATTTGTACACTATCTGATAGACTTTAAAATAAAATGGGTCAAATAGATCCGTGTTTGCTAAACGAATTGCCTTTGAATACAAATTAGGACTATTATCATTAAAATCAAATTAAAATATATTACCGGAATCCGAGAGTAGGCTGACCGCTATTTTCTTGGGAAACATAAACATTTTCCCGGAGAAATAATTAATCTATATTTTCTATTTACACAAATTGTTTTGGAAAACCATTTGGCATATCTAAATATTTCGGGCGTTAATTATTTTAAATTAAACAACTTTTAACGTAAGGATTTCAATTGCTACTATTGCACTATTGGGCAGATAATAAAAACCAAATCTACGTATAAGAACAGGTTATGAGAACTGTCAATCGTCAATGTCATAGATATAAAACTCACGTCAATGTTAAAATTGTTAAATGTCAATTTTTTCTACGATTTGTATTTTCTTTGCTGGGAATTTTTCTCCATACATCTGGGGATTTCTATTCAATCAGAGAGAAATCACAGAAGAAACTTAAAAAGAGTTTCAGGGAGAGAATGGGAGTTTTTGGTCAAATTTGGGGATTTCGGAATTAACGAAAATTCACAGTAAAGTAACCATCACACATCACACACCGTTTCTCCGAAGAGATAAGCCATAAGCAGAGAGGGTGAACCATCACTCAACTCTGTCTTTTATCTGGTACGATAAATAAACCACTACTTACCTTGGTACTAACTTCTTCCTTCATTCAAATTCATAGGTACATCGTCTCACCTGCTTTTTTCTGTTATTCTGATTTGTCACAAAACAAAATTCAAATCATAGCAAATTTAAAATTACGACAAACTTTTTACCTAACTTTTTTACAGACGCGCGTTTTGAATTTTGTGGTATACGTATTACCTAACTGCCGCACTTATAGGCGCAACTTATGAAAATTACTTCGTTTCAACTTAATGACTAAATGAAACAATTTTTTAAGCCGGGAGAGATGATAAAAGAAGCTTTGAAATTCAATTTTAATTAAATAAAAACTTAAAATTTCCTTTACAAAACGATCCCTTTGCTTCAATTCCAAATGTTTTCAGTAAGGTTTGACGTTAGCAAAAGTTTCATTTCAATCTAAATACGCATAAATGACTTATAACCCAAACTAAGAATCTAAAAACCTATATCGTGCATGTAAATAGTTGTTTTATGTAATAATTTTTGAAACGAAGTGTAATCTGCGCCTAAAAGTGCAGTAGTTAGGGAAATAATTACACGTTTTATGCACATCCCTAGTTTTCCATAATTTTTCATTCTTTATATATCTTTTATCAACAAAGTTTGTTTAAAAAAAGTTGTAATATACATATATTATGTATAATATTTGCGTGCACCTACATAATAGAGAGGTGTACTTTTACGAACACGGTCAAGTTGCTCGAGCTGTCATGTCGGTGTTTCTATGGCGAGAACAATGGCAGTCACTAGAGAAAAAGAAAATAGTACTAGACCTAGAATAATGTGTACTAGGAGATTCAATGGAAACATACCCACTTTGTCTTTTAATAGTGATAATATGTCGACGTCGACGGACAGCGAGGATCTGGCAGATCCGATGACGTACGAACTAAGAAATATCCAGAGCATAATCAACGTGACTCGGGAAAATATAGATGCGCTGAACGCCAAGTTTGCCGACTTCCCGCATCCACCGTCCATGTATCTGACGGAGTATCAGGAGCTGACCTCCAAGCTACACAACCTGGAGCTAGAGGAGCACAAACTCATAGAGCAAATACAGACTGAATCTCCCGACAGAAATGACGATAGTTATTCTTTTCAAGACGAGAGCGTTAAGAAGTACGACACCCTGACGAGGCAGCCTAAGGTGTTTCTTCGGGCGCATCTGCCTAACCAGCAGAGGACGAGCGTGCAGGTCAAGGAGGGAGTCACCTTGCGCGAGGCCCTCTGCAAGGCTCTGAAGCTGAGGAATCTCACTTGTGAGATGTGTGAAGTGGTTCGCGGTGAGCACGCGAGGGACGACTATCCTATCCCTTGGGATGTCGACATCACCCTCATTGATGCAGAAGAGGTGAGTCTAACCAACCTACTCCAAGGTGACATCTATTAAATTCATTATTGTTTATTTACTATGTCGAATGTGAAAATTGACTTTGCAATAGAACTGTTTAAATATTCATTTCTACATTTTGATTGTTTTTAGAGAGCAAGAAATATAGTGTTGTATTAATATTTTGCATAAATCCATATTAATTTCATTACAAAAAACTTTAAAACGCTCTAATGCAATCAATGATATTATAATAATGATATTAGGTACAAGACACATTATATTCATGTTAACCTTTCCCTTACTGTGCTAAAAAAATAAACGCGTTCCGGTGCTGTGTAGTCAATACACATTTCAAAATAAGCGATTTAATCGGAAAAATATGAATATTCATAGCTAATCGATTATGTTTATTATATTTTATATCAAAAGTGATAATAATGGTAATTTAATTGCTGAAAACATGAAAAAACCATCGGCAGATGCTAAAGAAACGTGCGAGAGGTCCACATCTAACGACGGTTCGCAGCCAACTGGCTAGCGGCGCGGCTGGCACAAACACAGCTGTGCGGTCGTAGGTATCGATGGTCTAAATCAAAACCACAACTGCAGAAGTGTGGATGTCTCATGTTCCCGCATAGCGAATTAAAGCGGGACATCAATAGCGTGTCATTTCCTCGCACACTCTTCGCGTATTAGTATCACACGGTTGATTGTATTGGTGTATTTGTTCCCGATTTTTAACAAAAAACTATGATAATTAATTGAATTTGAAAACTATATAAAATATTATTTTTTAATTCAGTGCATAAATGTATAACAGAGGAATACCTAAAATCTGAACCCAGAATTTATTATATTTATAGAGTTATTAAAGTTATTAGAAGCAATGTGTAGTAAATACACACCACAGATAAGGAAAGGTTAATCTAGCAAAAAATGTGGCACTGCACAACCACGTACAAATGAATTAGCTATATAAATCTGCCGCTAAAGTATGTCCACTGGACCTAGTTCAGTGAAACCACACACATTGTTTCAGTAATGAATCTTAACTCTATTAATTCATCTAAGAATGTAATGGTACAAATTTCCGCATCTGACATTTTAAATTGTGTTTTTATTAAAAATGTCAAATACCATTGCTCATTTGTTTTGCTGATGAAGAAAAACAAATGATAAACATTAACATTGTATTGCGTTTTGTTTATTCTTATTTATATTCTATTATACAATGTTGGTGGTTTTACAAAATTACAAATATTAACCTCTCGGACAAAGACTATTATTTACTTTGTGTTCCTTTGCGATCTGTCAAAACGTGAAAATTTTTGTGATATTTACGAGTTTTGTTAAAAGCTTCATAACTCACGTTTTGGGAAACGTAGCCTCATTCTAAAAGATGTTTTGGAAAGATTATGAAATTCACTATCGTATTGTATTGTTATACGTAAATATTTGCGTTTCTAAATATATATTTTTTGAAAACGTCAAAAATATGTAAGAATCGATAACCATTATTTCAAAGCCGTGAAAAATGTACTTTTTTCTGAGTATCATAAAGAAATAACACTTTATATATTGAAGAAATATAATTAAAAACTATTAGTCACCTCAAAATATTAACCGTCCAAACTAAAATATTTTTAATAAATTATTTAGAAACGCAATAAATTATGAACGAACAAGATGACAGATTCAATCGGCTTAGATAATGCAGTTCTACGTTCCATAGATATTGTTGAATACAGACGCATAGCGTTATTCATTATCGACACTCTGTTTTTTAAATCATGGCAATCCGTATACTAGTGATGGAAATAAATCGATTTTTGTAAAATCTCGCGCGTTTACGTGAAAAGACGTTCTAATGTCTTGACCGCTATTATCATATTTACGTCTTTTGACGTTCTAATGTTCTGAGTGGTTAAGCAATGTTGTGGGCAGAATGTTGTTGGACAGGAAAGAATTCATACATATTCCCCTCATACCCAATTTCTACCGATTTATAACAATTTTCTTGTTAACTCTTTAAATTTTTAGGTTCCAAAAAAATGTACATTATTTTTTAAGATAATATCTATACATTTGTTATGCTGAAACGTTAATTATATGAAATTCACTCGATAGAAAAAAATCGCAAAGTAAGCTCCGAAAATTGCTAAAAACACGTTTTGTTCTGTTATTTAATATGTTTTAGGCATAGACATATGAATATTAGTAGACCTGTCCTAAGTGATTAAAAGCGTATTATCCCCACTCCCCATACCGGTTCCATTGGAGCCGGCTGTGCTCGCGTATGGCCTCAAGTGAAATTTGAAAACGTGACGTCATCATTCTTGTGCGAACTATGGTCGATGCATCATCGGTTCATTTTACGAAATAACACGGCAAAATGTTGACTTGTGATATGAAAACTTGTAAAAATAGATTTGAAAAAGAGAATAAACCCAATTGTCGTATTACATTCCATATATAAGCATTATTTTACTTTATTTTAAGCATATTCACATTGTATAATATAGATCAGTTTTAGAAACATATACTATCACATCGAGAAACGTCTGGACGCGAAACACAAAGCTGGTTGGTTGCTGGGAAGTAAATTATGAACATTTATAAAAGTGTCTTAACTAAATACTTAAACGAAATATTCGACTCTGAAAATGGAACCGAATTTTTTTGCCGAATTTGGACTTCGCAAATTTGTTCATAACGTGGCGAGTAATTTGCGCTCCCATGTAAAAATGTCTATTCATTCAAAAGCAGATTTTACTTTTAAGAAGTAAATGGTGATATTATAATGCGAGATGCCTATATACTGTCAGATTGATTTATTGACGAATCACAGTCAGCTTTACCCCCTTCGTTCTTCAACAGTTGATTTTACCCCTCGCCATTATCTTCTCGTCTATTAATTCCTATGTCTGTGGTTTTAGGTATGAAAAAAATCACAGTCTATCTTTAAATGCAACTAAAGCATTTGTAGAGAGATTTTTGCTCTATTTCAATCTTGTCATGTTTTATCACACATATTTTCGCTCAATTATTATCGTTTTTTAATATTAGCGCACTACCCTCTAACATTCGTATTTACATATCTCCCTTTCAAACCATCTTTGAACGCTTACTGCCGGGCTTTAAACACTTTTTACAAGTTATGTTTTAAAATATTAAGATGAATTATTTGTTTGCCCTCCCGTACATATGAAATATTAATGAGTTAGATCAAGAAATGGACGCTTAGATGGTTTGGGCATGTAGAGCGAATGAGCGAAGAAAGGAGTGTAAGGAGAATATATGATGCAAATGTGAATGGTAGCAGAAGTGGGGGACACCCGAGGAAGACATTTTTTTATTTATTTACAGTCAAACTTGGTTATAACGATCACGGAAATAGCGAGGTCATGGTTATAATGAGCAATTATAAAATGATATTTTCACAAATGCAATATGTTATGCACAAACATAGAAAGCAAGACCGATATTAAGTACCTAGGCATAACAATAGACCAGCGTTTAAAATGGTCCCAACATATAAATATTCTGAACAACAGAATAAGGAAACTAACATATATATTTAGATGTTATATTTTAAACGAAAAATTACTTAGAACCACATACTTCGCTTTCTGTCAATCAATTATACAATACGGCATTATAGGCTGGGGCGGTACATATAAAAATCAAACTCAAACAATTTACATATCACAAAAACCATATTAAAAAAACCCTATTCATATTCGTCCAAACTTTTATTCAAACAATTTAAGGTCTGAAAATTAAGTGCATTATACTTCTACCATGCAACATTACAAATTTATAAAAACTATATTCAAAATAAAATTGCACCCTTTAAAAATAACAGAAATCTTAGACAAACGTCAATACTTCCTACTCCTAAATGTAAAAAAACAATAGGACAGTTCAACCATGAATATCTCGGAGTTAAATTTTTTAACTCATTACCAGAAAAAATTAGAAACATGAATGCAAATATAAACGAATTCAAAAGCCACCTTAAAAAGTATTCCAAACAGTTGAACTGAATCGTACCAAATATAAACAAATATAACAACACCCCCATACACACAAGCCCTGCTTATTTATGGGGGTACATCGAATACTTATATTATGTAATTAATAACCTACTATATTGTGTAATTATATTATGTAATTGTTATATTATGTAATTCGTGTATCTTTTTTTACTAATAAAAAAAACTAAAAAAAAAAAAAAAAAAAAAAAAAAAAAAATTCGTGCTTGTTTTCATACAATCGTATGCTGTTATAACGAGGTTTCATAATTGATGTAACGTCCAAATATTTTTGTCAACACGATTTCTAAATAGGTAAATACATATTTGCGTTTGAAAAAAAAACCCGATGCTCGAAACCAGTCATAAACAAGACAAAAGGATGCCGCCCGGCGGCTCGGACTTCCCTTAAAATACCATTAGGGACGGATTATCCCAAGCTTTTATGACATTTAGCCTGAGTTGCCGCTCTACGAAACATTTCTATTCGGTAGGTACTATCGTGAACTATGTAAAAAGGGTCATATAAAACCTAAGTCATACGAATATTGGGGGCTTCCAATTTGGTTCCCTTTTTACAACTTCTTTCGTTTTGCTACTCAAGTTATGTAGGCTGATATGAGTTGGTACCTAGTTTATTAAAATCATATCTTTAGTGATTAGTCAGTCAGAAGTAAACCACAACCATGTCTAACAAGAGGAAATGTCTCTCAATTCGCGATAAAGTCCATATTATTCGGGAACTTCCAACGGATAGTGATATCGTAGAGTCTGTGTTGCATAAAGACAATGAAGGTGATGAAAGCAGCGACGATGATAATATGAGTACAGAACCGGAACAAATTACAATAGGGGAAGCTAGTTATATGATGGACAAATTAGTGAGTTTTTTCGGTAGCAGTGAACCAGATGATGAAACTTTTAATGCGTTAAATAAGAAACATTAAAGTGAAAACATTAAAACAATCCTCGATAGTGAATTTTTTTAGTACAAATGATTTAGAGTAAAATAAAAACTTTTGTTTAATGTTAAGTGTTACATGTTAAGTTGTACATTTATTTATAACAATTACAGGTAATATAGCCTAAGACTTTATAATTGTACCATTTATGCAGTGTATATGCAATGCCAAAAATCTCGCAAATGCGCTATAGGACACAAAAAATAAATCTATTTTTTTATCTACCGCATTCATAAAGCACGTAGCTCTCCCCACAGGTGAGTTCATTAATAAATTAGTGCGGCTTGCTCTACTATATAGAAGATTGTGATGACGTCCTCGAGAGTGAGACTCTGGTACAAAAAAATTTAACTGGGCCAGTATCTGATTATTAGATAAGTGACCGTTTATTAGTTGGAAAAAATATTTAAGCAAAGCAATACCTCTACGTGTCTCTAGGAAGTGGTAATTGGTCATGCCTAATATATAAATCGATGGGTAAAGCCAAGGGTAACGTCCATAGAGCCGCGAGAATAAAAACCTTAAAAATTTTTGGCACGGCCAAGTGAATCAGATACTTGAGTCGGAATAATAAAAGATGATATGTATGAGACGATGTATGAATGTGAATGAGGTAAGGAGTGTGTGGTGTGACCGAGTTGTTTGGCAGTCCATCCTCTCTGCCTACCCCTGCGGAAAAACGGCGTGATGGTTAGTCAGTAAGTAGTTATGTCCACATACAATTTCTTTGAAAAAAGGCATACAAATACAATATTGTATCGGTGATTGAATCCAATACATTTGGTGACAGGATTGTCAGGGTTCATTGGGTGAGATTTGTCTAGGTCCTGGCCGCAGATGCCTTCGCCCACCTAATGAATCGGGAGAGATGGTTGAGGGAGGCCTTTTTATCATCGTACAGGATCCATACAACCCTGCATAGTTGGATTGCGGACTTTCTCATTGAACAACAGTTCAAACCGTAGTTGACGGCTCTTCTTCCGCTCTGCACCAAATCAATGCGACGAGGGTTCCACAAGGATCTGTGTTGTCACCGACGCTGTTTTTAATGCACATCAACAATCTCGCTGAAAGTGCATCAATTCACTGTTACTGTGTGATGATGCACCGTTCATGAGGGTTGTATTTTCGACAAGCCCCCTTACACTTCTGACATACGCACAGAACTTTTAAACTTTGCTCCGTCGTCTCTATTAACACACTTTGATCGGGTTATTTTTTCGCCGGCAGACCGCTGAAAACGGGCGAAAATAAACGTCCCGCGTGAATTTCTTTAATTTGTTTTAAATCGCTATATCTTCGAAAATGATGGAAATATTTTAATAAAGTTTTCTACATACTAACTCAGCATACCCAAGCTATAAAATTTCTAGCCGAAAACCAAGTATTATTTCTAATGCAACTTAATAAATCGAAAACAAAGTCATTGTTGGGTCATTATTAGGGTTCAATTTTTTAAGTATAAACTCGGTTTCAATTTTATAAAATTAAAAATTATTATATTTTCGCCAAGCCCAAATCATTATAAAAACAAAAACAATTGCCACATCTCTAGTATCGTCAGAGTAACACATTATAACCCATTCAAAAACCATGTGTGCAATTGCCCCTCGCACGGTACAGCGGACCAAAACCATCGGAACGTGCTAATCATATTGGATATTTTTTAAAATGAAATTTAAAATAATCACTTAGCGTAGAATGCTTCTCATATTGCTCACGTAATATTGTTTATTGTTTTTCACCATACACTATTAGGTTTAAGTTTCTAATCACCTTTATATAATCAGTTATAGTTCACATCTAAAAATCGACACTTAAGGCGATGCCATACGTAGTAATGCAAAATCATAGATTCTTCACTTTCACTATGGAATTCAGGCAAATAATTACTAGAACAGGCGGATAAATTATCTGCGACGATTTTGTCATCACTTTCGTAATTTTCAGAATCCATTTAGAAAGTTTTGAAAAAGCAAATATAAATATTATCTCCTCGGAACACAACCGTAGGACAATTTGCTTTTTAAAAACTGGCATGCACTTGTAAATATTTATTATGGTCCGCATAATTGTGTTTGCCGATACCTGCTTTGTTATATGGGCCCGACACTCTCCGCTCGCTCGCACCTAGGAGTTGAGTGGGTGCGGAACAGAGATAGAGAGATTTGTTTCAGGTTTCATGGTCATAAAAACCCTCATTTCAGGAATTGAATTATGTATTAGAATAACAGAATATGTTATCTAAATTACTTATTTCGTTGATCTTCAAACACAAGTTTCAGATGTTCAATAATATAGGTTATTTTAGTTGAAATATCGATGTACACAAAAGACTCCAAGATAAATACAAAAAAAAAAATTTGCATTGCAATTTGATAATTATGTACATATAGTTGGGACCTTTACAAAGAGATTTGTATATAATATTCATATAAAAACATCGGATAATTTCTTCTTTTCTGCCATTGAAATGAGGCGGGCGCAGAAGGTAGAAATACCCTTCCCGACGTTAAGCATCAATCGACCAAACGGGTAGAACTACCCTTCCCGATTAAAGTGTGTTAATATTAAGTGGGTTTTTGTGGATTTCTATTGCCTGCGTAATCAAGCATGCTCGATGCGTTTTGGGTCTTCTCAGGACTTAACAGGAATAACATTGTTGATTTAACACTCAACGTGTTGATGTTGGCTTTCTTTCCCCAGTTTGTAGCGCAAAAGAATTTAATGTTATTATGAACATGATGCGTTGGGCGCCAATGTAACATAATTAAAAGTAATCTAAGGCATAAAGAATAACGATGTAAATCTTAAATAAAAGATAATTTTTTTTTTTTTCTTCCGACTTAATGTCCGGGTTAAATCTTCCCCACAGGAAAAACTAAACCCTTCCACACACTTTTCCACAAATGATCATCTAGTCAATCCACATTATGCAAGTGCATTATATAAGCATAATAAATACAAGAAAAACACGTCAACTCACCAGAGATCAAATGGGAAAATAATTCACCGACTCCAGATATTTTCATATCAGAGGGTTCGGCTCGGTAGAACTTCTGACTGGACCTATAAATCCTACTGATCCCTCAATATAAATATTTAAAAAATCTTTCGTAATCCTACATGTATTTAAAATGACTGATTTTTGCATTTTTATATATAAATTTTTTGATAGATCTATTACGCCTAAATTTTGAATGAGAGAGCTAGGTATGATGCCGGTAGCCGAAATTATAAATGGTAATAAAGAAATAAAAATTAAGATTATAATTTATTCTACAATTATAATCGTTAGCATGAGACTAAAGAAATTAATAAATAGAAATAATCCCAAGGTGTAACTAACCTCGATGAAGAATTAGTCAGTCGGTCTTAGTTTATGTAAAAAATAAATTTCATGGTGATTTGATGTTAAGTTATAAATTGTAGGTAGTAAAGAATTCTAAAATTGCATATTACATAAAATAAAAGAGAGAAACTAAGGACGGGTTGTTTCGGAGAATTTGAACAATTCATCAAATTTCAACATTCATTTTCGGGTTCTGTGAAAGACTTATTCAAGTTCTGTTTTTATATCATTGTAGGCTAGTTGCTTGACAAAACTGAAATAAAAACAGAACTTGAAAAAAATCTTTCACAGAACTTGAAAATGAACGTTGAAATTTGATGAATTGTTCAGATTCTCCGAAACAACCCGTCCTAAAGGAATGAATGCATGTTGGTAAAACGATTTCGGGTCGAACGCCATCCCGCGTAGTCTTCTTTTCCGTAAGTCAGACTGCAAGCGCTGTCACTAGAAAACTGCCGTGTCATCTTGTATTCTTCTATCAGCCAAGCTTGAAACAGATGTCCGTCAGTGTCGCCAGATATAAGGCGTCTCACCAATAATAAAAATAACGGGGTACTTGACTATCCCATTACAAGTTCCCAAGAGCCTAAAGATGCAGTGTTAACCTCTACAGTAATTTGAGTAAGTTCAGACCTAAAAAAAATTATCTTATTTATAAATATGTTTGTTGTGTTGTTAGGTCACAGTGCGGACGTTGGACAAACTGCCGATCATGTCACATATCTCCCACCAGTTCATGCGGAAGACCTTCTTCACGTTGGCCTTCTGCGAGTGCTGTCGCCGACTCCTCTTCACCGGATTCTACTGCAGTCAGTGCAACTACAAGTTCCACCAGCGATGTGCCGACAAGGTGCCCAGCATGTGTCACCAGGTAACAAGACAATACAGTACCAACTTGGTTAAACTTAAATTTCTAGGCATAAGAGGACTACTTTTCGAATGGATCAAATGAGAGGAAATTACTAGTTCGAATTGGCAATTACTGTGACCAGTGGTGTCCCTCAAGGATCAGTTCTGGGTCCAGTTCTGTTTATTTTGTACATCACAGATCTGTATACCACAATAAAAACAGACTCCAGCTGTTTCAATTGTTTTTAAAAAGGGATGCATATAGTTGCGTCAACAATCACTCCTTTTCTCTACAGGGGTAGGCAGAGAGGACGGACCGCCAAACAACTCGGTCTTGACACACACTCCTTGCTTCATTCACATTCATACATCGTCTCATACCATACTCTTCTATTATTCTGACTCCGACATGGCCCGACTCAAGTATCTGATTCACTTGATCGTGCCATGTCTTCATCAGGCGTCACCGAGTTCTCCTACCATTTACATTTGCATCATATTCTTCAATCATTTGCTCTACATGCCCAAAATATCTAAGCGTCCTTTTCTTAATCTTACCTGTTACACTTAACAAAAAAAAAAATTATCTGACACCTCGCAAGAACGTCCCTGGCTGTCTGTATAGTGCAAAGACAGTGGAACTATGTCGCCACCCGGTTGGGCAACATTATAAGGTGGGTAAAGGCAGTGGCTGTAGTTAGTGATTTATTAATGCGGGTCTTGAAGAGGCCCGGATTATATGAAGGAGGAAAAACAGATGCCGGTAGCTTGTTCCAAATATGAGCCGATTTACCAAAAACAAGTTGAAGAAACGACCCAATCTCATGAAGCCAACTGTGAACGGGTGTTCCGCTCATGTCCATCGAGTTTCACGCACATGTACCGGTGCACCGGGGTTCAATGCTGCTAGCTCCTTAGAGCGGGCTACATTAAAATACCTGTAGAACTTTTTTTTTTTTAAGGGCGGAGACGTTTTACACGTAGTTCCCTTGAGCACTTAGGCCATAGGCCCATTGTACTATCTCCCATTTTACCTCAATCCTTTAACAACAACCCAGTCCCTTGAATAAAGTTCACCGGGCTTGTTATTGGATATGTGGCTATGTCTTCTGGTTCTACTGTATGTCTCCCCAGGTATCTGTGCCTAGTTCCCACCAGGGCAGGACATTGGCACCATAGGTGAATTGGAGTCTCTTCATCCTCTTCACATTTCCTGCATCTATTGGTATTTTCCACTCCCAATATCAGCATGTGTCTCCTGAGATGGCAGTGTCCCGTTAGTAGTCCTACCAGTTCCCTCGGCGAGTTTCTGTCCATATCGAGTAGTTTCTTGGATCGTCTAGGGTCTGGTCCTTTTATGAGTACTTTGGATTGTCTCATTCCAGGTGCCCTCTCCCATTCTTTGCAGTACTGTGATTTGACCCACCTATCAAGTGGTGCTTTCGCCCCTTTCCTTGCTATTGTCAGCCCGCTTGTTGCCCTCAATAACTTTATGTCCTGGTACCCAGATTAGGGTTATTTTATTGATGGTAGCGAATTCTGTAAGAACAGTCCTGCATTCCATCACCAGGCTGGAGTCGCATCGGTTACTTCCCAGTGCCATTAGGGCTGCCTGGCTATCAGAACATATGTTTATGTTCTTATTCCTGTACCCGATATGTATATTCTCCTGTGCGCAGTCCAAGATGGCTTCCATCTCAGCTTGAAACACAGTACAGTGTGTTCCTAGAGGTATACTGAGTTCTCTTGGATCCTTGCAGACAGACTCCGGCCGCTGTTCCCTCCCCCATCTTGGACCCATCTGTGAACCGGATTAGTTCCTGGTTGGAGGTAGGATCTGGAACCGTGTCCTATTCCTCCCTTGTGGGGCAGATCACCCCAAACTTCTGTCTGAAGAACTACCTGTATAACATACTTAGTGGCCAACATTGCAAATGTGCATTAAGGTTAAACGCAACGCTCGTTGTATTCTACGTGTTCACAGATGGCGTTAATTAATTAATTTTGTTTAAATACGCTTTTGCAAGGTATTGCTTTACAGTATTAAGACAAATTATTTGTTTGCGCCCTCATATACGCAATATGAATATGAATAAATAGTTTTGTCCATATAAAAACTCAATTCTATCGAGAAAGGCATACAAATACAATATTGGATTGAATCATCGGTAAAATATTGTATTTGTGTGCCTTTCTCGAAAGAATTAAGTCTTTAAACGAACAAAACTATTTATTCATATTGTGTATATGAGGGCGCAAACAAATAATTTTTCTTAATACTGTAAAGCAATACCTTGCAAAAGCGTATTTAAACAAAATTAATTAATTAACGCCATCTGTGAACACGTAGAATACAACGAGCGTTGCGTTTAACCTTAAAGGTGGCAATCGGTCTGTTAACAATGGATTGTCAATCAGAAGAACAGAATCCTTTGCACAGAATCAAGTAGGTTTATCAAGTATTTTAGGGATCCAGTCCAGAGGTGGCTAAATTTAATTGTTGGACGTACTTGAGATGTGTACAGGGTTAGCCGAGTCACTATTGAAGAATCTGCTAGACCTATACAAGACGCCCAGTTTCTTGGAAGCCAGATTTATTTGGGCTTCTATAGAACCCCGATTGGTATGTTTATAGAGATATCACCAATATTAATATATATGATTATTTTGCCGCAGGTGCGAATGACGGACACATATTACGCAGCCCTCCTGGCGCAGAATCCAGAGACGCAGGCCGGCATACTTCACTTCCCGCCCAACTTTGAATACCAGCAGATGGTACCGCAAAATAACAAGTTAGTATTTCCACTTCTTGTGCACTTTGTATCTGGTGAGCATTCTCGAAATATTCTAACCTTTATATATATATAATTCCCCAAGTTCCTCTTTCCCATCTCATTCCCCTCCGCACTACCTTCAGCCTAACAACATACCCCAATTGGGGATGCCATAGTCTCACTGGCTCCAGACGGTTGGGAGCAATTGGGAGTCGTGTGCGGTTTTCACATAAAAACAATAGTATTGTTTATTTATAATACTAGCTGTACCCGGCCACACGTTTCTGTGGCTCAGTTTTCGAACTTCTGCAACTCATAAACTTATGAATACCTCCAATAACAACACGATAAAATACACTATTCCACTGCAGCACACATAAGCGCAATTACATTACACCCAATTACACCCCAATACAAGCGTTTCATATTTTAGAAAACCAATTCTTAGGTGATATCGATATATTTAATATTAACTTTGCGAATTTTGTGGATCACGTAAAAGATTTATTCCAACACTATTCCTAAAATTGGACAAAGACACCATAAATACCACGCTATTAAAGCATTCAACAGTCTTCCACTTGAAACAAAAATTGAGGAAAATAAAAATAAATTCAAACACAAAATAAAAAAATGGATTAAAGAACAAAAAAGACAATATTTCCAAAATTCTATAACATAAGAGAATAAAACATATACACGCAACACAAAAAAATGTATAAGGCAAGCGGCACGCACAAGCACATAGATCATTGTAAGTGCCGATTTCCATTCCCTTCTAATGTTTTTATTTTGGTGTGAGAATTGGATTTTGATTTCTAATCTTATTTTTGGTATAAATTTATCTTTATTTTAATGTTGTTTTTTGTTTTTGTTTAAATGTATAAATTCGTATATTTTAAAATGGGGGCCTCAGCACGGGTGAACAACCCAGTGAGGCCAACGTTGCTGAATTGAAATGTGAAGTACTGTAGAGTAATGTATCAATAAATAAATAAATAGAAGTTGTATTTTTGTAAACCAGTCAAATCACTGTATTTTTTAATTTATGTTCTTGTTCTTTTTCTTGTTTAATTTTTGTTTTTGCTTGTATTTTTAATGTCATTTTATGTTTATTATTTCTTTCTTATGTTTAAAATTTGTCTGTCATTGCACCTACATGTAAAAGCTCTCTGGGCGTTAAATAAATTAAAAAAAATATATATAAATTTGACATTTGTTATTGCTAGCGCCTCGGCGTCTAAAATAGGAATTAGCTGAAATTTACCAAGGCTTAAGCGGCCGATTTAGCCTGCTTAAATTTGAGTGAGTAATGTGGCACATAGCGAGGATACGTACCGACTGATATACCGGGACTAAATCAGATAAGAGTAAGATAAGAGTATAATAAGACAAGTAATCAAATAATCAGCTTTTCGTTTCATTCAAGAGTGGCCATTTTATAAATTAAAACAATGTTACTACTAATTCATTCATATCATTCTTACATGAGCTCGCCTCGACTTGCAGTGCGTGTTGTTTGTTTTCTTCAGTGTTTTTATTTAGATTTATGAAAAATGTAATAAAACTTCAAGGAGAGAAAAAAATCATTTCTCTGAATAGTATGTACATAGTTAATTCTGGGAAAAATTGTTTACGATAGATGTATAATTTTTTTTTAATAAACTCACTATCTGATAAGGTAGTATAATTCCATGGGTGAAAAGAACAACAGGAAAAGTCAATATTTAGTCACTAAACGTTGACTCGTTCATTTCACCAGCAGAATTTACGAAAACATATTTTTGCAAAAAATAAGTAAGTTATTGCGAAAATGACACGGCGCAAATTTACCTTCCGCACATCACTGAAGTTCATATTAGCTTGGGCGAGCTCCGCTTTCCAAAGGTAAAAAACAACTCGTTATTTTAAAAAACGAAAGATGTATGTATTCCCGAACTTTTTTTGGTTTTGGACAAGCGGGCCGAATCTTTTCTGATTTTTCGTTTGAGAGTCGTTAATATTGTTTTCAATGATGGAATAAATCAATAGATATTTGAAAAATTCATAAATAGATAAGGAAGAATAAATTAACAATTAAGGACAATTAATTATGCAGGGCGTGGTCTTGAGTGAGCTTGGGCCCAGCGCTTACTCAGGAGTGGCGTTTGGTGCTGGTAGGCTGCGGTCAACACCGTGTTGGCGGAGGCCATTAGCTGCATCCTGGCTCCAGTGACCCGGTGTCTCATCAGGCCGGCAAATCCATTTAGTCCTAATTCCGTGAACATTGTCGATGCGCTGCTGTATCTTCGGTATCCAAATGTGATTCTACAGGCATTATATTGGATTCGGAGTCGTTCCATCGAGCAAGTTCGGTAGTGACACCATGTCTCACACATATACAGGCCAGTACAGAATGCGTTGAACAATATTGCTGCATTTGCAAAATCTGCGGGCAATCATATTAGACACTATGCTTAGGCTTCTCTTATGTAAAATACATAAAACTCGTGGTAATTGTCATGGTATTGGCTTTATTTAAATATGTCCTTGGAGCATATAGCATATGGGCACCGCGGCTGGCTCGAAACAAAGCGCAATCTGGAAGTTCATTTTCTGACTACTTTTTCAAGCAGCTGGGGCCGTATATTGGCAATAATATGGTTAATGTTGGCTTCCAAGTCGTCCGTCATCTATGGTTCTGGAGTGATGAAAATCCACAAGCCATTATTGAGGCACCGTTACATAGATAACATTTTATCAAATTGCTCTTCCAAAGTTTGTAAATGATTTCGATACCCTTCAGTATCTTCTAACATTCTATTGACTAATATTAATCTCTCTCAATATAGTATTAGATGCACCTCTATCATTTCTTCTTAGAATCCATTTTATAACAACACAAATATGACGTTTGCCATGTTTATTCCGCAAAATATATTTATTTTAATTAAAGCATGTGAACGAAATCTTGCTCAATTTTTGTCATTCGATCAAATTTAATTGACTAAAAGTGAGACATAGTTAATCTCAACCAAATTTGTCCAATTTTTTTTCCTTTGATATTTGAAAAGCCAGCCTATTAATAGGTTGATTGATTGAATGTATTGACGGATTGATTGATTGATTGCAGACACCCGAGATCGCTGAACCAGCAGGACCGCTCAAACTCGGCGCCCAATGTCTGCATCAACATGGTGCGGCCCGTAACCCTGGCCGAGCACCAGCACGCCGCCAAGCGCATGAACCTCCAGGTAACCTAACCTAACTACAACAAACGCAATCTTTGAAACTTTATTCGTCATTTGTTTTACCTATGTGTAACTTTCCTCTATAAGGCCCTTTGTACACTGGGATACGCAAGTATCCAATACTTGAAGTGTCAAGTGGTGACTATCGACGTACATCTGCGTAGGTTCGTAGACACTACACAGGTACGCGTTGCTGACTTGTGGGCGACGCCGGTCTCTCGCTACGAGCTGGGGGAGGTTGTTCTAACTCAATTTCTGGAATACTTGCTTGCGAAAAATGATTGTATTTCTTGCTTCAAATCAAATACTCTTTTCAACATTTTGGCACGGGTCAGCCATCTTACTTCTGCATAAAGTGTAACATGTCATTATACTGTGAATCCAAAGACTTGAGAAACTCTTGGAACTGATGGTGAAGGGGTTGACCCTTCGACTTAATTAAGTTCACTGTTTTGATGACCACCTTCCTGACATGATCCATTTTAAGGGACTTGGAACATAAATTCTCCTGATGAATAATGCAATGAAAACTTAGCATTGAAGTATGTATTAACAACTTTGCATGCTTCATTTTACTAAACCTTTGTGTTTTCTAACCGTTCCTGGAGCACCATCTGTTTTTAAACCCGATAGGTTGTTGAGTTGTTATGAAAAGCCATTCAATGTCGATGTAACAGTCCTAACAAATCTCGTGAGCAAGTAGTGTCTTTAATTGGATACAGTGCCGCTAATTCTTCTATTTTGTTAAAATGGACATCAACACCCCTGATAAAAATCTGTTAGTTCTGTGCTTTCATCCAATGCTAGAGCATAAAATATGAACTTGGATGCATATCTTCAATATGTTTGCCAATGTCGTCGACACGCCTAGTAATAGTTTTTAACAATAATATACCATAGAAGAAATTGTCACGATAGTTGAATCAATGTACTAAGATTGGAATGTTCTTTTGGTGGTTTTATGTACACTAAAAGAAAAAAATGTGTGCATATGCTCCACGGGCCACTAGTAGACACCCAGTGGGTCGCGGGTAGACCACCCTTGATTTAAAGTCTAAGTGTTGTATAACGTGATGGAAAAGTAATGTAAATTTCTCTAAGCAAATGTGGTTTTTGTTTTGGGTTGATGTACGTTTAGTTGTGTTGAGGATCTTTTATTAATACCCGACTTATACAGATTATACTTTAACCTATTTTTAAAAGCCTGAGTTAAAATCTGCTTTTTATATATATATATATTTTTTTATATTTACTCCACACAGGAGGCCCTGAGGAAAATAATTTCCCTCAGGGCCTATTTCATCTTTGGGGATGCTGTGTGGAGAGTCTTTTTGTGGAGAGGAAGGAGTGAACATGGGTCTTGAAGAGTCCCATGTTGTAGGAGGGAGGAAACACAGAGGCCGGCAGTTCGTTCCACAGCCGAGCTGTTGAACTTAAGAACGAATCGTAGAAGCGACCCGTTCTCATGTGACAAATGTCAACCGTGTACAAATGTTGGGCGCGCATTTGGCGTGTATCCCGACTATGCACCGGTGCCGAAGGGATCAATGACGCTAGTTCCTCAGAGCATCTTCCATGGTAATACCGATAGAACAAGGACAGCATACCTACCTGACGCCTGTGCTCTAAAGATTGCAGTCCGTTTGTTAAGATTGGGGAATCTATCAAACGGACCGCCCGTTTTTGCACAGAGTCGAGGGTTTTTTTCAGGTATTTAGGGGCTCCGGACCAGAGATGGCTGCCAAATTCGACAGTAGGGCGCACTTGCGATTTGTACAGGGTCAGCAGTTGTGTACTATTAAAGTATCTGCGGGCCCTGTACAGTACGCCCAGCTTCTGAGAGGCCAACTTTACTCTGGCTTCGATGGAGCCCCCGTACCTGAGCTGAGCTATATGTAATTGTTTCAAAAACTTACAGTTGGGAACATTAAAGATGTCTTCTATAGAGGTTCTTAAAGGGATTGTGGAAGAAGGGTTCTCTCTCTCGGAGACCATGGACCGAACTAAACTAAATCAGATCCAATGCATTATCTTTTTTATTTATTCTCCTTATCTCTACCGAATCCGTAGTAACCAAATAACACATGTTAATTCCAGTACGACAGTTCCCGTGCAACGGTGCGTGCTGCCGGCCCCCCACCTCCACCCTCGCCGCCCCCCGGTGCCCCACGCGCCGCGCACTCCACGCAAGCCTCGCCCACAGGCTCACTGCGCCCGAGGCGGCCGCGCGCCCGCTCCGCCGACGAGAGCAACAAGAACCTGCTGTCGCCTCGCGAGAGCCTCGACGACTGGGTCATACACGCCGAGGAGATACTGATCGGGCCGCGAATAGGTAACCAATATTATAATTGCCCAATCTTCACCACCAATACAAAATGTAAATCTCCTTGAACAAATGAATATAACACCGTTTGCATCCAATCCTAGGAAACATTTCCTTGCAAATAGAGTAGTAGCAGCATGGAACGAACTTCCACAACATGTTATCCATGCTACTAATATAAATCGATTTAAAACTCCATTAATTAAATTAAATTGAATCAACCCAATTATTGTGAAATCCATAGAATAAAGAATAAGACAAGAAGTGACTTTGTAGCAGTTCACTTTTGCCCTGCTACAAATTATCAATCTTCATTCAAGACGGGTAAGTTTTTAGATTCTCACGGCCAAAAGCATTTTTATTGTTTGTTTTTGGGGTGTTATGCCGTGTTGCGCTAACTCCTTCTTTAGCCTACATTTCGGCTAAAGAAGGAGTATTAAGGAGGATATTCACATCGTATAATATAGATCAGTTTTAGAAACATATACTATCACATCGAGAAACGTCTGGACGCGAAACACAAAGCTGGTTGGTTGCTGGGAAGTAAATTATGAACATTTATAAAAGTGTCTTAACTAAATACTTAAACGAAATATTCGACTCTGAAAATAGAACCGAATTTTTTTGCCGAATTTGGACTTCGCAAATTTGTTCATAACGTGGCGAGTAATTTGCGCTCCCATGTAAAAATGTCTATTCATTCAAAAGCAGATTTTACTTTTAAGAAGTAAATGGTGATATTATAATGCGAGATGCCTATTTACTGTCAGATTGATTTATTGACGAATCGCAGTCAGCTTCACTCCCTTCGTTCTTCAACAGTTGATTTTACCCCTCGCCATTATCTTCTCGTCTATTAATTCCTATGTCTGTGTATGGAAGGCACTTCTAGTGTTATTCTTCATTCTATGGTGAAATCAAATATGAGCGCATCAGGAGAATACTGCCTGCGCATAATGTATTTAATGTCCTTGTTGTATTCCAGGATCCGGCAGTTTCGGGACCGTGTACAAGGCTCACTGGCACGGCCCCGTAGCGGTGAAGACCCTTAATGTAAAGACTCCATCGGCTGCGCAGCTTCAGGCCTTCAAAAATGAGGTAATTATTTTTTTTTTAGTTTTTGAAACGTGGGATATTTTTGGAAAATTTTGGATTTTTAAATTTGTACTTCAAATTAGTTTTTATTAAAAACTGAAGAAGTGATATTTACTGGTGTAAAATCATCACCATTCAGAATCAAAATGTTGCTTGAAATGGCTTTATCCGTGTTTGGTGACCAGATCTGAGCCCCTGTGCCCACATGATGCGTAGGTGGGGCCTTAAAGAGTCGGCGATGTGTGAATGCGGTGCGGTAAAGACCAACAAAACATGTGATCCACAAATGAGGTCTGCAGGGCAACGCCTGTCCATCTCTGACCCCCCATCGTACGAAAGAAGAAGAATAGCCGAGTACTTACCCACCTTTCTCTTTCCTATCTCCTACCCCTCCCCACTATCTTCAGCCTCACAGCATACCCCAATTGGGGATGCCGTAGTCTCACTGGCTCCAGACGGTTGGGAGCATTTGTAAGAAACATCGAAAACTGAATTCAATTAAAATTATCTGTATGTGTTTGGGAGGCCCTGGGAACCATTTATTGGATAACCAACACCTCTGCCATAGGTCACCCAAGTAGTTCGCAACATTTGGCGATTTAGCAGGGGTGCCCGGGTTCATCGGGTGAGGTGTGTGCACGATGCGGCTGCCCATCAGCTGCGTGGCGTGCCAGATGGGAAGACCCTTTAACCTCTCCAATTGGTCTCTCTTGACCCATCGCACTTGCCGCAGTGGGAGGGATAGATCACTAGATTCCTACCCACGCCTCATACCTTTTTCCTTCCTTAGAACTTCCTCTCAATTCAATTCAATTCAATTTGTTTATTAATTTCAAAAACATTACAAAATTGTTCATTTCAAAGCGTTTTTAAAATAATTTTTATAATAAGAATTAAAAGCTTAATATTTACAGTGTGTATATCAACTATACCAGTGATAATAAAGCTTGCCTTTTAAAGGAAGCTTCATTGATGGCAAACATGTCGATATCCGAATTGATTCTGTTCAACAGCAAGATTGCTCTCCCCGCAGGCATGACCATTGGCAAGTTAGTTCTGCAGGCCGGGAGATAAAATAGTCTATGTTGTCGGTGACGTAGATAACCATCGGGAACATAGAAATGAATGCTCTCCATGATGACCGAGTTTTTAAACCATCCACGAATCAGTCTAAAGAAATGTGTAGCAATGCGCACATCTCTCCTGACCCGTAGATAGTTCATTCCGAGCATACCCAGAGCCACGGGTAGTAGCCATACTCCCTCATGTAGAGAAATGTCAAGAATTTCTTCTGAACTCTCTCCAACATGAGAGAATACTTTACCTGGTGTGGACTCCAAATCACCGACCCACTTTCAAGTCTACTCCTTATTAAGGAATTAAATAAAACTATAATTTTTTTTTTTTTTTTTTTTTTTTTTTTAATTATTGTACGACAGACAGGTAAGTCCAATTATGGTACAATTTTATTAAAACTAACAATACATGTACATATATTTTTTAAAACATGGTATAGTGATATTAAACACATCTATATCCGCTGGTAGGGCATTTAGTAAGGTCATACCTCTTGTCATGCTATGTCGGGCAATGACATCTGTCCGACCCTGCGGTATACAGAATAGGTCGTGGCTACGATTTCGACAGTATTTATCAGGAACGAATAATCCACAGCATGACAGGAGATATGGGCAATCGATAAGGTTTTTTAGTAACTTTAATTCAAATACCATGAGTCCGGCATTACGCCTAGTCTCCAGGCTTTGGTAATTTGTCTCCTTTAGCAGTTCCACGTGATGCATGAATTTCGGATATATTCCGTATGATCGCATGTAAACATACCTTAGGAATTTTTTTTGAATTTGTTCAATCATATTTATGTATTTAAGTTGATAAGGTATCCAGACAGTACTGGCGTACTCCAGCTTGCTTCTGACCACTCCGTTGAACATGGAGGTCATTGCTTCTTTGTTATTGAATTGTTTGCAAGTTCTAATTACAAAACCAAGAGTTTTGGAGCAAGCCGAGGTAAGCTGGACTATGTGGTTTGAAAATGTCAGCTTGGGATCAAAGATCACCCCAAGGTCCTTGATGATGGTCCTTGTTGATAAGCACCCGGTTATCTCTGAAATTCCTTGCAGTGCGTAGAACAAAGCCCAGAATTCTAAGTGAAGTGCTACGTGCCGCCTCAATATGAGCATGAAATGTCTCTCCTTTCTTTCCTTAAAAAATACACTCCACACAGCATCCCCTGATATGACATAGGCCCTGAGGGAAATTATTTTCCTCAGAGCCTCCTATGTGTTTTATCATATCATTCATGACCGTAGAAAAAAATCAAATACATTATAAGTTTATGCAAAATATTTCTATAGAGGAATGGCTGTACTAACATCTGTTCTACTGTCTGGTATCTTGAACTAGTTGTGGCGCCATGGAAAATGACAATTTTGGAAAATTATCACGATTAATTGATTATTTTTTCCCCACAGGTGGCAGTGCTGCGCAAGACCCGTCACTGCAATATCCTCCTGTTTATGGGCTGCGTTTCTAAGCCGTCTCTGGCCATCGTGACGCAGTGGTGCGAGGGCTCCAGCCTCTACAAGCACCTGCACGTCTTCGAGACCAAGTTCCAGCTGCTGATGTTGATTGAGATCGCCCGCCAGACGGCGCAGGGCATGGACTATCTGCATGCCAAGAACATAATACATAGGTAAGACCCACCACTCTGCGACATCCTGCTGTTCATGGACTGCGTGTCCAAGTGAGACGTAAATGCGTGATGTTTCGAGGCTAGGTACCTCTTTACTGACCGATTGAACCGTCAAAACGCCATGGTGATTAGTCAAGTTTTTCACTGTTTTAACCTTACTCTCGGCGTAATATTTACACCGCGTTTATAAAAAGCCTTAAGTAAAAGGTAATGTTTTTATTGACCGTATATTATGAATGCAGCATCTAATTCGCCAATTAACCGTGCTCTTCATACTCTAAATAATATTTGTCTAAACTCAAACATTGACATTTTTTCGGACTCACTGCCCAAATTCAAAAGTGGCATCATGTCAATAATATAAAATGTTCAATGCACATAAATATACACACACACACACACACACACCTATGCACTCACACGTTACCTGGTAATTAAGGAATAAACATACCAGATTAGCAGACATTACAAGGAAACATATCATAGGTACCCAACATGAAATATTTAATTCCTGTAAATTGTTTCATCACTGTAACTACAATGTACTGTTTGATTCTATAATATAAAATAAATAAATTGATTTACAAAAATTAAGATAACGCTTTTTATAGCATGAAATCGTTGCCCCTTTATGGCAGTTAGTGAAATTGTCTTCCGTTGAACTCGGGTGCTGCCTGGAAAAGTGCGATTTTGGAGTGTTCCTCAAATTCGCTAATGTCGATTCATCAGTCATCATGGACGGCAGAACTGCGTCGCATTATTATTATTATTATGTGCAGAGCAGGCAGCATTCTGCTGATGCGCTCATATCTGATTTCACAACAAGTTTGACAGTAATTGAGTTAGTTTGAACTAAGTCCTTTCTTCTCTCCAAATGTGAATCCAATAGAGCTTTGAGTTGATTTATATTTGTTGCATCGATGACATGTTGTGGGAGTTTGTTCCAAGCATCCACTACTCTATTTGCAAGGAAGTGTTTTCTAGGATTAGATGCAAAAGGCGTTTTGGTAATTTTTTTTGAGTGTCCACGGAGATTTATATTTTTATTAGTAGTGAAGATTTGTTGGATGCTAGGGCAACTGTAATGTATCGTAATGTATCGGTTCCATAGACATATGAATATTAGTAGACCTGCCCTAAGTGATTAAAAGCGTATTATCCCCACTCCCCATACCGGTTCCATTGGAGCCGGCTGTGCTCGCGTATGACCTCAAGTGAAATTTGAAAATGTGACGTCATCATTCTTGTGCGAACTATGGTCGAGGCATCATCGGTTCATTTTACGAAATAACACGGCAAAATGTTGACTTGTACTATGAAAACTTGTAAAAATAGATGTGAAAAAGAGAATAAACCCAATTTTCGTATTACATTCCATATATAAGCATTATTTTACTTTATTTTAAGCATATTCACATCGTATAATATGAATCAGTTGTTACTATCACATCGAGAAACGTCTGGACGCGAAACACAAAGCTGGTTGGTTGCTGGGAAGTAAATTATGAACATTTATAAAAGTGTCTTAACTAAATACTTAAACGAAATATTCGACTCTGAAAATAGAACCAAATTTGGACTTCGCAAATTTGTTCATAACGTGGCGAGTAATTTGCGCTCCCATGTAAAAATGTCTATTCATTCAAAAGCAGATTTTACTTTTAAGAAGTAAATGGTGATATTATAATGCGAGATGCCTATTTACTGTCAGATTGATTTATTGACGAATCACAGTCAGCTTCACTCCCTTCGTTCTTCAACAGTTGATTTTACCCCTCGCCATTATCTTCTCGTCTATTAATTCCTATGTCTGTGATCGGTTCTAATTTTTGGGGATTTGGTAGTGAGACAATGAAAGATAGTGGTTGTGATATCACAGCGTTTATTTGAGTCAGTAGTGCTGTTGTGAGATGACTCTGGACCGATGACGATGATTTTTTTTTTTTTTTTTTTTTATATTTACTCCACACAGGAGGCCCTGAAGAAAATAATTTCCCTCAGGGCCTATGTCATCTTTGGGGATGCTGTGTGGAGGGTCTTTTTGTGGAGAGGAAGGAGTGAACATGGGTCTTGAAGAGTCCCATGTTGTAGGTATGATACCAGTAGATACCAGGCGGCGATGACGGGCGTGGAGTGGTCGAGGCGCTAAAGTCGGTGGCTCGACACCGCGTTGGTGGAGACCGGACTTGATGATGTGTTCAGCACTGGGGATGACGTGGAGTCTTCCTTGTACTCCAGTGTGAAAAAGGATAGCCGAAGGTATGATGGACATGGTCAGCAGATGCGCGGGAGATGCAGGCCAGTATCGATGTCGCGGGACCGAGATGCTGACCGGCGAAGGCGTCGCAGGGTCTAGGCGCGTGAGGAGCGCAGGCCAGAGATGATATCCGGGGCCAAGGCGCTGATGTAATCCCGAGGAGTCCATGATAATCCGTAGCCTTTCTTATAAAGTCCGTGCAGAGCTGGGCGTAGGTGAGTAGGTCTGTGGCCTGTAGTTAATAGGTAGCGAGCCGTCGCAGAGCTCGCAGGTTGGTCACTGTTTTAACTGCCAATTAATGATAGACTGAGTACGTCTCGATCCCCCGTTATATAGCCGCCCAGTGCATGAAAATATTTGGGCGTGTAGGTAGGTGCTCCGAAAGCTACGATGCGTTTTGATTCCCGAATATTCTAGTAGCATCGCTACAAACTTATTGAACTCCTCGGATCAAATGATTGAACTGTCATTTATTAATGTTTCTGTTTTAGGGACCTGAAGTCAAACAACATATTCTTGCACGACGACCTGTCGGTGAAAATCGGAGATTTCGGTCTGGCAACTGCCAAGGTCCGCTGGTCAGGTAATATCCTCGTGTATTAACAGAGTGTACTATGCTCCCAATCTTCCTCAGTTTCATCTCCTAGCCCTTCCCACTCGTTAGATAGTCCACAGTTGCGTGCGTAAAGTTTTTGTTGGCAGCAGGAAAATCTAAAGTCATGGTGTTTGAAAGAGAGAATACGAAAACAGTGTGCAATATAGTTGTGAATGAGGAATACTTGGAATAGGTGGATGAGTTTGTGTATTTAGAAGTATGTTTACCAGAGATGGGAAGGCTGACAGAGATATTGAAAAAAGGGTAAATGCAGGAAACTCCATTAATGGAGGACTAAACGCAGCTGGCGCTAACAAAAATTTGTCCAAAGAAGCTAAGCTAACAGTCCACAATGGAGTGTTGGTACCTACCCTGATGTATGGCAGTGAGGCCTGGAATTGGCAGAGGAAGGATAAAAGTAGACGATTTGTGTAAAACCATGCGGAGATTCGCAAGGAATGCAAGGCTGATGTAAGGGGCCGTTTAAGTATTACGTAAGCAGATTTATTACAATTATTTACCCCCTCTTCCCCCTTGTCACCAAAAGTAAGCAAAGCTCTTACCCCCCCCCCCCCCTCCCATGCTTACGTAAAAATTGGTACCTATATGCATTTTTCTGTTAATGTATTCTGTCTTATAAACAATTCAACTTTGGCGAAAGAGGATCAACGGTAACACAAATATTAACTTGCTTTGATTTGCTTACAACACGTCAAATCGTCAATCGTACTGAAACGAAACAATAGATTGATGGAAGAAATTTTGACAAATGAGTAGCGCGCGGTAATTCCCCCATTCGCTTCTAAGCGAGTACCTAAACGTATTAATTATTTGTGGGAATCCCCGAATATGTATTCGGTTCTCAAACATAGACAATGTGTAAAAAAAAAATAACTACTGCTGAGCAGTGCTGACGTAATCACTATCTCGACCCCCCCACCCCCCCATGTCATAAAAAATAAGCAAAGCAAAGACCCCCCTGCCCCCCTTTAGTGCTTACATAATACTTGAACGGCCCCTAAGCGTAATAAGTAAGATTAAGAAAGTGACGCTTACATGGTTTGGGCGTGTAGAGCGAATGAAGGAAGAAAGGAGTGTAAGGAGAATATAAGATGCGAATGGGAATGGTAAAAGACACCGGGAACGCTCAAGGAAGATTATGGCACGATCGGGTGAACCAAATACTTGAGTGGGGCCATGTCAAGAGTCAGAATAATAGAAGAGTATGTATGAGACGATGTTTAAATGTGAATGAGACAAAGAGTGTGTGTCGATACTGAGTTATTTGGCGGTCTGTTCTCTCTGCCTACCTCTGTGGTGAAACGGCATGATAGTTAGTTCATTTATATTGTTATTTTATTTTGACACGTTATTTAGTAGCGTTTCGAATTGTCGTCAATGACCAGCACTATTTGTTTGAGCTATATTATATTGAATGTGGTGTTATGTTCCCAGGGTCGCAGCAGTCCCACCAGCCAACTGGCTCCATCTTGTGGATGGCCCCGGAGGTGATCCGCATGCAAGAGTCCACTCCGTATACCTTCCAGTCCGACGTGTACGCCTTCGGAGTGGTGCTGTATGAGTTGCTGGCCGGGCAGCTGCCCTACGCCAACATCAACAACAAGGACCAGGTAAACAACCCAGGGTCACAGCGGTCCATTCATACTTGTCAAAAAGTATCGAAGATGTAAGCCGTCAAAACGTTGATATTTGCTACCGGCCGAAAAGCGTTGGACAACACAGTAAATGCGTGGCCACTTCAATTACGAAGTCTTCTGTTTGGAAAATCATTACAATTGTATACGTTTTAAATGTTCAATTTGAAAGCTCATAAGGTTGTCATTTTGAGATATCAATAAACGGATTTTTCTGACGCTATTAACTGTTCAAATATATGTACACCAGAACCCAGAATTTTTTTTTAGAAAATTGTTTTTTGAATTCGAATCTCGTTAACCACGTAATGCTAGGGTTTTTTTTTAATAAGTATTTTTAAAAAAATCTGTTTTTTTTTTAAATGTTTTATTCAAAGTTTATACATTTTTCAATTAAAATATAACAATTTAAGCATATTTAATTTTTTTTAAATTAATAATTCAATTTAGTGTGATAGATTTTAAAGCATGGTGTTAAACGTAGACCCATAGTGTCTGCTAGAACTTTCACGAAAATGTGAAAACAATTTAGCAAAAACGAAATAAGCAGCTCAAACACCACGACCGATCTCTAATGCGGGCAAATTCAAATTGAGTAAAATACATTGCTAACTTTCACGAAAATGTGAAAACAATATAGTAAAAACGAAATAAGCAGCTCAAAAACACGACCAATCTCAACTGCAAGCAAATTCAAACGGAGTAAAATACATCGCTAACTTTCAAGAGCATTACTCGTGTTAGCTAAAAATAGAACGCTGCAAGTCGAAACCGACAAGCGTCACTCTGGCTAGCAGAAATTGGAACGCATTTAGCGCTCGAGCGTGATTCGTTTAAAATCATTCGACAGTTATTTTTAATGTAATTTAATTTCTCGAAAATATTTGATTTTTGCAAAAATAAATCATATAATTTTGTAAATCTGACTTTGACAAGATAGCCGTAGCGGTAAAATGATGTAAAATGTTGATTTACTATATTTAAATGACTAAAATGAGGAATGCTGTATTTTTTAAAATTTATTTGGTATACACGAGTTTGAAGCAACCTTATTGTAACATGATTTTTTCTGTGTAGATCCTGTTCATGGTGGGGCGCGGTTACCTGCGACCGGACCTGAACAAGCTGCGCTCGGACTGTCCGCGTGCGCTCAAGCGCCTCACAGAGGACTGCATCAAGTTTGAGCGGGACGAGAGGCCGCTGTTCCGGCAGATCCTCACCTCGCTGGAGGGCATGCTGCGAGCGCTGCCCAAGATCACGAGGAGCGCCTCGGAACCCAGCCTGAACCGAGCACACCTCCAGGGTTCCGACGATTTCTTCGTCTACCAGTGTGCTTCGCCCAAGACTCCGGTTAATTTCCAGTTTGGAGGCACGGGAGGCGGCGGAAGCAGCTTTCCTGCATTTTATGGCTCGGGTGCGGGGAATATTTGAAATTGTCGCCGGACCGGACGCTAAATATTTTTCTAGATTGTCTCAATTGATTGATTGAAAGTTCGATTGATTGATTGCGTTGGTTATTTCTGTCGGATGTAATGTTTTTGTGCGTTGATTTTAAAATGCGATAATGTATATTATTCTTATGGGGTTTTACTAGGTAACAATAATTAATAGTTTCTCTCTTTTTCTCTATGTAATGTTTGTATATTTGCCAATTCGTATATAACTTTATGTGATTAAATCTGTTTTTATGTTTTGGCACCATCGTATCTGACCGTATTTTATCTGACGTGTCGTTTGACGTATTTTATTATGTATTGTACTTACAACCTATAATGTAGTATTCTTATACTACATGTTGTAGCCTCCGGCGACACAAATGAAATACACATATTTTATTGAAGGCTGATGGATATCTTAAATGGCTTATCAATTGAAATGAAACTTCACTTTTGAGCGTAGAAAATTAGATTTGACAGCGTTTGTGTGCGAAAAATGTCTACACACGAAAGCTATTGCGCCTTGATTAAATTTTCTTGCCCACGCTCTATTGTAATATTTCTTACTGCTGTTAAATCAAAAATGTTAAATACAGTACAAGCTCGATAATTCGAAACGAAAACCAAAAGCCTGATGTCCGATTGAGGTTCAAATCTATTTACGTATTTAAAAATAGATGTACAAAGACAGTGAAACTCCCAGAAGGATTGATGGTGGGAATCTTCAATAATTGCTTGTTTCGTTCAAGATTACAAGAAGTTTATTAACTTTTTACTGGACAACATTACAGTTGAAAAATAAAAACATTTCTTACGCTTGAAAACATGGTGGCTTACAAATTAGGCCAAAATAGTTTCCTGCACGTGTAAATTTTTATAAATTATTATTTCCTACTTAAATTTATACAGTGCAAGTTATATTGAAAATTAGCTGATTTGTCCAACCTGAAGTATTAAAACAGTTAATCAATTGCCTTTGGATTCGATTACCGGGCTTGGATTACCGAATTATGGGTTTACTGATTACCATTAAATTACAAATCTAATTAATTGTATTACAAAGCTATTAAGGATATCTTTGACTGTTAAATTACTGAATTATTCGATTACTGAGCTCTTGAATTACCAAGCTATTGGATTACCGAACTATTAGATTACCGACCTCTTGAATTACACAGCTCTTGGATTACGGAGCTTTTGGTGACCTCTTGAATTATCGGGCTCTTGGAATACCGAACTTTTGGATTACCAAACTCTTAGATTACCGAGCTATTCAATTATTATTCTATTGGTTTACTGACCTCTTGAATTGCCTATCTCTTGGAACCGAACTATTAGATTACCGAGCTTTTGGATTACGGAGCTTTTGAATTGCTGGGCTGTTGGATTACTGAGCCTATTGATTACCGAGCTTGTACTGAGTTATAACGTCTCTTGAATAGTGGTTTGTTTCCTGTAAAGACGTTCAACTTAAATTATTTATAGGTACTTTAAATACATTCCATGTATATACTATTGTTAAATGCGTATCATACAAATATTACACTTATAGGTGAATATCGTTAAAATATAAATCTAACTCGTGGCCCAAATCATCCATGGGAGAATAGTTATTTATCTATACAGGGGTTTAAAGCAGACGCGTGACCCAAATCATCGATGGGAGAATAGTTATTTATCTATACAGGGGTTTAAAGCAGACGCGTGACCCAAATCATCGATGGGAGAATAGTTATTTTTCTATACAGGGGTTTAAAGCAGACGCGTGACCCAAATCATCGATGGGAGAATAGTTATTTATCTATACAGGGGTTTAAAGCAGACGCGTGACCCAAATCATCGATGGGAGAATAGTTATTTATCTATACAGGGGTTTAAAGCAGACGCGTGACCCAAATCATTGATGGAAGAATAGTTAATTGGTATAAAATTTGACCCAAATCATTGTTGCTAGAATAGTTAATTGCCTATACAGGCATAATGTATGACCCAAATCATCATTGGGATAATAGTCAATTGCCTATACAGGCATAACATATGACCCAAATCATTGTTGGGAGAATAGTTAATTGCCTATATAGGCATAACGTATGACCCAAATCATCATTGGGATAATAGTCAATTGCCTATACAGGCATAACATATGACCCAAATCATTGTTGGGAGAATAGTTAATTGCCTATACAGGCATACATATGACCCAAATCATTGTTGGGATAATAGTTAATTGCCTATATGTATAGGCATAATTAACAAATTCTTAATCAACTATGTATTTACAACAAAATGTCCCGCCCATTTGTTATGTATTTTTTTTATTCATCCATACTTACGCTTCTTGCTTAATTTACAATCATGTATACATAATATCTATTATTCTCTTGAATTAACTAATGTCAATATTTTATATGTCCCAGAGCTTTCCCTCCAACAACTTTTATACTATTTTGTTTTTCTGACGGTTGTGCATGTCCAAGCGTCCCTTTCTTCATCTCATTCGTCACTCTTACATATACAGAAATCTTGCAATGCAAAACCAAGAGTGTTTACAACCAAGAAACAGGAAATGTACAGATACATAATTTATCAAACAAATTGTTAATATTTTTCAATATCCATAGATTTAATCAATTCAAACTATTCTCCATAGATAATTTGGGACCTAGATGAATGCAACCGAAACAAGCTAAACTGTATTTCTCTTTACAGACAATGGTGACTGTGTAAATAAAACACGTCTCATGCAAAACATGCCTCTTATAAAAACATGCCTTGTGCAAAAAAGGTGTCGTGTAAAAACTGTCAAATCAATTAGGCTTATTAAAAATTACACAACAATGGGCTGGGTGCATTATATTGTCTTTAAAAATAGGGTAAAAATATTTTTTTCTCTATTTTTAAGACAATTTTTTCTAATAATTCCTCATACATGCAACTAGCCCATTGTATAATTCTCTAAGATTATAATATTATCATAAATTAATTATGTCTGCATATGCTAGAACTCTTTTCATTGCTAATTCAATTATTGTTCAAATATTTATATTATTTTTTATCTGATATCGTACAAGAATCCCAATTGCCTGGAGATTGATATTGATAGATAAATAAATATTTATTTTTCTTTGAAAAGCACAGCACAAATACAGAGTTAAATATCGCAATGGTGCATTTTCATATTCTTATTTTTCTAATTCATTGTACTAAAAATGTCTAATTTTAAATTGATTTTAAAAACCGCATATTCTGAAATGGTTCCAATTGGCCACAACTATGACATAAAAACCGCCACTGGCGGTAAGACGGCTGTCACCAACGTTGCCATGACATTAACGCCGCCAAATTTACAAATAAAAACAAACAAAATGTCGTTTTGGCGGCAAATCGAAAATGGCACATTTATGATCAAAATAAAAATACCTTCATTATCGTAATTTTTTTCGATATTAATAAAAAATCAGACAAAGGACAGATCAATATGATTTTTATAAATATCTGGTGTACGATTTACGAAAACATAATTTTTGTAAACAATAAGTAAGTTGTTAGTAAGCTGGCGCAATGCGGGCCACTCAGAATTTTAACTGACACGCTGAGGGTTAAGCCATTTTGCTAAATTATTTTATTTTTTAAATTAGCACGAAGAGTTCTAGATTGTGCAACAAAAATTTAATGTAATATATTAGTAAAATTGTATGAATGCGTGTAAAAGTGTTGATTATTGTATGTTTTTCTTACACGGTTGCTTTTAAAACCCGTCTTAATAATTGTTGCATATGTCATTGACATATGTGTGTCAAAAATTGTTTGATATTTTGCAAGAAATCATATTATCAGATATGATTTGAGAATTTCACGGCCAAATAGTATTACAATCATGATTTATTTTTGGGTTGTTACGTCGTGCTACACAGAATGGACCGTCTCCAGAAGGATCTCGGAACATTTTCGAGCGTGTAAACTCGGCCATCCGGACAAATCGGCAATTTTCTGAGCACTTAATTGAAACCAGCCATTAATTTGGATCACATCGAGGTAATTGAAATCTACAAAAATCCCAAGAAGTAAGAAATAAACATCATTTTTGGAAATACCCTACATTTTTTTTGTCTGGACACATTAAAATTATGGATAGTGAAAAAAAAACTATTTTAATAGACAAATGTATTATAAATATTGTTGTCATTTCATATAAAAAGTTTCATAAATTTTTCTCAAATTGTTATCGGAACTTTTGGTTTCATAGAGGTGTACATTTCAATTCTTCTGTGGTTAACTTCTATATTTGAATATAAAGCTTGGTGTTTTCTCTTTCTAACTATGACAGTAAGAGAGACACAGATTTTTTCCCAAAAGTGAACAAATTGACTCTACGGGTAATAGCTGTTTGTTCCCAGAACAGAACAAATTAGCCTTGGAGTTGATAGTTCTTAGTTTCCCGTACTTGATGGCTACACCAAAACTAATCGCCGAAAACCACATCAATTTATTATTATATTGAAATACCTGCTCTAAGAGGATTGACATGTGCAACATGGTATTACTTCTACATACATAAACACACACATAACCACAATCTACACATCTGCCCCGATAATGGACACTGTAATGCAGTCCGAAATGTTGACTAAAGAAGGAGGAAGCTTGACATGGCATAATAACCCAAAAATAAATCACAATATTCATATTATCGATCAAATTTAATTCAAAATCAATTAATGTTTCATGTTACATTAATTATTTTATAATCTTTCTTGGTAAAATAGTACAGTTTTGAATAATTAACATAAATAGCAGTCCACAATGAAGTTATGATACCATACTGAGTATGGAAAGGCGAAAATAGACTGAGATCCCTTAGGCGTACGTGTGTTAAAACATCTATGACCGTTGTTGCAAATGAGATCTGAAAAGAATGCATGGCCGATTTAAGCATTATGATCAAGATTAACCCTTTGGATTTTTTGGTTTCATAAAGGTGATATAGAGGTGATATAGACTTGAATATATTTGAATATAAAGCTTGGTGTTTTCTCTTTATAACACCGTAGCCACAAAGATTTCTATTATACCATATGAGTTGTTCCGAAAAGCGAACAAATTGATTCTACGGGAATATCTGTTTGTTCCAAAAACTTAACAAATTAGCCTGTATCCTGAGGGGTTAACAAAAGGACGTTGAAATAACAGAAGATGTAAAATGTGAATGAAACGAGAGTGTACACCGAGACAGAATTATCCCGTGCAGAAATTAGTTACGTAGTCATAAATTAACATCTCTTGTAAAAAACGGTAAATAAAAGTTATTTTGTTCACCCTTATAATTTACATAAGTTCATTCGTTAGTTAATTGTAATTAAGTGTACACTTTAAAGAATTCGTTATCTGCTCTTTCGTAGACCGCGCTGAATTAATCATTTTAGGAAAGAACGCTTTTTGCAAGTTATGCTTTAACCTGTGGAGAGCTGGAACAGAAAATCCTCGGCGTTCATTCGATAGCCGCACGAAAATTACCTTGACGAGTTTTTGGACTAAAAATGTTTTTGAAGCTGGTTTAAATGGTTTTATTATTTAATGAGCTGACAGCATTCTGCTGATTCGCTCATATCTGATTTTACAACAAAGTTTAACAGAATTGAGTTGTTTTAAATTTAAAATTAAAAGTTAATCCTTTCTTCTCTCCTAATACTCAATCATGTCACACTCCTTTCTCTTGGTTATCTTAGTTCTTTAAAACATTAGTCACAGGGTGTTTTGGAGGATTGTGATTATCGCCAGTTTAAATAGGATGCGGCTGAATGATTCTGTGTTTCTCCAATCCGCAGAATCCAAGGTTGCGTGATTACTCTCGATGTGTAAAAATGAGAATTAGAATATTTTCAATTTAATTTTTATTTTAACAAAACTCACGTTACAATAATTTTATGAAACAAAACAGATCGCGTACGTTAGAGGAGATTTAGGGCTAAATCGGCGGCTAGACCACTGGAGAGAGAATGAAATGATTTCTCGCGAGGTTGTAAAGTTGCCAGTCGCACGTGACTGTGGGGAACTGTAAATGCTATTGTTATTTTCGGGAGATGTGAACTCTCTATAAGTTACCCTACAGTGTTTTTAAAGAAATAATGACCCTTGATACTAAATACTTTGAAAACTCAAATATTTTCATTTTCGCAACAAATTTTGACATTCATGGACAATTTATTTTCTCCCATATAGTCTACATTTGTGAAATAAAAAGTTGAATCAGCAGTATTATTAGCGCAAGCGATTCTGATTTTGTTCTCTATACAGTTCTCAAATCATAAAGGATAGGATGGTACTTGAAAGAGTCAACAGCACACCAAAATATTAAGATGAATTATTTGTTTATACGCAATATGAATATAAATATACGGGGTGTATCGGCACGTACCCGACAAACTTTAACCAGCTAATCCTTAGCATATTCGGAGTAAAAAATCTTATGTGCACTTTGCTGTCCGGTAACGTTTTTTTTTAATAAAAAAATTATTATTCATATTTTCACCACATGTCACCACTGTTTTATCCTTTGTCAAAGTTTGAAAACCCATCTGACTATATTTTATTCGAATTCCATTGAATAATGCACGTGTGTACCTATATTGGTGCACTTTTACAATCACAACGAAATGGCACGGCACCATTCGTCTCATTTTTAACTATTATTATTTAGTGTGTGCAAAAGAGCTCTTGTCGACATACTTGCTTATAACAGCTGTTGAACACGAAAAGCAAAGCCAATGACAGTGATGTAGTGTGGAAATTTTTAATTTTTTTGTTTTTAATTGAAAAAAAAATGCTACCGGACAGCAAAGTGCCCATAACATTTTTTACTCGAAATGTGCTAAGGAATAGCTGGTTAAAGTTTGTCGGGTTAGTGCCGATACACCCTGTATAGTTTTGTCTGTATTCAAACTCAATTCTTTCATAAAAATCCTAAAAATAATAAAATTAGCGCCATCTACAAAAGAGCAGATTATGAATTCTTTTAAGTGTACCCTTATTTTATAGCATTATTTATATTATGAATTGGGAAGGAGGAATAGTGGTCAATAGACTGTAATTAAATAATCTCGATTAACGACCGGTGATGAAGAAGATATTCTTTTATAGTTGTTTCTTTCATACTAGACATATCCACCACAAATAATATTGTATTATTATCAATCCCTTATTGTGTCCCACAAACTGTTGCGAGTCTTTGATATCGCCTTTGCTTTGTATTCAACCAAAAGTATTTTACTGTAATTAATTTTCTACTTAATTATTTTAATAATAGTGATAATTTTAGGTAATTGTTTAAATTGTTCCTGTCAGAACTGATCATTAGAAAAAACCATTAACTGCATAGACATCTAAGTTGATAACACTGCCCTAACATGAAATTTGTTATCATTTCGACAAGCTGAAGGCAAACCACGCAGCCATCTTTGCGACACCGGGAGGGTTCTAGAATATTTTGAATAAACTACGACATCAGTCGTACATTGACCGCCGAAGAGCGCACATTGAAATTACCAGACCAAGCGCAGACAAGTTGAGTTAGGCAACGGTTTGCAGCGAAGTTTGCAGACTTTTCTGCGCAGGATCTAAGAACAGGTTCTTCCACAGAATCTGTACAATTCATCAAATATCAAAATTGATTTTTACGATCTGTGGAGGTTTTATTCAAGTTCTGTTCTAATATCATTATTGGCCAGTTGTTACACAAAATAACAATAACAGAACTTGAAAATCGACTTTGAAATTTGATGAATTGTTCAAATTCTTTGAAACAAACCGTCCTTAATGTTCATTTTTAACCAAACCGGCGCTGAAAATGAGCGAGATGGGTAAATTATAACATATTTGTAAAAGTGTCTAACTAAATAGTCAATTTTGGAAACTATCCCAAACTTTTGTTTACCCAATTTGGGATTTGTGGTAAAGTTTTTTTGCATCATTTATAATGGTATTATAAAAAGGAGTAGTAATTCGTAAGCAGATTTTATTTTCAAGGTCTAAATGGTGATGTTACAATGCTAGTTGCCTGTATACTGTCAGATTCATTTATTGACAAATTACAGAAAGGGAGATGGTCACGCCACCTGCTGCGCCATTCGGTTTTTTACCCTTTCTCTGATCAGCCGGTCTATGAATTTGGATGTCTATGAACTATTCAAAAGTTGTTGTAATCAACTTTGACCGAATACATATAGTCAATTATTGTTTTTACATATTATATATATATGTATATGTTATATTATATACACAAACTAAACAACATATTATTTTTTATGTTGGTATAATTCCTCCGGTGATATAAAGTCATGAAAAGTAATGAAACAAAAACTAGGTTACATAGGTAACTATTAAACCTAGTTTTTGTTTCATTACTTTTAATGACTATGTATATCACTTTTTAAAGGTGTGTTGAATTTTCATTTTGATGAAATATATTGGAACCAATTCCTCCATCTTGAGTTTGAGTTGAGGTTTGGGATGCGTATTATGAAAATATATATGGACAAAACACACCCATAATTTTCTAGTGCTGTAATTGTCTCGGAAGTATTAAAAAATTCTTTAGAAAGTATACTCGATTTATGTGTACAATCACGTAGGTATACTTTCTATCCTCGGTTAGTGCGTGCGTATTTTGAATGTATACATGGCCAAAATGTATCCATAGTGTATAAACGCTGTATGGTTTCAGAAGTGTTAAGAAATAAATTCTTTAGAAAGTATATATACACTCTGCGTTCTAACACTGTATAATATATATGTGTGTGTTTAACAAACTGAGAACCTTTTTTTGTATTAAATAAAAACTAGGTTTCCTAGTTTGGTAATGGTGTAGTATAGTCTTAGAAAATATACACAATCGCTGTGTATATTTACACACAGTATACTTTCTAAGACTGCAAAGTGTAATTTAGATTTGAATGTATAAGCGATTAGCACGCACCTCTGCGTTCTAATACTGTATACTTTCAAAATACGCATGTGGGACTGCCTCGCAGTTGTGAAATCAAGCCATTATCTTATCTACCAATCACTTCCAATTATCAAAATGTCTTCATTTTAATTACTGTGACTAATTCATACTCAATACGAAGGGTTAATAGACAAATGCTTCAGGTTCCCACCCTCTTCCACAGGGATACGCAAGTTTCCGATACTCATGTCGCAAACAAGTGGTCAATTTGGTTGTCAATCAACAACTGGTTGATTTCTCAAAACTTCAAACAGTTGCCGTAGATTTCATTTTTATATTTAAAAGTACGAACAACCTCGGCCGTCCGGACCGTCGCGGGAGTCTGGTGTCACCAACGAGTTTAGAAACTGCAGGGAACGTGTGACTGTGTAAGATCCTTTGCAGTTGCCAAGATACTTGAATCATCGATTAAAGGATAATTGCATATCGCTGTGGAAGAAAGGCATAAGTCATCGATCATTGCACGAATAACGAATAACATTTTCCTTGTAGGGAGAATATTGTCGTGTTATTCGTAACCAGAGAATCTTTGTCAGCACAAATATACTATAGGAATTCATCAAAAGTGTATCATGTTGTCACCTCGAATTTCATGGTGAAGTTTTTTGATGCAGGCTTAGAAAACTTACAACATTTGTAAATGTGTTTATTGATTTTGCATGAAGAGTGCGGAGTAGAGAATGTTTTCAATATTGTCCTATTGATGAAGCTAACCTAACCTTTCACTACTACCTCATCTCCTTCCCTTCCCCACCTTATTGAATTCATCACTGTTTGAAGGGTTTCAAACGGTTTTTCAATCGTAAATGGCACTGATCTGCAGTGAGGAGCAAATCTTATAACGGCAACACTTTTGTTAGGATGTTGTCATTTGCTAGATTTTTTACTCCCAATGTGAAATATTAAAATCTGGATTAATCAATTAATTTTATTCAAATAATTTTTGAAGGTTATAATATATGTAATATATCATTGAAGAAGATAATACTAATAAATCTAAATAAAACAGAACAAGAAAAGACGCCTCTAACTACTCGACCATTGGGACATAACTATTTTATGTAATTTTTTTAATTCAGAATTAACAAAACTATTTCAACTAATTTTTCCCATATATGTATTTGGCTGCTCTCTTTTTTGAATGATTAAATCTCGGATAAACATATCCGATTTTTATTTTTATGGTAAACCTATTGACTTTTTCTGAAAGTCGAAATGAATATTCAATTTTATTGGAATAATTTTTGAAGGTTATATATCAATGATACTCAACCTTTTTATTCTGCGGGCCACATTCATATGTTTGTAAAGCTACACGGGCCGCAATATACTGGTCAGTGTTGCCAACGGATCTTGGCCTAATGTCGCCGTTTTTCAAACATTCAGTAGCCTTATGTAGCCGAATTTCAGTTGCAGTAATTCTAAACCACCCCACAAATATTCCACGTGAGCTTGATTCCCCCTTTTATTATTCGAAATCCATGGGGGGGTTGTTAGAGAATTTCTGTAAAACATAATTCCCCACAAAAAAAAATTAAAAATGAGTGCTCCCCTCACAAAATATTTGAAATCCATGGGGGGGGGGTTGTTGCAGAACATCGCTGAAAAAAAATTCCGCACAGCCAAAAACATCACATGTGATTTCCCCACAATACTGGTATGACAAAAAATATCATGAAAGCCACCACCCACGTTTTTTTTTGGCAACACTGTGAATGTGACGCATTTAACTTTGGAGCTGTCAAAAATGTATGTGTTGCCATAACCAAAATTATTTGCTCGCGTATTGGTCTGTCATATCTTTGTTTTTTGGAGATAGATCTAGCGTGTGCAATAGCAACACTCTTATACCAGATATGATGTTGACATGACAACGACTATCCTCTTCGGTTTCAATGTCTGTACGTCAAAGTCGCAATTAATCTCAAATTAACGTGATATAGAATGCAAGATTTTGTAAACCATGTTCCTGATATTAAATGTATTGAGGGCCGCAGTTTCAGTATGACTGTTATATATCATTGAAGGATGGTCTAGAGGCGTTGTCCCGGCGAGACAGAGGATCCTGGGTTCGATTCCCAGTTGAGACTGTTACTTTTTCTGTTTCATTTAGATGTATTAGTATTATCTTCTTCAATTATGATTTATTGTTTGTTATAATGTGGTATGTAACAGTAGTATAGGACATACTGTGGCTAGCAGTAAGTCGGTCGAGTTCGATATTCCCTTTTCAACACAAGTTATGCTTAGTGGAAAAGGTCTGTACTATAAATCTTATAGTATCTTTTAATAAATTTTAAACATCTGTTGAAACTGTGAAAAGTTGCTTTTTCGGTATGTGTGTGTATTATTGATGAATGCAAGATTGAGAAACACTATAATTATGGAATTTAGTATTTAAAACAAGAAGCTGTGTATAAATTTTTGAAATAAATTATTGTTCAAAATCTTTTTGTGTTGATTGTTTTTTTACCCTAATAACCGGGCTGCATTCTCAAAGTTCCTCGTTTGGTGTAAGACAGTGTTCTTCAAACATATTCTAAACAGGAATGGCCTTTCTTATGTGAAATATCACACAAGAGTCCCCAAAACACTGGTCTGAGGCAGTCAACTCTTAGATCAGCAACATCATCAGCTGTAGGCAGACTGATGGAACCTAAGCGCAAGACAAATACTAAGTTTGGTGATCGCGCTTTCGGTGTATCTGGGCCGAAGGCTTGGAATAAACTTCCTCCGGAACTAAGATCCATAACAAGTCCAACAGAATTCAGGTCTAAACTAAAAACTTACCTTTTTAAGCTGTCGTACCCTTAAATTAAATATACCATTATTGGTAGAGAAGAAGTCCAATTATGTCCTAAATCCTGTATCTAAATTTCGCTAATAAACAATTAGTTAATGTTAATTAAGTGTTAATCTCAAGTGACCTACCAGGTAAATATTGTACTGTATATTATCTCCATAAATAGTTAGTAATAACCAGAGATGTGCTTTATTTAAAATAAATCCATTTCAAATGGAAATTAAAAATGGGTATTTTCCATTTTGCATTTTAAATGCTTTTCTCAATGCATTTTCCATTTTAAATGCTTTTTTGCAACATTCTTCCTACTTTCTCCACTCACCTTTTTTTCATAAGCCCCAAATATCAGTCGGTCCTCAACCTCGCTATGAGAGATAATTTACATTTGTCAAGTTGCTCCCTGGTAGGAGTCCTGGCAATTGAGTGATACCATTGCAAAAAATACTGATTCAAATACTGAACATGGGGCCATGACGCTGTAATATTAAATGTTAGATAGCAGTTTCTATGTTTTTACGTTGGCAACATTAGTCCCGCACAAATTTTTTGTGGTTTCATAATCTGTAGTCGTGGTGTTTTTGGATTTACCATCATGTAATATGTTTGTTCTACATTGATGTCCATTATTAAATGACAAAATTGATTAAAAATCCTATAATTATTTTAATTGTTTGACCTGAGAAACCATTTTGCATTTGAAATGCTTTTCTAAAAACTATTTTGCATTTTGCATTTTCAAATGGAAAAGTTTTGACCCATTTCCATTTTGCATTTCAAATGGTTTTGGGTACCCATTTTGCACATCTCTGGTAATAACATAGATCATTGTAGAAATGTATTATATATTTGTACAGCGCCCTTGAGGTGATTTTGCACAAGAATGGCGCTATACAAGTCATCCAAATATTATTATTATTATAACTGCTCCCAATATTCTGGAACCAGTGAGTACGTTGTGAGGCTGAAGGTAGTTGGGAAAGAGGAAGGTCGGGAAGTACCTGGCTATTATAACCAAACACAGCTAGTCATTTCAAGCAATGTTTCAATTCTGAATGGTTGTCTTAGGCTAGCTTTAGACTTGTAATTGTAACTGGATTCTCAAAATGCAATATGCCCATTGGCTAGAAGTCGTAAATTTACGAAAAAACTTACAAGTCTAAAGCTGGCCTTACACCAGGGTGATATTGACAAATCAATCAAATAAAATTTATTTATACCGCCGGGATTTGAACCTGTGTAGCAGCCTGGAGCTAGTCGAGGACCTCACCCCTCGACCCGAGAGGCCATCAAAAAGTTCATGTTTTCCCTGAAAAGGCTGCAAATGGATTTCTTCTAGGAAGGATTTGTGTACTAGGATAGAATGCAAATGAAACGCTACGTACATGGTTTTTTTTTTTTAATTTTAGCTACCAAATCCCATATCTGTAGAAATCAATTATTCTATAAAAAATCGACACGCAATATACATCTCATAATTTTTTTGTACCAAAAAATATTTACAATATTTTTAAAATTAATTTTCGTTATAAAAAAGTTCGAATGTTACGCGCGTTCGGGTTTTACAAATACAATGGTGCAGTTCGACGTTTTATGCTAAGGTGGCTTCGCTTCCGTCTTGGCGGGAATCTGAGGGAAATATTTACAAGTCCAAGAATGACCGCAACACGCTTGCAAGCGCACTCACTCCTCATCAGGTAATTCAATGGCAGATCGGTTACGCACAAACTCGATATAAATCAATACGCACATATTCACTTGACAACAAACTCATTATACAACTCTGGCCTTTTCAACTCAATCTATGCGGCACGCTTTGACACAAGTTTTAGCAAAACTCGTGGATCACATGTACGATAGCCGCTAGATAAGATTATATACGAACACGGGCATCAAATTTCAATTCAATAGTGACATTTCATTGCTTAAATGTCATATTTGAAGTATAAAATCATGTAAAAACAACGACCTTGTGGATATTTGATTGTACAGTTCGTCACCTTCACAATTGAGGAACTGAATGCGATAATAAGTAAGATATTTATGCTCCCTTCACCTCTGTGGTATTTTCAATCCCTTCGTTATCTGCTGTGTAAATATTACACAGATGGAGCTGCACGCAAAAATTTGAATGCCAGTTACATAAAATAAAGAACACCAGAAGTGCCTTCCAAATGTCGCTACTGGTTCTAGACCATTTAGCACGTGCTATGGTGAATTTTAATGGAAATTTATGGCATGATTGGCCAGATATTCGCATCACGAAACACGTCCACGCGGCATTTCTTGTGTTCTTTTTCTTTATTCCATGGCTAGTTACGCATTTCAAAAAAATTAGAAAGCGTTTATTCAAAACTACAATTCTCATCACAAGTCGATGTTGAATCCAGCTCATCAATTGTAAAAGTCGTTGGCATGTTTATATTTTAACAGGGTTTTATTTGATCAATGGTACAAACACTTTAAATGTAAAATTAGGCTGGTGTGATTGTTCTCGGTTAATGGATAAACCTGGGGTTCAGTTGCGGTAGAATTATATCCATTTCACTCGACCGTCTGAACCGCTGAATTCATGAAAGAATGTATTGAAAGTTGTCAGCGGAGAGTTTGCTTGCAGCTGTTGCACTAATGACAAAGTTTGCTTGAATGACACGCAAGAGATCAAATTCTTCTAAATATTATTACAAGTTTACCAGTCTTTCTTGTGTCTGGTGGCTTTTCTTACATTTTAATTATTATCTTTATTGGTTTAGTAATGTTAATAACATACTCCCGCCGCTAAGCTGAGCGTTCCACGTCAGTTTTGAACACAATAACTCCACAAAAGTGCTTAAATTAAATTAATTAACCGTACGCTGTGTTATCGATTAAGTTTAAAGATACAAAGTGCAACACGGCCACGATTAAAATACGGTTATTCAAACGCCGTCGAGAAGAAGACGCAAAAACACGTCTCGATCCGTCTAATTCATAAGAGTCACTGGCATCAACAGAATAGTCGAGAATCTGGCAAATACAATAATGATTTAATATTAATTAGTTTGGATTAATTATGATAACGTGTCGGCTAGCGACTTTCAGTTCATCTCGCAAGACTTGGTTTAGTGCCGCGTTGCAGCAAAACACCGCAAGACTTGGTTTAGTGCCTCGTTACAGCAAAATACCGCAAACTTTGGTACAATTTTATTTTTCATAAAAACCGACGATTATGAACATTATTATAAATTTAATTTCAAGTCTGATTCAGTCCATTAATTTGGTGTCTTCAGTCAGCCTCCAAAACGAAGAAAGCCGTTCTTTAGAAGGCTTTAAATTCACTCTTCTAATTGCAGCCTCAAGTTGAAAAAAGGCACCTTAACAATGTTGAATCAAGGAAATTTAAATTCAAAACATTCTTATCATTATTCATTTTATAAAATGACGACAGCGGTGTACACAAAACATAAGATACATATTTGTTAAGTGGGGAAAAGCCTATCATCGAGAGATAGTATTATAAACAATCACTATATTTTTAATATATTTACCTCGAAAGAGTTTACGCCATACAATTAAGAAGAAAACTAGAAGTGCCTTCGATACAAATTTGAATGACAACATATGTTTCATTTAGCCCAAAGTTCTCCGTCTCAATTACACTCATCTGAAAATGTGACGATTTCACAGGAAACACGTTCACAAGGCATTTTTAATGTTCTTCTGCATTAAATAGTCTATCCTATCTGTACTGTGTACAGCCCTATTGTGATGTGGGTCAAGAAAGTGAGTTACACTCCTGCTTACATCAGTAAATTGAGAAGAAAAGGTATATTTTAACATATTATCATTTGCCTTATAATATTTCTGAATGGAGAGTGTCATAATCCAACACGCACCAGAATTTGTGCGTGAATGAATAACATTTATTAAAAAAAAAATTGATACAAAACGTTGTCAAAGCGTAAAGTGATTTGAAATTGTATTACAGAGGAATGCTAAAAATTATTCAAGTTAATAAATAATTCACCAAATTATAAATTAATATCATTCCTCAAAAAATGAACATGGGAACATATGATCACTGCTTACTGCGGTATGAAGCTAATGAATCCACATCCCATGTTTTTAGGTTCTATAAATTTGGCACTTTATCGCAAGACATTTTTACAAACTTGTCATAACACGCCAAAAATCGTTTGATGATTTGAAATGTGTATTTTTTTGTTTGACGGATGTCGTAAATTTTCAAGCTTACTAACTAACATTCAATAAGTAAATTTCTTCTTTTGAAAGGCGATGATTTTGAGGCATTTTTGAAATCTTACAATCGTGTTAGGGATCTGTAATTTTTCACGGGTCTGCGCTAATGTGTTTATAATACTGTCCCCAAATAATAAGTTGACGAACAATTTTGGTATAAAAATCCATTCGTTAACCTGCTTTTTCCTTCTAAATCTAAATAAAATGTAGAACAATTTGTACAACGTTGAATGGCCGGAACCCTTTTGCAAAAAGTTCTCATGGACAAATAATCTTAAAATAAAACATTGTGCAAAACTTTAATCCAAATAAAAGTGTACGTAAAATTAGGATCTTATCATCTATTTATAAGTGCAAACTTAACGGGGAGAAAAACAAAAAAAAATCATCATGGCCACTGGAATGAATAAATTACATTTGTATATTTTGTTCGTATCGTAAATACCGCTTATTTGGACCGTGTGTTATTGATGTGGGGAATTGCTTCTTACTCTATTAAAAAAAAATAATAATAATCAGAGGCTGAAGGCAGTAGGGAAGAGGGAAGAGGAAGGTGTGGGAGTACCTGGCTATTTAGATCTGGTCACCAAACACGGCTAAAGCCATTTCAAGCGACGTTTCAATTCCAAATGGTGATCTTAGACCAGCGCGATACTGAGAGTATCTTCCGCTCTGGAACGTGACGCAAGTATACATTTTTATTTGTGAAAAAACACAGATTAAGCAAATAAAATTTACTTGTGAATGCCGGTATTTGAACCCGCGACATTCGGCTTGCTAGTCGAGGGCCGTCAAATTTTGTTCTGGCGCGGCAGTGTCATGAAAACCTAAAATAATTTTATTTCAGTCTTCAAAGGTACGGAAAAAAACAAAATGCATCTTATTAAAGTGTGAATTATAAAAAAATAAATCATACTGAATCATTGAAATTAATTAATTGTAAAAAAATCAGAAAAATATACAGTCGTATATAGGAATTGAACGCAGGACCTTAGCCGTGCCGGGGCGCTGCTCAACTTGCAGAAAACTCAATAGATGTCACACATTAAAATAAAACGGATATATTTATCTAAGACACCATCTAGATTGCATTTAGTTCGGGAAGAATCTTGCAATACGTAAAGATAGCAGCCTTAATAGTTCTTAGTCGAAGTATGATTGAAGGAAAAGGGGTTGGATTAGCTCAGCGGCAAAGCAACGCCCCGAAAAGGCTAAGGTCCTGAGTTCGAATCATAGATGCGACCATATCTTTTTCTGATTTTTCGTTGGAGAGTCGATGTCATCTTCAATGATTACATATTACAATTTGAGGTTTTCATCTTCAATGATTAAATATTACAATTTGAGGTTTTCATCTTCAATGATTAAATATTATAATTTGAGGTTCTCATCTTCAATGATTAGATATTACAATTTGAGGTTTTCATCTTCAGTGATTAGATATTACAATTTGAGGTTTTCATCTTCAATGATTAGATATTACAATTTGAGGTTTTCATCTTCAGTGATTAGATATTACAATTTGAGGTTTTCATCTTCAATGATTAGATATTACAATTTGAGGTTTTCATCTTCAATGATTAGATATTACAATTTGAGGTTCTCTTTGAGTTATTCCAAAAATAAAATTATATTTTAATATGTTGTGATGTTGAGCGTTATTTTTGATAAATGCATAAATATCTTCAAAATGAATGCCTGGTCAAATCATTTTTAAAACATAGTTTTCGATTCTTGTCAAACTCAGTTATTGTATTAACATGTAGCACTCATAAGTATCAATTGTTCAGGTAATAATTATCGCAAGGAAACACTCTAAACAATGTTAGTAAAAACACGGCAGGTCTGAAGGTTGTCGTGACGGCCCAATGGTTAGAGGAGACGCACGGATAGCGGAGGGTTCGAGTTTAAACTCCGGCTGTGGCAATAACCTTTTTACAGCCATACTAATAAACGGTTCCATGATAACTTATCACAATGACAATTCAACGCCTCTAAAAACTCACACCTAAGAAGCGATACAAAGTCATTAAAAGTGATGAAAAAAAAAAAACTAACCTAACCTAAATATGATTTGAGATTTTCACGGCCAAAAGTATTACAGCAATTTATTTTTGGGGTGTTATGCCGTGTTGCGCTGTCTCCTTCTTTAGCCAACGTTTCGTACAGCATTACTGTGTCCATCATCAGGGCAGATGTGTCCTGATCTGCCCTGGTGATGGAAACTGTAACGCTGTCCGAAACAATTGGCTAAAGAAGGGGGTAGCGCAACAAGGCATAACACCCCAAAAATGAATCACTATAACCTAACCTAGTTTTTGTTTAATCATTTTTCATGACTTTAAATCACTTTTTAAAGGTGTGTTGAATTGTCAATAGTTATCCGGTCACCCAATCATTTATGCATCAGTTGTGTAAAATTTAAAACACGTTTATTAGTCAGGCTGTTAGTGTTTAAACTTGGGGGAAGCCAGGTCATAAACACTAATTAATATATTATTTAAACATAAAATCTAGACATTTTTGTGTTTGTGATCATGATTGGGCTATGATTTCAACGATAATTATTGCTTACAAATTAAGTAATGCGTTTGTTTTGCTGTCTATGGAAACATGGATTATGTACGTTTGATTAAAATGCCGTATACATTACATGTAAAGAAAGTCCCACAGAATTGTACAAAAATAGTGGAGAGACCAAGAAAACTAACAATTATCATTTTGGCAAGCGAGTTCTTTTGCAGTGAGAACTTTTAAGATGATTGCTAGATCTAAAATATCTTTATTTCACAAATCATTGTGCCATTAATATTAAGTGTTTATTTCAGAATTATAACATTACTAACTCTAGCAAATATCATCTCGAGTTTTAACACATCAGGAATGCCAACAGTCAGACATCAGAAAAATATGCTTTAAAATTTTGCATCCAAACTATATTACAGTATAAACATCACAGATAATAGAAACAAAGCGAGATACGGCATTAAAAACGGCAGAGCCAATGAAAGTTACGCATTTGATGCGGCGAAATTTGCAATGAGTGAATTTGCAATAATGGTCCATGGCCGATCTCTTTAGTTTCTATTATTCATGCTGTATCATGTGTCAGAGTTCTGAAATTAGCTTAGCAGAATTCCGACAACAACAAAATGTTTGTCGATAAAGACTTTTTCGTTTATTCATAGTAAACAACAGGATACTGTGATTTTACTTGGCATTCAAAGGTATAACTACAAAACGTAGTACTTAAATCAAAACGCTAGATATTTTACTTATGGCAGTGTCGTTGGGGATGAATACAATAAACAAATAAAATATACAAATAATAAGCAAGCTATCGGGAATAATTACGTACGTTTAGTGAAAAAAAGAACACTGAATAATTTATGTACGCACAAAAACACACATTTAAATTCTGGAATGTATGTCAGAATAGTAAATTGGAATTTAAATTTAATTCTCAGTTCCGTTTAGAATATAAATATTTTCAACTCGTTTAAAAAATCTAATTCTTTATAATAGTTGGAAAAGTTTCTTTTTTCATAGCAATCATTAGTCAGCAGTACATTTTCATTACAGGGTAATATATATTATTATAGATGATGACTAGGTTCCATGATTTTTATAGTTTATCGAGGGATTACTCCAAGAAAAGTCGAATGGCCGAGTCTCGATGATGCCAAAGAAACGTAACTAAGTACAATACGGCCGAGGTAATCGCAATTATTAATTAACGAGAGAATATTCAGTGAAATCTCCGACAATCGTTTTTTGATATTCGTCCAGTCCCAAATTAATTTCATACTACATAAAGCATTCAGTTTTTGTATCGCCGCTTTTGGTATTAGTTGTCGTATTATGGTACGTATACATTTGCGAACCTTAACGCAAACCGCGCCACGAATTACGGAAAAGGAACGAAGCGACAGCAAGCGGCGTTTCGCCCCCAGTTACTTTGCTCCTTTCCCATAAGTTGAGGTTCAGTTCGGAAGTTCGGCTCGCGTACGTATACGTAGCATTAGACATTCAAATACAGCAGTGCGCACGTGCTGTTATCTTTTTAAACTGATCTATTTGAATATCACTTTTGTTTTCAGTAATGAATGAAAGCAAATCTTGCGGAAAGCGGAAATTAACCCACTTCCCGACATACGAACGAGCTGAAATTTGGCAGATAGACTCGTTGTCGATGACAATGCATTATATCTACTTTTGGTGGCAGTCACATATACACACAAGCGGACATATACGGATTTCTCTAAAATCGGATGACATTACAGCAATTAACATACGAAATAAATCGGTGCAATCCTCAGTCGAACCAATATTTTATTTTTTGTGCTTTCATCTTCAAGAAAGATTAAAAATTGTCAAAGATGAAAAAAATTCCTCTGAAAAATCCATTGAAGTAGTCAAAAGTTTAGGAGTCACGGCTCGTTTATTTAACACGTTGAACGCCATGTAGGTCACTGGTGACCTCCCATAGGGCTATGACGGTTAATTTTCGACGCAGTTAATTTTCTTGATTTTCATGGAAAATTTTGGTCAAAAAAAAAAAGGAATACGAATTGATGGTCGCCGAGGCCATCTAAATATTTTTTTTTTTCAAATTTAAAATGGTAATGTTTCTTCATTTTCACAATGGCGTTCAACGTGTTACACACATTCATTTATTTATATGTATCTTTTTCAGAACATTGAATATTTGAGTGTCAATATAGCTTTTTTCTGTATTCCCACAAACATTGTATATTTCAATAGGACCCTTAAATAACGATAAATAGAGATTTCACTGTATTTCGGATTAGGGTATTATCGCAAATTGTTGAAAATGCATACAAATTTTAATATTTTCACTAATAATGATTGAAATATTATATACAGTGTTTTCCAATAAGAGGTGTTATTTTGTTATTCAATCGTAAAAGATCAATGGTTTCGTTGCTTGTGTGGCACGTAGCGCCGTCTTGTTGAAAGTAAACGTTGTCCAAATCAATACCATCCAATTCCGGCCATAAAAAATCATTAATCATCTCTCAATAGCGCAATCCATTCACCGTAACTGTTGCTCCAGCCTCATTTTCGAAAAAGTAAGGTCTAATGGCTCCGCCGGACCATAAACCGCATCAAACAGTCACACGTTGAGGATAGAGAGGCTTTTCAACAATAACTCTTAAGTTTTCCGAGCCCCAGATGCGACAATTTTGCTTGTTGACGAAGCCACCGAGGTGGAAATGGGCCTCATCACTCAAGATGATTTGCATTTGATTCACTCAAGTGAATTTTAATAATTTCAATGCGTTGTTGAAGCGTGTATCGTTCCATTTTTATTAATGGCGTAGTTTCTACTTGTCAAATGTAAAAAAATTACAGCTTCAAAAGTAACATCTACCGAAATAGCGATAATAAATCAAAATAAAACCTCTTATTGGAAAACCCTGTAGTTTGTATTTGGCTGATGGTGTAAGGGCTACTGACGAGAATGATCTATAACCTGATTTATCAGCCACATTCACACGAGCGTGTATGCCAGCAAGTTGGGGATGCTGTGTGGAGGGTCTTATCGAGGAGAGGTCTTGAAGAGACCCATGTTGTAGGATGGAGGAAACAGAGGCCATCAAATCGTTCCAAAGCCGAACATAATAAAGAGTCATAGAAACGACCTATTCTCATGTGAAAAATGTTGGGCGCGCGTTTGGCCAGTTTCCCGACTGGCGTTAAGCGGGAATTTAAACCTTATAGCCATCTGCATAAGAAGTGTTATTGTTAGCGGCCCGATTCCAGATGTTACACGACGGGGTGGATCGCATTAAGAACTAAATACTTTAATACTTATATCACCCGGAAAAGGAAGATTTTATTAATTGCCGAAATATAATATTGGTGGCCATCTTGGCCTTGAGTTTGAAGGCGTCTTCTGTCGGTGATATTGTGAATTTGTTTGGATTACCAGGGTTGTATTGTACATTTTTCTATGGTTTTGGGTTCGAGACTCGGCGATCAATTCTAAGCAATCGATAACAGCGAAATGAAGAATTCAATAAACATGCTAAGGCGATGATGAGAAATAATATACGTGAACACGAAATAATAAAAATAAAATATAAAAATATAGCGACAATTTGTACATTTTGGAATCACTGCAATCGCAGACTTTACTTTAGTATAATTAATTTATAATTTTCACTTAAATTGAACGATAATTATAAAATATGAACCTACAGATAAAAATTGAACACGATTTTGGCCAACTTCATGTAAAAAAAAAAAAAAAATGTCCGTTGCGAGAATGTATATTAAAAAATATATAAAACCATATATTAAAAAATATATAAATATTGCGTTATTGCACTGCAGAACATTTTATATCATATTTAAATACGATGATAAAGAAATTATATTATTATGCAAAAAACATTTATGTATATATTATTACTATTGTATAAAATAATTTTGTTTAATTTTTTTGAGAAAAATAAAAACGAAAAATTCTCGAGTGCAAAGTGGCAAAGGGCATTTGTCGTAAATAAAATTTGGAAACCTCTAGAAATAATGTACTTATAAATAAATGTTGCGAACTTAAGCCTAAACTAGAATTAACCAAATGGATATGATTCTAAAATGAAGTATAAAATGTATTTGGCGCGGCGTCACCCTCCGTGGATTTCAGTCGTGCGGCGACGACGCGCCCATAAAGCTATGTGATCTTGATAGTTTCTCAAAAGTATCAAAACACTAGACATAATGTATGTTGCCAAGACGGAAGGCGAAGATACTATATATATATATATATTAAAGTGTACAGTCCACTTTGTCTGGCTCCAGAGCGCAGACGCTAGACGCGAACACTTCATCAGTTCATCTGACTCTTGAGGGCCGACAGCGTGGCGTCCAGAGCGCGCGACGCTCTGTCCACGCCGTACGGCAGGTTCAGGTACGCCTTCTCGTGCTCGCAGTTGGGCGCCTGGTTGCAGCAGCGCGTGGCGAACTTGCACACCACCTTGTGGTTGTTGAGGTGCTCCAGCGACCGGAACTGTTCCCCGCACAGCTCGCACTTGAGCTCCTTGGCGTGCACCTTCTTGTGGCTGTTCAGCGAGCGCGTGTTGTCAAACACCTTGGAACACATGTCGCAATACTTGAGAACCTTCTCGCCGGTGCACACGATGCGATGGTTGTTCAGGCGGTCCAGCGACATGTAGCGCTTGTTGTTGCATAGATCGCACTTGAACTGCTTCTGCGGCACGCGGCCCGTGTGCACCTGCATGTGCTTGCGCAGATTACTCTTGTCCTTGATGTACTTGGAGCACACGGCGCACTTGTTCATGTCCTTGCGTGTGTGGCTGGCCTCCAGGTGCCGCAGCAGCTGGGCCTTCTTGTCCCAGGGCTCCAGACAGACCTGGCAACGGAAGGGCTTCTGCGACGGGTGCACTCCGGCCAAGTGCGTGTTGTACTCCAAGATGGTCGGGTAGCTCTTGCGACAGTGCGGGCAATGGAACAACTTGCGACAGACTACGGAGCTCGCGTCGCAATATGGATCGGAGCATTCTTCGCAAGCGCCTTCCACGCTTCCCGTGGGTGATGATTTGGGCATTCCCGCCATGATGGGAATGATGGACAACTGATCCATGACTTCATTCTTGACGATCTGTTCCTCTTGTTCCTGAGCAGATTGCTCCTGTTTGATCTTAATGTCCACGCCGCTGTTGGCACCATTTTGGTACTCCGAGTGCGTGGATGAACCTCGGGAGGTAGAGGCCAGCATCCACCAAGGATTATAGTGCCAGGGGGCGAGGTTCGGCTGCGCGGCTTGCGTTCTGTGCGCCGCAAACGTGGAAACTTCATTATTCTTTGTTTGGGTCTCCGCGTTGGTGTATCCTGAGAAGCTGGCGATGTTCTCAGAGCTCTGGATCTGGATCTTCTGCCCCTTGGCGTTCTCGTAGATGTTGTGCGGCGAGATGAGACTTTCATAATCATTGGGGTCCTTTCTGTCGCCGTGGTGAGATCTCTCCAACTCTTTTTTGGTTGACATTGTGCCACTTCAGCAGTGGAGGCCGTGTGCTATCTGAAATCAACAACACTAAATATTATTATGGATCATTCCAAAAATTAATTATCCATTTATTCCACTAATGTTTACATTATCACCATTTGAGAAAAAAAAACCATTACTGACTGACTCCCGCGCCCTTAGACAGAATTCTACACAACTATTTCCTGGCGAATACCCCTTGCTTTATTCACATTCTTCTAAAATCCTTCAGCCATAGTTGTCGGCACGACTTGTTCAAGATATGAGACAGCATGACAAGAGGAACGGTACTATTGAATGAAATTTCCGAAACAATGGATATATTTAATTCTTGGTATGCAGGCACTAAATTATTGCGGTGCGCCAGCTGATTCTATTTTCATAATAACTTATTTGTTTCCACAGAATATCCTCAAGGATACATTGACAAACAAGAGGTGTAAAGCATTAAGACTTTTTGTCTAAAATTATTAACCGTAGAGCGCTAGTGCTATGAGCATTCTGCCGCCCTCTGCAAATGTATGTCATTATTTTGTAAAATATGCACTCTTTGAGGTCAAGCGTCACAGTAGCTGCCGACCCTGTTCCTCACCTACCTATGTTGTAAGTTTGAGGACAGTCAGTGCGCAGACGACTGCTGGAAGAACGGGTTACCCATGAGTCGCTTGTGGCGGAAAATAATGTAATTACTTATACACATACATGAGAATGTTTTGAATATTTATTGTATTTGTGCTTGTTTTGATGTAAATGTTGTAATTCATTCCTTTCTCTTTCTTCTAGACCAAAAAAGTGTGTACAAAGTTACTGTACAACAAACACTGTATGTACATGTGTTGGAGATTGTGAAAACATAAATGCGTGTTAATTTTTAGCTATATTTTATTTTGCATAGGTTAAGGTAAAAATGATCCTAAAAGTAAGTAATTTCACCCGAAGATACTAATTATGTTACTTAACAACTACTTGGTCTTGCCATACACTCCTTGACTCATTCACATTCATACATACTCTTCTATTATTCTGACTCTTGACATGGCCCGACTCAAGCATCTGATTCACTTGATTGTGCGATGTTTTCCTCGGGCGTCCCCGACTTCTGTTTGAATAAAAATAACTTTTTTTATAAATGTTTATGTTTAATTTTGATCCATTTTAATGTTTAAAGTTGTACATCTCGTTTGTGTCATTTCCCACGATTTTGATTGTTTTTTTTCGTAAGTTACGCATTGTAGAATATGGAAAAGTTACACGTTTTTAACATTAACATTTATTAATTTAGTCAGTTAAAAACAAGTGTCAAACCTGTATTTATTTTTAATTAATTATTTAAATTAAAAGGAAGTGTTTTGTTTACCATGAATTACATTAAATTAAACAAGGTCTTATTTCGTATTTAATTTTAGGTAAGCAAGATTAATTTTGTGGGGTCTTAATGCATAATATAGTTTTTGAAAATATGCTCCAATTTGGACCAATATTGAAAAAAATAAATAAAGTTTAAAATTTCTGATAAAAAATCAGTTAGTTCTATTATGTGAAGTAATTATTTATTTTTAACACTCTTTTTAGTGGCTTTTACATAGGAACAGTTTACAAAATGATATTACAATCAAACAGTTTTGTTTATACATAACTGAAGTGTGCCAGCAACAATCTTGTATATTTATCAAGTGATAAATTGAAGATGTCCATCGAAGAATCCACATTAGAAGCCTCCATTAGTATTTAGGGCAATCAGAGTAAATATTATAGCAGTTAGTCACAGATTGAAGTGTTTCAATTGCTCCCAAGCGTCTAGAGCCAGTGAGACTAAGGCATCCCTGCTCGGGCCAGTTATAATTGTTGCATATAGTATTTGGTTCGGTTGTTTCCCGCCCGCGTCCCGCGCCTTTTACCTACAACTGACTGATGGTCCTTCGAGCCGGATGCGAGGTATGTTGTGAGGCTGAAGGTAGCGAGGAGGGGTAGGAGATGGATATTCAGATCTGGTCACCAAGCACGGCCAAAACCATTTCAAGCAATGTTTCAATTCTGAATCATCCACTCTTGGAAGTGTCGCAAGTATACTATATGTTATTTTAAATGAGTAAATTGTGAAATAACACAGATAAATAAAATTTACTTGCGCACGCCGGGATTTGAACCCGCAACCTACAGCTTGCTAGTCGAGAGGACGTACTTCTCCAACACGGCGGTCCTCAAATATTATGGTAGTTAGTCCCAAATATCTGCACTGAAAATAAATTACCGACTTCTAGTAGTCCTGACTAACTAACTAATCATAACTCCGTTTCTACGCAGGGGTAGGCAGCGAGGGCAGACTGACCCACATTCTGTCTTGGCACACATTCCTTGCTATATTCACATTCATATATCATCTCATACATACTATTTTATGATCCAGACTCTAGACATGATCCAATTCAAATATTTGATTCACTTGGTTGCGGCATGCCTTCATCGGGCGTACCCGACTTCTGCTATCACTCACTTTTATTTTTAAAATTGTTAATTGAATTATAGACAGCCCTGATTTACTGAGCCTAATCACATTCAACATACCAATTAGAACTACTCGATCGAAAATTCTGTTTAATTTTCAACAACAATATCAGGACTGAGTCATTTTGATACTCCCTTCTACCTAGATTGCATGCAGTTGGCAATACTTTTGCAGAAATTGAAGATGTGTTCAATTGCATGGAACATAGTTACAAGAAGGCTATAATAACACACCTCAATATAATTTGAATAGCAAATTTTAATTCATGATTACTGTTCCACTACCCACCCATTTGAAATGTCAGTTCATTATTATCACATACAGACGCACAGGCAAATCCGTTTATCAATTAAAAGAAAATGAATTTTAAATTAAATTAGTTTTTTATCCATTCAGTCAGTACACCATTCCATATGTAAGGGTCTCTTTAAAATGATATGTACTGAAATAAGTACTAGCACAGATCACAATTTATGACAGAAAAACATAATTTTCTCGTAAAATAATCTCATAATGGTAAATAAATCATATCAGTTTGTTCGTAATTCTTGCAAAATAATTAGTTACTAGCAACGGAAGCCCTAAAATGAGAAAGTCGTCGTAATGAGAATAGTTATAAAAAGGGAGAGAAAACTTCTTTGTTTTGATCGAGTCACAAAACCACAGGAAGCGAGGTTGGGTAACTTTTATTAGACGTAATTATGAGCTTAAAATCGATAAGATATTATTTTATACGTTTACACCATATTGCACGCACAATAAAAATGACGCGCAATTACGCAAATTTTTCGTAGAATTTATAAAAAAAAAAACAAAACGGATAACCCGCACCTAACGAACTGAGTTTAATGACTTTCAATGAAGACAACAATTTACTACCGTCAACATTTACGCACTACCTAAACACATTTGTTTATGTTGTGTCTCACACACCTGTTATTGTTGATATATTTACTATCTTGTAAAAAAGCACACTCTCTCGCAGCTCCCAGTGTCTTTACAATCGGTTTTGATTCACTAACGAGTTTGACAAACGTGCACAAAAATGCATTTGCCGTTGCATCGCAAACGAAAACAATGCAACTTTCGCTGGCGCAATAACACCAAAAATAACAATATTACAATATTCCGAATGCAGGTTTTAATTCAGTAAAATATAAATGAAAACTCGTTTAAAATGGTGCACAGATATCATTGTTATTAGGATTACGGATGTATTATCAACAGAGTGGCGATAATTTCATAAATCGCCCACCATGAAGACCACTCAAGCAGTTCGCGTCCTTTTTACGAGAAATCAATGGTGATAATTCAAAACACTTTGTTTACAAATGGTGAAAAACACTGGCAGTGTCGAGAAGGGGGGGTGTGATGAATTGAAGCATTTTTTAATTAAATCACATCACAAATTTACTCACAGAATAGGGGTTCTCATGGGAAATTACGATTTCTAACAAAACTTCGACAGATCGATTAATTGACTCACGCAACGGCCATTTTGTTTTGACAACAAAATCGTTGAAAAATAATATATTGTTTGATTTTCACTTTCCAGCCTGTTAATGTCATTTCGCAACAAATATCCTTTTAATCTTATAATAAAACGGAATTTTTTTATGAAGTAATTAAAAATTAAGTTCATTTTAATATTTAGAAATTTCAATGGAAATAAAGGCGTTTAGCAAATGAGTACCTACCTAGTAGGCAAAAATCCTGGATTCGTAGGTATATCAGCATTATATTAAAATAATATTTTTACATGTTTATTATTAAAAAAAATTATACATTATAAACACGGTGAACCGGAAACAACACTAACAATAATTTATATCATATTTATGATGGGCTGTTTCACAGAATTTTAACAATTCATAAAACTCAACGTTCCTTTTCGGGTTCTGTGAAAGTCCTATTCAAGTTCTAATATTATATCATTATATGCTAGTTGCTTGTCGGAACTAATATAGTGACTGAGCTTGAAAAAATCTTTCATATATCTTGAAAATTAACTTTGAAATTTGAAGAATTGTTCAAATTCTCTGAAACAATTCGTCTTTATTGTACTATCATGTTTTGTATATTTTTGTGTAAAATATAACTATTTTTTAATTTAATATAGATTCTAACGAATATAATTCTAGCGTATAAATTCTAACTAGATGCTTAGAAAAAATAAAAGCACCGCCTTTTCGGGCATTCATGAGATTCCAATTTCTAAGTGGAGCTACCTGACACATTTGTTGAGCACACCATTGTAAATGATGAATACATGCATTGGCATTTTGATTGGTCATCGAGTACATGACGAGTGTAGAAATTATTATTTTGGCCATTTTTTTAATTTTGTAATTACCTATTATTACCAGCTCAGTATTGTTTTTGATAAGTTATGTTTATGTTTATGATATATTATGTTCATGTTATGTGAATGTTATGTTATGATATGTTTATGTTTGTTTATCTTTATGTTTTATAATCACATTTATTTACTCCCATTTGCTGTATTTGTTTATAAGATTGCCAATTTCATAGTTCTGTTTTAAAAAACGCTACTAATTTTTGAAAAATCTCTGGTTAAATAACGAAAAACGTCCATTAATATTGTACACAGGTTCCTATTTTTATAATTTTATGATTACCTACTGTTACCAGTTCTGTACTGTTTATGTTAGGTTTATTTATGTTATGTTTATGATGCATAATCTATTGTATCATTTCAATTCACAACTATATTTTTAATTAAACTGTCATTTGTTGTATTTGTTAATAAGAAAAAAATGTTAATTGTGTATGGCCAAGATCACCCCTAATGGGTGAAAGCCAAAATAAAGAATAATAATTTAAAAAAATTGTGGTATGATGATTGGTTTATTTATGGTGGTATTTCTTTGTCTATGATTGTTTCTAATGTCCATAAATAAACTTTATGTCTATGCTCTTATCTGTCAAATCAATTGAAACTTTTTTTGAATTGTTATCCATTAACATAATTACAACTTGCCTTTATAAATCAAAACTTAATTGTAAAATAATTTATTAATTTTCTAATCAATATGTCATGGATTGGGAAAGGCCTATTGAACGCGTTCTGGCGGCCCATCCAGTCACAAGTGAGGTTAGGAACTCAATTTTATTTTTTGTAGAAAAGGAAATATATCATTACAAGGACAGATACCTTTATTATTATTGCTGTTCAATTATTTTGATTGCAAGTTTCGTCAAATTCAGTTTCGAATTGAATTATGCACAAACAAAAACTTAAATCTATAATATAACCTACATATTTTTTTCTTTATAGGACACGATATTATGCTGAAACTTTAGCTAAACAGAGAGTGAGGCGGCATGGATATAAAGAAATCATACACTGCGAAGGACTCCTGCCTCACGTAGTCAGCGGAACTAAAATTCCTTTTCCGGAGTACAGGTTTGTACAATATGAACATCTTACAACAATGTATACACGTAAAAGCCTTCAAGGCGTGAATATTTCATTATACGATAAAAAATTGAATACGCCTCAGGTGATGGGCTCCATATCAGCACAAATTCATTGAGAAATTACAACAAATTCAAAAAAACTTCCTCGGATACATGTATATGAGAATGCATGGAGAGTACCCACTCATTTGAAACGCGCCACCAAAGTTTCCAGTCGAGGAGTGGGGCCTTGGCAGTGACGGCGTATAAAATCATTAATAATTTAATAGATTGCCCAAACTTCCCGTATGCTGTAGTTAGCATGAAAATATTTAGTTGTAAACGATGGATACTTGGAGAAAGAGGATAAGTTTGTCTAATTGGGAAGTATGTTTAAGAGAGATGAAAAGGCTGTTAAGTTCATTGGAAGAAGCTAAGAAGATTGGAATTTAGTATGGAGTCATGAAATACAGTCTGTTAACCGTTCTTGCTATCCCTTCAGACCCTCTCCTAGTTGGAACCAGAAACGAGCGCTATTTGGACAGAACGACTACATTGACATCCTGGGCAACGAGGGGCACCTACACCCCACCAAGACGCTGTACAACGTACCCTCCTGGATACGCGGCATCAAGGGGAATGAGTTCCAGGTAAGTTAACTGGTGAGGTGTGTTCAGGTCTTGGCGGTGATGCGCCTGCCCACCATCTGTATGGCGGGCCAGATCGGGGAAGTCCCGTTGAGGGAGTTGTTTTGACCTCTCCAGCAGGTCTCTCTACACCCATTGCCTTGCACCCCAGTGGGAGGGATGGATTTATACTTCTGTCACTCCTGGACACACTGACCCATCAGATATTTTTCCTTCCTTGAACTTCCTTTCCTTAGAAAGACTCCTCCACACAGCAAAGGTGATATAGCCCCGAGGGAAATTATTTTCCTCAGGACAGGCCCTGATGAAAATAATTTTGACTAATGCAAAAAAAAAAACTAAAAGTTGAGACCAGTTTGGCGGTCACCATAGTCTAGGGCAGGGCTGCCCAACCTTTTTAACAGTTGGGCGAAATTGATGATTTAAAAATCACTGGCGGGCCACTGAATACGGACGGTTCCTATTTTTGTTACCTAAGCTTTTTAAAGTCTTGTTTTATACAAAAAACAAGTAAACATATTGAAATTTTATTGCCGTTTATCAAAATAATAAAATAAATAGCATCTACTGCCAAATAACGAAACAAAATTTTATGTAGCAATAATCTAAATGCAAGTAATTTGTACAAGACATATGTTGCTTAGTTAGAGATGTGCGGTATTTATTTTTTTACAAAATTAAGATTAGAAAAAAATTTTACAAACATACGTTGATCCAAAACTACTTAAAAATTGAAAGGCCAGGGGCTCTACTCTTGAATCGAGGGCGCTCGTAATCGCCGTTGAAAGTACGTACGTTGGTCGTCGTTGCTATTCCCGAAATTGGTCGTAGGTACATACTTCGACGCCAAACGTCAAAAGTCATTCCACACAACAACTACTGGGTATAACCAGTAGAAACAGGGCAGCGAGTGGTAGGTTGTTGGCGTTTCTATGGAATTGGCTGTCAAAATCTAGTCTAGCTGTCAATTTTTGTTTTACCGCGCGGATTCCGCAAATGTAAAAGTGGGTGAAAATTTCCCACTTACTAAGTCTTTATCGGAGCTTACAAGCTCAATTAAGAGTTGCTTTTGGCAATTTGTAATATGTCCCGCAGCCATTTCTGTTTTGAATAACGAATAACTGTTGTCTGTTTGACAGTCACACCATAGAAATCCCAAAAACATCAGGAACATAGACAATATTCACAGGGGTGCCAATATAATCATCTCTTCTACCAACTTCGACTGTTCGACGCTCAAGAATACGTAAAATTGAAACATTCGAAAAAGTTAGTCGCGACGACTAGTAGTTTTTCACTCGAAGACGGCGCATACAAAAACGATTGATCGTTTAACTCCAGAATTGCAGGCCTGGTCAGTTATAGCGGGAAAGTGTTCATTTGGCACCAATTTCCAGAAATCTCCAAATTCTTCTGAAGAACTTTATGACTTTGAAAATATTTTTTCTGCAAAAAGGTTTTTCAGTGCAGAATGATTTTGCAGTTCAGTGAGTTCCAACTGGATATTGGCAGGATTACTAATTATTTCAGTCAAACTGATTGTGAAAGGATTTACAAAAAAAATTATATTTTGTTTTGTACTTTCAAAGTCCTGGAATCTGCTTTCAAACAACTGTAATAAGCATCTCCTTTAAGTCTCTCTCTGTCGGTCATATAATATGTTCTGATTTCTGATATCTATGGTCTGTCACTTTTGTTTTACCGCGGGATCGCGACACTTTTTCAAATTGGCGGGTTTTTTGAAAATGGTTCACGCGGGCCACTTATAATTCGTTCACGGGCCACAATGTGGCCCGCGGGCCTGGGGTTGGGCAGCCTTGGTCTAGGGGTAAGGCTTTCGATTAGCAAGCCAGAGGTCGCAAGTAAATTTAATTTGATTAACTTGTTTTATTTCACAATATACAAATTAAAATAATATGACTGGAAGATACTCTCAATATCGCCCCGGTGTAAGACCACCATTCAGAATTGAAACGTAGCTTGTAATGAATGGCCTTGGCCGTGTGTGGTGACCAGATCTGAATAGTCAGGTATTTCCCCACCTTCCTCTTCTCAATCCCCTTCCCCTCCGCACTACCTTTAGCCTCACAACATACCCCAATTGGGGATGTCTTAGTCTCACTGGCTTCAGACAGCTTGGAGCAGTTGGGACTCTGGTGCAGTTTTATATAAAAATATATTATAACAATATATTAGTGGCGCTCTCGAATGTCAACTATTTAATAACCAGTATCTTTTTATTGTGTCATGACTGAAGAGAACTCTATTTCGATGATGGCTTGAGGATTAGACATTTATGTATTTATTAATACATATATTGATGGTGTTTCATGATTTGCAGAGATGTGCTTTATTTCAAATAAATCCAAAATGGGTATTTTCCATTTTGCATTTTAAATGCTTTTCTCAATGCATTTTCCATTTTAAATGCTTTTTTGCAACATTCTTCCTACTATCTCGACTCATCTTTTTTTCATAAGCCCCAAATATCAGTCGGTCCTCAACCTCGCTATGAGCGATAGTTTACATTTGTCAAGTTGCTCCCTGGTAGGAGCCCTGGCAATTGAGTGATACCATTACAAAAAAATACTGAAGATGGGGCCATGACGCTGTAATATCAAATGTTAGATAGCAGTTTCTATGTTTTTACATTGGCAACATTTGTCCCGCGCAAATTTTTTGTGGTTCATAATCCGTAGTCGTGGCATTTTTTGATTAACCATCATGTAATATGTTTGTTCTACATTGATGTCCATTATTAAATGACAAAATTGTTTAAAAATTCTATAATTATTTTAATTGTTTGACCTGAGAAACCATTTTGCATTTTCAATGCATTTTGAAAATAGGTATTGTGCATTTTGCATTTGAAATGCTTTTCTAAAAACCATTTTGCATTTTCAAATGGAAAAGTTTTGCCCCATTTCCATTTTGCATTTCAAATGGTTTTGGGTACCCATTTTGCACATCTCTGATGATTTGGTTGTGTTTGCTTTCAGATTCTGATCAGAAGAAAGAAGTTCCTCAGCCGCACAGAGTTCCCCCAGTTCCGCCCGACCAGATGGAAGGAGCTACAGAAGAGACTCAACTTCCTCTACAAACACCTCAACCAGAAGACCAAGACGGGCTTTTCCCGCCAGTAGTCTCCGACCACTCTTGGATGTTATTAAACATGTTAATTAGTTTGTTAATAAAGAATATGAAAAATTATTAATTCATTTGTTTTATTTTATTTATTACCAGCTGTACCCCGCCACGCGTTGCTGTATCTCAGTCTGGCTGTGCAGATAGAGAAAAAATAGATGACGCTGTTTTTAAAAAGATGCTTGTTTTTACCTGGTAAAGGTGACGTTTTTATAATGTAAGTACATAAAAACACACGCGTATTTGAATGCAACATTGTGTCAAAATTTTAAAGCAATCGGTGAAGAATTTTCGGAGATTCAAGATTTTGAACAAATGAACATTTTTATTTATATTGATTGATAATATAATGATAATAATAATAAGTGTTTTATTATCTTTTTTTTGTGACAAATAGATATATGTAATGATATCCTCACTGGGATCTCCCGTGCTGAGGATTTCATTTACATATTATGTATAATTTAATTATAAGAAAATTAATATTACATCAAAGTTACATATTATGAATTTAATTATGAACATATATCATGTACCTAGTATATATATATATTTTTTGTAAGATAGTGTTTTTTGGTATAGTTCAGTTGATTCTGTTTTAGTTTGTGTTTGATCTCAGTAAATTTTCTATTTCAGATCTCCCTATATTACGTATCCAGCACAGACATAGGAATTAATAGACGAGAAGATAATGGCGAGGGGTAAAATCAACTGTTGAAGAACGAAGGGAGTGAAGCTGACTGTGATTCGTCAATAAATCAATCTGACAGTAAATAGGCATCTCGCATTATAATATCACCATTTACTTCTTAAAAGTAAAATCTGCTTTTGAATGAATAGACATTTTTACATGGGAGCGCAAATTACTCGCCACGTTATGAACAAATTTGCGAAGTCCAAATTCGGCAAAAAAATTCGGTTCTATTTTCAGAGTCGAATATTTCGTTTAAGTATTTAGTTAAGACACTTTTATAAATGTTCATAATTTACTTCCCAGCAACCAACCAGCTTTGTGTTTCGCGTCCAGACGTTTCTCGATGTGATAGTAACAACTGATTCATATTATACGATGTGAATATGCTTAAAATAAAGTAAAATAATGCTTATATATGGAATGTAATACGACAATTGGGTTTATTCTCTTTTTCACATCTATTTTTACAAGTTTTCATAGTACAAGTCAACATTTTGCCGTGTTATTTCGTAAAATGAACCGATGATGCCTCGACCATAGTTCGCACAAGAATGATGACGTCACGTTTTCAAATTTCACTTGAGGCCATACGCGAGCACAGCCGGCTCCAATGGAACCGGTATGGGGAGTGGGGATAATACGCTTTTAATCACTTAGGGCAGGTCTACTAATATTCATATGTCTATGGTATCCAGCTTTTTATTTGAGATTTAAATGTTAAAGTGTTGAGGTTTTTGAGTGAGAGTGGTATTTTATTGTAGAGTTTAATACTATGATATAAGAAGCTTTTTTGCCCAAAAGTTGTATTAGTAATTATTTGTTGGATTAGTTTTTGATCATGAGATCTAGTGTTTCTATTGTACGTGTTTGTTGTTATTTCTTGTGTTTTGTGCTTATGAATGTAAATGAGTATAGTTTTAGAATATAGTTGTTTAAGTGACATGATGTTAAGATTGGTGAAGATTTCGTTAGTGCTAGTTCTTACAGGAACTTTCAGTATAATTTTCATTATGGCTTTTTGAGTTTTAATTAGTAGATTTAATATATTTTTATTTGCACTGCCGCATCCGATAATACCGTATTCTAACAGTGATTGGCAGAGAGCCATGTAGATTTTGATTAAGTCTTTTTTAATGAGCACATTCCTGATAGTTTTGAAAAAATAACTTAGTTTTTTAATTTTATTATTATCTAAATAGCTAATGTGATTGGTCCATTTTAAATTTCCATCTATTTCGACCTAGATACGTTAAATGGTCAACGTTTTCTAATGAGGGACAATAACAATGCTCTTTTAAGTGATGCGGGCTATGAATTTTTAAGTTAAGGTTTTCTTCAGAGTTTTTTGTATTTTTTATTTTGAAATTGATGAATTTGGTTTTATTAGCATTTAGTGTAAGTGAATTGTAGTCTAGCCATTTTTTAATCCTGTTTAGTGTGTCTTCTGCTTTCTTAAATGTTTCTGTCCAATTATTCCCATTTATAAGGAAAACAGTATCATCCGCAAAACTGATGATTTCTCCGTCACATTCTATGTGGCATAGATCATTAATGTAAATTAGGAATGATAATTGATGATTGATTGATTGATTGATTGATGATTGATGATTGATGATTGTTGATTGATGATTGATGATTGATGATTGATGATTGATGATTGATGATTGATGATTGATGATTGATGATTGATGATTGATGATTGATGATTGATGATTGATGATTGATGATTGATGATTGATGATTGAGGGTTGATGATTGATATTATAATTACACACGGGAAGCCCTGTTTATAATGTGAAAGTAATTCCCTCAGGGCACATTTCATCTATGGGAATGTGTGTCGAGGGTTTTTTGAGAAAAGAAAGCAGTGAACCTGATCGTATATAGAAACATGTTGTTCTAGGTGGAAACGGAGGTCGGCAAATAATTTCTACAAGAATGAGTCATAGCATGACCCATTCTCATGCATTGACATAGATACAAAGATGCGTTATGTTCATACTAATCGAACAAAAAATATAGCACGTTCCAGTTTCTAAATGCAAAGTGAAATAACGAAATACATTAGAAAAGAATAGACAATCGATGCGTAAATAAATGAAATATCTATACATAACAGCCCACAGCATACGGGTGAAATTGCTTTATTATTATGAACGCCCGTATTTCTATATTCGGCGGCCTATTGATTTTTGAGCATATACGCATGGAAAAAAATTCCATCAGATTTGGTTTTTGCTCGAGAATGATTTGTGCACCTCTCAAAGCACAGGAAGGCATTTTTTGCAAAAAAAAGCCTAGAGCGACGTATTCGTGACAGCTTTCCTGACCAATGAACTTACGTGCAATATTAAATCTCAAGTATGTCCACTGGACTTAGTTCAGTGAAATCAAGCGCGTTGTATGAGTAACTTATCTTCTCTTTTAATTTTTAAATTTTTTTTTTATTAACAATATAAAGTTTTTTTACAGTTTTTTTTTTTCGGTGTCTGTCTCACAAGGATAAACCTGTGTCGAGACAGACGTATTGAGTACATAAATTAATATTTACATATTATTTGATACAAATAATATTTAATTACATAAATGACAATGTGAAAATGAAAAAAAAAAAAAATAATAATAATAAATGATTAATTGGTTAATCAGCATCTAGTACATACCTACTTATGAGGGGATTTTTATAAAAATTTTAATCTTGGATCTGTCTTGGCTGATGATCCAAGACTTGATGTCTGTTTTATATTTCGAAATATATATTAACGAAAAAAATCGTTCAGTCTAATGGCTAGTGGGAGAGCATTATATAGCCTTGTTGCAAAATATCTAAAATTTCTCTGGCCAAAAGTTCTTTTAGCGAAAGGGATTTGTAAGAGATTATGTCCTTTGGTTCTAGTATCACGAACAGTTTGGACATTGTCAAAAGTAGTTTTGTGTTTGAAAAGGTATGTTAGTATGTTTTTGCCATAAAGTTGCCTAATGTCCATAACACAGATTTTCCTCCCCATGCTATGATACCATACTCTATTAAAGATTGACAAAGTCCATAGTAGATTGTTTTGAGCTGGCTTAGGTTGAGAAAGTCGCGAGATTGTCTAAAAAAGTAAATGAGTTTGTTTGCTGTAGTGGTTATATGTTGTTTCCACTTTAAATTGCTGTCAAAAATAATACCTAAGTATTTAATTTTAGTAGCCTGTTCTAAATAAGGGCAATCACATGTTATCGTATTTGTCAGGTTGCAAGCACATATTTTAATTTGATTTTCAGGGGTTCTTAAGGAAGGATTAATACTAAATTTAATGTATGTATTTAGTTTTGGTCACATTCATTGTTAGTGTATTATTGTTTAACCATCTTTTAACAACAGTTATGCCCCTGTTAGCTTTTATGTATACATCATTCCAATTGCTTGATTTGAAGAGGAGAATCGTATCATCAGCGAAACTTACAATTTTGGCATCTATTTGAAGATTACATAATTCATTTATGTATATTACGAACAGGGTAGGACCTAAAACACTTCCTTGAGGCACGCCGTAGCTAATTGATTGCTATTGCAGTTGTTGATTTTCACACTTTGCTTTCGGTTTGACAGGTAATCGCTAATAATAGCAAATTCATCACCATTTATTGGTATAAAATTCAATATTGGTATATTAGATAGTTTTTGTAAGTTTAGAGTGAGAGATAGTATCAAATGCTTTGCACAGGTCTAAGAATATTGATATGCATTTTGATCCCTTGTCTAAGTTTTTATTTAGAAAATCGGTAACTGTTGCCAGGGCTTCGGAGGTGCCTTTATTTTTCCTGAATCCAAACTGGTTGAGTGATAGTATGTTATTTTGTTCAAGGTATTCGATTAGTTGATTATTAATAGTTTTTTCAAAGACTTTAGATAGTGAATTTAGTAATGTAATTGGACGATAGTTAGTTATGTCCGCTCTAGAGCCTCCTTTATGTATTGGGATTATTTATTGTTATTAAGTTTAATTTGTAGAACTCCATTTTATTTTTTAAATTTTTTTATATATACAATAATATTATTATTGGGTTTATAAAAACAGTTTATTTTTAAACAAGTTCTGCTGTGTAATTATTATTACGCGTGACAGCTGTTTCGCCCTCTAAAGGCCAGTTTGATAATGCCTTTAGAGGGCGAAACAGCTGTCACGCGTAATAATAATTACACAGCAGAACTTGTTTAAAAATAAACTGTTTTTATAAACCCAATAATAATATTATTGTATATATAAAAAAATTTAAAAAATATTGGGATTATGATTCCGTGTTTTAGTTTGTCGGGGAATCGGCCTTTTAGGATGCTTAGATTAAGGGTGTTAATGATGTTAATTTGTAACCCCATGTTAAGTCATCTAATTTCTCATGTCATAAATATCAACCGTGTACTGGGCGCGCATTTCATGTCTTTTTCGACCTGTGCGAAGGGATCAATCAATGACGCTAATTCAATTTTGACGAATAAGGCTCTGTTAGACAAGCAACTTGAGAACCAATTCAACAACTTGCTTCTCGGTCTTAATTAATACAGTTAACAGTTTTAAATAATATTGTGAGTGGTTCTGATATTGTAGAGGCGCATTGTTTGAGAAATATTGGAGGGATGTTATCTGGTGTTTGAAAGAGAGAGTACGAAAACAGTGAGCAATATAGTTGTTGCTGAGGAATACTTGGAGCATGTGGATGAGTTTGTGTATTTAGGAAGTATGTTCTAGAGAGATGGGAAGGCTGACAGAGATATTGAAAGAAGGGTAAATGCAGGTAACTCCATTCATGGAGGACTGAACGCAGTTGGCGCTAACAAAAAATTGTCCAAAGAAGCGAAGTTAGCAGTTTACAATCGAGTGCTGGTACCTACCCTGATGTATGGAAGTAAGGCATGGAACTGGCAAAGAAAGGATAAAAGTAGATTGAATGCTGTTGAAATGAGATCCCTGAGGCGTATGTGTGGTAACACCGTGTATGATCATGTGATGAATGTGGAGATCCGCAAAGAGTGCAAGGCTGATGTAAGCATAATGAGTAAGATTAAGAAAGGGACGCTTAGATGGTTTGGGCCAAAGATATTAGAAGAACGAGATGTGCTATGCGCAGTTCGTACTGAGTGGAATTGTTTTGCCGAGTGTCGCCGGTTTTGTTCACCAATACTACTGCACACCTTCGCTTACGCTAAGGCATCGCTAAGGTATCCGCACTAATACATAGAACAGATTTCTGTGCGTACACGTCCCGATACCGTTCAAAGTACCCTAATTAGTTAGTACTCCGGCTACGGTCCGGCGGCCAACATAGCATATCTCGTTCTTCTAATATCTTTGGTTTGGGCATATAGAGCGAATGAGCGAAGAAAGGAGTGTAAGGAGGATATATGATGCAAATGCAAATGGTAGCAGAAATCGGGGACGCCCGAGGAAGACATGGCACGATCAAGTGAATCAGATACTCGAGTCGGGCCATGTCAAGAGTCAGAATAATAAAAGAGTATGTATGAGATGATGTATGAATGTGAATGAACGGTCCGTCCTCTCTGCCTACCCCTGCAGCAGCGACGTGATGGTTAGTTAGTTAGTTAGTTAATGTTATCTGGGCCCGTGGATTTGTTGGAGTCAAGGGAAATATAGAGACGTGATTCCCATGTAATGCAATAGTTTTGTAAATACATTATGATAATATAAAGGGTGTGCCGAAATAGACAGTGCAGTTTTGAAGGGCCATTAAAAAGAACAGTACAACCTACAGAATGGGATTTATTTGGTACGTCAAGTCGCTTTATGCATCAAGTCCTGAAGATTACATCAGAAAGATAATGGCTCCCATCAGTGATACATTGATGACAGCGATTTTCGGCCGCATTTTGGCACATCTCAATGGATATAGCGACGATTTCTTCTCGAATTCGATCCTTGATTTCTTCCTAGTTGTATTATTTTTAGATATAATTTAAGAGTTCTAAGCAGTAAAAGAAAATAATGAATTGAATTTGTATGTTATTATTTATTAGTCAGAAAATTATCATACTTATCACATCACAAATAATATTAATTTAATGTCATCAAACATTTTCACAAACACTGAATATTTGCGCACCCAGGCAAGTAAATTATGTAATTACTTATTCTAACTTCATAGATAATGTATTAAGACTAGATTTTCTTAAAAAAATAATAATTTTAAATTAAAGTGCTACGATTTTAAAATATTATTAAAAAGTTTAACAAAATATGTACAGTTGACTAAAAATCCTCCTTGAATCGAAAACAAAATACTCGTATTAGCGGGTTCAGACGTTTCAATTTTTTTCAATTTCAAGATTTCTGTTTAAAGAATTGTCAATATGCTTTCAAGTGTTGAGTTGATAAACTAAATTTGGGAGGGTGTGGATACCACCGCCCCGGGAACCATTTATTGGATAACCCCTGCAATAGGTCACCCCAAGTGGTTCGCTAAGTTTGGAGAGCAGGGGAGTGAGGTCTTGGCGTCGGTTGCATCTGTCCGCCTACTGCATGGCAGGCCGAATCAGGAGAAACAGGTCGAGGGAGACCTTTTGACTTCTCCAACTGGACTGTCTCGACCCGTCGCCTTGTACTGCAGAGGGAGGGATGGATTTATACATGAACACACTGAACCTGACACCCCTTATGCCTTTTTCTTTTCCAGAACGTCCTCTCCTTTCTTTATCTAAAAGCACCCTCCACACAGCATCTGCAAAGATGACATAGGCCTCTGTGCCTCCTGTGTGGAGCTAATGTTGAAAAACATCTGAACCCCCAATCATTATACAGAATTTCAGATTCTACTATTTTTTGCCTATCGAGGTAAAAAGAGTATTGCTTAATATATATTTTTATACACACTTAAAGTTATTATTAAATCTAGACTTGGAATAAGATATTGTACAAAATATTATGAACAATTGTGCCGATTTATTAGCATTGACACCGAATTGAATAAGCCCGTCACATTCGGGACGGTGTAAGCAATCGTCATAAGCCATATGCTGTAAGATCCTGCGCAAAAAAGTTCCACATTGAACTGCGCTGCAGACTATTATACTTACTACAGCGGACAAAATTTTCTGTGCAGAGTCTTGCAGCATTCGGTTTATGTCGATTGCTTACCACCCCGTGGGACGACGGTTAAGAAAGTATTATTGGGTTTATAAATTATTATAATTATAAGGAGAGAGGCTCCTCCGATTACCTCTCACCCCAGAAGACAGGTGGAAACTTGAGTGGCAAACGGCTAACGTGGGATATGCCCATCTCATACAGGACCCCACCGAGAGACAGCCTGGGTTCTCATTGCCTCGCAAAACCTGGTCCGCCATCAATAGGTTAAGGTGCTCCCATAGCCGCTGTGCCCACATGATGCACAGATGGGGCCTTAAAGAGTGGGCGATGTGTGAATGTGGGGCGGTGCAGACCACCGAACATGTGGTCAACGAATGCCCGCTCCATTCATTCCCCGGTGGGATTGATGAGGTCCAAATGGCGACGCCTGAGGCCCTAGACTTGCTCGCAGACCTAGATGTCCCCCTCTGACACTCTCACCATACGAAAGAAGAAGAATTATTATAATATTACAAAGTTTTAACTTACGTCAATAGATAACAGTAATGCATAAATTATTACAATATTTTACTTTATATCAAGATTATGGCAGTAATGCATTATACATTTAATACATAATTTTAAATTACTTCTATAATATAAGATGTTGTTGGATTTTAATTGGTTCCTACCGTCATGTCATTTATCCACAGTACCTACCTTCCTCTCCTAACCATCACTAGGTACTTAGTTTAAATTATTTGAAAAATGGAACAGAAGATTTTGAATGAAAACATACAAGCACATACAAGAGTTCTTTTGTTTTGAGCGGGAAGAAAGAACTGTCATCAGAACTCATAAAATTGCTTGTAAATTAGCCATCGAAGAGCTTCGTTCTGCTATAAAATTGTGGATTGATTGTGCAATTTGTGCATTTTATATTGCTGTAGGCAAAACTTGTCAACATTTACTGTCTCGTGTTCGAAAGACAATATCTGTTTGGAATTTGGTATGCGATTGAAACTTGAAACATGCCCATATCACCACTATTGTCTAACATCCTATCATTTTGTTCAAGAAATATAGTTTGATTGATTATTGACTATTGGCTTGCATCATAAGACTTATATACATGTAACTGAATAATTTTAATGTTTGGTATTTGCTGAGAATGACCGTCTGCAAACGTTTCAGTATAAGATTCTGGTTTATATGGGGTCCACTTCAGCCCCCCAGTCGCGTTTGATCATGTCAGCCGCCTTCTCTCCGATCATAAACACTACGCTGTTGGTGTGCCCAGCCGGTATGACGGGTATCACGGAGGCGTCCACCACACGCAGGCCCGCCACGCCGTACACGCGCAGGGAGGGGTCTACCACGGCCCCGGGGTCACTCGCAGGGCCCATCTTCGCCGTCCCGGACTGAAAACAGACATTTTGTTTCATCAAATATTTATATAATATTTTTAAATTTTTGGAGTGATAATAGAACAACATATGAAGTGGAAAAGACATATATGTGAATTGGTCAAGCGTATCAGAAAGTGTGTATACATATTCATAAGATTAAGAAATATTTTAGAAAGAAATAACCTAAAAAGAGTATACTACGCACCAATCCAGTCTTTAATTCAATACAGAATTATTGGATGGGGGGGTCATACAATAAGATTCTGACCCCGATCAAAGTGGTCCAGAAGCTAATCCTCAAAGTAATCCTTGAAAACCTCCACGTATCCAACAAAAACGCTATTTAAAGATTTCGGGGTGCCCCGAGTAGAAGATATATTCAAGAAAAATGCAATTATCCAAATTTATAAAGATAATATAATCCAAAAATTTGAAACCCACTTATCTAAAAGATATCAATACGATATCAAAATTCCAAAATGTAATACCAAACAAATGCAAAATAACTATAAAAATTTAGGAATAAAGTATTTCAACAACCTTCCGATTGAAATAAAGAAATTAAAGGATATTAACAAACTTAAACTAAAACTAAAGTTACTCTTTCAGAAATAATCAACTAAATAATTGCCTGTTTTTCCCTTCATTGATATTTATTATCAGTCTATACTCATCTCCACTGTATTTAGATTTTGTCTCTTTATATATTGTTCCTATCATATATATACTTACTTTATAGCATAATGATTCTATTTTTCTTATAATTAGTGTAACTCTCTCACCAAGCACAAGAACCAGTTTCTTCATTGGTGAGATTGCGAACATAAATATATTTTGTAATGTAAATATATATTCTTTATTATAAAAAATAATATATATAGACTGTATCCGGAAACTCCTAGAACAATCAATCGAAGTTATCAATCTAGTGAATGGTTTATTTATGATTTCAGAATGTAAACAAAACCCGACAGATAGTTCGGGAGGCCCAGGAATGATCGCTTGTGTCGAGGGCCGCACGATGGACGCTAATCGGTTCCTCACCATATGACTGAGAGTGGAGGTGGTCTGCCTGATGGCGCACTCCCAGTAGGGGTCAGACTGAAAGGGGTGCGTCTCGCAGCCGGGGTAGTGGCGTTGGTGCAGGGTGGTATTCAGTCTCCGGAAGCCGGACGTCTGGCTCACGGCGACGGCCTAGAAGATATCAACATTATTAACAATTTTTGAAATTTGAATTTTTGAGTTTGAATTTTTTTAAATTTTGACTATTAAAATTTATGGAATTTTTAAAAATTAGAATTTTTAAAATTTTAGAATTTTTAAAATTTTTGAAAATAAAATTTTTGAATTTTTAAAATTTTTGAAAATAAAAATTTTGAAATTTTTTGTTATCAAAATTTTTTGTTTTATTAAAAGTTTTGAATTTTTTTTTTTTTAATTTTAAAATTTTTTGCATTTTTTAAATTTAATTTTTTTTTTAATTTTTTGAATTTTATGAATTTTTAAAATTTTTTGAATTTTTGAAATTTTATAATTTTTTGAATTTTGTGAATTTTTAAAATGTTTGAATTCTTAAAATTTTTTGAATTTTTGAAATTTTATAATTTTTTGAATTTTGTGAATTTTTAAAATGTTTGAATTTTGTGAATTTTTAAAATGTTTGATTTTTGAAATGAAAGAATTTTTGATATTTTTTAATGTTCGAACTTTTGAAATAGTAGAATTTTTAAGATAGTAAATTTTTTAGAATAATTTTTTGGAGCCATCCCGCATCTACTACGGCATCCCCAATTATTGTTGTGATAATGAAGGGAAAACAACATAGCAAAAGCAATTTCAAGCAATGTTTTGATTCTGAATAGTATAGGTCAGGTGTGGCGAACCTTTTTGGGCCCGCGTGCCAAAAATCCTCAAATATTATTTCTAGATTGTGAGGCGTGCCCAAGCAGTAAAATAATTAACCAAATAGATAAAATAAAAAAGTTTTTTTTTTCAAATTTTATTCATAAGATAAAAAATTACAATAGAGTTTCATAAAAATAAAGTCATAATCAATAAATATACATATTTGTTATTTATCAATGAGATTTTTGCTGTTGTACACTCGATGACAAATTCTTTATATCTGGATCATATTTCGTCACTTTTAGTGACACACACGACCAACTCGATTCATCAGTCATTCTCGTTCTTGAATCACATTTTATGAAATTCATTTCTGAAAATAATGACTCGCAAGCATATTATGTAGTAGAGAAAATTGATAATATTGCTCTCGCTAGTTTTTTTAACTCGCTAAAGATTTCTGGAATGGCTTTCCAAGTTCTCATTATTTCTTCTTCTGCATTTTTATTATTTATGTTCGTTAATCGATCGCTTTCAACAATTTTTTGTTTCCATAGCGAACTCGATTGCATTTCAAAATCTTCTAGATTTAGCCACTCGAAAATCTCCAAATTGAGGTCATCTGAGTGTATCTGGATATAAAATAAATTTTTATATCTTTTCAAATCTCCTGAATTGTTTGAATCTCGAAGAAAACTCGTTGATTATCGATAGAATAACTACAAAAAATTCTTGTGTTAATTTGATTTGATCTGGCTTTTCTTCTGCATAAAGTTTTTTTGTATTTGGGAAATATTTGAAGGTATTATATACAACGTCACGATCAAAATTTTGTAATTTAGCTTGAAATGCTTTGATTAAATCAAACATAACAATAATTGTTTTGTTAACGCCTTACACTTTAATATTTAATTCATTTGAATGTAAGCACAAATCAGTAAAAAACATTAATTTTGAAAGACATTCGAGGTCTAGTAACTCATAATATTTTTCAATGAGATTCTCATTTATTAAAAAAAGCCTAACTTCTTCCAAACACTCAACGAATCTTTGAAGAAATTTTCCACGACTTAACCATCGCACATTGTTGTACATAAGTAAGCCCTTATATACTGAGTTCACCTCATTTAACAATTCTAAAAGTTTTCGTTTGTTTAATCCGCGTGCAGATATCAAATTGATCAATTTTGTTACAAGAATCATAACATCTCCCAGTGACTTAAATCCGTGCTTTGCAACGTAAGTTAAATTTGAGTTGAAACAACCCAATTCTGGTTTGAAAAAAAATCAACAGAATGACTGTTACATTTGAAAAGAAAAGAAGAATATGAACGATTGTTCAGATATTTTTGAAACAACTGGTCAAATCAAAAAAATATATTTTTTAAACTTAAAAATTAAAAAAAAAAAATGATCTTGGAAATCGTTAGTGTGCCATCCAAATGATCAAACGTGCCACCTCGGGCACGCGTGCCCTAGGTTCGCCATACCTGATCTAGTCCAAGGCTGCCCAACCTTTTTAACAGTTGGGCGAAATTGACGATCTTGAATCACTGGCGGGCTACTGAATACCTGACGGTTCCTATTTCCATGGGGGGGGGGGGGGGGGGGGCTACAAGATTCCATTTCGGACGCAAAAAATATTATATCAAAAACCGGTGTATTTTTGTTTAAAAAGTAAGTTCAACAGGTTAGATTTTTTCGTCGCTGATTCTCGTTCTGAGTAGCCTAAATAGCGATAAATCGCCTTCGTTGGCAACACTGGTGACCGCGCGCAAGCTGCATTGTTTGTTTTACCGCGGGCCCGCGACACATTTTCAAATTGGCGGATTTTTTGAAAATGGTTCACGCGGGCCACTTATAATTCGTTCGCGGGCCACATTGTGGCCCGCGGGCCTGGGGTTGGGCAGCCTTGATCTAGTCAATCAATACAATGCAAGTGCATTATATAAGCAAAGTAAATACAAAACAATACAAAAACAATACGTCAACTCACCAGAGATCAAATGGGAAAATAATTCACCGACTCCAGATATTTTCATATCAGAGGGTTCGGCTCGGTAGAACTTCTAACAGGGCCTATAAATCCTACTGATCCCTCAACATAAATATTTAAAAAATCTTTCGTTATCCTACATGTATTTATAATGACTGATTTTTGCATTTTTATAATTTTTTTGATAGATCTAATACGCCTAAATTTTTAATGAGAGAGCTAAGTATAATGCCAGTAGCCGAAATAACATATTATTATTTGTTATCCTTTATGCTATGCATAAAACCTCGTCTTATAAACATTAGTTTATCATAAAAAATCAAATATATTATTTTATGAAACAATAAAACACCAAAACCAAAGCATTAATACGTGTACAGGTAAAATATTTACTATTTTCCTAGGAAACCGACGCGACGTCACTAGGAACTTATTCATCAACACAAAACATTAACACATCATAACTTATGCTAATAACATCGTTGTACATACTTATGCAATCAATTTACTATCGGTTAAATGTTTTCCTTTGTGATTACGCATTAATATCTGCCAAATCGAAGATGAGTGTTTACAATTAAATAATTCCGCTCCCACTCGACCATCTTCTAATTTCCGTATTATGAATATTTAAGACATTTCTGAAACTATTGTTGTCAAGGATTATTAGGTAATGAAAATGAATGATTTACAATCAGTCTTGAAAATGGTGTTGGTCTTCTATTCAAGGTTGAGTGTGACAGTGATTCATTTATTTATTTTTGTATTTATTTGAATAACAAGAAAATAAAAATAATTGCCCTCGAACAAAATTCTTTGATAAATTAGAGAAAATATAAAATCACATAAAAATAGCTTTGGCGAAGCTTAATTCTAAATCATTATTTTGATTAATCTTTAACCAAAAAATATGCTTTAGATAAATTGGAGGTTTTTCTATCTTTTCGCTTGAGTAGAATACAAATAAAAAATATAAATGTAAGCTACTAAAAAAAATATTTCTTCTATAGAAATGTATGAACGCGTAAAGGAAACAACTTAAAAAAAATAGTATTATAGCCAAGATTATCTGTGACAGTTTCACTTGATTAACTTTTTTGCTTTCTTATAAAATTATTTAGAAAATAAATAAAAATCAGTTTGGTGCTTGAAATCGAACGTTTCTAGACTCCGTTTGTCAAGCGATTTGAATGCCTATTACCTACAATATAAGGTATACCAAGAATATACACATTTTTGGATTGTAGCTTCCTCTTAAAGAAAACAACCAAAAAATATACTGTAAAATTATGAAAAAAAAAACTCAAACGAAACCGCCCAGAAACCATTTATTGGATTACCGACACACCTGCTATAGGTCACCCCAAATGGTTTGCTACGTTTTGTGACTTAGCAGGGGTGCCCGGGTTAGTGGCGTTGAGTTTTGGTCCGGGACCACTGCGTGGTGGGCCGGATCGTATTAGGCTAGTTGAGGGATACCTTTGACCTCTCCAGCCGGACTCTCTTGACCCATCGCCTTGCACCGCAGTGGGAGGGATGGATTCATACGTCCGTCGCTCCTGGACACATTGACCTCTGATTCCTTCCCACCCCTTATACCCCTTTCTATCCCAAAACTTCTTCTCCTTCATTTCCCTAAAAAACCTCCCACACAGCATCCCCAAAGATGACTGAGGGACATTTTATCCTGTGTGCAAGCTAATCTAAAAAAAATATTATCTCTTGTAACTAAATAAATAACACCCCTCTACTATATACACAAGGGGTATATATGGGGGGTAATCATTTAATAAAAATATATTGATTTCTGATATTTTTTAGAGTAGAAAATTTTAATGACATTTTGTTACTGTTTTTTTTTGTTTTCAACTAAAAACATAGAAAATCAGCAGGTATTGGACAGCTAGGTACCTAGGCCACCATAGAACATTAAAAAAATTTCGGCCGTTGCTCAGCGTTACGGGTGGCAATGTTTGTAGTCATAGCAACTAGATTGTTCGGGAATGTTCTTAGGTGCAACTTGAATCATATTGGCACCTTATATAAGCGACAGCGGGAAGGTAGTCAGTCAGTCTACCACGCGCTACGTTTTAACGCGCTAATCAAAACAACTTACATAAAATATTACATGGTTTACTTCCAACACCGAACACACCTTCAACCTTCGCAACACTTGTAAGTATCTCCGTGTACGAACTGCCTTACGATACGTACCATCTTGGCTCCCTCCACCAGCGTGTCGATGTCCCTCCTGTCTGCGAGGTAGTTTGGCTGCATCATGGGCCAGACGTACGGGTTGGCAGATCTCAGACTGAGCCGACCTCGAGAGCGTGGTCTTAGCAGTATGGGGTTTATCGCGAATGCTTCACGGTCGCGTATGTCGCCGTACAGACGGTCCGTGAACTCGGAGGTTATACCTGAAAACGGTTGAACAATTTTGATTAATCATTGAATAATTAGATAATACTAATAAATCAAAACGAAACATGAAACAGAACAAGACAGAGCAAAATAAAAAAAGGTAACGGTCTCATTTCTGCCTTAGCGGGACAAAATATTTAACCATTCAACCAAAAAATTCATAATTAACAATATTATTTTCCAACAAATTTTTCCAAAGTTCTAAAAAATGGTTTGTAACCTAGATAGTGTCTCGGATAAACATATCTCTAAAGAGTATAAAACAATGTCGCTATCCGCGTCTGTCTGTTCGTGCGCTTAGTTCTTCTAAACTACACAACGGATTTTGATAGGGTTTTCACCATGATTTAGAGAATATCTTCCGGAAGGTTTTTATATATAATACATGCATATTGTGTTTACAGAAAATAGAGAAAAGTCGATGTTTTGTAATCAAGTTGTAAAAAATATATTTTAGGGTGCTTACACTGCTAACGCTGTCTAAACCTCATGAAATACATTAAAATAATGTACTAAACAATTTTATATCTTAACACTATATGGTCGGGCATTTTACCGCCAAATTGGGGGCGAAGCGCGGGTGTTTTTTTTAAAATTTTAGCGCCAAAATTAGACTTTCCGCAAAATATTCATATCTTATGATCTATTTGATATTTTTCGATGAAACCTTCAATGTTTTACTTTAAAAAGATGTCTCTATTTATTTATTTATCAATGTATGTGTAATTCCTTTTTTTACGAACAAAAACTTTCTACTTTCTTGAGAATCATAGAAAAAACAGTAACTATATCACAATCGAAATATCATGTCGAAATTTATTCATACAAAATTACAAGATTAATTAGAAATTTTCAATACATATAAAATAAAACTATAACCTAATAGTGCTTCAATGTGTGATAGCATTCGAAACACTTTCCTTTACGCAGGGGCACATTACAAAACTTGCACATGTACCGCGTTTCACTGCGTAGTTTGTGAGCGGAACATACGCGACAGCGATTTTATTATTTTTATTATTTTGTTGTGTTTCAAACTCATTGTATTGGCAGGTAGATAGATCGGGTACCGCCGACAATAGAAAACACATGACCCCGCACCCATTTAGAACCCTTGTTTACAAGTTTCCTGCTCCTTACCGCTTTGCGCAACAAAACGAGTAAATTCGTCTCCCGCGTCTTATTGTAAAAAGGCGTATGACGAGTTTTCTCGTTTCCCGTTTAAAGAATGTGTTAAAAATTCCTACAGAAAGTTTACGATGGTAAATGTCATGGGTACACGTCAACTAGACTGATTTTAATTTAGATGGAATTAGCTGACGAGTACCCGTCGTTACTCGATTTTTCTCTACTTTAAATAAATATAATATGCATGTATAATATATATTAAAAAATTATATTTTTATTAAAAAACAAGAAACACCTAAAGAAATAAACATAATTATCCACTCTGTGAAAAATACAGAAAACCACAAATGCAATATGTTATGTACAAACATAGAAAGCAAGACCGATATTAAGTACCTAGGCATAACAATAGACCAGCGTTTAAAATGGTCCCCACATATAAATATTCTGAACGACAGAATAAGGAAACTAACATATATATTTAGATGTTTAAGAGATATTTTAAACGAAAAATTACTTAGAACCACATACTTCGCTTTCTGTCAATCAATTATACAATACGGCATTATAGGCTGGGGCGGTACATATAAAAATCAAACTCAAACAATTTACATATCACAAAAACTAATAATAAAAACCATTTTAAAAAAACCCTATTCATATTCGTCCGAACTTTTATTCAAACAATTTAAGGTCAGAAAATTAAGTGCATTATACTTCTACCATGCAACATTACAAATTTATAAAAACTATATTCAAAATAAAATTGCACCCTTTAAAAATAACAGAAATCTTAGACAAACGTCAATACTTCCTACTCCTAAATGTAAAAAAACAATAGGACAGTTCAACCATGAATATCTCGGAGTTAAATTTTTTAACTCATTACCAGAAAAAATTAGAAACATGAATGCAAATTCAAAAACCACCTTAAAAAGTATTCCGAACAGTTGAACTGAATCGTACCAAATATAAACCAATATAACAACACCCCCATACACACAAGCCCTGCTTATTTATGGGGGTACATCAAATACTAATATTATGTAATTAATAACTGTACTATATTGTGTAATTATATTACGTAATTGTTATATTATGCAATTCGTGTATCTTTTTTTTACTAATAAAAAAAAAAATATATAAATATATATAAACCTTTCGGAAGAAATTCTCTAAATGACAGTGAAAACCCTATCAGAATCAGTTACATACTTTAAAAGAACTAAGCGCACAAACAGACAGACGCGGATAGCGACTTATTTTATACTATTTATAATATATTATTAATATTTAGAGATACCAAATGATTTTATTTATTAATATGGCTTTCTCTCTATTATTGAGGTAGATGTGGGTGAAGGGAGTTAATGGGAAATATTACAAACACAAACACAAGGAAAAAGCGCCCCAGGCGAAAATTTTTCGTCTAATGGCAAACAAACAAATTAATGCATTCGATTTTTATTTTTCGAGTCAGTAACCCATCAATATTTTGAACAAAATCCTTTAGTATTTTCTTGAACGGAAATATTTTTGTATTGTTTAAAATGAAACTCTTTAAAACATAAGCAGGCTAGTAGCCGAGTGGACAAATGCGCCAGATTCCCACCCAGAGTATGACATGTTATACCTTAAATAAGTGTCTTCCTGTACGAAGTTAATGTTAAAAAATAAAATAAAAATCGGTCACTGACCGGGGCCTCTCGGGCCTAGGGAAAGGTTGGGTCTACTCCAATGACCAGATCTGAACAGTCAGGTACTTCCCCATCTCCTTCCCCTAACCACCTCAGCTTAAGCCTTACAACGCACCTCAATTGGGGATGCCATAGCCTCACTGGCTCCAGCAGTTGGACTTTTGTGCGGTATTCACATTAACAAAACTTGTCACCTTTATTATCTAATTATCTATGTATATGAATAAAAAAATAAAGCTAACATTCGTTTGTTCGACTTCTTAAATTTATCTTCATTTCTGAAAGTTATACCGTACCGCCGATTGCATCGATTGCATCGATTGCAAAAAAAGAATAGTTTCATTTGTACTTTGTCCCTGAAATGCTCTAGGCCCTGATCTTTAAACAAATAAAAGTTTATAAACGGATATTTACGATGGAGCTAACAATGTAAAATATTATCATTTAAAATATTTTTAACAAGAACAACAAATTAAAACCCGAAAATAATAAATCCGGTATACAGCACAGTAAAAGCAGAAAATAACAAATTCGGTGTACAACACAGTTAAAGCAGAAAATGACAAATCCAATATACAACACAGTAAAAGCAGAAAATAAAAAAAATACGATATATACAACACAGTAAAAGCAGAGAATAAAAAATCCGGTATACAACACAATAAAAGCAGAAAATAAAAAATCCGGTATACAACACAATAAAAGCAGAAAATAAAAAATCCGGTATACAACATAGTAAAAGCGGAAAATAACAAATCCGGTATACAACACAGTAAAAGCAATAAATGACATTTGCAGATATGCCAAGTGCAGTGTACAATATTTTTACTTTTAACTAGCTGTACTCCGTCACGCGTTGCTATGGCTATAAGACTAGAAAGATAGAAAGAAAGGCTAGAAAGATCTGTGTAGTTGTTTTTACCTCCAAAGGATGGTACTGTTTTAAAAAAAAGCATGTTCTTACATGTCACACGTGACATCTATATAATATAGGTATATAAAAACACACGCGTGTTGGAATGCAACGTTAAAATTACATTTTGTTCTGTTATTTGACATGTCATAGGCATTTCTTTAAATGCTACTTTTGACATTTGACGAGAGATTTTTAGCTCTATTTTATCCGAGTCGTGTTTTCGTAAATATTTTCACAATTTTCGCATAATTATCATTGTATTTTTTGTATATACCCTACTGTCGAATTTGGCAGCCATCTCTGGTCCGGAGCCCCTAAATACCTGAAAAAAACCCTTGACTCTGTGCAGAAACGGGCGGTCCGTTTGATAGATTCCCCAATCTTAACAAACGGACTGCAATCTTTAGAGCACAGGCGTCAGGTAGGTATGCTGTCCTTGTTCTATCGGTATTACAATGGAAGATGCTCTGAGGAACTAGGGTCATTGATCCCTTCGGCACCGGTGCGTAGTCGGGATACACGCCAAACGCGCGCCCAACATTTGTACACGGTTGACATTTGTCACATGAGAACGGGTCGCTTCTACGATTCGTTCTTAAGTTCAACAGCTCGGCTGTGGAACGAACTGCCGGCCTCTGTGTTTCCTCCCTCCTACAACATGGGACTCTTCAAGACCCATGTTCACTCCTTCCTCTCCAAAAAAAGACCCACCACAAAGCATCCCCAAAGATGACATAGGCCCTGAGGGAAATTATTTTCTTCAGGGCCTCCTGTGTGGAGTTAATATAAAAAAAAGAAAAATACTATTCCTTTCAAACCATCTTCATCTTATTTTTGAACGTTCTTCTTAGATCACGAAATACATGACATTCTTGTTTTCGTTTTTATTCTATGGTACCTCCCTAACCAAAAATTCTGGTCCAAACTTTGAACAAGTTTGCTCTTATATACCTCAATGATTTCGGCTTGGTAGATATTATCTTAAAATATAACATATATTTTTTAAAAGAACTTAACTTCAAGAGAAATATGCTACAAATATACACATCATTATATAATCAACCACAACAAGACGGGCATGTGCCTAGCTTGGTGGTCTAAACATTCCTAATGAACCATTTCACCAAGTGAACATGACAAATTTGTCAATTTTTAATTTTAATAAATTTTGATTTCAGGAGACTTAAATATATGATCCTCATTTTAATTGAACAGTTGTTGATTCTTACCTAATAGTTCTCTGAGCGTGCCGGAAGCATCCCCGTTCAAACCTCCCGTTCCCATCACCAGTTCTATGTCAGGATAATCGTCCTTATCCATGGCAGTAAACTTGGTTTTTACGAAGGCCATACCTTCCGCCCCACCAGGCAAAGTGAAGGGTCCTGCTCTATTCACCATGTACTCAAATATAGCCTTTGGACCTGTTACCTTTTTTTCATTAACAGTCACAGTGTCATTTACCAAGAAAACCAACCCTGAGAGGCACACGTGATCTTGCAGATTATATCCGACTTTTGCGTCTTTTATTACAGGTATTCCGTATGATTCCAGGTTTTCTCTTGGTCCAACTCCTGAAAGCATCAAAAGATGAGGTGATCCAATAGCTCCTGCTGCAAGGATAACCTCCTTTTTAGCTATGACTATGTATGTTTTACGTCCTTTTGTAAATTCTACGCCATACGCGCGTTTTGTGGCTGGATCTATCAACACCTTTAAAACTCTGCTTAGTTTAGATATGTGAAGATTTCTTCGATTTCTGATCGGTTCTAAGAACGCTCTTGAAGCGCTGCATCTTCGACCTTTTCGCATTGTTGCTTGTACTCTTGAAAAGCCTAGATTGTCCTTACCGTTTGGGTCTGTTATCTTGTAACCTAGCTCTCTACCAGCCTGTAAAAACGGCCTGTACAAACCAGAAATATAAGGAGAATTCTCGACATTAAGATATCCACCGTTTCCATGATACTTAGAATCTCTTAAATTCGGGATTCCAACATTTTCAGACTTTGTGAAGTAAGGCAAGATGTCTTTATAACTCCAACCTTTATTCCCAAGAGCTTCCCAACCGTCGTAGTCCAGTTTATTTCCTCTTGTGTACACCAAAAAGTTAATGACACTAGTTCCTCCGAGCACTCTACCTCGTGGCCAATTGCAGACTCCTCCTTTAAGTCCTAGACAAGCTCCTGGAACAGGATCTGTTTTATACCCCCAATTCAACTCTGTAATTTGGTTCAAAGCAGCCGTTAATGGTACATCAGATAAAAAAGTTTCATCTTTGCCTGCTTCTAAAAGCAATACCTCCCAATTGCGTTCTTCAGTTAGTCTGTTAGCAACAACGCTTCCCCCGGAACCAGCTCCAACGACAATAAAATCATATTCAGTCTTGAAGACTTTCGTATCTCTGATGACGCCTTCGTGAGGATTAATGGTTGCAGATTGGTATACAGAATTAAACAGGTCGTATGCTGTTGAAAATGTGGACTCTGTTGGCTGGGCAATAACCGCACCAAGAATAACACATATGATAAAAACTAATGCCATTTTGAATAACAACTATAGAGAATCATGAATTTGACTGATGTAATAGTGATTACGCCGGGATCATTAATTATCTGGATTGTTTGAATACTCTTGCATCCAGTTTGATTTGGCCTTGTCAGATCGGAACATCATTTCGTTTTCAAGGCTTTACTTTGACTTGTACAATCAAAGTTCACCACTTTCATGACGACTGGGGGTAACCCTGAAACAAAAATACAATCATTGTAAAATGGGCTCTTATAGCGGTCATAGATACTATGAGAGAATTTGAATGGGATACCGTGCATCTTAGGTACACAAATATATCAATGGGTACACAATTTTTTCCCCAAAGAACGTGTACATGAAATGGATTGCATTTAAATGATTTATATAATATATAATACAGGGTTTTCTAATAAGAGGTGTTATTTTGAATAGCCCGCTATTTCGGTAGATGTTACTTTTGAAGCTCTCATTTTTTGACATTTGACAAGTAGAAACTACGTCATTAATAAAAATTGAACGGTACACGCTTCAACAACGCATTGAAATTATTAAAATTCACTTGAGTGAATCAAATGCAAATCATCTTGAGTGATGAGGCCAATTTTCACCTCGGTGGCTTCGTCAACAAGCAAAAATTGTCGCATCTGGGGTTTGGAAAACCCAAGAGTTATTGTTAAAAAGCCTCTTTATTCTCAACGTGTGACTGTTTGGTGCAGTTTATGGTCCGGCGGAGTCTTGGACCTTACTTTTTCGAAAATGAGGCTGGAGCAACAGTTACGGTGAATGGATTGCGCTATTGAGAGATGATTAATGATTTTTTATGGCCGAAATTGGATGGTATTGATCTGGGAAACGTTTACTTTCAACAAGACGGCGCTACGTGCCACACAAGCAACGAAAACATTGATCTTTTACGATTGAATATCAGAATAACACCTCTTATTGGAAAACCCTGTAGTTGCGACAGAATCTTATTCTGTCATTTGTATTTCATGTTTCTCATTTGAGAGTCCTTAATATTATTTTCTTGTATTCATTGACAAAAAATTATCATTGTCAAGCTCGACTAGGACATCTGAATCCTGAACACACGACAAATCTGCAACTAATTAACCTGTGCCGTAAACACATCACGTTTGGGTTGTGTGTTGTGTCAAGCCAGTGGCATTGAAAAGGTTAATGGTATATTTATTTAATCTCCATATATGCACGACACCTTCTTGGGAATACGTGATGTAACATGTTAAGCTGGCCACATACGGCAGAGTCATCGAGCCAAATGGAGCCAATGCCTCGCCGGTTCTGCCATGACATGTGTGTACTATCATCGAGCCTAAATCCGCTCAACAGAATTGCCAATGCATATGTTCTAAAATACCTAAAATTAAAATTCTAAATTCCCCACGGATTTAAATTTACCTCCATAATGACCCAAATTCTATTTAAATTAGAATCTATTTTGGGTGACCGGATAAATCATCAAAATGATAATTCATCACATCTTTAAAAAGCTATATAAAGTCATGGAAAGTGATGAAACAAAAACTTTATTAAATAGTAGGTTAGGTTAGGATTAATTTTTTTTCCATCATTTCTAATGACTTTATATCACTTTTTAAATGTGTGTTGAATTGTCACTGTGATGAGTTATCATGGAACCGTATTTTGTGTTATTTGATCATTTTGTGGTTATTCCTTTCGTTCACGGCTTAAAAATAGAATTTTTTGTAAATTTACGTGGCAAAAAAAGTATGGTACATCTCATAATTATTGTAAATATTACTTTTTAATATAGTTGGATATCAAGGAATGCCCAGAATCCCCGCATTTCCCTTCAAAAAGGATCCTCCCGCAAAATAACCAATTCTTGAAAAATCTTAGAAATTGGAAACTCTTCCGCTCAGTACAGTGATGGTTTGTCTAGGGAAGTTTCCCTAGAACTAGGGGAAAAAAATTTTTAGGGAAAAGAAAAAAAAAGCTTAAAAATCTAGGGAAATTTCTAAATATTACGATGAAATTTTTGTTCCAAATTCTACAGCCACCCCCCTCCATCAAGGACCCGAAATTATTTTGGTGAAATTTTTGCTCCGAAATATAACAAACCCCTCTCCTCAGGATACGAAAATATTTCGTATTTGAGTAACTCATTTGTATTTGAAATTTTGATCTGAAATCCAAATCAGGAAAATCAGTCCTCGAGTCATAAAAGTACGATGTCTTCAAGCTGACGCGACTTTTCTCTGGATTCCTAGTACTTACAATTAACCAATTTTTTTACTCATATCAGTGGCGGCTCGTGACTTTTGAGCATGATAGAGTGTTAAGTTTGAAAAATTCGACATTATTAATGATGTTTATCACTGAAAATCTTCATACAAAAAACCGAATTATCAAAAAAAAAAAATTTTCGGCTACAACGACATCAATAATGTTAATTTTTAAAATTTAACAGTCAAAACACACCCAAAAATCACTCATGTATGATTTCAGTTGACTTCGATTTGTTTACTCGATGGTGACGTAGATCGAAATGGCCCTGCTCGGCGTTGCTAGGCTCGGTCTTGTGTGTTCCCGAGATTGAGTCAAATGGTTCCGCCGTGTGTGTCCAGCTTTATAGTACGAACTTAAGGGGAATAGTCCGGGTAGGAGTGTGATGAGAATGACAATTTAGATTATTTATATTTATAGTTAGGAGCCATGAAAAGGATGGTGATAATGTAGTGATGGGATTAATTCAAATATCGATATTCGATTGAATATTAGTAATATTAATCGAAATTAGCGATCCTGTTAACCGTCTGGTCTCCAGTGAGGCTACGGCATCCCCGTGAAGATATATTGTGAGGCTGAAGGTAGTGAAGAAGAAAAGGAGGGGAAGTACCTGGCTATCCAGTTCTGGTAAACAAACAGGGCTAAAGCTATATCATTGTTTCGATTCTGAATAGCGATCTTATAGTACATGGCAATACTGATGTTATCTTCCACTCTAAAATGAGCAAGAAATATAATATAGATTATCTTCTATCTTTTTATATGAAGAAGATTGTATATGGGGGGCAAACACCGGGCGTGCGGCATTTATTTGATTTTTATTCCGAGAATGATGAAATTTCGCACACTTGATGTTCAAGACAAGAGGGAGATCACTGTCTGCATGAGATGAAAAATCATCCACACTCTCTTTTCCTACACCTAAAAACAGTATTTTGTGATTTCTTGATGAAATTTCGCACACTTGACCTTCAAACAAGAGGGAGATCAATGTCTGCATGAGATGAAAAATCATCCACATTCTCTTTTCCTACACCTAAAAACAGTATTTTGACATTTCTTACACTTGACCTTCAAAACAAGAGGGAGATCACTATCTGCATGAGATAAAAATCTTCCACATTATCTTTTCCTACACCTAAAAACAGTATTTTGACATTTCTCGATGAAATTTCTCACACTTGACCTTCAAAAGAAGAGGGAGATCACTGTCTGCATGAGATGAAAAATCTTCCACATTATCTTTTCCTACACCTAAAAACAGTATTTTGACATTTCTTACACTTGACCTTCAAAACAAGAGGGAGATCACTATCTGCATGAGATAAAAATCTTCCACATTATCTTTTCCTACACCTAAAAACAGTATTTTGACATTTCTCGATGAAATTTCTCACACTTGACCTTCAAAAGAAGAGGGAGATCACTGTCTGCATGAGATGAAAAATCTTCCACATTATCTTTTCCTACACCTAAAAACAGTATTTTGACATTTCTCGATGAAATTTCTTACACTTGACCTTCAAAAGAAGAGGGAGATCACTGTCTGCATGAGATGAAAAATCTTCCACATTATCTTTTCCTACACCTAAAAACAGTATTTTGACATTTCTTACACTTGACCTTCAAAACAAGAGGGAGATCACTATCTGCATGAGATAAAAATCTTCCACATTATCTTTTCCTACACCTAAAAACAGTATTTTGACATTTCTCGATGAAATTTCTCACACTTGACCTTCAAAAGAAGAGGGAGATCACTGTCTGCATGAGATGAAAAATCTTCCACATTATCTTTTCCTACACCTAAAAACAGTATTTTGACATTTCTCGATGAAATTTCTTACACTTGACCTTCAAAAGAAGAGGGAGATCACTGTCTGCATGAGATGAAAAATCATCCACACTCTCTTTTCCTACACCTAAAAACAGTATTTTGTGATTCCTTGATGAAATTTCGCACACTTGACCTTCAAACAAGAGGGAGATCAATGTCTGCATGAGATGAAAAATCATCCACATTCTCTTTTCCTACACCTAAAAACAGTATTTTGACATTTCTTACACTTGACCTTCAAAACAAGAGGGAGATCACTATCTGCATGAGATAAAAATCTTCCACATTATCTTTTCCTACACCTAAAAACAGTATTTTGACATTTCTCGATGAAATTTCTCACACTTGACCTTCAAAAGAAGAGGGTGATCACTGTCTGCATGAGATGAAAAATCTTCCACATTATCTTTTCCTACACCTAAAAACAGTATTTTGACATTTCTCGATGAAATTTCTTACACTTGACCTTCAAAAGAAGAGGGAGATCACTGTCTGCATGAGATGAAAAATCTTCCACATTATCTTTTCCTACACCTAAAAACAGTATTTTGACATTTCTTACACTTGACCTTCAAAACAAGAGGGAGATCACTATCTGCATGAGATAAAAATCTTCCACATTATCTTTTCCTACACCTAAAAACAGTATTTTGACATTTCTCGATGAAATTTCTCACACTTGACCTTCAAAAGAAGAGGGAGATCACTGTCTGCATGAGATGAAAAATCTTCCACATTATCTTTTCCTACACCTAAAAACAGTATTTTGACATTTCTCGATGAAATTTCTTACACTTGACCTTCAAAAGAAGAGGGAGATCACTGTCTGCATGAGATGAAAAATCTTCCACATTATCTTTTCCTACACCTAAAAACAGTATTTTGACATTTCTTACACTTGACCTTCAAAACAAGAGGGAGATCACTATCTGCATGAGATAAAAAATCATCCACATTCGATTTTCCTACATTTTAAAACAGTATTTGGACATTTCTCGATGAAATTTCTTACACTTGACCTTCAAAACAAGAGGGAGATCACTGTCTGCATGAGATAAAAAATCATCCACATTCGATTTTCCTACATTTTAAAACAGTATTTTGACATTTCATGATGAAATTTTGAACACTTGACGTTCAAAATAATAAGAAAGTTACTATCTACATTTCATTTCGAAAACTCTGCGTAAATCCTGGGCAAATCAGGGGACTAAAACTAGTTTGAAAAAATTGTGAATTTATTTTTTATTGTTACAGTAATACAATGTATTTTAAAAGATTATATGATGCCGTGGGCCTTACTGGGTACATTTCTTGTTCCGAAGCCCCCATTTAACAATTTAATAAAATTCAATTAAAAGATAATATTAAATAATAAATTGAAATAAAATAAAATAAACCGAGAAAAACTAAAATAAAATAAAACAATAAAGACGGTAATGAAAAACAAAAAAATAACTGCAAATATTTTGAGGTACGGTTGTGTATAACGATGTGTGTATTGTATAAAGTATATTTTTTGTTCTATAATACATCTTTTAATTTTGTATATGAAATGTTTTTTGTATCTTTAATTTTTTTTGGATGCTTTTATAGCCTGGTATATGTGGTATCCTTGTCCGAAGAATGTGTTTAGCGTCGGATTTTTATTAAAAATGGAATTTTTGACGTTAATGTAGCTGAAACGATTTTTAATTTCTTAAAAATCGATTTTTTTAATGATGATTTCAGGAAATTTCAGTTTAGCCTGAAAATATTGATAAAAATGTCAATTAAAAATCGTTTTCAGCTACAAAAACATCAACAATGCCATTTTTTGTAATATTAGCACTCTAGTAACCCAGAAGTCACGAGCCGCCACTGGTTTGAGTCCGCGACGTCCGGATTAAAGTCGAGAGCTATACAGCTCGACCACAGAGGAAAATTCATGAGATATGTTGTAATATCTATTTTAGTTAAAAATACATCTCGTTTACATAATTACCTACTTGCAGTGCAATAATCTCATTTCGATAATAAATAATCGGTTTCGAAACATTTACTACAGAAGACAGCACAACACTATTAATCCATAAATATTTTAAATGTCGTATTGTGCGTGTGTTGACCGCGAAGGTTTTCATGTCATTTTTAATTATTGTTTAATTCAAATTCAAAAAAAGCTATATTTAGTGCGCAAAAATACAGAGTACAAAGGGTATAGCTTATAGGTTACATCCTTTTTTTCCAGCTAACCCAACAAATACACATTATATTACATAACCCAACAATTACATGTTTACAAATGTATGTAAATAAAAAAAACAGAGGTATTTAATTTGTGTAAGGTATTCATTTAAGGTGTAGTGACATTTGTTTAAAAGAAATGTTTTTAGTGATGATTTAAATTTAAGTATGTCGGTTATTTGTTTGATGCTACGTGGAAGGTTGTTACTTAAAATGACGTTGTAGCCAATTGGAAACGTTTAGGAATGTGCGGTTTTAGATCGTGTTTACGTTTTTTTTTAAATGCATTAATGCGTTGATGGAAAATTATTAATACTTATAAAATAATCAATGTTATTTTAGGAGGAATTTAATGGCCATGTAGTGTGGTCCTTTTTGAAATGTAGTTTTTTTTGCTCGTTGCATCATTTCTATAATAATAATTGTGTTCGAGGAACGAACAAGGGTTGGGATAGCCGTACTTTAAAGTGCTATTCCACACAGATAAAGCATGGATAAAACCTATGGCTTATGACAGGCGAATGCGATAACACAATTTGTAAGGTTAATTCACAGTCAGCTTACCGGGTGGCGAACGAAATCTGTATCTCGAGAATTATCTGTCAGCACTGGAACGGTGATCGCTGTACGGTAGCACTCGTTATGTTGAATTGGATTGCGACAGTTGCGATAAAATACGTTTAAGGGATTATTCCGAATAATAACCGGCGATAGTACACACATTGGTTTTGAAAAGACGAACATTTCGACGTACGGCTCACGGCACTGCATGATTATAGTTGACGTGTGTGAAATCTGACCATACTATTGGTCAGCAGACGGCCTGTCAAAAGCAAATCGGCGTGACGGAACAAATTGATTTAAAAAACATTTGGATTAAAGGCTTAGTAGTATTTTTTTTATCAGCTGTTATGTTAATTTGTGAGAAATGGTTAGGATGCAGGCGAGTTTGTTTACTGTCTGTATCTGTAGTTTCTCCAATAATTAATAATAAAAAAAATATATTGTAACAAATCATTGAATAAGAAGAAAATACTAATAAATCTTAACGAAAAACGTGAAACAGTACAAGACACAGAAAAGACACAACCAGGAATCAATCGAACCCAGGACACATTAAACGTCATATCATATTTAAAAATTAAAATGTATTTTTTTAAATTTTGTTGTCTTCTTTCACTGACTCTAACTGTCATGCTTTATTTATTTATTTAAAATACGATAATTTGTGTAACCGCTTCATAATTATGTAAATTTATTGAACTTTCAGTTGGTTTTCTGGCCCCTGGCAAGTGTCGCAAACTTCATCTTTCGTGATGGGATTTATTTTATTTTATAACGATTAAATTACAGGAATTTCAACAGCGTAACAGCATGATAAAAACATCAAATTATGCATGAATATTTGCATTATTTTTATTACTTGCTAGAGCAATCCCGATGAGTTACAAAACTCATTGTAGGACGAGAGGAACTTACAAAGCATAGGTGGGAGTTAATAAGTACAATTTTACATTGATATTTTGATATCAACATTATAAGTTTCACATACAAAACAGTACAAAAACAGACAAGAGGAGGTTCGTAGAAAAAACAAGAAGAAATAAAAAAAGAAAACAGACAGGGATATACACATAAGCACAAAGTCAAGGTAAGAATTTACAAGAAAGTAACCCACTAATACATTTTTAAAAATAGATTATGCTCGATACTAATACAGGGGATAGGAAAGGAGAGAGAGATAAACAAGACAAAATACAACAAGACAAGATTTACGTATTTTTGATTATATATGTTTCAAAAAAATATTATTTTAAAGCATTACTTTGAATTTTTTGTATACGCTAGCTATTTTTATACATATCTGGAAGAGAGTTATAGAGTATGTAGGCAATATAGTTAAATGTTTAATGCAAGTTTGCAAGTAATAGTTGATATAAAAGAAACGTAGTACTTACACTAATTGAATTATACATTTATAATCAATTTAAATAATGTAAAAATATATATCCTATATAATAGTCATCATTGCTTATTGCGTCATTTTTCATACAGAACTTACATCTGGATTGGAGACCAAAATACTTGACAAAACCGAAAAATTGTTTTTTTAATCAAAAGGTATATACATACCAAGTACGGATATATGCTGTTATATTTATTTGTGTTTTAAATTATGAAATATAGGCTATTAAAGAATTCAATTTTTCCCGATTTTAGATGCAACTTTGAAATTTTTTTGTTAAGGCGATGCCATATGTAGTAATGAAAAATCATGTGTTTTTGGTTTGATAATTTGGTCGCCTAGAAATGTTTCAGATGCTTTGATTAAAAACTGCGAGTAGAATACATCTTGGCCTTTGAAATAATCGAGTATTTTTTAGATAAGTCTTTTTATAAGCCCAGAAAAAATAATATATAAGTCCTATGAAAACTGCTTTAAAGTTCAAAATCTCCTACTTACGAACCCATTTCTGTTATATTTTTATTGTATAGTGTGGCAAATTAAGTTATTTATAAAATGATCGAAAAAAACATTTATGTCTGAACATCCACAAAATAAAATAAAAGGCACTTTTTGGCCATGTATTTTTCTTGCATAAATTAAAACAGGCGGATGGTGTTAAGCGGGAATTTAAACCTTATCACCACCTTATCACCATCTACGTAAGGGTTCTTATTGATAGCAGCTGAATTAAAAATATTACACGACGTAGTGCATCGCCTTAATGGTTATTGTTAAAAAAATTCCAATCCAATGTGAATACAATGAAATATAAATTAAAAAACTAAAACATCTCAAAGAAGATGTTTTTTGTGTTCGAATTTAAAATTTATACACGACAAATTTGTGTTCCGATGTAAATCAGTCGTTCAAAAACTAAATTTATGATTTTTAAAGATTAATATTTTTTAAATTTTACATTTCATTATATTTGCGTATTAGAAAAGGTAAGATTATTTTGTAGTATTTACCCTTAAGTCACAAATAATTACCAAACTTGACATCAATGTGGCCTGGCCAGGCCATAAAAGAGGTGTGGGCTATCAAACTAGCTTTACTTAAAAACCGGTGTGCAAATAGTGTGCATGAATGTGTCAATATGTTATATATGTTTACGTAATGGGACAAATACCCTTTTGTACGTACAATACCAACGTTGGCAGGTCATTTTCCCACCAGAATTCATGCCAAGTCAAGTGACATAAAAAAAGTAATCACAGTATATAATACTGTTCAGGTCATGTGGTACCGTCCTTGAAGTTTTTGTCTTAAGGCGATGCACTACCTTGTGTAATATTTTGAATCGAGCCGCTATCAATAACCCACCTTACGTAGATGGCGATAAGGCTTAAATTCCCGCTTAACACCATCCACCTGTTTTGATTTATGCAAGAAAAAAACATGGCCAAAAAGTGCCTTTTATGTTATTTTGTGGATGTTCAGTCACAAATATTTAAATGTTTTTCGATCATTTTATAAATAACTTAATTTTCCACATTATACAATAAAAACATAACCAAAAATGGGTTTGTAAGTAGGAGATTTTGAACCATAAAGCAGTTTTCATAGGCCTTATACATTATTTTTTTCTGGGCTTATAAAAAGACTTACCTAAAAAATACTCGATTATTTCAAAGGCCACGATGTATTCTACTCGCAGTATTTAATTAAAGCATCTGAAACATTTCTAGGCGACCAAATTTTCAAACCAAAAACACGTGATTTTAAATTACTATGTAGTGCATCGCCTTAATTTTGCTAAAAATCCTGCTAAAATAACGACAATCGCACCATTCGACGTAGCCGTAGACGGCCGGCATAGTCCAGTGGTAACGCATTGGACTGCCATTCCGAAGGTCGCGGGTTCGAACCCGGCGTGCGCAAATAAATTTTATTTGATTAATTTGTGTTATTTCACAATTAATTAATTAAAATAATATATAGTATATTTGCGGCACGTTCCAGAGTGGAAGATACTACCAGTATCGCCCTGGTGTAAGACCACCATTCAGAATTGAAACGTTGCTCCAAATGGCTTTAGTCGTGTTTAGTGACTAGATCTGAATAGCCAGGTACTTCCCCACCTTCCTCTTTCCTTTCCCCACTTACCTTCAGCCTCACAACATTTCCCAATCGGGGATGCCATAGTCTCACTGGCTCCAGACGGGAGCAGTTGGGACTCTTGTGAGGTATTCACTATAAAAAAAAAAAAGCTTGTCGAGTTGTATGTATGTATATTGATACCATAAAAAATCAAAACGACCTGGTCAGGCCACATCGCCCATCGGAGGGTTAACATGATAAAGATATGAACAAATTTAGAGCGTATCTTTGAATGCTACTTTAGCTCTATTTTAAACAAGTGGTGTTTAATTAAATATTTTCACAATTTTAAACATTCGTATATACATGTCTGCCTTTCAAATAGTCTTCTTCTTCTTTTTTAACGCTTGCTACAGATCCTTAACGCATATTTTTTATAATAAACACAATGCATTAATGCGTATAATGTGAAACTGCACTAACTACTATAAAGTAGAGTCCAGTCAATGAACGTATTGCACTGAAATAAATATGGGGAAAGCTAATTTTTCGCAGGTGAATAGTACCTACCAAGGGAAGTATTTTCAGAATAACTCCTCCCCCGCTTGCTTCCCACCTCCATGTGCCCCCTTGAACATTGAAATTGTATTGTTCTACTGAAGCCACTATATCTCTTAAACTAAATAATGTACCAGAGAAATTTCCAACTATAAACTTTTAATAGGACCTAAAAATAGTAGTTTATTGGCCCTATTTTTGACGTACTTTGTATATTTCAATGAGGTGCAAATATGATAATAGTAACACTTTTGTCATGATCACAGACATAGGAATTAATAGACGAGAAGATAATGGCGAGGGGTAAAATCAACTGTTGAAGAACGAAGGGGGTTAAGCTGACTGTGATTCGTCAATAAATCAATCTGACAGTAAATAGGCATCTCGCATTATAATATCACCATTTAGTTCTTAAAAGTAAAATCTGCTTTTGAATGAATAGACATTTTTACATGGGAGCGCAAATTACTCGCCACGTTATGAACTAATTTGCGAAGTCCAAATTCGGCAAAGTAAATTTCTTCTGTTTGCAGAGTCGTAGTTAGTTTCAGAGTATTTAGTTAAGACACTTTTACAAATGTTTCATAATTTACTTACCCCAGTAAACAACGATGAGCACACTTGAGAATCGCTACATTGTGATGTGATAGTATATGTTTTTAAAACTGATCCATATAATACGGTGTGAATAAGCTTAAAATAAAGTAAAATAATGCTTACTTATGGAATGTAATACGACAATTGGGTTTATTCTCTTTTTCACGTCTATTTTTACAAGTTTTCATATCACAAGTCAACATTTTGCCGTGTTATTTCGTAAAATGAACCGATGATGCCTCGACCATAGTTCGCACAAGAATGATGACGTCACGTTTTCAAAATTCACTTGAGGCCATACGCGAGCACAGCCGGCTCCAATGGAACCGGTATGGGGAGTGGGGATAATACGCTTTTATTTACTTAGGGCAGGTCTACTAATATTCATATGTCTATGGTCATGATCAATGTAAGATGTTAATAGTACACAACTGCTGCTCCACTGTTGAATTCGACAGCCACCTGAAAAACCCTCGACTTTGTGCAGAAACGGGTGGTCCGTTTGATAGATTCCCTTACATTAACAGGTGGATTGAAATGTTTAGAGCACAGTCGTCAGGTAGGTATGCTGTCCTTGTTCTACAGGTATTACAATGGAAGATGCTCCGAGGAACTAGCGTCATCGATCCCTTCGGCACTGGTGCATAATCGAGAAACACGCCAAACACGCGCCCAACATTTTTATTTATTTATTAACGGACATCGTCCAAATTACAAAATAATAACACGAATACAGTAAAATGCAAAATACAGGAGTAGACAAAGGTACATGAAAGCAAAGACATATGGTAGATATAATATAAGAAAATAAAGTGACAAGACGAATCAAGTCAAGAATACGCCGTGGGTCAGGACCACAGGACACTTATAATATTCCGTCACTTGTTTAGCGACTGGCAAAAATCATTCAGACTTATCCCAAAAAAGTTAAGGTTTTGACTTGAGTTGACCAGTCTACACATTCTGGACAATGGTGAATAATATCCATAATTTGTCGAATGATGGTTGAGGAAGAGCAGTTCATTATTTCTGAGTCTGTGCGAGGGGATATTGAAGGGAATGAGTTGCAGTAGAGTAGGTGAATCAATAATACCATTTATAATTTTGAAGAAGCAAATGAGGTCATTTCTTTCCCGACGGACTTCCAAAGGAGAGAGGTTTAGAGTTAGTTCAATTTCATCATGTGAGTATTTGCCTTTTTCTAAACCTAGCCTCCTAGCAATCCCTTTTAAGAACCGATGTTGAACAGATTCAATGCGTCGAATGTGGACAGCATAAAAAGGAGACCAAATAACACAAGCATATTCAAGATGGGGCGAACCAAGGAGCAGTAAAGAGTTCTAAGGGTTTTTACGTTTTTGAAGTCCAAAGTGATTCTAGTAATGAAACCATGTAGTTTGAGGGATTTATTAACGATTGCAGTTATGTGATCCCGAAAAGAAAGCTTGCTATCAAGAGAGATATTTATATATATGTACATATGTTCGCTTCTACGACTTCTACAACTGTGGAACGATTAGACGGGTTCTGTGTTTCCTCACTCCTTCCTCTCATCATAAAGACCCTCCACACAGCATCCCCAGAGATGAAATAGGCCCTAATTTTAATCTCGTCGAATTTAATGTTTCAAAGACCCAATCCTGTCTGATTACGTCTAAAAGGGATCCAAATGATAATCTAGTATCCTTCAACGGAAGCAATCTTCCGAACAGGCCTTCCATTGATATGCTTGGTGTAACTATAAGTGACCAGCTCAGGTACGGGGGCTCCATCGAAGCCAGAGTAAAGTTGGCCTCTCAGAAGCTGGGCGTACTGTACAGGGCCCGCAGATACTTTAATAGTACACAACTGCTGACCCTGTACAAATCGCAAGTGCGCCCTACTGTCGAATTTGGCAGCCATCTCTGGTCCGGAGCCCCTAAATACCTGAAAAAAAAACCCTTGACTCTGTGCAGAAACGAGTGGTCCGTTTGATAGATTCCCCAATCTTAACAAACGGACTGCAATCTTTAGAGCACAGGCGTCAGGTAGGTATGCTGTCCTTGTTCTATCGGTATTACAATGGAAGATGCTCTGAGGAACTAGCGTCATCGATCCCTTCGGCACTGGTGCATAATCGAGAAACACGCCAAACGCGCGCCCAACATATGTTCACAATTGACATTAGTCACATGAGTACGGGTAGCATGATTAGATGGGCTCTGTGTTTTCTCACTCCTTCCTCTCATAATAAAGACCCTCCACACAGCATCCCCAGAGATGACACAGGCCCTAAGGGAAATTATTTTCTACCGGACCTCCTGTGTGAAGATAGTGTAAAAAAAGATCTCGGAGAAAGAAAATCTGACTTTATCTGAACGAATATTTGTTGATTATAAAATTGCTTTATCAATAGTGTAAGAACGAGTTATAATAATGACCTTTCTAGGCCAGTTAAGATCAATAAAATGGCCTCATTAAATAAGTAACTGTTATCAGTAAGAATGACTTTAGATTTATTGAGAGATTATTATTTTACAACCTGATATAGTCGAAATTTTCAAGGTGGATTTGAAACAAATTAGAAATAAAAAATGTCCGCAGTTATTATTTTAATACTTCAGGTTCCTATTTGTCCTTGAACATTGCACAATAAACGCTTGATCGTTCTGCAAAACGTTTTTTTGGTTTTGGTTTATGGGTTCTCTGCTAATAAAATTCGCAAACTATTAATAGTGCATAGTGTTGAGTGCTGTTCTAGGATATTTGATCTTAACAAGAAGCTACAAAGCCAAAAATGTGTATATTCTTGGTATGCCTTATATCGTCACGAATATAGGTAATAGGCATTAAAATCGCTTGACAAACGGAGTCTAGAAACGCTCGATTTCAAGCACAAAAGTGGTTTTTATTTATTTTGTAAATAATTTTATAAGAAAGCAAAAAAGTTAATCAAGGGAAACTGTCACAGATTATCTTATCTATAATATAGCATTTTTTTAAAGTTGTTTCCTTTACGCGTTCATCCATTTCTATTTTTTTTTTTTAGTAGTTTACATTTATGTTTTTTATTGAGTAATTAAATTTTTTATTTTTATTCTACTCAAGGGAAACGATAGTAAAACCTTCAATTTATCTAAAGCGCATTTTTTGTTGTTCATAATGTTAACCAATTCGTTTTAAAGATTAATCAAAATAGTGATTTAGCTTTCTTTTAAGGCGACATAAGACGACATAATAACGGGGTCTGCTAGACGCTCACATTTAAATAATTTCTGATGAACGTATTACTAAAATCTCATTTTTTTCTACAGGGATCCCTACGGATGTAAGTTATTTATATTTAATATTAATAAAATAGGACCTATAGAAAAATGAAAGGATTTAGTAACACGTTCATCAGAAATAATTAAAATAAATCTCACTAAAAGATCGATGTTATAGGCCTGCCAGGGCAAAGTCGATCGTAGGTCCGTACGAGCGTATCCGCGCGCCGAATATTGTTTTTACACGACTTCATCACTTATGTCGTTACAATTCCCACTTTATTTTAGAGATTTGATAGAGCAAAGTCAACCGCAGATCTGTCTAATTCAGCACGACTGCTTCACTGCGACTGCTTTATTTTAGGGTATTGTCTCCTCTTAATAGTAAAATATTTCTGTAAAGAAATGTACTATCTACTAAGTGTTCAATACAAAATCTACCTTGTCAAATATAAGACTGGGGTAACTAACATACATGGCTCAGTCCGCTCAGTGTAATACATACATAATTTAATTAATATCACACTGATGCCAGTACAAAAGTGAGATATTAGGTAACATAGAGTATGAGAATAGTTCTCACTAGAATTTTGTAAAAAATATCTATGGTTATGTGTTTTTTTACAATAACTATACAAATTATTACATGTTACACTATGACAAAGAACAAACGTGAAGACTCTAATGTTTATTGAGAGAATTCATGCTTAAAACCTTTAGGATCCGACCAACTACAATAGCAGTTCAATGAAATCTTGACTACCTTCAGGTACAGTGCAATGTGCAGTGTGTAGAACTAGGTTTCAAAAGTTTTGAACATTTCAATACTGTCTATGAAAATTTCTAAGTAAAACGTTGACATTGTGGACGCGTGTCAATTATTTCAAATATAATTTTTAATATTATATTTGGCTTTGAGATATTTATAAAAAATTAAGTGTTCAATGATAAAGTCATGTCAATAATAAAAAATAAGAGAAATGTAAGATTTATAGATAATAAAAATATATAATTACTAATATGGACTGTAATAGCAGTTTCAGGTAAATTTTTAATTTAAGCTTAAATTTATTAATACTTTCGATAATTTTTAGATTTTAATTCTTCAAGGTTCGGAATTTTTCCGTCATTGTTATTTTATTTTCAATTTGAGAGGTGGGTTTGGGTAGCGTCGCCCCGGGAACCAATAATTGGATAACATCTCTGCCATAGGACACCCAAGTGGCAAGCTACGTTTGGCGACAGGTTGCGTCTGCCCACCAGCTGCGTGGGGTGCCAGATCAGGAGAGGCTGGTTTGTGGAGACCCTTTGACCTCTCCAACTGGTCTAACGAACCATCGCCTTGCGCCACAGTGGAAAGGTTATATACATATGTCCGTCACTCCTGACACACAAATCCCTAGATTCCTACACCTGCCTGAGAGAAATTACTTTCCTCAGAGCCTTTTGTATGGGGTTAATGTAAAAAAAAACTTTATTTTTATTAATTTTTTATACATTTTGTCAATTATATGTTTTTTCCTTTTAATTTCAGCCATAACAATAGGACTAATTTTTTATTGCTGAAATCATTTGAAGTATCAAAAAATGTTGCCTTTATAAATATATAAAATGATTAACATGTTTTAATTAAACAATTAAATCAATTTAATTTCTATAAACCTCAATATAAACTTTCAGAAAAAAGAATAAACACAGATTTAATACTGTTACAAAGAATACCACATTTTAAAATTGACTGTCCCCAATTACTTCAATGTATCAATATCCATGTTCCCAAAAAATCATGCCGACATTTCTTACCTTTTTACTTCAATAACACCACGACACTAGCTTACCAAAATTCTCCCATTCCGAGACTTCACAGTCTTTCTGATCTGGGTGATATATTTCATCTTAAAACTAATCAGTATAAATGTTGTATATTCTATCACTTTTATTCTTCTAGACACAAATAGACCTATGTACCCAAATAACTTCTCCGCTTCTACTATTTTGTTTTGTTGAATCTTTTAAATTCAATTATATGCGTGAGGATTCATTTTTGCCATTATGTTTACATTCTTCTTTATTGTATTAATTTTTAAGTGTATACTCTGATACAAAATGCTTGTATTTTTTTAAGAAAAGCCCACTAGGGCGTGTAATAAATAAATTAATAAATAAATAGTAAATAAATATCTCAAAACTGTGTTTGGAGATTTGTCCCACTACAAATCTAAGGCGGCGATAAAAACCATACATAAAATTTTAATTATCAACATGTTACTGTCAAAAACATTGACAATAAACTCATTCCAAGCTACCCGTCCCGTTTGACTTGATCATACCAGGTTATCTGACCTTGGCCCCGAATTATTTTAAATCTAACCTTAGCCTAAATTTGAACGGCACGTATCGCCTAAAATACCGGTTTACCATAGCTAAAAAAATATTACTGTAATGTAAATAAATGAACTCGTAGTAGGACAGATAAAACTGTACAAATTTCATGACGTTAGAGCTTACGGTTCATGATTTTTTTAGTGTGACACGGCATTATTCAGGAGGCCACGAGGAAAATAATTTAAATATTCAATTATAATAAATTAATATTTTTTTATATTTTCTTGGGTTTTGTTGTTAACCACTAGTTGATGTTTTTACATTGACGTAGGTCGTGTGCACCATGATAGACATAACGTCTAACGACCATAGGTACCACAGACATAGGAATAAATAGACGAGAAGATAATGGCGAGGGGTAAAATCAACTGTTGAAGAACGAAGGGGGTTAAGCTGACTGTGATTCGTCAATAAATCAATCTGACAGTAAATAGGCATCTCGCATTATAATATCACCATTTAGTTCTTAAAAGTAAAATCTGCTTTTGAATGAATAGACATTTTTACATGGGAGCGCAAATTACTCGCCACGTTATGAACTAATTTGCGAAGTCCAAATTCGGCAAAGTAAATTTCTTCTGTTTGCAGAGTCGTAGTTAGTTTCAGAGTATTTAGTTAAGACACTTTTACAAATGTTTCATAATTTACTTACCCCAGTAAACAACGATGAGCACACTTGAGAATCGCTACATTGTGATGTGATAGTATATGTTTCTAAAACTGATCCATATAATACGGTGTGAATAAGCTTAAAATAAAGTAAAATAATGCTTACTTATGGAATGTAATACGACAATTGGGTTTATTCTCTTTTTCACATCTATTTTTACAAGTTTTCATATCACAAGTCAACATTTTGCCGTGTTATTTCGTAAAATGAACCGATGATGCCTCGATCATAGTTCGCACAAGAATGATGACGTCACGTTTTCAAATTTCACTTGAGGCCATACGCGAGCCCAGCCGGCTCCAATGGAACCGGTATGGGGAGTGGGGATAATACGCTTTTAATCACTTAGGGCAGGTCTACTAATATTCATATGTCTATGATAGGTACATACTACAGACAGATGATCCGACTCTTGATCCGATTCTTGATCCGTCTATACTAGGCCCCAGACACTTGTTACTCCGGACAGTTGATCCCGTGCACATTTGATCCCTGTACAAGTTGACCCCTCTGCCGGTTGATCCCCGGACACTTCATCCCTTAGATGGTTAACCTCCTTGATAGTTGATCCCACTGCCAGTTGATCCTTCCAACAATTGATCAATAGGACAGTTGACCCCCCGGACAGTTATTCCCTCTGCGAGTTGACCAATCCTTGATCCCCGCATAGTTGACACCCCCGGACAGCTATTCCCTAAAAAGTTGTTCCCCCAACTTGATTCCTTTGCCAGTTGATCCCTTGAACCCATCATCCTTAAATACCCTGGATCCGTATTGGATCCTCCGGAAAGTTGCTCCTCAGAATTTGGTGCCTCGGAAACTTTATCCTCCAGAAAATTGATTCCTGGACATTAGATCCTTTTGCCAGTTGATCCATTGGATCCTTTAACCCCCCTTTCGGTTGATCCCCCGGATAGTTAATCTCTTTGCCAGTTGATCCCAGACATTTAATCCCTCTGTCAATTGATCCCTCTGCCAGTTGTCCCTCGGACAGTTGATCTCCCGAAGTAATATTTCTGCTATACGTGCTCATTTCTAAAGAAATCATGCAGACAGTGTATACTCCTGGATAACAAAAGTTAATAGTTTTTGATCTGCAGGCATTTTGAGAAGAAATCCGCTATACGTGTATGTTTCCCCACAATAATGCCGTGTCTCTGAAGGGACACATAGATATACTTATATATGCAGTCGGCTTAGGAAGAAATTAGAAAAATAATCTTTTCTGAACCATCTTAAAACGGAAACGAAACGAAAAAACCAATTTACAGACATAAGAAATGAAAAACGATTATGTTAAAACAGTCAATAAGTCTTAATTAGTTTGGCGTCAACGTTCCGAGTTAAAATACATTATATTATTATTTATATTGCCTTGAAGTAACGCATAGGAATTGTAATTATATTGTCTGTGGTCACTTCTGGTAATAGAGGTCAGGCATTTGGATAAGGTGCCAATCAAAATAAAACGGTAATAAATTATTAGTTTTTATGCATAGCACAAAGGATAACAAATTAATATAAGCATCAATTACTCGCCCGAAATAACCATACAAATTGAAAATATCTCCAGAGGAAAAATAAATGCCGCCAACGGGAATTGAACCCGAACCTTTTGATGTCCGGTCAGGTCCTCTGGACCATTGAGCTACTTCGGCGTATTTCCAACACGCCAAATAATTTAATATGTACTAGTACTTCAAACAACAGTTTTACACGTCTCCTTCCAATAGAAGTCGTGCAGAGAATAATTATTAAAATAATTATTAAATAATTTAAAAAAAAACCTTCGGACAACCCAACAGACCGCTTATTGAAAGAATTTCAAGTACCTTCTTTTAAAGATCTGTACATTAAAAAAATAATTAATTCAAATCGTACAAGAAAAAGAAAAGTACCAATTTCTAACTGAAAACCGCACTTGACTTAAATACATTTTTCCATGTCCAAAATTAAACTCTTCCTTTGCACAAAATTACTATACATACCTTTTTCAATCAACTCCATGAGGAAATCAGAATCATGAATGAAAAAATATTTTAAAGATAAAATGAATAAGTAGTAAATATTCTACACCGGTCAGCAACGTAAGCAGATATACACGATAAAATAACGATAGCAGTCAAGTACAATAAGCGTGTTTACACGTCAACGCGTGTGTTTCCACAAAAATCGCCATAACTCCGTTATTCTTCTAGTGACATCCCTAAAACAAAAGTAAAATATTCGTATTGAATGAAGCTTCACATCTCTATTCAAAGTTATCCATAGAAACCCGTAAAAAGACCTACTCAGTGGAAGCAAATTTTACCCGCCAAATCGTAAAACGACGCCAAGAAAGCCGTTTGACGTGCCGACCCGCCTCGCAAGTTTAATTATTTTTTTAAAAATATATTTTGTATGAAATGGTCAAAAAGTGAAGTGACAGAATTGTTTATTGTACATTTGTACGATGAAATAAGTGTTTTTTTTTTACATTATCCGTGATTTTAGTATCGTTTTTACATAAAACATTACAGGTGAGTCATTTTTACAATTTTTTCATGTTTCCATTCTAAATTTAAATATTTACAAATGTTAATATTTATTTATGATACAACAATTTGAAAGCCTATTTTGTAACCTTTCTAAAACAGTTTTTACTATTCGGCTCCGTTCAGTAATGTTTCATTTATAGAGCTTTGATTGTGAGGCGGTAATAACACAACGTTTTCGTGAAATTGACATTTCGGTAAAGACATCTTAGCTTCAAGTTCGCGAAAAGTCGGAGGGGTTAAGAAGCAACTTCTTCTCCAAATATGGTATACATATTAATAAAAAAATTATAATAATAATGGTCTTTATTCCAGAAACTAATAACATCATGATTTTTTTAAAATATATATTATAGCTACTAGTAGTACATTTTACTTACAATATATATTTTTTCCTACTTCTCTTGATTCTATATGTATATCTACAATAATATAATGTACACTCCTCTTCCAACCACAAGCGAATGCTTCTCTGGAAGAGTGGTATTAAATATTGTCAATGTAAATTGTAAACCTTATAAATAATTATAAGCAATAATTAGTCATCCGAAATACTAATACTAATTGAAAAAAATTCCTGAGTAAAAATAAATGCCGCCAACGGGAATTTTTACTCGGGAGATTTTTTCAATTTGTATTAGAATTTCGGATGACTAATTATTGCTTATAATTATTTGTTATCCTTTATGCTATGCATAAAACCTTGTCTTATAAACGTTAGTGTATCATTAAAAATAAAAATAAACCTTATTAATTATATGTACTTTTTCCTTTAATATTAAAAAAAAAAAAATTCTGCTTATTATATTTTTTGGGAGATATTTAGATAATTTTTTAAGATTTGTTTTACACTACTTATAGATAATTGAGAGAAAATTTGAATATTAGTTCACAGAACTAGTAGTAATTAATAATTATTGATATTTTGTCAATAAAACAACACTTTATTCTTGAGTAAGCGTCATTGATTAAATTATTCTGATCACAAGGAAACCCCGCAAGGATTCTTACACAATTTAACCTTTGGCCATGTATTATATTGGAGGTCATACATTCTAAAAAGATGATTTAACGAATTAAATATGGTTTCCTTGAATTGTTGAAATGTTATAATTTCCGGTTTACATAATATGTAATAATTCATAATTTATTACATTCTTTGTTTACGCGAGTTTAAATTGGTTGTTGATAAATGAATTTCTAGCATATTTAAAACTACTTGAGAGGAAGCTACAAGCCAAACATGTGTATATTCTTGGTATAACTTATATTGTAGGTAATAGGCATTAAAATCGCTTGAAAAACGGAAACAGAAACGTTCGATTTCAAGCACAAAACTTGTTTTTATTTATTTTGTAAATAATTTTATATGAAAGCAAAAAAGTTAATCAAGTGAAACTGTCACAGATAATCTTAGCTATAACACTGTATTTTTAAAAAGTTGTTTCCTTTACGCATCCATACATTTCTATTGAAAAAAATTTTTTTTTTAGTAGATTACATTTATATTTTTTATTGAGTAATTTATTATTTTATTTGTATTCCACTCAAACGAAACGATAGAAAAACCTTCAATTTATCTAAAAAAATTTTTTTGGTAGGTATTCTTAATGTACACCAATTCGTTATCAAGATTAATCAAAATAGTGATTTAGCACTAAGCTTCGCCTTTAAAAAAAAGAAAAAAAAAATCTCCATGGTTAGAAATAATCTGACCTGGTAGTACCTGGCTATTCAAGTTTAGTCACCAAACATGGCTTAAGCCATTTCAAGCAAAGTTTCAATTCTGGATGGTAGTACATTGGCTTACAACAGGGCGATACTGAGAGCATCTTCAACTCTGAAACCTGCCGCAAGAATACTTTATATTATTTTAAATCAATAAATTGTGAAATAATACAAAATAAATAAAAAAAAATTTACTTGCGCACGCCGAGATTTGAACCTGCGACTTTCGGCTTGCTAGTCGAGAACCTTACGTCTCCACCACGGTGAGGCAATGATTGAGTGCTTAGCCAGCAAAATAATTGAACGCACAACTCAGTCACTGAGTGATACCTACGTAGATTACTGTGTTGAAATCACGTTGTGAGTTGAAAATACATAGATGGTGACTTGGGTGAGAAAACAAAAAGTTATGTAAATTGCATGAAGCCAGAGCTCACCGTCTGTTTAATCAAAGACTATATACACGGTGTCCGGAAACTCGTAGTACAAGCGGGAAACTGGTGAATCTACATCACATTTGGAGTCGATTTTGTAGTATATTTTTTTTGATTTGAGCTTTCGTTTTCGAGTAAATCGAGTTAGAAGTTGATTTTTTTAAATCAAATTCTTATATTATTATTATTCTTATATTACTGAAGATCAAAGTACCCAACTAATTAAAACTATTTGAAAGTAAAACAAATGAAGAAACTCGGATTTGAAGCATTATTTTGAAATCACCCTTCATTTAATCCGGTGTAATCATAAAATATTTCTGCTCTGCAGGGTTAAAACATCTGTTGTTCAACCCTAAACACCAGAAAAAACTTTAACCCTAAAATAGCCGAAAAAAATTTTTTTTTTTTTTTGTGAAAATGCTCAAATCAAAAAACTTTATGTTTATTTGGGTTCCCCATGTGGTGTAGATTCTCCAGTTTCCCGCTTGTACTACGAGTTTTCGGACACCCTGTATACTCAGAATTGTAAATGGTAGTGTAGACAGCCTTGATTTAATTAACCTCATTGAATTTCATGTACCCATAAGAGCTAGTCGCTCTAAAACCCTGTTTAATTGTAACGATTCTAAGACTGAACATTTCAAACACTCGCTTGTACCTAGATTACATGAAATTAGTAATAGGTACGCAGATGTAGCGGATCTGTTTAACTGCACAGAAGCTAGGTACAAAAAGGCTTTAATATCATATCTTTTAAATCATGACCAATAAAATGTAAGTCTACTCATACTTACGTAAAAAGTCAAATAAATATGTATATAAAATGAACTGCCTGGGGCAACTGAGGAACTACTTTCAACCAAAACCTAAAAATAAATGCATATATTTTAGCAATTGTAATATATTATATCATGTATCTATACTATTATATATTTCAATCAATACTAATCTAACCTAGTCTACCTATAAGTTTTGCATGTACTTGCATCTCTAACTTTTTATATCCATCTAGAGCAGAGGTTCCCAAAGTGGTCTATATGGACCCCCAGGGGTCGATATCGGCTTGCTGGGGTTCTATGTCAACAAGAAAAAAATTTGGGGGTCCACGAGATTCAAATGGGGGTACATACAAGCGGACCCCCATTTACCTCAAGTCAACATTTAGGAGTTCCGTAAATGACACAATAGTCCTAACACAAATATAATAGACTGAGAAATTACTTATTTCATATTTTTATATTTCGTAAAGTTCTTAATTGAGGTATATAAATAGAGTCTACGTTCCTTTTCAGAATCAATATATTCAAGCAAATTATTGCACATTGGAAGCCGCAAATTTTCCTAGTTCCCCAGCTTGTTTTTGAAAAATGTCCAGGGTAATAATGACGTTCAACATTTAAATGCACTTCACACAGACTTCAAAACTAAGTTTGAGGACATTTTGACTGTGGAAATGGAACGTTGAAGAATCGGATATCATGTGACAAGAAGAACTGACCGGAATAAGCACTGACAAAGAACTTGAGGGGCAGTTCTGTAGGGCCAGCTACAGAATGAAATTCCCGTTGCATATCCTGCTTCATTTTCATTTGGTGTAATACCTAACAAGGGTGCCCCTGTCTGCACAATGTAAAGACAGATCAACTTTACCGCCACCCGGTTGTTGGACAGGCAAGGGATGGGAATCTTTTTACGAAAAAAATAAATGATTATCACATGGGACGTTAATAGTTTTAGGAAAATTCAATATTCAGCAGGCAGGGGGTCTAAAGAAATTTTTTTTTGGCAAGTGGTCTACGGGGCAAAAAAGTTTGGGAACCTCAGATCTAGAGTTTCTGTTAATTGTATATTTTCTGATGTCACTATTTATAATTTACTGCATATGGTATATTTTATACCGTTGATATTAAAATAAATAAATACCCGCAGGGGTCGATTTCGGCTAGCTGGGGGTCCAAGAGATTTAAATGGGGGTACACGCAAGCTGACCCCCATTTAAATAGAAAAAAGCCAAGAGGGGTATTTCTAAGTAAAGAAAGGAGCAGATGTTTTGGGAAGGCAATATGTATGAGGGTAGGATAGGAATCTGAGGTCAGTCAATGTGTCTCGGAGTTACGTACGTATGAACCCATCCCTCCCACTATAGTGCAAGGCGATGGTTCGAAAGAACCACTGGACGGGCATATGCATCCCCTCCAAGACATTGAAAAATCTCACTCCACGAACACGGCCATCAATGCTAGTGTCAAAATAAATGCACAATTTTCCTCATTTTATAAAATTTTATCATAATTACTTCTTTAATATTATGAATTATGGCTGTTTAAAAAAAAACGTAATATTATCCTAACGTTTATTGCCTATTACGAGATGAGATAATTTCATAAGACAACATTAAAACCGTGGTAATGACATAGAGCCAAAGTCAACTTCAAATACTGACTCAATGTCAGGCGTGGGACAATTATTTTTACATATTTGATTTTTCTATTCTGCATTTATATTGGCTATTTTTCGACGCATGAAAAGAAAAATAAAATACACATATATACTGTTCTAGTAATCTCTATCTTAGTAATGTAAATTGTATGAACATCTTCTAGCTGAGGTGTAGCCGGCGTTTTTCGGTGACTTATAAACAGTTTCGGGTGAAATTTTAAGGTTTTGAATTTTGAGTACCTGACAACTGGGTGAATTTTTAAAGTGGAAATAATATTATTAAATTGTAATAAGTAATTGTTTCACTTGATCATGCCATGTCTTTCAACTATTATTCACATCCAAGTAATGCATTCTTCTAAATAATTATTTGATTCATGCCTTCCTCGGGAATCCCCGAGTTTTTATACCATTCGTTTCATGTAGTATCATGAAATCCACGTTGTTATTGTTAAAAAAACTACATTTAAAACGATCCGTATCTTATTCTATTGCAAAGATGATGCGTTAAGTCTTTCTCGAGCGTCCACCCCTTCTTCTACCGTTCAAATCACTATCTTAACACTTCTGGCACTAATAAGAATAAGTTTTCAGCGAAAATGAAAATAGAAAAAAAATAAAACAGATAAAACAGATAAAGAAACATTCATTTACATAGATGAATATATCATTTGATCTCATTTTATTGTATAAATTTTTTTATTCAAGATATGACTGCCCTGACGCTATAAATTTGTTATCTTTTACACATACCTCTATAAATGCTAGATGGAATATATTATTTTACAAGAATAACTTGTTCAATTTTGTTATATACATAATAAAGGGTTTTCCAATAAGAGGTGTTATTTTGATATTCAATCGTAAAAGATCAATGGTTTCGTTGCTTGAAAGTAAACGTTGTCCATCCAATTTCAGTCATAAAAAATCATAAATCATCTCTCGATAGCGCAATCCATTAACCGTAACTGTTGCTCCAGCCTCATTTTCGAAAAAGTAAGGTCCAATGACTCAGCCGGACCATAAATCGCACCAAAAAGTCACACGTTGAGGATAGAGAGGCTTTTCAACAATAACTCTTGGGTTTTCCGAGCCCCAGATGCGACAATTTTGCTTGTTGACGAAGCCACCGAGGTGGAAATGGGCCTCATCACTCAAGATGATTTGCATTTGATTCACTCAAGTGAATTTTGATAATTTCAATGCGTTGTTGAAGCGTGTATCGTTCCATTTTTATCAATGGCGTAGTTTCTACTTGTCAAATATCAAAAAATGACAGCTTCAAAAGTAACATCTACCGAAATAGCCGGCTATTCAAAATAACACCTCTTATTGGTAAACCCTGTACATAGACTGGACAATGAACTATTAAAAAATGTCCCTGATATTATAGATTTAAATTTTGACAATTCAAAGCCAAATTTTAAACCAAAAACACATGATTTAGCGTTATTATACATCCCGTCTAAAATATTATACTTGATGGCAATTTTTGAATTGGATTTTGGGGGAATTCGAACGAACAATGTCCGTACCCAAAATGCAGCGATTTATAAAATGATGTAATGTTTAACAAATATGAATTCATTATCAATATGCATGTTCAAAGGTCAATTAATGATAAAGCAATCTATTTTGTTCATCGACTTGTTGTACCGTGTCTCCAAATTTTAATTAATTTATTTTTATGTTGCTGTTAAATTAACTAACTAAACATTACACCGTTTCTCCGCAGGGGTAGTCAGAGAGAACAGAACGCCAAACAACTTGTCTTGGCACGCCTTCCTTGCTTCATTCACATTTATATATTCAATTTGGGAGGCGGGTATTGGATAATCAACACATCTACCATAGGTCACCCCAAGTGGTTAGCTTCGTTTGGGTACTTAGCAGGACTTCATGGGATGAGGTGTGTTCAGGTCTCACCAGATGCATACTACAGTTTGAGGGAGATCTTTTGAACTCTTCATCAGGACTCTCTCGGAACATCGCCTTGCATTGCAGTGGGGAGGATTGATTCCTAGGTACGTCACTCCTGGACACACAGACCCCCAGATTTCTACCCACCCCCAATACCTTTTTTCTTCCCAGAACTCCTCTCCTTCCTTTCCTAAAAAGCGTTCCACGCGCCATAACAAAGATGACTTAGGCCCTAAGGGCAATTATTTTCCTTAGGGCCTCCTGTGTTGAACTAATAACATCGTCTGATACAATCTGTCATGATTATCCAAGGTCGATATTTTCAGTTGCAAACTTACCAAATACAACAGGTCTATAAAAAATATTTCTCTGATGGTTTGTGAATAATGTTATGTCTCTATTGTTTATATTTCTATTATGATTTGATTTATATCTACAACCTCTCTCCATGGCTATAATTGTTTTGATTTGTAAATTTTTCGTTTTATATAATCTTTGAATTCATATTAATTTCTTACAAATTTAGTTTACTTATTCCTTATTATGCTGTCTCAGTAGAGGTAAAATCACAAGGAGGAAATCCATTATTGCTTTTATTTTGGATGCATAATACTTATGTACAAACTGAAATAAATGTATACTGTCGATTTCCCGAAAATTAATAAATAAATAAATACTTTTCTATTATTCCAACTCTTGAAATGGCCTGACTCTGGTTCACTTAATCACTTGATATTCCTCCCTTCCCAGAGGAGTACAGCAAACCATGAGTTGTGTGTGCTGTTTCTGTTTACATAACAAAAAATGTCAAAGTCTTGATGAAATATGAACCATTTGCAAGAATGAGAGCATTTTCACATAGAGTAATGACTTTTGGCATCACCTGGAGGTTTGGATCGCAGAAGCAATACTATATTGAAGAAACCCATCATCTATGGTCAGATAGCGATATTTGCGAGCACGGCCAAAACATGATTTCGACAGTCGGTACATAAAACTTTTTCATTTTAGCTCGGAATCCAAGATTTCGGATAGGCTGTCAATTTACACAACTTTTTGGATAATATCGTTCGTTATGCAAAATAAGTGACTTAAATTGATGGAGGTGAACTAACTAAGCTCTTAGAACTGAAAGAAATCATGTACACGATCTGTAGACTTAATTAATTCATCTCAGACGCGATCAATTGATTCTGTTTCAGTATCGAGAAACAAAGTTATCGATCTCACTGTGCTAGACACCCTGATATATAATTTATTGTGTGTAGTGTAATTAAGAATGATGTTTACATAGAAAAAAAAGAAAATTAGTTCATTTAAATTCTGTCAGACGGTCAGAGCATTTCCGCTTTGCGATAAAATCCAAATAAATGGAATATTTCCGAAAATTAAAAACTGTTTTTGAAAGTGTTTTTTGTAATATTAAAATTTTATTGCAAACATAAAAAAATGACTCACTTTACGTTTTTTGAAACTAAAATTAGTGATAATGAAATAATATATAAAAACACAATTATTTCACTAAACAAATATAACAAACAAACGATTTTTTGTCGTTTTATATAAAAATAATTAATTAAAAATTCACGATGTGTCAATTCGTTTTTTTTTTCTAATTGCGTTCAGTACCTTTGGTTTCATAAATGTGCACATTTCAATTGTTCTGTGGTTAATTTATAGATTTGAATATAAAGCGTGGTGTTCTCTCTTTCAAACACTATTTAGATCATATATCACTTTATTGTCGTTTTACATAAAAATATTTAATTAAATATTCACGATGTCTCAATTTAATTTTATTTTCTATTTGCGGTCGTTACTTTTGGTTTCATAAAGATGCACAATTAGATTGTTCTGTGCTAAATTTTTAGATTCGAATATAAAGCGTGGTGTTTTTTCTTTCTAACACTATTTAGATCATATTTTTAACTTCAACTTTAAGGAAGACATAACGATTTCTGTGGGACCATATGAGTTATTTCCAAAAGCGAACTAATCAAAATGAAGGAAAAAAATGTTCCATTTTACCCGATAGCCCAGCGCTACGCCTCATTTACACTCTGACATCGTAGTAGATCTCCATCCTATTTGATTTTCGTAAACACAGTGCTGTATTGGAAATTTAAGCCTCTAATAGGCAAATATTTGGATCATGGAAGACACCCATAAGGCACTTTTTTTGAGTTATTCTTTATTTTATGGATGCGTAGGTACTGTAAATGATTTATTCTGCTATAAAACAGCTGATGTCGATAATATTCAAGTAACGTTTGTTTAAATTCTTATTTTGTTCTTATCAACAGGGCGATACTGACATAAAAAAATCCTTAATTGTTTTGTTTTTACACAAATAATGGGTTATCAACAAAAAACGATCATCGTCAGACATGCTATTTTAGGTTATGAGTCTGTCTGTGATGTAACTTTCGTTAATGAATTCAGATTTGTTTTGAATATAAGTGGCACTTTGAAAATTTGAACTAATTGATTGTGTCAAGAATTCAGACAAGCGATAAAGTGCCTAGCTATATAGCAATATTTTCCGCAAAATTATTTTGTTTCATTTTCAAAATTGGAACTGATGTGTGTAGAATTCTGACAACATATAAAGTACCTACTTATAATATCATTTTTTTAACTAGAAAATTTTATGAAATGTGTATTTCTTTTGTTTAAATTTATTATCCCGGAGATTTATTATGCTTGAGATCCCTAAGACGTATGTGTGTAAAAGCATGTATGATCATGTGAGAAATGTGGAGATCAAGAAAGAGATTAAGAAAGAGACACTTTGATGGTTTGAGTTTGTAATTTTTACCTTTTAAAGAAAGCGTTATTAATTAACAAAAATGATAAAAAAAATAAATGTTTTAAATAAATATGAAATACCTTTTGTTGCTGTTGTTGATATTAGTACAGTATCCAAAAATACAATATCAATAAATTAATGTCAGTAACACTTAACACACATTATAGTTTTACGTAGCAAACAGTTCTTAATAAATGTTATTAAAAAAACAACCCCAAAAAACATCCACTCTTAAAAATATTTTAAAAAACTTCCAATAAATTAATCGAGAGTTTGTGGTGTACGCATTAATCGAAACGTAACAGCAGGTATGTTATGTTAATCCGATACAACCTCAAATGAAACTAAATGCGATTCTCGACTGTGCCGATTTAAATAAACTACACACTGCAATAACCACTGAAGTTACGCACGGCTAGAAGTGTATTTTGGACATGTCTTTGCGTCTGAATTCAGTTCATTTTTCCATCATTTCTTGTGAAATTTTAGAAGATCTTAGTATTTCCACTTTGCAATAGAATACAAATATAAGGATTATTTATGATTTTTTAAAAATTTATATACATATTATTTACATATATACCATTTGTACAAAAGTATTATATGGCCAAAATAAAACCAATTATGGATTTCTTCTTTGTGACTTTACCTCTACTGAGACAGAATATGAATTTAAAAAATTATACAAAACAAAAGATCATATAAACATGGAGAGAGGTTTTTTTTTATAGTGAATACCTCACAAGAGTCCCAACTGCTCCCGTCTGGAGCCAGTGAGACTATGGCATCCCCAATTGGGGGATGTTGTGAGGCTGAAGGTAAGTGGGGAAGGGAAAGAGGAAGGTGGGGAAGTACCTGGCTATTCAGATCTAGTCACTAAACACGGCTAAAGCCATTTGGAGCAACGTTTCAATTCTGAATGGTGGTCTTACACCAGGGCGATACTGGTAGTATCTTCCACTCTGGAACGTGCCGCAAATATACTATATATTATTTTAATTAATTAATTGTGAAATAACACAAATTAATCAAATAAAATTTATTTGCGCACGCCGGGTTCGAACCCGCGACCTTCGGAATGGCAGTCCAATGCGTTACCACTGGACTATGCCGGCCGTCGTTGTAGATATAAATCAAATCATAATAGAAATATAAACAATAGAGACATAACATTATTCACAAACCATCAGAGAAATATTATTTTATGGACATCTTGTATTTGGTAAGTTCGCAACTGAAAATATCCACCTTGAATAATACACTATTGTAATTATTGCATAGTCTGTTCAGGCAAAAATTCTGCTTAGAGTTCGTTTTGCATTGATCCACCCTGAACAGGATACAAGAGCGTGTTGAACGCGCAGGTACATTGAATTGAATCTTATTTAGCAACTCTGGGCATTGAATATTATTTATGAACGTATCAGAAAAATAAAATAACTGTGTTTTAATGGTGATAAAATATACTGTCATATTTTTTTGTTAGAAATTAACATATATTATTTTTAATAAATATGAAAAAATTCGAATATCTCACTTGCGTTTTTTGTAACTAAAATTACTGATAACGATAAAATATATAAGAAAAACACTAATTTTATTAGAGAAATGTTTTAAAAACGTTAAAGTAACCTCACTTAATAGTGGTTTCATAAAAAAATAATTAATAAAAAAATTTTGAAGTATCATAAATTTTTTCAAATTGCGGTCTGTACCTTTGGTTTTATTAAGGTGTATATTTTATTTGTACCGTGATTGATTTCTAGATTTGAATATAAAGCGTGGTATTATCTCTTTCTAACACCTTTTAAATCATATTTCTATCTACAAAAGTAAGGTATAAATTTAATTATAATTATTTAACAAGTTTCTCGTTAACTCTTTAATTTTTTAAGTTCCAAATATATAAATGAAGATAATATCTATACATTTGTTATGTCGGAACGTTAATTATATGAAATTCCCTCGATAGAAAAAAATCGCAAATAAGCTCCGAAAATTAATTAAAACTCGTTTTGTTCTGTTATTTAATATTTATTTATTTATTAACGCCCTTTTTCGGGGCTTTTACATGTGAATATTAAGAATTATCACAGACATAGGAATTAATAGACGAGAAGATAATGGCGAGGGGTAAAATCAACTGTTGAAGAACGAAGGGAGTAAGGCTGACTGTGATTCGTCAATAAATCAATCTGACAGTAAATAGGCATCTCGCATTATAATATCACCATTTAGTTCTTAAAAGTAAAATCTGCTTTTGAATGAATAGACATTTCTACATGGGAGCGCAAATTACTCGCCACGTTATGAACTAATTTGCGAAGTCCAAATTCGGCAAAGTAAGGCAGCTTCTATTTTCAGAGTCGTAGTTAGTTTCAGAGTATTTAGTTAAGACACTTTTACAAATGTCTCATAATTTACTTACCCCAGTAAACAACGATGAGCACACTTGAGAATCGCTACATTGTGATGTGATAGTATATGTTTCTAAAACTGATCCATTTTGGTAGGCGGGAATGGGTACCGCCGCCCTGGGAACCATTTATTGGATGACCAACACCTCTGCCACAGGTCACCCCAAGTGGTTCGCTACGTTTGGTGACTTAGCAGGGGTGCCCGGGTTCATGGGTTAAGGTTTGCCCAGGTCTTGGTGGCGGGTGCGTCGGCCCACCTTCTGCGTGGCGGGCCGGTTGGGAGATGCTGGTTGAGGGAGACCCTTTACAACCGGTTACCGCTGTCCGGGCCGCTCGATAGTACAGGGGCCCGACCCTCAGGCTCACGACTAAGGGTGGGCTGCCCCATCAGCGAGTGTAAGAACCCCGCCAATGCTATTGTGCCGGTTCGTGACCGGAGGGGACCCAGCAGCAGCGTTTGGGGCGCATTGGATGCCCTCTCCAGCCGGACTCTCCCAGCCTATCGCCTAGCACCGCAGTGGGTGGGCTGGAACCAAACGCTCATCACTCCTGGACAGCCTGAACCCCATATTCCTACCCACCCCTCACACCTTTCCATTCCAGACCTTCCTTTCACTTCATACCCTTAAAAACAAAAAAAAACAAAAAAAAAAAAAAAAAATTAAAATCATGAATATACATAAAAACAAACATAACATCTTTACAGCGGCGAGTAGCAGGCGTCCCCGGTGCGGGCCAAAACTGTTGGTAAATTTTGCCAACATTCGCGGCCTGCACACAAATTTAAATTCCGTCCATCACCATCTTTTGTCCCAACGTCCCAACCTTCTTTTCCTATCCGAAACTCAGATAGCCGAGCCGCCAGACTCCTCCTATCTGGACTGCCCGGGCTTTACCCTCGCAAGCAAATTCCGACTGAAAGGAGGAGTCTGCCTCTATAGTCGAGCTGACGTCAACTGTGTGCGACTATTGAGTCTGGAAAACTCCAGATTCGACGTAATGTGGGTGCGCGTCAATCTTGCCAGTACGGCAAGATTCTACGCATGTCTATACCGCTCACCGAACCATAGCGAATCAGACACTTCCGAGCTCTTCAAACATTTGAGCGATACTATTGATGATCTCTTGCCCCGCTACCCTTCGGCCGAGTTTGTTGTTCTGGGGGACTTCAACGTTCATAACGAACCATGGTTGAAGTTCTCAGGCCCAACGGACTCGGCTGGCCGACAGGCGGAATCCTTTGCCATTTGCTACGGATTAGAGCAATTGGTTCAGGAGCCTACAAGGGTTCCTGATGTCCAGACTCACCGCTCCAATCTGTTAGACCTATTCTTAACTACTGTGCCACACGGTTATAAGATTGACGTCACAGCGCCTCTGGGATCATCTGACCACTGCCTAGTGACGACATCAATCCCCGTTAGCCTCAGACCAACCAATGAGAGGCTGAGGAGAAAAGTGTGGCACTATAGGTCAGCAGATTGGTTCGGTATGCGGGCCCATTTCAATGCTTTTCCGTGGTCAGCTGTTTGTTTTCGGACTTCGGACCCTTCAAGATGTGCCCAGGAGATTGGTGAAGTCATCAAATCGGCGATGGATGGCTTCATACAATCGACTACTAAAGAAACTGGTGTGGGCTCAAAGCCGTGGTTCAGTCGACAATGCTCCGAAGCAGTTCGACGAAAAAACGCGGCTTACCGAGCCTACAACACATCTCGAACGCCCGAAAGCAGATCAGCATACAACAAATCGGCAAAGGAATGCAAGAGAATCATCAATAGGTCAAAATTCGAACACGACCTGCAGATCAGCAAAAAGCTGGCTGCCTGCCCGCATGGCAGCAGAGCATTCTGGTCGCTTGCGGGCTCAATAGGTCGAAATTTTTGCAAACCCAGTTTGCCACCTCTTACCAGACCTGACGGCTCACTAGCAAACACCGCCACCGAAAAGGCAAACCTTTTAGGGAAAATGTTTGCGGAAAACTCGACCCTCGACGACGGGGGTGCTGTTCCGCCGTCGGTTCCTCACTGCGGCTTCTATATGAAAAAGCTGAGGATCCGGCATCGGGATGTACTCCGCGTCATACGGGGGCTCGATGTTAACAAAGCTAGTGGACCTGATGGAATACCTGCCCTGGTATTGCAGAGGTGTGCTGCGGAAATAGTTCCAGTTTTGACAAAGCTCTTCAAAATGTCCCTGAAGTGTGGCACTGTGCCCTCTGGTTGGAAAAAAGCGGTCATTCACCCTATTCCCAAGAAAGGTGACCGCTCCAACCCGGCCAACTACCGCCCCATAGCGATCACATCAGTTCTGTCCAAAGTGATGGAACGTGTGATCAACGACAAACTGCTCACATACCTCGAGAAGAACAAAATTATCAACGACCGTCAATACGGATTCCGGCGGAACCGCTCGTGCGGTGATCTTCTCGCTTATGTGACGCATGTTTGGGGGCGGTGTCTGGAACGTCACGGTGAGACCCAAACGGTCGCACTAGACATATCCAAGGCCTTTGACCGGGTCTGGCACCGAGGACTTGTCAACAAATTGCATTCTTACGGACTTCCCGCATCCCTGTGTACGTGGATTGCTGACTTTTTAAGGGATAGGTCGATTCAGGCGGTTGCTGACGGTTTCACCTCTTCCTCGCACTCCATAAATGCTGGCGTCCCACAGGGATCGGTTCTGTCTCCGACTTTGTTTTTGTTGCACATCAATGACCTTTTGACATGTGCACCGATTCACTGTTACGCGGATGACAGTACAGTTCATGATAGCTTTTTGTTTGACAAGCCCCCAAAGGGCACACAAACTCCAACGGCTCGGAGGGCTTTGAAGCAGAGAATGGACGGTTATCTCGAGAGTATTTCCTCCTGGGGTAAAAATAATCTCGTCGAATTTAATGTTTCAAAGACCCAATCCTGTCTGATTACGTCTAAAAGGGATCCAAATGATAATCTAGTCTCCTTCAACGGAAGCAATCTTCCGAACAGGCCTTCCATTGATATGCTTGGTGTAACTATAAGTGACCAGCTCAGGTACGGGGGCTCCATCGAAGCTAGAGTAAAGTTGGCCTCTCAGAAGCTGGGCGTACTGTACAGGGCCCGCAGATACTTTAATAGTACACAACTGCTCACCCTGTACAAATCGCAAGTGCGCCCTACTGTCGAATTTGGCAGCCATCTCTGGTCTGGAGCCCCAAAATACCTGAAAAAAACCCTTGACTCTGTGCAGAAACGGGCGGTCCGTTTGATAGATTCCCCAATCTTAACAAACGGACTGCAATCTTTAGAGCACAGGCGTCAGGTAGGTATGCTGTCCTTGTTCTATCGGTATTACAATGGAAGATGCTCTGAGGAACTAGCGTCATTGATCCCTTCGGCACCGGTGCGTAGTCGGGATACACGCCAAACGCGCGCCCAACATTTGTACACAGTTGACACTTGTCACATGAGAACGGGTCGCTTCTACGATTCGTTCTTAAGTTCAACAGCTCGGCTGTGGAACGAACTGCCGGCCTCTGTGTTTCCTCCCTCCTACAACATGGGACTCTTCAAGACCCATGTTCACTCCTTCCTCTCCACAAAAAGACCCTCCACACAGCATCCCCAAAGATGACATAGGCCCTGAGGGAAATTATTTTCTTCAGGGCCTCCTGTGTGGAGTAAATATAAAAAAAAAAAAATATATAATACGGTGTGAATAAGCTTAAAATAAAGTAAAATAATGCTTACTTATGGAATGTAATACGACAATTGGGTTTATTCTCTTTTTCACATCTATTTTTACAAGTTTTCATATCACAAGTCAACATTTTGCCGTGTTATTTCGTAAAATGAACCGATGATGCCTCGACCATAGTTCGCACAAGAATGATGACGTCACGTTTTCAAATTTCACTTGAGGCCATATGCGAGCCCAGCCGGCTCAATGGAACCGGTATGGGGAGTGGGGATAATACGCTTTTAATCACTTAGGGCAGGTCTACTAATATTCATATGTCTATGAGAATTATACATTATTTATTGTACAAAATTGTATTGCTTCATTGACAACATTTTATATTTGTTTAAAGATAAATTGACGATGTCCACTGACTTGGTATAATTGTTTCCCTCCATTAGTATTCTGGTCAAAGAGGAATACATATGGTAGTTAGTCACAGAATTTGTGCACTGAAATAGTAATACTTCTAGTATTACGTTGTGGAATCCGGAAGCTTATCAATTCTAGCAATACCGGACTACCAACTAAATCATTTAGAATTTTAAGTCAGTGAAAATTCTTCCGTCTGACAATTTAAGCATATTCATATAATTTAACAGAGTGTTGTAGTTCAATATAATTGCTGGAATACCCATTTTAAACTTTATAAAACGTAAGAATTTGTTTTGTATTCTTTCAACAGCTTTTACATGTATATTATAATATGGGTTCCGACAGGAGAATTGTACTCAAGTTGACTTCTTACATAGGCAAAATATGAAAATTTAATACACTTTATATTGTTACTAAGTTTCTGGTTAGTCTATCTTCTTTTATTCTAAAAGTTCCGTTAAGAACGAGTACTGATTTTATTTTTAAGACACTAAATGATCCTAACCTAAAAGAATTGTATTCAAAAATATCCTGCTTCATCAATTTAAAAATACCGATATGTATGAAGAACGAATAAGCACTAGAGCCTTGAGACAGTCACATGTAAAATCTTTTCACATCCCAGTTTGTCAAACCTTCTATGGACAAAAAAGTTTTAAATAAATGCTATTAAGCCATTCAATTCTCTACCTATTGACATTAGAAACACACAAACCAAAACTTCATTTAATATTAAATTCATAGATTACCTCCAATAAACACATATGTTAGAAGTATTTCATATTAAAAAATTGTGCCTACTGTGTATATATATATATTATATATGTATACTATGCCTTTTGGTCAAACGGAAATTTAATTAATTAGTTACTTAAAATTATTCTCGCTTTGTCTTCATCTTCTACATTAATTCTTGAATTGTATAATTAAAAAATAAAATAATAGACTGATTTTATTTTATCTGGCATTTTCACAATATTGTATTAGCTAAAACCTAGTTAACAACCACTCTGTAAATTGCCATCTCAACCTAGGCGTTACACACCTAGTGAGATGGGCAATACGTCATTATTATTATTAAATGTAATATTCAAATAATTAAATAAATAAATAGTTATGACACTTCCAGAGAATAAGTATTCAGTGTAACGGAACGTGAGATGTATCAGATGGTTAGCTATAAATATATCCCAGCACTCAACAAACAGGTAGGTACTTCGAATTCCACACATCCTTAATTCGCGAATAGTGATGTACATTTAACAATTTAACATCTATAATGGATACCTACTTGGAAATTTGAGTTTTTTTTTTAAATTAGCAAATCAATGCATACTGGGAAGTGTTGTATATGTCCAGAGATGTGCTTTATTTCAAATAAATCCATTTCAAATGGAAATGCAAAATGGGTATTTTCCATTTTGCATTTTAAATGCTTTTCTAAAAACCATTTTGCATTTTGCATTTTAAATGCTTTTCTCAATGCATTTTCCATTTCAAATGCTTTTTTGCAACATTCTTCCTACTATCTCCACTCATCTTTTTTTCATAAGCCCCAAATATCAGTCGGTCCTCAACCTCGCTATGAGAGATAATTTACATTTGTCAAGTTGCTCCCTGGTAGGAGTCCTGGCAATTGAGTGATACCATTGCAAAAAATACTGATTCAAATACTGAACATGGGGCCATGACGCTGTAATATTAAATGTTAGATAGCAGTTTCTATGTTTTTACGTTGGCAAAATTAGTCCCGCGAAATTTTTTCGTGGTTTCATAATCTGTAGTCGTGGTGTTTTTGGATTTACCATCATGTAATATAAAATATTATTTTTTTGGTAAACTAATGTTTAAGACAAGATTTTTTATGCATAGCACAAAGGGTAACAATTATTATATATAAGCAATAATTATTAGCCTGAAACACTCATCCACATTGAAAAATCTCCTGATAGAAGATACATGACGCCAACGGGACTTGAACCCGTGTCCTTTCGATTTCCGGTCGACAGCTCTGACCACTGAGCTATGGCGTGTAATAAGCAGTAATTGTTGAATGAAACACTAGTATATATTGAATTATTTCGCGGATAAGAGATAAACCGCCATAGCTCAGTGGTCAGAGCCGACCGGAAATCGAAAGGACACGGGTTCAAGTCCCGTTGGCGTCATGTATCTTTTATCAGGAGATTTTTCAATGTGGACGAGTGTTTCAGGCTAATAATTATTGCTTATAAAATAATCATGTAATATGTTTGTTCTACATTGATGTCCATTATTAAATGACAAAATTGTTTAAAAATTCTATAATTATTTTAATTGTTTGACCTGAGAAACCATTTTGCATTTTCAATGCATTTTGAAAATAGGTATTTTGCATTTTGCATTTGAAATGCTTTTCTAAAAACCATTTTGCATTTTGCATTTTCAAATGGAAAAGTTTTGACCCATTTCCATTTTGCATTTCAAATGGTTTTGGGTATCCATTTTGCACATCTCTGTATATGTCTAAAATGATGAAATGGGAAGTGTTGTATATATACAAAATGATGGAATGGGAAGTGTTGTACTTGTCTAATTTGATGAAATGGGTAGTGTTGTATATTTCTGTAATTTCAAATAAAAGAAAATTAAATTTTATATTTTTTAAGTTCTTATAATTATACAGGATTTTCCAATAAGGGGTGTTATTTTGATATTCAATCGTAAAAGATCAATGGTTTCGTTGCTTGTGTGGCACGTAGCGCCGTCTTGTTGAAAGTAAACGTTGACCAGATCAATACCATCCAATTCCGGCCATAAAAAATCATTAATCATCTCTCGATAGCGCAATCCATTCACCGTAACTGTTGCTCCAGCCTCATTTAAATAAAAGTAAGGTCCAATGACTCCGCTGGACCATAAACCGCACCAAACAGTCACACGTTGAGGATAAATAGGCTTTTCAACAATAACTCTTGGGTTTACCAGATGCGACAATTTTGCTTGTTGACGAAGCCGCCGAGGTGATATTGGGCCTCATCACTCAAGATGATTTGCATTTGATTCACTCAAGTGAATTTTAATAATTTCTATGCGTTGTTGAAGCGTGTACCGTTCCATTTTTATCAATGACGTAGTTTTTACTTGTCAAATGTTAAAAAATGACAGCTTCAAAAGTAATATCTACTGAAATAGCGGGCTATTAAAAATAACACCTCTTATTGGAAAACCCTGTAGTATACTTGTGGCACGTTCCAGATACTCCGAGTATCGCTCTTGTGTAAGACCACCGTTCAGAATTGAAACGTCGCACGGTGGGCTGAAAATCGCCTCTCATAGACATAGAAACTTGAATTTTCAAGGGTATTTTTTTTGGCTAGAAATGGATTCTGCTGATCATTACTATGCTATAAAATGTCGTACGAAGCAATTGCGTGTACAAATGAAGGAGTTATAATTTTTTTAAGAAAAATTTGTATGGCGCTGACATTAAAAATGAGGCTATCTCTGGAATCATAAGGTTGGCCGTTCTATCCTTACATACAGATAATACTACTATTTATTTGTATTTTTTTGACATACTTCATATTGTGGCGCAAGGTGCGATTTTTTTTTAAAAAATCCTCAAAGTTGAAAAAAACCCTTTTTAATGTTGATGATTCATTTTAATGCTTAAATGCTTTTAGGCTTGCAGTGTAAATAAAATATTGTAAACTAGACAAAGCATACTCATATGTAAAGCATTTAAGCATTAAAATGAATCTTCAACATAAAAAAGTTTTTTGTAAACTAGACAAAGCATACTCATATGTAAAGCATTTAAGCATTAAAATGAATCATCAACAAAAAAAAACATTTTTTTTCAACTTTAGGATTTTAAAAAAAAAAATCGCACCTTGCGCCACAATATGAAGTATGTCAAAAAAATACAAATAAATAGTAGTATTATCTGTATGTAAGGATAGAACGGCCAACCTTATGATTCCAGAGATAGCCTCATTTTTAATGTCAGCGCCATACAAATTTTTCTTAAAAAAATTATAACTCCTTCATTTGTACACGCAATTGCTTCGTACGACATTTTATAGCATAGTAATGATCAGCAGAATCCATTTCTAGCCAAAAAAATACCCTTGAAAATTCAAGTCTCTATGTCTATGAAAGCCGATTTTCAGCCCACTGTGCGTCGCACACTGGGGCAAGAGTGATGAAAAACGCCCTTTATTCACAGGGACGTTTTTAAGAGAAAATTTGAATGTGGAAAGGAAGGTTATAAAAAAACAAAAAATTTAAATACATAATATATGTAAACTTTATTATGTACATATTTTATATTCACGATTTAAATAAATAAATAACAAAACAAAAAAATCAATTCTCTTTATCCGACTTGATTGAGTCAAAATCATTATCATCATCACCATCATCAACACTACCATCATCACGATCATCAAAATAATCGTAATCGTCACTATCATCATCATCATCCTGAGTACTTGAATAATTTTCACCTGTCGGCTGTAATGATGGAGCCATTAGCAGATCTACCGCTTCTATGGGGAGTGTGGTCAACTTTTTTGGCTGCTTCCTTTTGCTCGCAGAGGAAAAACAACAAATTGAAAACATATTTTATAATTCCTTAGAATTGAGTGTACGTATTACATTGCCCTGAGCGAAGACCAAACGATTGAGTATTGTCTGCAAATCATCATGAACTGAAATATCACAAACATTGATTTTTGCAGTCACTGGGTAACATTCCTTTTATGCGGCCTGTACAATTTTATAAGACGGGTATAGTTTTGGAGCATTTGATCTTATTACATTGTATTGGTGTCGAGATAATTCCGCTTCCACTACGAGTGCTACAGCATCCTCTCCTGACATAGTAACTGTTTCAAGAGACTTTCTATAAGTTACTTTTACTGGGACTTGATGAATCCGATAAAATATCAGTGATAACTATAGACGCCTCTGTCTGTCCTGTAGTTCTAAGTTCCATATGTGTGGCATAAACTAATTCAGTTAGAGGAGTAGATTTTCTCAAAACCAGAGTCTTTTGTCGTTTCATTCGTTTTGTACTCTGATCAAAAGTAATTTTCGGGCGAGCGGGACCACCGCGTTTTAGTGTAAGATTCGGAAAATAAATCGATGAATCCAGCAATGTTTTATTTTTCTCCAGAAATCTTACTTCAATCCGGTGCGCTGCTACCCATCGTGAATAGTGTTCCGATTTCTCGAAATATGTTTTCTGGGATCACCGATGCATCCTGTCCTCAACTCCATTTCCTTTTGCAGCGAATTTAGCTGATCTGGAATGTGTAGGTATCCAGAGTTCTTCATTATTGTGAATAATTGTCGTCTTGTCATGAATAAGGTATCAGAATTCACACCTGTGTGAAGAAAAGAAAATGAATAATTTCTCCGCTCGGTTCACGTAGTGCTGCATTTGTCACGAAGCATAAAAAACCGCTGAATTTCGTTGTGCTGTATCTGTCACCAACTGACACGACTCTTTCTCTCAGAAAACGCGTTCTATCTTTGTTCTATTATGACCAGATATGTGGTATAAACAGTTTTAGGAAGGGACACCTTGAAGTTTTATCTTTGAGTTACACTTTACTACCTTACGTCCAAAAAATGGAAATTGAATGTCGGTAACGATTATTTTGAAATAAATCTCTATTCTGACAGGTTTTGTTACTAACATGATATTAAATTGTCTGATCCCGAGTTTTTAAAAAAACTGTTCATTTTAATTATAGCTCCCGATCACATTAAAATAATTCATTACTTAAAAAAGTGTACATATGTGCAAGATTTTAAAAGTGATTCGTAAATAACAATAGTTATTGGTCCTAAAAGTGTTTGAATGATAGCCCGGAGGTGCCCGGAGCTCAACTAATCTCTAAAAGAATATAATTTTTTTTAAAATCACGACTAAATTTTTGTATATATTTGATAAACAATTTTATCTATTAAAATAATGAATAATGTTCAAAATATAATGTGAAAAAATAAGATAAATACCTGAACATGATGGTTCCATACCCACTTTTGGGATTCGTAATAGGTGTCTTCCGAAATAAATACTTGAACTTGAGGCTTATGCTGGCACTTGTAAACGGCGTATTATCTGCACGAGTGTTCGCTCTGTACTGAGCGGTGTCACAGCTAGAAGGGTATGGTCAAAGGTTTCTACCTACTTTATAATAATGCTACAACTATCGAGATACCTCGAAACAAATGAAGCGAAATCGTACTATTGAATTTTTTTTTTTTGTTTACTGTATCAACTTTTGGTATTTGGCCCCAGTGTGCGTCGCTTGAATTTATTTATTTAGGCTTTATTTATTTATTCATTTTCGTGAAATCGACAGTTTACATTTAATTAGTTTGTACATAAAGTATTGTATAGCTAAAATGAAACCAATTATGGATTTACTCCTTGTGACTTTACCTCTACTGAGACAGCATAATATGGAATAAGATATTTAAATTTGTGAGAAAGGAATATGAATTAGAAAAATTTACAAAACAATACATTTATAGCCATGGAGAGAGGTTGTAGATATAATAATCATAATAGAGATATAAACAATAGAGACATAAACATTATTCACAAACCATCAGAGAAATATTCTTTTATGGACCTCTTGTATTTGGTAAGTTCGCAATTGAAAATATCAACCTTTGATAATACGCGATTATAATTATTAAGCTTTAGCCGTGTTTGTTGACAAGATCTGACCAAGTTCTCCCCCAAGTTCCCCTCACCACTACTTTCAACCTCTTCAGGACCCTTGTGCGGAATTGACATAAAAGACAAAAAAACGAAATTTGCTAAAATTGGGTGAGTTCACTGGTTATTGCCATTGATGTATCATATTTAGATGAGACATGAAGCGAAAAAACAGGTTACAATTTTTACCTCCAACTCTCCCAACGCTTTAACTAAAACTGCCGAATCCTGCCTAATAGTGGAACAAGTTTCGACGAGTAATCAATTATAGCTCTATGGTTACTACACGAATGAACGAGTATGTAGTTATTGTATAAACGTGAATGAAGCAATGAGTTTGTCATCTTCTCTGCCTACCCTGCGGTAAACTGCGCGATGTTTAGTTTGTCACTTAGTTTACAAATAATGACTGACTGCAGTTCGTCAGCGTATGGTGTCAAGTACATTAGAACCAGTTAGCAGTTAGTAGGTTCTGACTTAACAACCTCATTAATTTAATTGACTTCGCAAACCAGTGGCGGGTTAGCTCAAACAAAACGAAGGTTACGCAGTTTATCTATTGTTATCTACATGTAAATATTGTAAGTATTTATATCCGGCAATTTTTACAGAGTTTATGACCCTTTTAACAACAACATAATGAAACCTTACTTTTTTAAATAATTAGGTACATTTTTGTATGGCACATGAAATAAAATATATATATAAAATTAAAACAGATCATTGAAGTCCTCCGCACTAGGAGATCCTGTGCTGAAGGGGACTATATATGTTAGTTTACGTTTTCAGCAACTAAGATGATGTTTTAAATATATTAGCTAGTTCTTCTTCCGATATTTCCTTAAGCCAAGATTTGATGTCCTTAATGTAGTGATTTTTCGTTTTCCTTTGTTTTATGTTGAGAAGGAGTTTATTGTATAATTTTATTGCTAAAAATGCAGAGTTTCTTTGTCCAAAGGTAGAATTCCATTTAGGAATATTTAGCATGTCTGTTTGCTTAGCTCTGGTTTTATGATCGTGAGAGGGGTTTGCCTCTGGTTTATTTTTTAAGTGATGAACTAGAATATTTTTAGCATAGATTTTTTGTAAACTTGGAACATCAAACAGATTAAAAATATCAGTAGTTGGCGTCCTTACGGGGAGCTTTATGATTTAGCTTTATTAATTCAAAACATGATTTATTATGTCGGGGAGACGGAAAAATACGCACTTTTAATTTTAATTTCGTTTATTAAGTTACTTACGCGATATGTCAATTAGTATGCGGCGCCGTTATAGTCGCAGCCGACGGCGACTATGTTCATATCAAGAGTTGGATTATATTCATAATATCGTATTAGAATTAAATCTCAAACCAGTCTATACAAACCTAGCGTAGCCCACAAACTACTTGAAAACTGGGATGTAACTCTAAAGGAGACGCGAGCAGGCGTTATTAAAGGTTCCCCAACATTTATAGTAACTTTTAGTAATAATATAACTAAATTCAAGTATTAATTAAAAGTAAACATTCCATATTTAACGTGAAGCGGAATTTGTAACCTTTACCAAATATCTAAATGATAGTGAAAACCCTATTAAAATCCGTTGCGTAGTTTAGAAGAAATAAGCGCACAAACAGACGGACGCGGATAGCACTTTTGTTTTATAACATTTAGAGATTTATAATTCGGGAGGCTGGCATTTGTATCGCCGCTCAGGGTACAATTAATTGAATAACTAACACCTCTACCATGGATTACCCCAAATGGTTCGCTACTTTTGTCTTCCTCGGGCGTCTCTGACTTCTGCTACCATTCAAATTTGCATCATATATTCTCCTTTCACTTCTTTCTTCGCTCATTCGCTCTTCATGCCCAATCCATCTAAGGGTTCCTTTCTTAATCTTACTCACTACGCTTACATCAGCCTTGCAATCATTGCGGATCTCCACATTTTGAACACGATCATACATGGTTTTAGCACACATACGCCTCAGGGATCTCATTTCTACAGCATTCAGTCTACTTTCATCCTTTCTCATCCAGTTCCATGCCTCACTTCCATACATCAGGGTGGGTATCAGCACTCCATTGTGACTAGTCTATAGTTAGTAATAAGATACATAATTGTTGAAATGTAACATAAATATATATAAACAGTGTCTTTGAGGTTATTTTGCACAAATACGGCGCTATAAAAATCATCAAAATAATATTATTATTTTGCTTGGTGATATTTCAAAAGTAAATAGAAATATTAATATTTTTCATTTATGGCAGTATTGTTGTGAGAGTGCGAAATGTGGTTTGACCCACATTTAACAATAATACAAAATTATGGAATATATAATAACATTTTGCATTGATTGAATTTAACGGCCTTCACGGTGTGTAGTTTGTGATTGATGAATTACCATAAAAAGGTCTAGGAGATGAAATGCAGTAAAATTATTAAGAAATTGTTTAGTTAATTTCCTACTTAATTTTATTTCTGTGTAAAAAATATTAACAACAGCAGAGTGCAGTATTAATTAATTTTAACTAAGTAACCGTAATACAAAGTTAATTTGCTTCAATAACATAAAAAGATTACTAACCCGTAACATGATGGTTTTATTAATTAGGAAGTCTTTGGCAAAGGTTCTTTCGTGCGCAAAATTACCAATTGTTTCCGTGTGTTATGTTGTCTTATATTAATTAATTTTGATATTTTTGCAAAAACAAAAACTGTACTAAAATCTAGATAAAATAATCTTTCAGACGTGTTTATTAGAAATAAATATTTTCTTTTCAGTACATAGATTTTGGAATTTAAAATGTATTTTGAGTTTAAAAAAACATACCTGTATATTAATCCGGAAAACGTATGGAATATCTTTGAAACTTCGCATTTTGAAAACACATTACGCATTAAATAGTCACTTTTTTCACATAAAAATATTTGGTAACGAATATAGTATATTTTTAACACCTGATTCATATATAAAACTTTACGCTTCATATATTCCTGAGGCATTTATATAATGAATTTAAATACAGGGTTTTCCAATAAGAGGTGTTATTTTGATAATCAATCGTAAAATATCAATGGTTTCGTTGCTTGTGTGGCACTTAGCACCATCTTGTTGAAAGTAAACGTTGTCCAGATCAATACCATCCAATTTCAGCCATAAAAAAATCATTATCATCTCTCGATAGCGCAATCCGTTCACCGTAACTGTTGCTCCAGCCTCATTTTCGAAAAAGTAAGATCCAATGAATCCGCCGGACCATAAACCGCACCAAACAGTCACACGTTGAGGATAGAGAGGCTTTTCAACAATAACTCTTGGGTTTTCCGAGCCCCAGATGCGACAATTTAGCTTATTGACGAAGCCACCGAGGTGGAAATGGGCCTCATCAATTTTTATTAATGGCGTAGTTTCTATTTGTCAAATATCAAAAAATGACAGCTTGAAAAGTAACATCTACTGAAATAGCGGGCTATTCAAAATAACACCTCTTATCGGAAAATCCTGTATATTTTTGTTAATTTCTTGTAAAATTCAATTATTTTTTATCAATTTAGAACACGTCTTGGAATAACTTCTAAAATTTCACCTAATTTTAAACACTTCGTTGTTTTTAAAGATAATATCTATACATTTGATATGACGAAATTTCCTCGAAGGAAAAAATCACAAAGTACGCTACAAAAATTATTAAAAACACGTATTGTTCTGTTATTTAATATGCTATAGGCAAGAAAAATTCACCGTGTATCTTTAAATGCAACTTTAGCATCTGTCAAGAGATTTTCGCTCTAATTCAAACGAATCGTGTTTAATTAAATATTTTTATCTTTTTCACTTAATTATTATCGTTTTTTTTTTAATATTAGCGCGCTCCCTCTAACATTCGTATTTAAATATCTCCCTTTCAAACCATCTTTGAACGCTTACTACGAGGCCCTACAGCGACATAAGACTCTAATAACGGGGATTTGCTCGACGCTCGCATTTTAATTATTTCTAATGAACGTATTACTAAAATCTCATTTTTTTCTAGAGGGATCCCTACGGATGTAAGTTATTTATATTTAAGATTAATAAAAACAGGACCTTAACATTGAAATATTTTATGTAAGACGGTTTTAAAATTTTATAAAACGTTTTTAACTACAAAATTAGCGGTGCTTACCAGATATTATTTTTCTATACGATGAATTAGTAATTTCCCGATGGATCGCTCTAGAAACATTTTAGATTAGTGATACATTAATCAGAAATAATTAAAATAAACCCGATGGAAAGATTGATTTTCTAGGCCTGCTAGGGCAATATCGACCGTAGGTCCATTTATTACACTGAGCCGCGCGCCGAATATTGTTTTTACGCGACTTCATCACTTATGTCGCTAAGATTTTCATTTTATTTTAGAGATTTGATAAGGCAAATTCAACCTTGGGTCTGTCCAATACACAAGGGCCGCGCGTCGCATATTTTTGTGCACGGCTGCTTCACTTACGTCGTTAAGATTCTGGATTGAGAATATTTTTATTTTTTATAAAAATGGTGCTACACAAAAATACAAATCATCCCAATATAATTGATTACATCTAGGCGTGTTACAATAGGCGTCTACAGGTTTTGACAAGGGGCGCCAAAATTTTGTATGCGCCAAGCGCCGTTTGGCTCAGAGCCGGCCTTGACTTCCGTTTAGCTGCTGGTGATGGTCTGGATTGTAAGCCACACTGGCCATCAGGGAATAATTAATTCCCCATGAAAAAAAGGTTAATTACAAAATTCACTCTGCAGGCAGCGTAACAAATTATCATCCAGCCACCAAATACATAAAACAGAGAACTCACCGAATATATCACTCGCATTGAGATAGGCAGCAATTCCTTAATCTCCAAATTTGGCAGCGGATGGCAATCAGCACAATAAAACTCGCATTCGCACCATGAAATAATGATCTGTCACGACAAGCTCTCAAGAGAGTAGAATTTAGAATTAACACATTGTATTTCAAAATCTGTCACTTTCTTTTGACAAAAATATTTAAATATTTTAGTCGTAAATCGACCAAACAGGAATAGTGGTGCCCTCTTTTGTCAAACAACATAATTCAGATGAATCCAGCTGCTTTGCACAGATGACTGAATTTCATTGTCACTTAACTGCAGAGCAAAATCTTTACAATAACTGACCAGAGATGTCTATCCTGTCCACTATTTTTAATTTTAATTTTCAAATTTTAAGTTAACTAATTTTAAGTTTACTGCTTCTCCAGCTGCTGTGTCATCCAAAACTATGGGGCGTCGTGGGTTTAATCTTGATCCTCTCCTTTCTTAGTTTCAATCACTGCACAAGCAGCATTACACGCTTTTAATGCTAGAAGGATGTTAATTGGAGGTTTTCAAATATATCTTTAAACTATTTAAAGCTGTTTTCCCTTCTCATGTAACTGCCACGTATCAAACAGTAGTGATATTCTGGCAGAGATCAACCTATTTGTGTCGGAGTCTTTCAATCGGGGACGTCGCACAGTGGGCTGAAAATCGCCTTTCATAGACATAGAGACTTGAATTTTCAAGGGTATTTTTTTTGGCCTGAAATGGATTTTGCTGATCATTGCTATGCTTTAAAATTTCGTATGAAGCAATTGCGTGTACAAATGGAGGAGTTATCATTTTTTAAAGAAAAATTTGTATGGCACAGATATTAAAAATGAGGCTATCTCTGGAATCATAAGGTTGGCCATTATATCCTTACACACAGATATACTACTATTTATTTGTATTTTTTGACATACTTCGTATTGTGGCGCAACTTGCGATTTTTTTTTAAATCCTCAAAAATTAAATGCTTTACATAGGAGTATGCTTTGTCTAGTTTACAATATTTTATTGACACCATAAGTCGATTTTTAGCCCACTGTGCGTCGCAACAATTTGTTAGATTATCGAGCGAGTCGTTCAAATCTTTGTTTACACTCATAGGGAGAGCGAACCGCTTTCAGAATACGGTACATCACAAATCCTACGTGTTCTTTGAAACATACAGCAGTAAGTTTACAAGGCTTTTGGCACTAAGTAATAACTGATTCAATGGTAGGGACTTTTACAAAAAAATAGGTAAGAAGTGTTGTGTAATCCATAATGTTGTAATTATTATGTACACCCGAATAAAATAAATAAATGATTACCAAGTTTCATAATCACTGGCGAGCGAAAGTTCATTTATTAAGATGGTTGACATAAGTTGAATACTTTTCGAAAGATTGATGTCAAATTAAAAATATTAATTTAAATACGGTGTAAATTTTCAGAAAAATATTATGTACTAGCTGTTGCTGGGGGTTATCCTTAGGACATAGACATATACCATGACAGACTTTTATGTAGGCTATTTTAAGATTTACAATTCCGTAGTACATTATTTTGATGCATCTCATAAGGTTTAGCCAGCGTTAACAATGTAGTGCCCGACTAATATATTTTTACGACTTGTTTATAAAACATCGAATTTTCTCTACTTTTTATAAATATAATATGCATGTTTTATATATGTAAACCTTCCGGAAGAAATTCTCTAAATTATGATGCAAATCTTACCAAAATCCGTTTCGTAGTTTAGAAGCACTAAGCGCACAAACAGACAGACGCGGATAGTGACTTTATTTTATACTGTTTACAGATCGACACACTTTGCAGTCGGTGGCGTTTTCACTGTTGTGGATAAATCTTACTCTAAAATAAATACCAGAATTATTAATTCCATATCCAATTACATGCGTTTCCAGTTGTTCTCAGTTGTATCCAAGTTTCAGTAATATACAATAAACAGTGTTTATCTCAAGTGACCTTCCAGGTAACTATGGTAGTGTATATTATCTGACTGTAAGTAATATAAATGAATAATAATATATGTAAGTTCTAACGCAGTATCACATTCATTCGTCAAATGTGTTGTGCATATAGTTTCGTATTAGTGATCGACAAAGCGATGGATGCAATCTATTAGCCATAAGTTTAAAAACAGTTTTGTCTAGTCTGTAATTAGTTATAAGATGAATCATCATAGAAATATATTATATATTTGTTGAGCACCCTTGAGGTGATTTTAGACGAAAACAAACAAACAAATCATCAAAATATTTAATTATTCAAGACAATATTAGCGATTTCTAAACAAAAATCTGAAACAGAAAAATCAGAAAAGGATACGGTCACATCTAGGAATCGAACCCAGGACCCTTGTCTTTCCGGGACACCGCTCTTTTATTAATTTTTATTCGAGTTCTGTGAAGGTTCTATTCAAGTTCTGTTTTATCTTGTTTTGCGAAACAACTGGCCAATAATTATACAATCAAAGTAAATATGTCAGTGAAAATCCTTCTGTCAGACAATTTAAGCATATTCAGTTTTGTAGTTCAATGATATTGCTGGAATACCCATTTTAAAATTTGAGAATTTATTTTGCATTCTTTCAATAGCTTGTATATCTACATATAATAGATATTCCACTAGAAATATCTTCCAAGTAGACTTAGTACATTTTGGTTCTAGACCATTTAGCACACGCTCTGTCTCTCTTACTGCCTGACATCATATATCGTCATTATACTTGATCGAAATGCAAATTTAAAACCGGTTGGAGCCAGTGAGACTATGGCATCCCCAATTGGCGCATGTTGTGAGGCTGAAGACATCGTAAGTAGGGAGGGGAGGGAGATGGGGAAGAGGAAGGTTGGGATGTACTGCTTAATTCACTACTAGCAATGTTTCATTTATGAACGGCGCACGGAGAAAACTTACTGAAATAAAAGAATGCTATTTTTTTAAGAATCTAGTCAAATCATTCCTTTAACCAATGAATTGACCGATTTACTAACAAAGTATCAGTAAAACGCGAAAGTGTTATGAGGACGGCGGTATACGTGTTCAAAAAAATACTAAAATTGTCGCATTACCTCATTATATTTATAAGGAAAAGAACACCTGCGTGAACACGTGTTCCGATATATTTTAAATGGACTCATGTTTTATCAGGAAATGGATTGTCATCAAGTTTTTCTCTTTTTTTTACAAACCCCCAGACAGGAGGCGCTGAGAAAAATAATTTCAGGGCCAATGTCATCTTTGGGGATGCTGTGTGGAGGGTATTTTTTAAGAAAGAAAGAAAGAAGAAAGGTATGAGAGGTGGGCAGGAATCTAAGGATCAGTGTGTCCAGGAGAGGTCAAAGGGTCTCACCCGATGAACCCGGGCACCCCTGCTAAGTCACCAAACTTAACAAACCCCCAGGGTGACATATGGCAGAGGTGTTGGTATCCAATAAATGGTTGCTGGGGCGGCATTACGCAAACCCGCATCTCAAATTGAATAGCTCGTTTTTAAAATTTAAAAAAATCAGCCATACTTATTTTTATCGGTGTGGTCTTTTACCAGGGTGATACTGAGAGTGTTTTCCACTGTGGAACGTAATAGACATGGCGTATCACTCGAAACGATAAATGATTCACCATAACAGACATAATACATTCCTTCTTTTTATGTCCTTGTCACACTTCCGGAAGCTGATGATTATTTTAATAACGTCACGCAATGTGTGATTTTATATAATTAATTTTGGTGACTGCACTTTATTTTGGACTTCATGTCGAATCCGACATTGCCCGGGATTTTTATACTAAGTTTATTTACTATTCAACCCGCTAAACTGCCAAAGCAGTTTGTCATGAGATCAATTTTACGATATTAATTATAACACAAACGGCCGTTGTTCCCAATCCTACTGATCAACTGTTGAGCCGAATGTTTGGCTCAACACAGCTCAAACGAACAACTTCGCTCTTTTCAACGTAAAGGTGACGAGTGAGCGATTAGCCAACTTAAGGAAGCCATATTACTGGATAAAACTTGCCTCAGTAAATGACTAGTTATAAAACATGTCGTGACATGGTGGCATAAAGTCAAGGTAACAATTTATTTTTAACATTTTGTTTGAAAAAAATACATAATATCGGTTTATGCATTACAGTATTTAAAAATATATATGCAATAATTAATTCGTGAATATTAATTTAACATTGAAAGTTTTTATTTTGATGTGATTTTATTGTCTATGAAAGTTGGCGGGGCCACTTAAGATAATCAACAGTAAAGATGCTTGGAAACAGGCGAATCGAACGTTACTGAACAAATCACTCGGCTGATCGGAGCCTGAGATTGATCGTTCGAAATGTTGGGAACAACGGCCGTAAATCACACATCACAAAATAGAAAATACATATAGAAGAATAACATTTATGTGACAACAATATGAAGACATAAAATACATAGACAGATAGATATATAACGCACATACTCACAGGTAAGGCATATAATGGATAGGTACTAATGTATTTATGAACAATATCCATATAAAAAATCTTGATCTATTAACGATTTTTCAGTATTTTTGAGTTGAGCCGTGCAATTAACACCTTCAGTATGGCTAGACGGAATGAAAAATGGAAGTCAGTCGTAGCGTCAAATACCTCACCTATTATCACCGACGACCTGAAAGAAATCGAGGTTTGGGGATCTGGTAGTGAGACAATGAAAGATAATGATTGTGTTGTGTCACAGTGTTTATTTTGAGTCAGTAGAATTGCGTGGTTGGGAGATGACTCCGGACCGATGATGATGACACCAGGTATAGGCAGCGATGACGGAGTTAGAATGGTCGAAGCGGTGGTCAGTGATTCGGTACCGCGTTGGTGGAGACCGGAAACGTGGTTGTGTTCAGCACTGGTGAAGACGCGCAGTCTTCCGGGTACTCCAATGTGAACATGGTAGCCGAAGGTGCGATGGACCTGGTCGGCAGATGTACAGACCGGCGAAGGTGTCGCAGGGTCTAGGCGCGTGAGGAGCGCTGGCCAGAGATGATAGCCGGGGCCAGGGCGCTGATGTGATCCCGAGGAGTCCATAATAATTTTTAGTCCGTGCAGAGCCGGGTGAGTAGGTAGATAAGGTCCTGTAGCGGCGCGGTGAAGCAACAGCATGATGAATGCATCGAGAACATTCAGACTTGTAGTTAGAAACGCCATCTACATTGCATCTACAGTGTTCCCGCAACAATGCGTTTGGGATCGTTCCAGAATATTCCAGTAGCACCGCTACAGAGGATATGGAAAGGCCAAGAAGAGCAATATCCATTAGAGCAGGTATCGAGGCGTTTTAAACTTTGCAGTACAAACTTGAAAAATATACTATTCAACGCATTCTGCACTTCGCTGTACACGTCAAAACAGTGGATTACCTAAAGGTTAAAGTAACGTACGTTACAATCTACGCTTTCATAGATGTCATTAGTTGAATTATTTTAACGAAAATAGACTATTTAGAAGTTATGGTTTAAAATATGAAGATGAATTATTTGTTTGCGGCTGTACATAAGCAATATGAATAAGAATACATAATTTTGTTCGTATAAAAACTCAATTCTTTCAAAAAAGGCATACAAATACAATATTGGATTGAATCACCGCTAACATATTGTATTTGTTTCTTCACAGAATTGAGTGATTATACGAACAAAACTATTTATTCATATTTATATTGCTTATGTAAGGGCGCAAACAAATGATTCGTCTTAATATTGTAAATCATTACAAAAGCGTATTTTAATAAAATAATTCGTTTAACACCATCTATGAACGCGTGGATTATAACGTACATTACGAGAATATCTCTCCGGGGTTACTCAAGGCGATAAGCTGTGTCCATTGTTAATAATTATTGTATCGTTTTATTAGTGCATGAAGATTTGTTTTTTATAATAATATTATATCCGGAAATATCTAACAAGAATTAAGATATTTACGAATTGATATAATGTCAACCGCTCAATAATAGTCATAATTCAAATTACTCGTTTTCAATCTATAATATTTATTTTCCTTACGACTCAAATTACATTTTCCTTATTCGCATCCTGGTAGAAGCAATTTAATTTCCTGTTATTTTTTTAGCTGAATACAAAAATATAATATCTAGACAATGTTTATATTATTTTTAAGGCGAGGCACTCTTTGACAGACTATCTAGAAAATCCATCACAAGACACCTGTCCGTCTCGAAATATGCATTAGAGATTTATTTATTTATTCATTTATTTAACGCCCAGAGGGCTTTTACATGTAGGTGGTACAATTTTAATGACAGTTTTGAAACATGAGAAAGAAATATTAAAATTAAAAATACAGCAATTTAAATGGCTTACAAACATATAACTTCCATTTAGGAATAGTCTTTAAATAAGTCTTTTACCTAATCCACAAAATTCGCAAAGTTAATATTAAATATTATATCGACATCACCTAAGTATTGGTTTCCCATAGTATGAAACCGTTGTATTGGGAAGTTCGCAATGTAATTGCACTTATGTGTGTTGCAGTGGAATAGTGTATTTTGTCGTGTTGTTATTGTAGGTATTCGTAAGTTTATGAGTTGCAGAAGTTCGCAACAGTCGAATTTAGAGTTTAGAATCTTGGATAAAAAAGTTAAGTCGTTTATTTTACGCCCTGACTTCCAATGTGTGTACTTTTAGAGTATTTAATAAAAAAAATGATATTATAAGTCTTCTAGTGTGATATTTAATTTGTAAGAGGGAGACCAAACTACTGAGTCGTATTCAATTATGCTTCTAACTAGAGATATGTATAACAGTTTAATGGCTTGTATGGAGTTAAAGTTTTTATTGTTCTTAATACGAAGTCTAGTGTTTTCATGCCTTTGTTTACAATTTGATGGATATGATTGGCGAAACTTAGTTTTTCATTCAATATAATTCCGAGATCTCTCATTTCAGTGACTCTTTCTAAAGCTGTATTGTTTATGGAATATTCATAGATAAGATAGAAGATTCATAGATTATTAATAGATACGCAGATGTGGCGGAATTTACGTACAAAAAGGCTATACAATTCAATTTGGAAGGAGGGTAGGGACACTGCCGCCCCTGGAACAATTTATTGGATGAACACCTCTGTTATAAGTCACCCCAATTTGCAAGCTACGTTTGCTGATTATGGTAAATCGGGTGAGGTGTGTTCAGCATGCGGCTGCCCGCCAGCTGCGTGGGGTGCCAGATCTAGAGAGGCTGCTTTGGCAAGACTCTTGACCTCTCCAACTAGTGGGAAGGATATATTCATATGTCCTTCACTCCTGGACACACTGATCCTTCAACCCTGATACCTTTTACCTTCCCTGAAATTCCCCTCCTTCCTTTCCTTAAAGAAATCCTCCACACAGCATCCCAAAAAATGATACCGTTCCTGAGGGAAATTATTTTCTTGTTTGGGGTATATTTTTGTAAAAAATATCGATGATATCTTTTCCCGTCCCTAAAGTCCCGTTGGCGTCATGTATCTTTTATAAGGAGATTTTTCAATGTGGATGAGTGTTTCAGGCATAGACATACGAATATTAGTAGACCTGCCCTAAGTGATTAAAAGCGTATTATTCCCCACTCCCCATACCGGTTCCATTGGAGCCGGCTGTGCTCGCGTATGGCCTCAAGTGAATTTAGAAAACGTGACGTCATCATTCTTGTGCGAACTATGGTCGAGGCATCATCGGTTCATTTTACGAAATAACACGGCAAAATGGTGGCTTGTGGTATGAAAACTTGTAAAAATAGATGTGAAAAGAGAATAAACCCAATTGTCGTATTACATTCCATATATAAGCATTATTTTACTTTATTTTAAGCATATTCACATCGTATAATATGGATCAGTTGTAGAAACATATACTATCACATCGAGATACGTCTGGACGCGAAACACAAAGCTGGTTGGTTGCTGGGAAGTAAATTATAAACATTTATAAAAGTGTCTTAACTAAATACGTAAACGAAATATTCGACTCTGAAAATAGAAGAAATTTATTTTGCCGAATTTGGACTTCGCAAATTTGTTCATAACGTGGCGAGTAATTTGCGCACCCATGTAAAAATGTCTATTCATTCAAAAGCAGATTTTACTTTTAAGAACTAAATGGTGATATTATAATGCGAGATGCCTATATACTGTCAGATTGATTTATTGACGAATCACAGTCAGCTTTACCCCCTTCGTTCTTCAACAGTTGATTTTACCCCTCATCTTTAATTTCTAGTCTATATATTCATATGTCTGTGGTTTCAGGCTAATAATTATTGCTTATAAAATAACTAAATTAATTTAACCAAGTGTTAGTGTTTTGTATGTACTTACTAGTATATTTTACTTTTATTTCCAAGTAGCATTTTTGTTCATTTTATACTTTCTGGTGTCATTGTATATGATTTATTATTATGGTATATTTATACCGTTGATATTAAATAAATTAATAATTAATTATTATTTGCGAAAAATGTGTACGAATGGATTTGGTCTTGAAGTGAGAATATGCTTGGTTCTTAAATTTCACCCAACTATCACCTTGCTGGAAAGAAATTTATTTGTCGACTAGCTGACGTGTACCCGGGGTTGCTGTGGGTTATCCTTAAGAGATAGACATATACCATCTTCTACTTTTCTGTAGACCCTTTTAAGATATACAATTCCTTAGTACATTATTTTGATGTATCTCATAAGGTTTAGCCAACGTTAGCAAGATAAGCGCCCGAAAATATTTTTTTTACGACTTGATTACAAAACATCGACTTTTCTCTACTTACGATAATTATAATATGCTAGCATTATATATGTAAACCTTTCGTAAGAAATTCTCTAAATTGTAGTTAAAACCTTATCAAAATCCGTTGGGTAGTTTAGAAGAACTAAGCGAGCAAACAGACAGACGCGGAAAGCGACCTTTTTTATACTAAGAGATTTGTAATACCAAAGGCTTACAAGAACAGTATTATTTTGAAATACGTTTAAAATCTGCGAATTTATTTAAAATCGAATGAAATGTGAACATATTTTCCGCGCAAACTGCATGCTGACTTAGGACCATGTTCTCATATAAGAAGTGGGTATATTGCAAAATGTCATAGGTGTATTGATTTTATCAAACAACATTATTCTAAAAATCTTTAAAACAGGCTTAAATATATTTTTATGACCACAGTTCTTACCTTACAAGAAAACACTTAAGTATGTTAATAAAATATCGATGTTTTGGCCTTATTTTTAACGTTTTAACCTCTCAGGCCTCTGGCATATTCTGTCGGAGTATTTCCGCTTAGCAATAAAATACAAATAAATGGAATATTTTCTGAACGTATCCGAAAATTAAAAACTGTTTTTGAAAGGTGAAGAAATATGCTTTATAAACATGAATTCCCTTGAATCGTAACGCCATAAGTGATGAGGTCATGTAAATTAACAGAGTAATGAAGCACCTACGGTCGACTTTGCCCTAGCAGGCCTAGAAAATGTATCTTTCCGTGAGGTTTATTTTTACTATTTCTAATGAACGCATTACTAAAACCTCAAATGTTTCTAGAGGGATCCCTCGGGAAATTAATAATTCATTGTTTAGAATAATAAAATCTCGTGCTTACCTCTTATTTTATAGTTAAAAAAGTTTTATAAAATTTTCAATCCGTTTTACATAAAACATTTTAAAGGTAAGGTCATGTTTTTTTTAATCTTAAATATAAGTAACTTACATCCGTAGTGTTCCCTCTAGAAACATTTGAGATTTTAGTAATACGTTCATCAGAAATAATTAAAATATGAGCGTCGAGCAAACCCAGGTTATTAGAGTCTTATGTCGCCGTAAGGCCCGTAGTAAGTGTTCAAATATGGTTTGAAAGGGAGAAATTTAAAATAACATGTCTCGTTTGAAATAGAGCAAACATCTACATATTTTCAACTCAACAAATGCACAATAATTACATTTACAAAGGCATAAGATATTTTAATAGTCTTCCCGAAGAAGTGAAAAAAATACCAGATTTTATTTTATTAAAAAAAAGGTCAAATTTATCTTTAAAAAAAATTAATATCACCTTTCAAATGTTATAACTTCAAATTCATGTTACAACCAAAATTAACGTCACAATCCTCTTTTAAGTTTATATTTATTGTACTGTATTATGTTAATTACTGATATAAACATGAAATAATTGTGAAATAACTCCTACGCCAAGCTCAAGAGCTAGCACTCTTCATTGGAGTAGAAATTCAATAACATATGTTTTTCACTATTACCTATTATTACCTAATTTTTTGTACAATGTAACAATGTTATAAGTTAATCAATAAAAAAATAAAAAATAAAAATCTGTCGAAATGCAGAGCGGTATTACAATGTGTTTGAGACTTCTCACAGATCCTTGATTGTATTTTTATTTTTTTTAAATTTATTTTTATATATGTAAATAACAAACAATACATAACAAAATGAACCTTTGTCTGTCCAACTGGGAAGGATTCCCGTTTCAGGACAGCCAAATTATGTATTTAGTACATAATATTCTTACAATGGAATAGCGATGTTGTCAAAACGAATTTTGGGAACGTTGTTGATTGCATTCGAAGTGACAGGATGGTTTCATTATCCTTGAAAGAATCGCAAAAATGTAATTTATTACCAGGGTCAATTTGAATAACATTAGTAATTGCATTCAGAACAGGTGAATGGTTTCTTTCGGGACATCACAAGTCTGAGATTCTTTCCAGGCCATTTTGGTGAACATTGACAATTGTATAGTTCTAATTTCCACATTTATAAATCAGTATAATACATATGAATCCTATAGTACTATATTTTTAGAATTTCTTAGGTGATAGAAATTAAACATTACTAGACCAGAATATATGCCGTATGACATATGAATTTCCAATTTTAAAATTTCGAATTTTTATTTATTAAATGGCTAGTCATTATTATACCGTAATCGTATTATACAGATTCGTAAATTTAAATAATAACAACAATGAAGATCAATTATTAGGAACAAAAATAACCATTTTTAAACATGAAATTTTATTTTATTTATTTATTTTTTATTTATTAAATTTAATATAATTACATTTAATACAATATAAGATATGGGTAGTCCCACAAAGCTGTGACAATCAGCTTGTCTGTAGGTTCTACCATTTAATGTTATAACCTAATAAACATTAGCTTAAGTTTAAATATTAATACCAAATATAATGTTTAGGATAGATAAACGTTTTGTTCATTTATTAACCACTTTTTTGTCAGTTTAGGGCAGGGTTCCTCATTATTTTTCAAGTTAAAGTTTTCGTTAAATTTGTTATAAATCACAGGTATCAAATAGTCAAGTCTTCTGCTACCATACTTATTTGATATTAGTGGAATTTTTAGGCCTTTCTTTCAGTAAATCTTGTTTTGTGACTATGCACCAATGGCTTTTTGTACGCATTTTCTCCCGCATTATCCATAATTATAATAAACCAGAGAAGCCCTTTAATTGGGAGTAGGCCCTCAGAGCCATACAGTAATTTTAAGTTGTTTCTTTGTTTGTAAATGCAAGATTTAACAATTTTTTTAATTATAGCAGTTTGTAAATTTTGAATGTATTTAATATTAATATTACTCGAGTGTCCCCAAGTTCGAATTCCATATCTAAGTATTGATTCGACCATAGAATGATATATAAGTTTGAGAGTACATCGAGGCAATACAAATTTTAATTTATAAAAATTACTCGCCAAACATCGGAGCTGGTTACAAATTTTGATCACACTTTTGTCCCATTTAAAGTTATTGTCTACGATTATGCCAAGGTAAGTATATTCGTTTGCAAAATCAATTTTTTCACAGCAGCAAATATTATCAATTTTTTTATGTATACAATCAAAATTATGTGCAGTTATTTTAGGTAAGTTCCACATTTTCAAGCTCGGTGATCTTATATACATGAATTTAGTTTTTTTGACATTAATAATTAATCCTACATCATGAGACCATTTAAGTAGCTCTGTTACGGACGTACTGCACCCCGGACCTCTCTGCCTCTACAACAAGACCCGGACTCTACGACAAGGACCAGAATCAGCATCGGACCAGCTACAACGGCTTCAGAGACGGCCCCGTTCTACCCCTCCACGCCACTGAAGGAAGACATCTCACGCCTCCACGGATTGGGATCACCGCCCTGTTTACAGTCTTGTGTGTCACACATTACGTCTGATACAAGCTCGTTAAAGTCAATTTGTAATTCTTGAATAGCTATTTCAGGGTTTTCATTAGAGACAACTAGTGCAGTATCATCAGCAAAAATAAATCTACGGGCTATTTTAAAAAGTTTAGACATGGCAATTACATATAATATTGTATAATTTTGGTCCTAAAATTGACCCTTGTGGCACCCCTGATTTAATAAATCTAAAATTACTCATTACATTCAAAATCTTTACATACATTTTTCTATTTGTTAAATAGTTTTTGAAAAATGATAGGAGTTTACCACGGATTCCTATGATTTCGAGTACCTTGATTAATTGTGTATGGCTGAGTGTATCGTTTTTTTTAGTTAAGCTCTGAATTTATATAATTGGAAAATTTTTCGAGCCGTTTATCACAGCTTTTTTGTTTTTGGAAGCCATACTGACATTCATCAATAATGCCCAAATTATTTAAATATTTATCCAAATTTATAGATATATATTTTTCTAATATTTTTTCTAATGCGGGTAATAAGGAAATAGGCCTATAATTATTTATTACGGTGTGATCTCCATTTTTAAAAATGGGCCTTATGATGCTGCATTTTAGTTCAGCTGGAATGTGACTTGTGTCAATAATTCTGTTAATTAGGTGAGTAATTATAGGACTAAATAATTTAACATGTTTTTTTAGATCATACATGCGAATTAGATCCACGCCCGGTGTCTTTGAATTTTTCATTCTTCCGATAATGCATTCAGTTTGTTCTGCATTAGCTCTTGGTAGGTACATTGAATGTTGCAAATGTTCTTGTTTCAACTCAGACGCTCGAACATTGCATTCGTGCAATAACTGATTTAGATAAAAAGTGACTTTAGATCGTTATCTCTCATAAGTATAAAACAGCCTTTTGGAAGATAAAAAATAAAATTTAACATAATATTATCAACGCTATTATATTTTTTCTATCTAAGTACTTAAATAAACTATTTTTTTTAAAAATTAAACACTAATTAGTTCATATTAGATATGTGAGTTTGTGTTTTAGAACTCACTATACAGGGTGTATCGGTACGTACCCGACAAACTTTAACCAGCTATTCCTTAGCATATTTGGAGTAAAAAATCTTATGTGCACTTTGCTGTCCGGTAACGTTTTTTTTAATAAAAAAAATATTATTCATATTTTCACCACATGTCACCACTGTTTTATCCTTTGTCAAAGTTTGAAAACCCATCTGGCAATATTTTATTCGAATTCCGTTGAATAATGTACGTGTGTACCTATATTGGCGCGCTTTTACAATCACAACGAAATCGTCTCATTTTTAACTAAGGTGAGTTGGGGTAAGAGCACTATATAAAATGAATAGATGAAGTTTAAAGTAATCCCATACGTCACAGCATTATCCCATCGCATTCAAATTTTTACACAAGGAATATCAACTATTCCTTAATCAAATTGTTTTATCGCAAGAAGTTAATCTGCTGTTTTTATTAGATTTTTAAGTATTCAAAAAAAAAAGGTCTTGATAGATCCACTTACCCCGGAGGCGGGGTAAGTGGATCTAACCTCAATATTTTGATTTTTGGCTAAACGAATAAAAATGTTTAATTGCCAATCCAATCAAACGCACTAAACACACAATTTCGCCATTTAAAAATATTGAATATAGTGGAATATACATCATAAATCAAACATTATTTGTCAGATTGGGGTAAGTGCAACATTTTATGACTAGTGATGGGGCAACGAACACAAACTTTTTTTATATGTATTAGTATTATTTTTCACAATATTTAATAACAATTTTATTATAATAATATATATTTACTACTAATAACTGAACTTAATATGTTTTTATAGGAACTAATATTTTGTTTACTAGATTTAAAAAAATACACAATATATGGAAATAATAATGCCTTTGCGGAACCTTTTGTTTCCGACATTAAAATGATAAAAAATAAAAACATAACATTTCTTTTACAGGTAAGAGTTTATCTCATACAAAATCCCTTATTGAATATTAAAACCATTAAAGGACATTTTGAAAACGAATTCTCCTCTTCTCCCAGTTAAGGGGTTTGGCAAAACAGATATAATATCTGCATTATAAATATCGGATACGTCATCAACTTTCGGGAATGAAAATACGTTACGATTTTCTCTGGTTAAATGTGAAACCCTTCGTACATTTTTGACTGTCTTCTTATATTCATCATGTTTTATAATATTTCCTATGTAATGTTTGAGGCTCTTCTTCGCTATAAATTTAGTATAAAGTATCCAATCACCAACTTTTGTCTCAACGTTTAAATTTGGTTGTACATCCAGTTCTTGCAAAATGCCATTAATGTCAATAGACAGAACATCATCTAAAGGTACGTTATTTTGATTGTCTTCCACGTCTTCCATTAATAGATTTTGGAAATAGTCGCATTCATCTTCAGAACTAGACTCCCAATCATATTCGCTGACAGATGTTTCGGACGCCAGGCTAGGCGTTTTTTTGTGTTTTTTTTTATTCAATTTTTTATTAATCACTTTAGACTTCTTGCTTGAACAAATTTTCTTCTTCGAATCATTTAGTTTATTTTTTAAACGCTCTACGACATCATCATATGTTATAACCTCCGCACCAAGTGCAACTTTCGTCTTTTTTACTTTAACAGGCTCGTTTTTTTTGTATAGATCTCAGCATAAGCTCTTCAAATGACTGTTTGACCTTTACAGAACACAGAAAATCTGAATTAGCTGTTTTAATTATTCGGTCTTCTAAAATTGTAATCTTCTTCAAAGGGTCAAGGGAGTGATTTTTGGTAGTACAAGTAGAAGACTCGGAATACTGAATTGGGTCATTTCCAACATGTGATACAAATTGTTTTATAAAAGGTTTAACTTCTTTAGATGTGGAAGGTATGGCATAAAATTTCTCAATATTTTCTATTGATGATAGTGGATTTTCAGGTAATGTTTTTGTTGGTTGCACATTCCAATTGTGACTTGGTTTATCTATTTTTATGTGTTCCTCATCAATACACATTTCAAAATCAGTAGTAGTTATTATTTCTATGTCTGATCCTATGTTTCGTTTTTTTAAAGTAGTATGCACATCACTAGTAACATTTGTGTCCATACAAAAATATCAGGGGGAAGTGGATCTACAGTTTAGTAGCACTTACCCCATCATGATAATTTATGGGGGAAGTGAATCTAGTCTCATAAATCACAATTCTTTAAGATATTCATAATGCAAATATATACACATCAAACCTCAATTCAATTATAGAGTACTCACCAATTTGTAACTTCCTAGCACAAGTTTTTGTCAAGTTATAGATAAATGAAGGCAGCGCCCACAACTCGCACGCAGACTAAAACCAACTGCCAAAATTTGAAGCGCTCTAACAAATCTCTGTGTTTATGAAGCAGCTCTATATATATGTCAGAATGAGGATTTAGCTAATTATATTACATTCTCACAGATGACAGCGCTTGAATATGGTATTCAAAGAAGGTAGAAGGCCTGGATGAACTTCCCCCAAAAATTCACTTACCCCAACTCACCTTATTATTATTTAGTGTGTGCGAAAGAGCGAAGACGTTTTTCGACATACTTGCTTATAACAGCTGTTGAACACGAAAAGCAATGCCAATGACAGTGATGTAGTGTGGAAATTTTTAATTTTTTTGTTCTTAATTGAATAAAAAATGCTACCGGACAGCAAAGTGCCCATAACATTTTTTACTCCAAATGTGCTAAGGAATAGCTGGTTAAAGTTTGTCGGGTACGTGCCGATACACCCTGTATTGTTACTATATTTTGTCTCTAGCGCCGAGAGCTGAAGGCCTTCATAGTATCTGGGTTAAACACCGATAGGGCAAATCCGCAAGTGCAAGCCAAACTGGTAAGTGTTAATCGCATCAACATATTCCTAGGAATTGTAAACTCGCTGGGCAGACTGTACCTACTTACTGGATTACAGGTTGACACAGATAACATTGCAGCCAGATCTCATGTGTCTAAATACCGGTAATTGTTGACGCCCTCCGTGGTTGAGGGGTAAGGCTCTCGACTAGCAAGCTAGAGGTCGCGGGTTCAAATTCCGGCGTGCGCAAATAATTTTTTTTTTTAAATTGTGTTATTTCACTAATTACTCATTAATTAACTCATTTTGTATCGCCCTGGTTTAAGACCACCATTCAGTTTTGAAACGTTACTTGAAATGGCTTTGGCCACGTTTGGTGACCAGATCTGAATAGCCAGCTACTTCCTCACCTTCCTCTTGCTCATCTCTTTCTCCTCCCCGCTACCTGAGGATGCCAGAGTCTCACTGGCTCCAGGCGGACAGTTAAGACTCTTGTGCGGTTTAACATAAAAAAAATGTAATAATCTGTTTGTGTTGGTAATCTATACTAATCAATCAGCTGTTTAGTCTTAGATTTTTGACATATACAGGGTGTCCGGGGTAGAAGTGCCCTAACGTAGGTAATTCTAATGTTTTATATTTATTTTCCCATACAAACCAATCAAATTTTTAATCTTAAAACTACCTTAAAACATTGGAATTTCTAAAAAGTTATTTATCTTTTTTACTTTTAAAATAATTTTGAAACACTCCATAAGTTAGCGCACTTTACCCCCGACACCCTGTACATACTTTTAACATATTATTTAATTAATATGGGAAATATACTTTCTGCGGTTTAAAGTCAATTTATCCACTTAGATTTCACCGTTTATCTACTAATTACTCATTAATTAACTCATTTTGTATCGCCCTGGTTTAAGACCACCATTCAGTTTTGAAACGTTACTTGAAATGGCTTTGGCCACGTTTGGTGACCAGATCTGAATAGCCAGCTACTTCCTCACCTTCCTCTTGCTCATCTCTTTCTCCTCCCCGCTACCTGAGGATGCCAGAGTCTCACTGGCTCCAGGCGGACAGTTAAGACTCTTGTGCGGTTTAACATAAAAAAAATGTAATAATCTGTTTGTGTTGGTAATCTATACTAATCAATCAGCTGTTTAGTCTTAGATTTTTGACATATACAGGGTGTCCGGGGTAGAAGTGCCCTAACGTAGGTAATTCTAATGTTTTATATTTATTTTCCCATACAAACCAATCAAATTTTTAATCTTAAAACTACCTTAAAACATTGGAATTTCTAAAAAGTTATTTATCTTTTTTACTTTTAAAATAATTTTGAAACACTCCATAAGTTAGCGCACTTTACCCCCGACACCCTGTACATACTTTTAACATATTATTTAATTAATATGGGAAATATACTTTCTGCGGTTTAAAGTCAATTTATCCACTTAGATTTCACCGTTTATCTACTAATTACTCATTAATTAACTCATTTTGTATCGCCCTGGTTTAAGACCACCATTCAGTTTTGAAACGTTACTTGAAATGGCTTTGGCCACGTTTGGTGACCAGATCTGAATAGCCAGCTACTTCCTCACCTTCCTCTTGCTCATCTCTTTCTCCTCCCCGCTACCTGAGGATGCCAGAGTCTCACTGGCTCCAGGCGGACAGTTAAGACTCTTGTGCGGTTTAACATAAAAAAAATGTAATAATCTGTTTGTGTTGGTAATCTATACTAATCAATCAGCTGTTTAGTCTTAGATTTTTGACATATACAGGGTGTCCGGGGTAGAAGTGCCCTAACGTAGGTAATTCTAATGTTTTATATTTATTTTCCCATACAAACCAATCAAATTTTTAATCTTAAAACTACCTTAAAACATTGGAATTTCTAAAAAGTTATTTATCTTTTTTACTTTTAAAATAATTTTGAAACACTCCATAAGTTAGCGCACTTTACCCCCGACACCCTGTACATACTTTTAACATATTATTTAATTAATATGGGAAATATACTTTCTGCGGTTTAAAGTCAATTTATCCACTTAGATTTCACCGTTTATCTACTAATTACTCATTAATTAACTCATTTTGTATCGCCCTGGTTTAAGACCACCATTCAGTTTTGAAACGTTACTTGAAATGGCTTTGGCCACGTTTGGTGACCAGATCTGAATAGCCAGCTACTTCCTCACCTTCCTCTTGCTCATCTCTTTCTCCTCCCCGCTACCTGAGGATGCCAGAGTCTCACTGGCTCCAGGCGGACAGTTAAGACTCTTGTGCGGTTTAACATAAAAAAAATGTAATAATCTGTTTGTGTTGGTAATCTATACTAATCAATCAGCTGTTTAGTCTTAGATTTTTGACATATACAGGGTGTCCGGGGTAGAAGTGCCCTAACGTAGGTAATTCTAATGTTTTATATTTATTTTCCCATACAAACCAATCAAATTTTTAATCTTAAAACTACCTTAAAACATTGGAATTTCTAAAAAGTTATTTATCTTTTTTACTTTTAAAATAATTTTGAAACACTCCATAAGTTAGCGCACTTTACCCCCGACACCCTGTACATACTTTTAACATATTATTTAATTAATATGGGAAATATACTTTCTGCGGTTTAAAGTCAATTTATCCACTTAGATTTCACCGTTTATCTACTAATTACTCATTAATTAACTCATTTTGTATCGCCCTGGTTTAAGACCACCATTCAGTTTTGAAACGTTACTTGAAATGGCTTTGGCCACGTTTGGTGACCAGATCTGAATAGCCAGCTACTTCCTCACCTTCCTCTTGCTCATCTCTTTCTCCTCCCCGCTACCTGAGGATGCCAGAGTCTCACTGGCTCCAGGCGGACAGTTAAGGCTCTTGTGCGGTTTAACATAAAAAAATGTAATAATCTGTTTGTGTTGGTAATCTATACTAATCAATCAGCTGTTTAGTCTTAGATTTTTGACATATAGAGGGTCTCCGGGGGTAAAGTGCCCTAACGTATGTAATTCTAATGTTTTATATTTATTTTCCCATACAAAACAATCAAATTTTTAACCTAAAAACTACCTTAAAACATTGGAATTTCTAAAAAGTTATTAATCTTTTTTACTTTTAAAATAATTTTGAAACACTCCATAAGTTAGCGCACTTTACCCCCGACACCCTGTACATACTTTTAACATATTATTTAATTAATATGGGAAATATACTTTCTGCGGTTTAAAGTCAATTTATCCACTTAGATTTCACCGTTTATCTCAGAAGTTAAGGTTCTATAAATTTGGTAAATTGTGGCAAGTGATCGATCAAAATGTTTTTGCAAAAATTATTTACTAAGACAAGCTTGTGCTACATAGGGGAAAAATAACCTGCCAGTGTCTCCACAACATCAAGCACACACCTGCTTTGCATCAAACCTGGGATGCTTGCTTCTTAAAACTAGAACCACATTCGCTCAACGACAATTCTGGTTCATCGCTCCTAAAAATACAATGCCTTAAGTCAATGCACTACGTAGTAATTTAAAATCATGTGTTTTTGGTTTGAAAATTTGGTCGCCTAGAAATGTTTCAGATGCTTTAATTAAATACTGCGAGTAGAATACATCTTGGCCTTTGAAATAATCGAGTATTTTTTAGATAAGTCTTTTTATAAGCCCAGAAAAAAATAATGTATAGGCCTATGAAAACTGCTTTAGAGTTTAAAATCTCCTACTTACGAACCCATTTTTGGTTATGTTTTTTATTGTATAATGTGGCAAATTAAGTTATTTATAAAATGATCGAAAAAAAAATAAATATTTATGCCTGAACATCCACAAAATAATAAAAGGCACTTTTGGCCATGTTTTTTTCTTGCATAAATAAAAACAGACGGATGGTGTTAAGCTCGAATTTAAACCTTATCGCCATCTACGTAAGGGTTGTTATTGATAGCGGCTCAATTTAAAATATCACACGACGTGGTGTATCGCCTTAAGGTTAAACGTGACGCTCGTTATATTCTACGCGTTAGATAGATGGCGTTAATTAATTAATTTTAGTAAAATACGCTTTTTGTAAGGTATTGCTTTACAATTACTTTAATATTAATATGAAAAAATAGTTTTCTCCGATTAAAAACTCAATTCTTTTGAGAAAGGTATACAATTTTTTACAAATACAATATTTTGCCGATGATTTAATCCAATATTATTGTATTTGTATGCTTTTCTCGAATGAATTGAGATTTTAAACGGATTTCTTTGTATGGGATCTGTCACTTTGACAGATGAAAGTCGCGTAATTACGGCGCTCCGTAAATTGTTCTGACACTTTCTCAGGCTGTAGGTAGGAGAGGGGGTCGCATAATTTTCAAATATATCCTGGCTAGCAGATCACAACGCGTATCGACACCACGCCCACACTTATAACACATCATCTTTTTAGGTGTGACAGGTCTGTATGGGATTTGAACGCTTTGAACTTGCGTAATCTGTCACCGCCTTTATTAACCTTACATTTTAAAATATATATTTTTCATTGTATAATCCACTTTTTACGTAATCAAGAACTTTTTATGTTATTTTATTTGGAAGGGTTTAATGAATTCATATTATATTTCACCAACTAACAAAACAACGTTTTTTTTCATCCTGAAAACGATTTGATTCGACAACGGAGTGATTTTGTTGTTTGTAATTGTTACATCTGTAAACTACACTAATAAAACTTACTTTTTGAGAATTTTTTATTAAAAATGCAAATTAGAAATCGCTAAGTACTAAATAAATTCAATTTGCCGCCATTGAAAGGAATGTCAAAGGCGTATGTTTCACTGGCGCCTCTAGCGGCTTGAATTGTTGATATTGTCCTATTTCACTGGAGTTGGACGAATTTTTTCCGACTTTATGTCCGGGTTAAATCTTCCCTAAAGGAAAAACTAAACCCTTCCACACACTTTTCCACAAATGATCATCTAGTCAATCCACATTATGCAAGCAAAATAAATACAAAACAAAACAAGAACAACACGTCAACTCACCAGAGATCAAATGGGAAAATAATTCAACGACTCCAGATATTTTCATATCAGAGGGTTCGGCTCGGTAGAACTTCTAACAGGGCCTATAAATCCTACTGATCCCTCAACATAAATATTTAAAAAATCTTTCGTAATCCTACATGTATTTATAATGACTCAATGCATTTTTATATACAAATTCTTCGACAGATCTAATACGCCTAAATTTTTAGTGAGAGAGCTAGGTATAGTGCCAGTAGCCGAAATAACGAACGGTAATATTTGTATTTTTTTTTATAGTGAATACCTCACAAGAGTCCCAACTGCTCCCGTCTGGAGCCAGTGAGACTATGGCATCCCCAATCGGGGGATGTTGTGAGGCTGAAGGTAAGTGGGGAAGGGAAAGAGGAAGGAGGGGAAGTACCTGGCTATTCAGATCTAGTCACTAAACACGGCTAAAGCCATTTGGAGCAACTTTTCAATTCTGAATGGTGGTCTTACACCAGGGCGATACTGGTAGTATCTTCCACTCTGGAACGTGCCGCAAATATACTATATATTATTTTAATTAATTAATTGTGAAATAACACAAATCAATCAAATAAAATTTATTTGCGCACGCCGGGTTCGAACCCGCGACCTTCGGAATGGCAGTCCAATGCGTTACCACTGGACTATGCCGGCCGTCTGTATAGTATAGTATATAGTATATAGTATAGTATACTGTATAGTCTGAGATGCCAAATTCTTTAAATCTAATGAAATGTCATTATTATTACTATAGGGTATTTGCGTCAACCACATATCCACGGGTATTTATCTACCTATCGATGGGTACTTGATAAGATATTATAATGCAAGGTACCTATGCGTAATTTGTTTATTTAAAAAAAGCTAAGAGGAAGGTCACTGTCTAAGTCTGATTTCGATAAACTCTGTATAAAGCCCGGGCTAGGCCGGGGACTTCAGCTAGTTATCTTGTAAAGAACTGTTTGATTCCTAAACCTAATGAAAATTACCTTATTAACTACGTCATAGAAAACGTGGATATTTTCCACAAAAAAAGCATGGCGGCCCATCTTTTCTGCCCAACGCTACATTGAAATTGAATGATGGTTTTATAGTATTTATTATTTTAAAAAAACCAATGTTCAGTGCTAAACTAGTAACGCAACAAGTAACAAACTGCAATACAAGACTCATACCAGTAGCGACAGGTCTTGACTTATTATATTTAGAACGGGAGTCGACTTAATTGAACGACGGCTCAATTGAACAACGGCAAAATTGAACGACGCCTCAATTGAACGACGGCTCAATTTAACGACGGCTCAATTGAACGACAGTTTAATTGAACGACGGCTCAATTGAACGACGGCTCAATGGAAAGACGGATCAATTGAACGATGGTTCTATTGAACGACGGCTCAATTGAACGACGGCTCAATTGAACAACGGCACAATTGAACGACGCCTCAATTGAACGACGGAACAATTGAACGACGGAACAATTGAACGACGGCTTAATTGAATAACGGTTTAATTGAACGACGGTTTAATTGAACAACGGATCAATTGAACGACGGCTCAATTGAACGACTGCTCAATTGAACGACGGCTCAATTGAACGACGGCTCAATTGAACGACGGCTCAATGGAACGACGGCTCAATTGAACGACGGTTTAATTAAACGACGGTTTAATTGAACGACGACTCAATTGAACTACGGCTAAATTGAACGACGGCTCAATTGAACGACCGCTCGATTGATCGGGATCCGTGAGGTCAGAGCGTATGAGCAATGATAATACTGTGCTCGCCCGATACTGCTCCCAGGGTATGAATGATCGTACGACTCTTACACCCATATGCATAGTCGGTTCCTCGAGATTTCCTCCACTCGACTGTGACTCGACTCAACCTCAAGGATAAAGTTGGTATGCAGAATTGAAAAAACTATCCTCGACTTGAGCAAATTCCTCAGTCGAGTCGAGTAATGAACTGTCAAACTCAAGGTACATCGCGATCTACCTTGAGGCCTCCTCAAAGCTTGTTAACAGCGCGCAACCACATTATTTCTGAGGTTAATTAGCATAATGAATAATTTCCATGATTTTATTGACTACATTTATGAAGATTTGTACCAATATCGTCCTACAAAGCGGTATTTACGGGATGCAGAAAATCCGCTGGAATATTTTGATGATGTGGAATTCCGAAGAAGATTTCGATTTAGAAAAGATACAATCATAAATGTCCTCTTGCCACTTTTGAATTTAACACCGAGTGCCAATAACCGAGGTCTTCCAATACCACCTCTGTTGCAGCTTCTCATAGCAGTGAGATTTTATGCCACAGGGAACTTTCAGGTGAGTACACAATACACATGGCTAGGTACAACTTTATTTATTTACCTAGGTATTGTGATGCAAGCAAATATATGTATACCTACCTTCTAATAATCTATTTTTAACACAAACAATTTATATGATTTTGTTTGTTTGGTTTGCAGATTGTATGTGGAGATCTCCACAAACTGAGTCAAGCTGTGGTATCTCGAATAGTTACTAAAATATCTAAAGCACTTGCATTGAAAATCGGACACTACATTAAATTTCCCAATGTAGACGAGAGGTCAGATGTTAAAAGAAAATTTTATCAACAGGCTGGATTTCCTGGCGTTGTTGGTACTATAGATTGTACACATGTACCAATCAAGAACCCAAGGAGGGAAAATGGAGAAGTTTATCGAAACAGAAAAGGATTTTTTTCTTTAAATGTTCAGATTGTGTGCGGCCCACATATGGAAATATATGACATAGTGACAAGATGGCCAGGTTCTGTACATGATTCGCGTATATTTACCAACAGTCGATGCAGGATGCGATTTGAAGAGGGTGACCTAAGAAATAGTGGTATACTGTTAGGTGACAATGGATATGCCCAAACATCTTACATGTTTACCCCGATTCTCAATCCTCAAACACCACCACAACAGCGTTATAATAGATCACATATCAGCACAAGAAACATCATAGAGAGGGTTAATGGTGTTTTGAAAAGGCGATTTGCATGCCTAAGCAGGAAACTGCAAAACAAAATCACAACTGTTCCAAATATTATTGTTTCTTGTGCTATTTTGCATAATATTAGTATACAAACGAATGAAGAATTGCCAGAGCCACTAAGAGAACCAGAGATTGCCTTACCTGTGGTACAGGAAAATGAACGTGGTAGCATTATTAGAAATAACTTTATTATAAGACATTTTACTTAATTATTTTTAATAAAATTTAAACACAATGGTTTGTGTTTTATTTTTTTATTTTTTCTGTAGAACACAAAAACATAAATAAAATTTTAAAAATCATTTTTTTAACTTTTGTAACCTAAGTTCAGCCTCCTCCCGTTGGACCTGGTTTAAACGGAGAAGCTCTTCTGCACATTCTCTCTCCAGGCGAGCCTTATTGTACCTTTCTTGTGCCGCCTTTACTAACCACTCTTGTTCAGCAACCTTCAATTTATGTAGCTCTTCATCCATTCGCTGATTTTTATCATATTGAGCTTTTCTAAGGTTGAACTCTTCCGTAATAACACGGGCACGTGTATTTGTTGCACCTGAAATGAGTAAATACACAATTGCAGATTGATCACGTACCAATGAGTTTCCCTTAATTACTAATGTACATTAATAAATAAATAATACTTTTTTTATTTTGGAAATTGTACACAGAGCGCCATCAGTTCTACTGTAACAACTACATGCTTGTGTTGTAGATTCTGGATGGTTAATATACCTTCTACATAAATACTTTTTCTTTGATATAAACACATTATAAATATAAACATCCATAAGTCAGGTAAAAATGTCAGTATTCATCATACAAACATATGACCCTAGCAGGATCATGCCCTCAAATATGACTACCTTTTTGTTACACACTGTATAATATAAAATAAAATCCAAAACCTCACCTTGTCTTTGAGTTGCCTGAGCACCATGGTCAGGTAATTGTGACTCTGGTCGACGAGGAGGAGATTCCACAGATCGTCCTGTCAAAAGATATATCTCATGTTTATCCAAAAGTTTAAAAATTTATGTATTAGGTACTAATGACAAATATAAGCATAAATAAACTAACCAAGTTCGATGCTTTCTTGCTCAAGACTTTGACCTGCAGCTTGAACATGATGGAAATCTTGCATTTCATCCACCACTTCAATACCTGAAATATTTTAATGATATTGTATTGAAGCTAAAATTTGTTTATCTCAAGGGAACTAATAACTCTACAGGGAGAAAAGTAACACAAATTACATTGACTTTCATCTAGCACAGAGTCACTGTCACGGACAAACTGCATCTCCACATCAGTCTGGTCTTGAAGGGCATCGTCAATGTCCTGGGAACTCGGTGTAGGTATGTATGCCCCGCCTCCAGTTTTCATTCGTTCCCTTTTTTCTAGGGCTAGGACTTGCTTCCTCCTTGTCTTCAAATTATCCCAGCATTTTTTAAGTTGGACTTCTGTTCTCTAAAATAAACAACATTATTTAGGTTAGGCTATAAGATTATAGGTAGTAGTTAAATATATAAATAAAATTGTAAAGTATTCTACTTACTTTGCTGTTATTTTCAATAGAATTGTATTCTTCGGTAAGCCGGACCCATGCTACTTTGTTTGCATTCGGATTTCCTGCCCCGATTGTTCCCGTGGTGTTCAATTTATACTTAATAATTAATTCCCTCAAGCACGCCTTTTCCATTTCACTAAAAACTTGCCTCCCGGCCATAACAATTGTCTCACTAAACGAACGAAATCAAATTAACCAAATTATCTTCGCACTCGACAGTTGAGTTCGTTGAGTTGAATAACAGAATTGACAGATAGCACCACAGAAACAGAACACAATCTCAGAGGAAGACAGCCCATAGATAAAAAAAGTGAACCATAAACATATTCTCTACAGTTTGCCAACATAAAAATAAGAAATTTAATGACGTCATTCCTTCACTCAACCTCAACTCGACTTACTGGAGGTTCCTCACTGGAGGGTGAAGCCGTAACTGAACATACTGATTTCGAGGGAGTTTTTAAGATTTCCTTGAGGTGACCTCGACTAAGGTCGAGTGGAGGAGGTCTCGAGGAACCGACTATGCATATGGGTGTTAGTACCAATACGCCGCCTCGTATAACACGAGATAAATATGATGCTTGGTAGTTATTAGGTGTATTTCAATTGATCAATTCAATCAATCAGAACTAGCCAACAAAACCTTCTAAAATGTCAGAAGATATACGGTGTAAGTTAAAACAATCGATAAAACTAAAAAGACACCCACAAATCATCTTAAAAACTTAGATCAATATACCTAACTAAACAATACAAAATTGTATAGCGATCTCTCCCTCTTATTAGCAAAGTATACATGTAACAGAAGGAGATGTTTACTAACTTAACACGGAGTACATTTGACATCAGATTTCATTCGACCAATCATGGAGCGTATACATAGTAAAGCTTTTAAATTATTTTTAAAGAACGATGAGAGTAAAAATATTGCGACTAATTCGCATTCCGCGTCTGCCTGTTTATGCGCTTAGTCCTTCTAAACTACGCAACGTATCTTGATAGGGTTTTTACTATCATTTAGATAATTTCTTTCTGAAGGTTTATATATACAATACATGCATACTTTATTTATAAAAAGTACGAGAAAAGTCGATGTTTTGTAATCGAGTCGTAAAATTTCTTTTCGGGCGCTTATGTACATTGTAATGCTGGCTAAACCTTATGAGATACATCAAAATAATGTACTACAGAATTGTATATCTTAAAAAGGCATACAGAAACGTCCGCAATGGTATATGTCTATCCCCTAAAGATTATCTTCAGTAACGCCGGGTACATGTAAGCCAGTATAATTATATTCACAATCGGTGTTCTTTGATCTACATCGGAGGTTCCTTTCCAAACTTTTTTGCCCCGTAGACCACTTGCCAAATATTATTTTTTCTGTAGACCCCCCTGTCTGCCGAATATTGAATTTTCCTAAAACTATTAACGCCCCATGTGATAATCATTTATTTTTTTCGTAAAAAGATTCCCTACCCTTGCCTGCCCAACAACCGGGTGGCGGTATAGTTCCTCTGTTTTTGCATTATACAGACAGGGGCACCCTTGTGAGGTATTACACCAAATGAGAATGAAGCAGGATAAGCAACGGGAATTTCTTTCTTTATCTGGCCCTACAGAACTGCCCCTTAAGTTCTTTGTTAGCGATTATTCCGATCAGTTATTCTTGTCGTATGATATCCGATTCTTCAACATTCCATTTCCACGGTCAAAATGTCCTCAAATTTAATTTTGAAGTCTGTGTGAAGTACATCTAAATGTTGAGTGTCACTATTACGCTGGACATTTTTCAAAAACAAGTTGGGGAACTACGAAATTCGCGGCTTCCAATGTGCAATGTTTTGCTTGAATATATTAATTCTGACGAGAAAAGGAACGTAGACTCTATTCATACACCAATAAACAACTTAAGATATATAAACATACAAATATCAAATAAGTAATATATTAAACTATTATTATTGTGTCATTTACGGAACTCCTAAATATTGAGTTGAGGTAAATGGGAATCCGCTTGTATGTACCCCCATTTGAATCTCGTGGACCCCCATTTTTTTATCTTGCTGACATAGACCCCCAGCATGCCGATATCGACCCCTGGGGGTCCATATAGGCCACTTTGGGAACCTCTGATCTACATGAATATATTTTTTTCTCAAATTCCTTATTGTGCGGCTCGCTCCTAAACGACTCATCGCTACTACGAGTATAAATAGTAAGTACTTATGCATTATGTAGAACATGGACTTTAGGTTTATGATGTAGAATTTATAAGAAGATAAGATTGCTACTGCGAAGGCCGTACAATCGATCTATTGTGAAACTAGCCGCTATAAAACCAATACAGAAATACGATTCGATGTAATTCTTTGTTGAAATAAATATTAGGTCAAGTTTTTCAAGTCAATGTTAATAGTTTTAAAGAGCGTGCGTTTATTGCTTCTAAATGCTAATTTTAACTTAAATATTGAAATTGGTACATCGGACACACCGATATTTAGAGGTCTACAAGTTTATCTGTGCAGTAAATGCGTCGCTAACTATATTATATATTTTTTAGTTAACAGGAATATTTAGTTAATAGGAATAGGAAAAAAATGGATTCCTACCATAGACATATGAATATTAGTAGACCTGCCCTAAGTGATTGAAAGCGTATTATCCCCACTCCCCATACCGGTTCCATTGGAGCCGGCTGGGCTCGCATATGGCCTCAAGTGAAATTTGAAAACGTGACGTCATCATTCTTGTGCGAACTATGGTCGAGGCATCATCGGTTCATTTTACGAAATAACACGGCAAAATGTTGACTTGTACTATGAAAACTTGTAAAAATAGATGTGAAAAAGAGAATAAACCCAATTGTCGTATTACATATCATATATAAGCATTATTTTACTTTATTTTAAGCATATTCACATCGTATAATATGAATCAGTTGTTACTATCACATCGAGAAACGTCTGGACGCGAAACACAAAGCTGGTTGGTTGCTGGGAAGTAAATTATGAACATTTATAAAAGTGTCTTAACTAAATACTTAAACGAAATATTCGACTCTAAAAATAGAACCGAATTTTTTTGCCGAATTTGGACTTCGCAAATTTGTTCATAACGTGGCGAGTAATTTGCGCTCCCATGTAAAAATGTCTATTCATTCAAAAGCAGATTTTACTTTTAAGAAGTAAATGGTGATATTATAATGCGAGATGCCTATTTACTGTCAGATTGATTTATTGACGAATCACAGTCAGCTTCACCCCCTTCGTTCTTCAACAGTTGATTTTACCCCTCGCCATTATCTTCTCGTCTATTAATTCCTATGTCTGTGATTCCTACAGTCTGTCAAGAGGTCGAGAAAGAACGTGTTTATGGATAGCGTTAAGAGGAAGCACAAGCCAAAAATGTTTATATTCTTGGTTATACCTTATATTGTATGTAATAGGCATTAAAATCGCTTAAAAACGGAGTCTAGAAACGTTCGATTTCAAGCATAGAACTGGTTTTTATTTATTTTGTAAATAATTTTATAAGAAAGCAAAAAAGTTAATCAAATGAAACTGTCACAGATAATCTTAGCTATAATAATGTATTTTTTAAAGTTGTTTCCTTTACGCGTTCATATATTTATTGAAATAAATTTTTGTTTAGTAGTTTACATTTGTATTTTTTATTGAGTAATTTATTATTTTATTTGTATTCTAGTCAAGCGAAACAACAGGAAAACCTTCAATTTATCTAAAGCATATTTTTTGGTATTCATAATGTACACCAATCCGTTATAGAAATTAATCAAAATACTGATTAATTATTTATTAGTGTGCGCCGGTACACACGCAATATTAATACGGACCTCAATTATTTCAAGAAAGGAAAACAAATTCAATATTGTAGCGGTGATTCAATCCAATATTGTATTTGTATGCCTTTCTTGAAAGAATCAACTTTTATAAGGAAAAAACTATTTATTCATATTAATATTGCGTAGGTATATACGGGCACAAACAAATAATTCGTCTTAATATTGTAAACAACATCTCGCAAAAGTAATTAAATAATTAAATTAACGCCATCTATGAACTCGTTGATTATAACGAACGTCGCATTTAACATGCCTCACCTGGGAGATCCTGTGCATTTTTTGTTTGTTTTAAAAGCGAGGACAACTGCCTATCAGAACACGATAATCAACAATTTAATGATGCTGCATTGGCTTACAGACAGACTCACTTACAGACAGTTCTTTTGACATATATCACAAAATAGTAAAACTGTCCACAATGACCTTTTTATACTTGTAATTTTTGTTCTATTTCTCTTTGTCTTTTCAAGTTGCTCCCAATGACCTTTTTATACTTCTAAGTTTTGTTCTATTTCTCTTTGTCTTTTCAAGTTGCTCCCAATGACCTTTTTATACTTCTAAGTTTTGTTCTATTTCTCTTTGTCTTTTCAAGTTGCTCCCAATGACCTTTTTATACTTCTAAGTTTTGTTCTATTTCTCTTTGTCTTTTCAAGTTGTACCAACGTAACAACCCAATAATGTTACCCCTTGCATGTTCATTTCATTTTGTTTTTAATCTTCAATTTACATGTTATTTACCTTTAGGCCTTGATGAAAACAACCGCGCTCTTGGTGGATGTCATCTTTGGGGATATGGGGGACCTTTTTAAGGAAATAAAGGAGAGGAATTTCTGGGAAGGAAGATGGTTTGAGGGGTGGGTAGTTATTCAGGAGTTACTATATAAATCCATCCCTTCCACTGCGGTACAAGGCGATGCACGATGTGGTGAGAGTAGAAGGGACTCCCTCAACCGGCATCTCCCGATCTGGCATCTCCCACCATGCAGCTGATGGGCAGAAACATCCGCCACCAAGACCTGGACAAACCTCACCCATGAATGCTTGCCACTTGGGGTGATCTACGGCAGAGGTGTTGGTTATAGAATGAATTCCCGGGGCGACGGTACCCATACCCGCCACACAAAATGATTTTTTAATATGTTTACTGCACCTTTCTGTGATTTTAATTTGTAATCTTCTCTGTAATTTAAATTGGTTTTTAACTGTTTTATGAAGACAATGGTAAATAAATAATAAATTGTTTAAGTCAATCGCTTATCGTTATCCGGAAAGTATTCAACCGATATCGCTGAAAATCTCAAAGTTTGTTCTTATTAGTGCCAGAAGTGTTTAGAGAGTAGTTTAAATTGTAAAAGAAGTCGGGGACGTCCAAAGAAGACTTAAGAGGAAGCTACAAGCCAAAAATGTGTAAATTCGTGGTATACCTTACATTGTAGGTAATAGGCATTAAAATCGCTTGACAAACGGAGTCTAGAAAGTTCGATTTCAAGCACAAAACTGGTTTTTATTTATTTTGTAAATAATTTCATAAGAAAGGAAAAAATTTAATCAAGTGAAACTGTCACAGATAATCTTAGCTATAATACTGTATTTTTTAAAGTAATTTCCTTTATGCGTTCATACATTTCTATTGAAAAAATGTTTTTTTTAGTAGTTTACATTTATATTTTTATCGAGTAACTTATTTTTTTTATTTGTATTCTACTCAAGCGAAACGATAGCTAAACTTTCAATTTATATAAAGCATATTTTTTGGTATTCATAATGTACACCAATTCGTTATAAATATTAATCAAAATAGTGATTTAGCACTAAGCTTCGCCTCCTATTTCTGCACTGGAATGAAATATAGAGTTTAATTATATATGCTGTAAATACATATATATGATAAAATGTCATTTTTTAACAGTAAACATGTAGATTTCATGATATTACATTTAAAAAAAATTGTATAAAAGAAACAAATCAAATAATTATTTGTGGTAAACAGACGTACGTAATGAACAGAGAAAGAGGTGTGAGGACAATGTATGAGTTAATGTTTGAATAAGTCGAAGAACAAATACTAAAAAAAATATTTATTAAAAATTATTATTTCTTATCCATAAGTATCATTGAATCGCTGACAGCCCTGAATTGTTAATACCAAGTTGCGATGCCTTCTCAGCTATTCCAAGTACAATTAATTTAGTGGGTAACAATAAACTCACTACTGACTATTATCATAGACACCTCATACTTCGATTTATGACAGGTCTTGAACAATCCTAGTATAAATTAGTTCAACTATTGTTACACTGGTATATATTTATTTTGAATTACGCATTGTCTTACTGCACTTATATTAATAACTGCATCACTTGCAATAGTGTTTTTGTGTACATTGTTCTTTAATTTATTGCTATTATTATTCTGTGTGCCACTGTACGCTTGTAATTCAATTATCGCTGTATTGTAAAAGCCATTTTATGGCGTTTGAATAAATAAATAAATACTTATTATAATCATAGACATATGAATATTAGTAGACCTGCCCTAAGTGATTAAAAGCGTATTATCCCCACTCCCCATACCGGTTCCATTGGAGCCGGCTGTGCTCGCGTATGGCCTCAAGTGAAATTTGAAAACGTGACGTCATCATTCTTGTGCGAACTATGGTCGAGGCATCATCGGTTCATTTTACGAAATAACACGGCAAAATGTTGACTTGTACTATGAAAACTTGTAAAAATAGATGTGAAAAAGAGAATAAACCCAATTGTCGTATAACATTCCATATATAAGCATTATTGTACTTTATTTTAAGCATATTCACATCGTATAATATGAATCAGTTGTTACTATCACATCGAGAAACGTCTGGACGCGAAACACAAAGCTGGTTGGTTGCTGGGAAGTAAATTATGAACATTTATAAAAGTGTCTTAACTAAATACTTAAACGAAATATTCTACTCTGAACATAGAACCGAATTTTTTTGCCGAATTTGGACTTCGCAAATTTGTTCATAACGTGGCGAGTAATTTGCGCTCCCATGTAAAAATGTCTATTCATTCAAAAGCAGATTTTACTTTTAAGAAGTAAATGGTGATATTATAATGCGAGATGCCTATTTACTGTCAGATTGATTTATTGACGAATCACAGTTAGCTTCACTCCCTTCGTTCTTCAACAGTTGATTTTACTCCTCGCCATTATCTTCTCGTCTATTAATTCCTATGTCTGTGGAAAATACCCATTTTGCATTTTGCATTTCCATTTGAAATGGATTTATTTGAAATAAAGCACATCTCTGATTGTATCACATTTTAGGTGTAAATAGCACAAAATCATGATGATTAAATTAATTGTATCTTTTCTTTAAATTGTTAATTCATTATTTTTTTAATTGCGCGGCAACATTCCCTTTTCCATTTACTCCCCCATCCCGCCACAACACCAAAACCTGTCTCCCACTTCCACATCCATCTTGTATACTTATAAACACATATATTCTTGTATAATGCATTATATAAGTGTTAAGATTTGTTTGGGCTTGATGAAGTCTTCAATAACAGACGCATGGTTTTATTGTTTTTACTGCACAAAACTGCATTTCACTTTATTTAATGTTACAAAGAGTTAAATTATTCCCGACTCGGACAAAACACTTTTACTAATGGTCTGTAGACCATAATGACTGCTTGTTACTATTTTATAGGAGAGAAGAAGGAATCCAGTCGGCGAGGCTTTTTATAATCTAACCAAGTAAAACACATTGACAAGCTAATTGTAAACAAACACTGTCAAAGAAAGCCAATTGATAAGGCAAAACATCTGTTTTATCTGGTAGCCCTAGTTTTACCTCTGACCGCTAGGTGCTATGCAAGAGCCTGTAAAGTAATTGGTGGTGAACTTTGCTAATAGTTCGTACATTTTTAACAATAAGTTTATTACATTTGTTCTGCTTTCATTTTTATACTTGTTACTTAGTTCGACTTTTAAATTTGTTACTTAGTTCTGCTTTTTATATTTTAGCCTACATTCACTAATTATTTAGTTGTATATTACCAATTCAACCATCTGTGAACATTTATAATTGGTCTGCTTCTTTTCCATCCTCTTTTGTATATTAAATTAATATTAAGATTGTTTATGTTCTTTAAAATAAATAAATAAATTTCTATTTTTAAAATGCACCCAGTTAAATGTTACCACCCAGTTAAATGTTACCCAGTTAAGTGTTTGCTTATTGGCTAAAATCTGTCCAAAAATGCTCCACTGGTTAAGTCCCAGAGCAACAAAAATAAATAAATGAAAATAAATATTTTAATACATATACAAAAAATCTAGGTAGTCAGGAGTAATATTGAAAACTCTTTTAATAAATTAATAATATATTTAATTTAAAAAATACATATATAAAATCTAAACAACAAATGTCACTAAGAGGAAAAATCTATTAACTTAGGTAATTATTAACATTACTGTATAATTTATTATTAATTTTTTGTTCCAGCAAAACATATTCTAAGTATCTTAACACACTATGAGCGGGAATGGTATTTTTACCCGCGCGGCCGACTGGTGCTTATCCGCGGGACGGGTAAAAATACCCTTTACGCCGGCTCCACTTCAAAGGCGAGGAAGGAAAATTATTATTATTATTTCCCGTGACTATTTAATCTAAACGCTTGAAGACATTACAAACTACACACACATTCATATAACAAAAAAAAAAAGCCGTTGTTTCTTTTATGTACACACATACTCTTGCAATAATTAGGAAATTTTATCGTGTTAAATTTCAAAGATTGTTTGTTAGTTGTACTGGGAATATGAGTACCTATTATATTTTTATGACGTGTTATAAATTCATTGGACCTCTCTTATGAGATAATCCCGAGGATGTTATTACAATAATCATTTCCTGAATGACTTTTCCCGGCACTCGTTACTTGTGAAGATAGAGTGGCGCTAATATACACGTGCTTTAGTTATGATATACAGAGTTACAAAACAGACGTGTTTTTTTAGTGGAATTTATTTAATTGATATTTTCTTTTACCCTTCAAAAATGTCTTCAGATAATAACGAAAGTCATGAGGAAATATTCACCGATAATTTGTCTGCCCATTCTGGTGAAGATTTAGCTGAAGCGATATATTTTTGCGCTATTCGTGAAAAACACCCGCTAAATGCTAGAGTCTATTGTTTGAAGCGCCCGACTACAGTGTGTTAATAATCATAGATGAATAAAATTATATATCGAAATAGAAAGGTAGTTTGGCCATGAACCATTACTAGTGTGACACTTGTCGCTAACATCGTTCACTTCGCCTTCGTTTCTACCTATACACCAAATGCGTATATTTCTTTGGCTCTGCCATTTTGATAATCCGTGCAGTTTGGTTTTAACTCCGCAACAGCCGGCACAATTCTATGGCATATTTGATTTATTTATTATTATTGTATAACATAGAATTAATGAGATTGTAAACACATACCTACAAACATAATGCAGGGATCACACAACGACAATACAATACTGTTTTTTACCCGTTCCGGACCTATTGCCTTAGTGTGAACAGTATTTTGGAGGACTGGATAATAAACCAGAGATAGACTTGCAAGCTATTTCCCGAGGATAGTTTCTAATCCCTACCATTTCGCGCGGTCGCATTGTCTGAGTGTAAACACTTTTGGACAATAGCCTGTCGCTCTACGCGTACATATTACAGCACTCGAATCTCACATTTCAGCTTAAAAATGTTGTATCATCTTGGTATAAACGAGCGTTGTTTTTTATCCATTTTCGCAGCATTCCACGTTTGAACTTTAACTTTACTGTAGAATTGTTGTATTGTCCCATTGTTCTGCCCTACGCGGTCAAGGCTGTTTACGGAGCAGGGACACGACAATATTGCATTGTCATAGTGTGATCCTGGCGTTAAGAAGAGTGTGATTTTTTGCTTTAACACATTGTTAACTCAATAAAAATCTTCTGGTGTGACACTATTAAGTATAGAATTGTTCGTATTGTGACTGAAATAGGTTTTCTGCATAATTCATGGAAATAACAATTCAACACACCTTTAAAAAGTGGTATAAAGTCATGAAAAGCGATGAAACAAAAACTAGGTAAGGTTACTCAGTTAAGGTAAATAGATTAGTTTTTTCAATCGCTTTTAATGACTTTATATCAATTTTCAAAGGTGTGTTCAATTCTCATTATATTGAGTTATCATGTAACCACCTGCAAATAGACTGGCTACCTATTTGACTTCCCAGTCTTATGTGTCGTATCGCATCCCTGATAAAAGACGTATATGCACGTTGCATATACATACGTCTTTATGTCACGTCTCCTCTGAAACGATGTCAACAAATGTTGTGTTAGTGAATGGGTTAAACAAATCTACAGTTTTATTCCGAGATTGATGAAATTTCGCACACTTGATCTTCAAAAGAGGTGGAAGGTAACTGTATATATGAGATTTAAAAAAAACCCCAACTCCTTAACCTTTTAAACACAAGCATATCCATAAGGACATGTTTAAAAAATCATTTCTCTGAATACAAATAGATATTCTGGAGAAATTATTTAAGATAGAATATATAATTTTTTTAATTAAGGCGATGCACTACGTCGTGTAATATTTTAAATTGAGCCGCTATCAATAACAACTCTTACGTAGATGGCGATAAGGTTTAAATTCCCGCTTAACACCATCCGGCTGTTTTGATTTATGCAAGAAAAAAACATGGCCAAAAAGTGCCTTTTATTTTATTTTGTGGGTGTTCACGCATAAATATTTAATTTTTTTTCGATCATTTTATAAATAACTTAATTTGCCACATTATACAATAAAATCATAACCGAAAATGGGTTCGTAAGTAGGAGATTTTGAACTTTAAAGCAGATTTCATAGGCCTTTAAATTATTTTTTTCTGGGCTAAAAAAATACTCATGTAAAAAATACTCGATTATTTCAAAGGCAAAGATGTATTCTACTCGCAGTATTTAATTAAAGCATCTGAAACATTTCTAGGCGACCAAATATTCAAACCAAAAACGCATGATTTTGCATTACTACGTATAGCATCACCTTAACATATAAACACATTATCTAGTAAGACGGTACAATTTCAAAAAACATAATTTTGCAAAAAATTAGTTATTATGAAAATAGAATCAGATGGCGCATGGCGAAAATTTTGCAGCGACACAACAGGCGTTAAAACAGAATTTTGAAATTGTAAACACTTCACGTTCAAAAAAGATGAAAATCAATGTTTACATCTGATTTCGAAAAACTGTGTGTTTAATATTGAAACACTTTTGTGGTTGTTCCAAAGATCGGTTCCTACCTAAATTGCAGTCGAAAAAACCTTTGATTAACGAAGCAAAAAGATTTGAAAAATTGAAGGCCAAAAGCAAGTGTTTTTTTGTTGATTGATGTTATTTTCGTCGTTGCATATTTGTTCCCATTTAATAAATATTGTATGTTATCGAGAAAGATCAAAGAACGGTCATGTGGTGAAGCAATACTAGATGTACATCTATTGTACCCGGCGTTTCTCAACTTTTCTCTACTTTCAATAAATATAATATCCATGTATAATATATATATAAACCTTCCGGAAGAAAATCTCTAAATGATTGTGAAAACCCTATCAAACTCCGTTGCATTGTTTAGAAGAACTAAGCGCACGACAGATAGATGCGGATAGTGACTTTGTTTTGTACTACAGGGTTTTCCAATAAGAGGTGTTATTTTGAATAGCCCGCTATTTCGGTAGATGTTACTTTTGAAGCTGTCATTTTTTGACATTTGACAAGTAGAAACTACGCCATTAATAAAAATGGAACGATACACGCTTCAACGACGCATTGAAATTATTAAAATTCACTTGAGTGAATCAAATGCAAATCATCTTAAGTGATGAGGCCCATTTCCACCTCAGTGGCTTCGTCAACAAGCAAAATTGTCACATCTGGGGCTCGGAAAACCCAAGAGTTATTGTTGAAAAGCCTCTCTATCCTCAACGTGTGACTGTTTGGTGCGGTTTATGGTCCGCGGAGTCATTGGACCTTGCTTTTTCGAAAATGAGGCTTGAGCAACAGTTACGGTGAATGGATTGCGCTATCGAGAGATGATTAAAGATTTTTTATGGCCGGAATTGGATGGTATTGATCTGGACAACGTTTGCTTTTAACAAGACGGCGCTACGTGCCACACAAGCATCAAAATAACACCTCTTATTGGAAAACCCTCTATTTAGAGATAGTGCCCACAAAACTTTCAAGATCAACATCAGAACTTTCAATTGAAGCAGCGAAATTCACAAGGTAAAGCCCTTCTTCCCACTCTTATTTTTTGTTGTGATAAACACAGTTGTTAATTTTTATTTTCTTGTTAAAAATTACAGTGCATTCGTCGAGTACCAATCGATTCAGTAAGCAACACTGTAAAGCGCGGCAACACCGGAGACTTCAGCTAGTTGTAATATAAATACGAATTACATTTTACACAATTATGACATTTAAGGACATCCTCGGTCATGTTATCTTATCAGAAAAGAAGAGCTCTAGTTCCTGATAAGGGAGCGACGATGACTTTGGTAGGTAAATAACACTTCTTTTGTCTTTATTTGTATCATCCTTTGTTTTTGTTATCTATGGATATGGACTAGTCATTTGAAATGGCTACACACAAGTGGTGCCAACTGGTAACACAGCTCGACTGAGCAAACAGTCGACTGTTGATGTAGAAACGCTGATTTGCTGCTAAAACCCTGGCTCATAAAAATTGTTAAAGCTAGAGTTTTAACTTTCCCGAAGAGATCATTTATTTTTTAAATAATTTTCAACATACATTAGTTGAAAATTGGTTGAAGCCTCACAAAAGTCCCTAACTGCTCCTGACCGTCTGGAGCCAGTGAGGATATGGCATCCCCAATGTGAGGCTGAAGGTAGAGGGGAGGGGAAGGAGATGGGAAGTACCTGGCTATTCAGATCTGGTCACCAAACAAACCACATCGCATACCGAGAGTATCTTCCACTCTAGAACGTGCCGCAAATATAATATATATTATTTTAAATGAGTAACTTGTGAAATAACACAAAACAATCAAATAAAATTTGCTTGCGCACGCCGGAATTTGAACCCGCATCCTTCAGCTTGCTAGTTGAGAGTCTTACTCCTTGACCACGAAGACCGTCAAAATATACTTATAAACAGGTTTTAAAAAAAATGTTGATTTTGATCTGTCTTGACTGACAATACACGACTTGAGGTCCAATTTAAATTTATAATAATTTGTCTTCTATCTAATGGCCAGTGGGAGTGCAACTATATAGAAAATGATTTGAAATGGAGTTATGTAAATACAAATGGTAGAGGGTGGATGCTAATATTAAAAACGATATTAATTAAATGAAAATTGTTATAATATTTAATAAAACATGACTCGTTAAAAATTAAGTAAAAATTTCTCGACTAATGTCGAAAGCAACATTTAAAGATACACTGTGATTTTTTTCATACCTGTAACATGTTAAATAACAGAACAAATGTATTTTTAAGAATTTTCGAGGCAATTCAATTTCATATAAATACCGTTCGACTCTACAAAGGTATAGATATTATCTTCAAAAATAACATAATTATATTTTTCAGTAAATTAAAAATTTTAAGTGTTTAACCTTTCCTTTACTGTGCTAAAAAAATCCACGCGTTCCGGTGCTGTGTAGTCAATACACATCTCAAAATAAGCGATTTAATATCGGAAAAATATGAATATTCATAACTAATCGCTTATTTTTATTATATTTTATATCAAAAGTGAAAATAATTGTAATTTAATTGCTGAAAACATGAAAAAACCATCGGCAGATGCTAAAAAAACGTGCGAGAGGTCCACATCTAACGACGGTCCGCGTCCGAATGGCTGGCGGCTGGCACACATACAGCTGTGCGGTCGTAGGTATCGATGGTCTAAATCAAAATACAACTGCGGACGTGTGGATTTCTCATGTTCCCGCGTAGCGAATTAAAGCGGGACATCAATAGCGTGTCATTTCCTCACTCTTCGCGTAGCAGTATCACACGGTTGATTTATTGGTGTATTTGTTTCCGATTTTTAACAAAAATCTCTGATTTTTAATTAAATTTGAAAACTATGTAAAATTTTATTTTTTAATTCAGTGCATAAATGTGTAACGGAGGAATACCTAAAATCTTAACCCAGAATTTATTATATTTATAGAGTTATTTAAGTTATTAGAAGCAATGTGTAGTAAATACACACCACAGATAAGGAAAGGTTAGGAGCAATATGTTATAACTCGATAGAAATTCAGAATGCGGGGGAGTAAGGATAAAGAATTGTCCTAACCCTTATTAAAGAGTTTTTCGTTAATTACGATTCCAGTTCTCTCGAATGACAGTGAAAACGTTGCTAATTTTAATGATAAGGACAATTCCTTATTCTTGAGTAGAAAGCATTAAAAAAATGACCCCTCCGTATTCCTCTCTGTCATAAAAACAAATACGGCAATATGTCCTTAATATATATTTTTGCAAATCCTCAGATCTTGTAACAATATTAATATTATCAGTAAATAGTTTATTCTACATTTACACAACCGGCATCCATTCGTCTTCATTGTCACTTCGGGCGGACAATTCTTCATTCGCTTCTCCCGGAGCCGGGAGCGAGCACAGGGTCTGAGTTCTGCGCTCGATGCGTTTGCACTTGGGGCATGCCTTCAGGTTCTTGGTCCAGCACACGCGGTGGAACAGCGAGTTGCACTTCTCGCAGTCGATGGATCCCGAATCGAAAGGGAAGATCACTTCATTGTTTCCGCATAGTTCGCATAGATATCCTTTTCCGTAGCACACGGCACAACCCATTATGTGACTACGGAACTTCTCGACCAGCTTACTCAAGTGCGAGACTAACAAACCGTCTCGCGCCATCTCCAAGTCTGCCACGCTGTACAGGTTACCAGTTTCCACCATGTGCTGCAAGTCTCCGGTGACCAGGAGTCTCCCGTCACCGCACGCCACAAGATAGCGATGCATCAGCTTCAGATCTCCGCGCATCTTGCGCACAAAATCTAATTCCGCAACGAATCCAAACAGTTTGTTGTTCACTTCTTCCAGATTGATAAGCGGTCGTTTCTTCGTAAGCATGAGCAATTGGTAAGCCGATTGGGATACGGATTGCTTGTCCCAATCCCAGTTGTGAACGATTCTCGCCGGGATTTCGACAGTATTGTTCCAGTGACACGTCGTGCAGAAATAAAGGCCGGAGTAATCGCACAGACGCGGTTCGCTCCATCTGCTACTGCAGCCTTTGAAGCTCAGATCGCTTTGACATTCGGCGCATTTGTAGAACTGGGCGGCTAATCCTTTCTGCGGGCAGATGGCGGTGTTCAGACGGCCTTCCGTGGACAATACGTGCGCGCAAACACGTGACACTTTTCTGATACACTTGCTGTGGCAGATGGATCCGCAATCTTGGCATTTGTAAGAGCCTTGGACAACGCTCCAGATAACTCCGCTACAGTGATCGCAGTACTGCCTCACGTTTGTGTTGACGTGAGGTTGATTCTGAAAATGGTGGCCAGCAATCGGGAATATCAACACGGTGGGAGCATCTTCAGGGTCTTGAAGCTCCTGCGCTCGGTAACGGAGCTCAACTAGGTAGCGAACTAGCCACTTCCTTTCGTCGGACCATTGGTCGCAGCTCAGCACGAGTTCCTTGCACTTTTCGATGGCTTCTAGAACGGTTTTCAGCGAGGCGTCGGGGCTGACTATCAACTGTCTGCTCCGAAGACCGACGGGCATTTGGGATGACTCGCACAGGGAGATGTCTCCGGACAAACAGCCTGACGTGGAAGATGTAGAAGACGATGCTATGGAAGGTAATTCACTGATACTTATATGTGTCGAGTTTATCATCGATTCGACGCATTCTACTTCTCCGGTAATGGAAGCCATTTTTTATGATGTCTTAAAAATCAGTTCAAAATTATTCAGTTGACGGGAAATCGGAACGACAATATTGTATATTTTCGCTACAACGATGTGTATTTGTTATTAAAAAGTGCAAAACTGCTAAAAAAAGTTGAAAACAAATTCACAAACTTGAAACTTTCGTAGAATAGTTTTGTGAAGGTTATAACTGTAAAATAAACAGCTGTCAAATGCTGTCTCATGTCACAAATATCACATAACACTATTTAAATTATCCAAATATTACTATTATTAACTTCTGCGACGTTTTGTTATTCGCAGAATGTCATTTGTCATTCTGACATTAGCGACATATTTAACCACAGACAAATAAATAAATATATTTTCTTTAGTGTTGTGCAAATGAGCAGATTGCTTTTAACCACAGATAAATTAAGATAATCGTTTACATACTCGATAGTGTTGGACATATTCTATAAATAACATGGATCTAAAAAACCCTGGACGAAGCAATTCGAGAACAATTTGAAGCAGCGGGGTGAGGGAGAAGTTATATAGAAAAGGCCAAAGGCTACATAATTTTTTGAATGAGGTATCCAATTTTTTGTCTCATCAAAAACCACAAAAATCATAAGCCGTGATAACTGCATCAACAACACAAAAAAATAATAATAGTTCATTATGCACCACTTTGCAAACAAATTAGTTCAAAAGTTAGTCATGCAAGATGGCTGTCAGGCAATTTCCCCATCAACACAGATTTGGCTTCAATGCTATTCATACAAAAACGTAGTAATGCTCTGTCCAGGGCGTTTTAGTCCACGATAAATAAGCACCGGTTTTCATATCATCTCCAGTGGCGACACCATTGACCGCATAATAATTGAGTATGTTAATATGTACAATTTATTAGTGTTATTAGCGAATTAATAACAATGGTAAGTTGTAATTGCTGCACTGTGAAATACATTGTTTACGACGCATTGATTGTTTCACAATATGGTAGTTAATCCTGCTAGCCGTGAGGGTATTGCATTCTTGCTGTAACAAAACGCATTTCATGGTAGGTAAGTACTTAATTATTTATTACAGAATTAACCAGTGCCGAATTGTTACTTTTATATGCGGTCAAAAGAGGAACTAAGTTCTTTTACAATAATGAAGATATAAATATGTACCTAGTTTAGTTAGACACGTGATTTATGGTTAGACGTGTAAAGCGTTATTGGTTTATTTATGTGTACAACTTTGCAGGCAGACATAAGAAGAACCAAAGACGACAATTTTGATGTTTGTTTGTTCGTCGTTGTTTGCAGAGATGTGCTTATTTCAAATAAATCCATTTCAAATGGAAATGCAAAATGGGTATTTTCCATTTTGCATTTTAAAAGCTTTTCTAAAAACCATTTTGCATTTAAAATGCTTTTCTCAATCCATTTTCCATTTTAAATGCTTTTTTGCAACATTCTTCCTACTATATCCACTCATCTGTTTTTCATAAGCCCCAAATATCAGTCGGTCCTCAACCTCGCTATGAGAGATAATTTCATTTGTCTAGTTGCTCCCTGGTAGGAGCCCTGGCAATTGAGTGATACCATTACAAAAAATACTGATTCAAGTACTGAACATGGGGCCATGACGCTGTAATATTAAATGTTAGATAGCAGCTTCTATGTTTTTACGTAGGCAACATTAGTCCCGCGCAATTTTTTTGTGGTTTCATAATCTGTAGTCGTGGTGTTTTTGGATTTACCATCATGTAATATGTTTGTTCTACAATGATGTCCATTATTAAATGAAAAAATTCTATAATTATTTTAACTGTTTGACCTGAGAAACCATTTTGCATTTTCAATGCATTTTGAAAATAGGTATTTTGCTTTTGCATTTGAAATGCTTTTCTAAAAACCATTTTGCATTTTGCATTTTCAAATGGAAAAGTTTTGACCCATTTCCATTTTGCATTTCAAATGGTTTTTGGTACCCATTTTGCACATATCTGGTTTGTCAATGTCGCGCAATAGTTTTAACTGTCAAGAGCAACCCTAACTTTGTAATTTTTTGATAGAAAAAATAAATGAAATAACATGTTGCCAAGTAACATAAAAATGGTAAATTCCCAAATAGATTCAGACACACCTATGCTGAAAACATTGCTCATAAGTAGAAATACTTTTTGTATCAATCAATATTTGTTATAATTAGCGTGTAGATTTAGTTTTTTTTAGATTATGTGTACCAATAATAATAATCTGAATATCTCATTCGTGGCAAGAACATTATGTATATTTTTAATTACAAATAATATTATGTATACATATTTACATTGTAATTGAACATGTACATCCTTTTGACAAATTGCTTAATTGTGGTTTAACGGAAAGAAACTAAAGAACAATAAAAAAAAAGAAATTTGAAAATCACATTTTTTTGTTAGATTTCTTAAAGGCCCGAACAAACCGCCGCGATCAAAGCGCGTCCGCGATCCCGTGCACGGTGGCGATCAGATGTTGTGTATGAACTTGTAGCAACGTGTTCACATCGAAGCGTTCTCTGATTGGCCGCGGCGTCCTGTGCAGCGTCTGGACGCGGCGATCACTCGCGTCCGCGATCAGTTGCTGCTTGCAGGATCTACACCAGGGGGGTATAACTCCGAGAAAAAGGTGGGTCAGAAAAAAAGACACGGTAATCTCTATGGGTGACTTGTGACGTATATTTTCCACATTCCTATACGAACTTCATGCATGTTTATAGGCCGCTGTCATTGACCGATTTTAGGCTAGCCAATGGGTTGGCTCCGAATGAGAATTATATTGTCTATGGTTACGCCTTTTTTATAGTTTCTATCCTAGTCGATGGTGAGTATGTGTAGTAGTGACCAGGCCCGCCGACAGCTAATCTGGGCCCCAAGTCTAGTAGACTATACCGGGCCCCCTCCCCACAACTTACCGGGGGGGGGGGGGGGGTGAGATAACAATTAATAAGTTCATGCTTACCTGCTACTGCTAGGAATACTACTTCATTACCTTTTCTTATACCATTATACCAATCATTCGAATTTAGCATAATTATTCAATGGAAATGTTTAAAAAGTTATGGTGAATACTCAAAATAAAATACTTGTGTTTCTTGTTTGTGTGTATTTACATATTCTTCGTTAATCAAGATATCTTGAGGCTAAATTAAATTATTATATTTGAAAGACAGAAAACAGGTAACAAAAATAAATAATCAATTTTCAAAACCAATGGAAAATAAATTAGGAGTACCGCAGTGATCGATCCTTGGACCCCTATTGTTCATACTCTATAAGTCTATATTAATAACATGGTGAAAATATTTTCAAAATGCAAAGTACGACTATTTGCCGATGATACACTTATATACTTAATTGGAGATAACTATAAAGAACTAATAAATATTTTAAATAATGAACTAGATGATGTATCAAGATGGCTAAAAATAAATAAGCTTAAATTAAAAACAAAATGTATGGTGATTGGAAATAAGAAGACATTCAGTGAAAGCAAAATTAAAATTGATGGTGAAATTATTGAAAATGTTACTGAAATCAAATACTTTATGTATGTAGGAGTTATATTAGATTCCAAACTAAACTTCAATAGACATGCCGAATATACCCAAAAGAAAATTGGCAAAAAGATATCTTTTTTGGGAAGAATCCGGCCTAAAATTTCCAGAAAAATCGCCATCACCATTTACAATTCAATAGGCCACTTGCATGGATTTCATAACGACTTGGAAAAAATCGTGTGGATAGATCTTTTTACTAAGATTACGAAAATGTTAGTAAAATTTTGTAGAAATGTACATTTATTTTTATTTTTAAATAAATAAATCCATTATTTGGGCTCGTGTCGTCACTACATGAAAATGTCCCGTCTACTGAAAATGTTCCTATTAATTTTGTAAAATTCCACACTGATTTAATTTTTTTATATGGCATCACTTTGATTTCAGGCGAATTTTTGAATTCGTTCACTAGATTTATTGTTTGTTCTTTGCGAACTTTTCATTTGGTTTGAATTTTTGACAGATGTGAAGAGAACCCCGTATAATTTAGATGTCGGTACGTGTTTTAGAGGTATAATGGTTATGGTGCTGATTTTATCAAAATCAAATTTTATAATATTCTTATTATTATTATAATTTACAAGTACAAGTATATTACATTGGATTTATTAATATAGACGTTGTACATTATAATGATTTATGATCAATAAGATGGATCAAGGAAAAAAATATTTATGAGATGTAATATTTTTGGTATGCCTCGTTATTCTGCTGTGTCATTCGTGTGGAAAACGTTCTTTTTTTTAAATAATTTTCGGCTATGTAGCTTGAGCTGTGAGTGGCACGCTCTGAGAGCGTGTTCACACACATGCGTGGGATGACGTAATTCAGCATATCGCTCGCCATATATTCCAATTTGGAATGTACGGCGAACGTTATGCCGAAATACGCTATCCCTCGCATATTATAGCTGTGTGCTGTGTGTGAACACGCTCTGACAGTTGGGCCTACGGAGCGTGCGGGCCTGGGCGCCCGGCCCACGTCCGTTCCTAGTGTCATTGGCATTTTTTAGTAAAATATCCGGGCCCCGTCCCGGGCCCCCCTTAGGCCCGGGCCCCAAGTTTCGGACTTGGCTAACGTGCCCTCTCGGCGGCCCTGGTAGTGACGTATATTTTTCAGTTACAGACTTTTATCTATGGCAAACATTAGGACCCATGGGCTCAGTACTAAAAACCCGAAGATATTGATCTAGTGAGTGGTTCATTTATGATCTACACGCTGCACGCAACGTAATTATCTCTGAGTTTGTGGTATTTCTCATGATGTCGGATACAAATACAGAGAGAATGATCAACGAAATTAGCAAGCATCGTTTACTTTATGACACTTCACATCCAGAATATACAAATAATAGAAAGAAGTATCAAGTTTGGAAAGAAATAGGAGAATTATTGGGATTAAGTGGTAAGTTTTAGAAAAAATATATTTATTTTTATAGGACATACATTGTACAAAATATTTGAAAATTGCCCATATATTAAGTATAAATAAATATAATATTCTGACACAATCATACCGTGCATTACTATCTTCATCATCTGCAATAGCCGCTAGAAGTAATAATTCTTCTTCAGATTCGTCTCCAAACATGATTATGATTATTTAAATGGTTCCCGCTCCGAGCTATACCTACCACACAACCGACACGAACGTACGAGTGCCACGGACGCCAGCTGATCGCTAGTTGATCGCTAGTTTGGTGTGAACGGCATAAATCAACTATCTAACGGTGAACGGTTCTGCACGCACACAGGACGCTCACCGTGCACGCCATCGCGGACGCTAAATGATCGCGGCGGTTTGGCCTTGCCAGGCATCCTTTGCACCGCAGTGGAAAGGATGCATTTATTCATCACACCTGAACACATTAAAATGGCCCTGAGAAACCTCCACACCACTCATTCTTTTTCCTTTCCAGAATCACCCCAAAGATGACATAAGCTTCGGGGGAAATTATTTTCTCCAGGGCCTCCTGTAAAATAAAAAAAGAGAACAAAAAACCAGTACTTTACTGGAAAATCCAGTGTGAGTGTTCACCTTACTATAATGCCAGATAAGTTGGTACCTACTTGGCTACTTTTTAATATGGTTTTGCAACACCGATTTTATGAGATGGCTTAAGGACCTTAGGAATCGAGGAGTGCCCGCATCACATAATATATCTACTTGACATGACACTACCTCTCTATCGAGTAGGTACAGATGACGCACCTATTAATGGACGTCATATCAACGATGCTTGTTCGTACATTTTCCATTACTGATTCGGGTCTATTTTAGGGTATCCTGACGTTATGATCGTAAGCAAAAAAGATCGTGATTGTCATTTGATCGTAAGCGCATTTAATTGTAAATTAAAATTTGATCGTAATTAACGATCATCTTCTATCTATCTATATCTATAAAATGTTCGTTTGTTCAAAATCTTAAATCTTTGAAAGTTCTTCACAGATTGCTTTGAAATTTTGACACTACGTTGCATTCGAATACGCGTGTGTTTTTATATACATATATCATAAAAGTTCACCAGTGACAGGTAAAAACTTGCTTTTCAAAAAAAAATAGCGATGTACGTGTTGGACAAACATGCTTTTTTTTGGAAAACAGCGCCATCTATAGGTCAAACACCCTTTTTTTTAAAAAACAGCGCCTTTGATGTGATTTTTTTACGAAAACGGCGCCATATAAATCAGCCAAATATTATTGCTGTCATCTGTTGGTCGTAAATCAACACGCGCTATTGTTTCTCTATTAATGTACTGTACTGTACACAGACTGAGCAACAGGTGCGCGTGGAGAGGTATAATTAGTTTATAAATGAGAAAATAATGTTATATGAAATTGGTTGTACTTTTACGTTTTAAAAAGATTGACGTGTAATGGCCCATACAATTTTGACCCCAGTGTCAAGTTAAGGTGTTTGTGGAATGTTTGTAAGTGCAGGTTTAAATTTATAAGTATTTACAAATTAATAAATACATTACATGATATATCTAAAATACGCTAAACACACAAAATACGGATGTCATTTTATTTTAAATTTAGAGGTAATATTACAATTGTTTTGGAAATCTCACGATTGTGGTTATGTATAAGTTGAAGCAATAATGAATGTTGATATAATTCGTTGAACATATAAAATATACAAACAAATAAAATAAAAGCATGAAACTAAGCATACTAAATGAATATGATAGACAATAAAAATACATTAATTTGTTTTAGACCATTTTAATTTTGTTTTCGAATTAAAGTGGTCTGAAACAAATTTTTACATTTTTACTGTAAATTTATTTATTTATTTATTTATTTATTTATTTAGACGCCGTAAAAGGCTTTTACAATATACATGATTTATGATTACAGTGGTTCACAGGAGCGAAACAGTATTATGTTAAACAGAATAATTACTGAGAAATTATGTTGAAAATTAAACAAGAATAACATCTGGTATACATAGGTACAATAGCATTTTTATTTTCAATCCGTACAGTAGTTTAGTATTGAGGTTATTGTTACCTTCAATATTGAATTTGGTTGAATTTGCTGAGAACTAAGAGTTAGCTCTATTGAAACAGGGCTGTCAGTAAGACATCTCATAACAATTTTGGGAAAAATTATAGTTTTGATTAAGTATATAAAATTATTAGATAACACACTTCTGTCTGATATCTGATGTAAGTGCATAGTTTAGGTTCTGTGATAACTTATGAATAGAATGGTATTATGCCTAATAACATTGATAATTACGACAGAGGTATGTTATTATAGCCTTCTTATAACTATATTCCGTGCAGTTGAACACATCTACTACTTCTGAGAAAGCATTGCCAACTGCATGCAATCTAAGTATAAGCGAGTTTCTAAATGACTCAGTCCTGATATTGTTATTGAAATTAAAAAGAATTTTGGATCGAGTGGTTCTAGTGGGTATATGGAAGGTAATTAGGCTTAATATATCAGGGCTGTCTATAATACCATTGACAATTTTAAAAATAAAAGTCAAATCGGAAATAAGTCGTCTATCTGAGAGTTTAAGTAAGTTTAATTCTTTCATCAAGTGATTGTAATTTATTGATTCTATAGGTAGACCGAGTTTATAGTTAATGTATCTAAGGAATTTATGCTGAATTTTTTCAATAGAGTCGGAGTGGATTTTAAAGTAAGGACACCAAATAGGAGAATTATATTCGATTTGACTTCGAACAAGTGAGGAATATAAGATTTTTAGTGTTGAAATATTTTTAAAGTCTCTGCCATTTCGGAAAATGAAGCCGAGCATTTTTAATCCTTTGTTGGTGACTGTTTCTACATGTGAAAGAAAGTTAAATTTTGAATCGAAAATAATGCCGAGATCGTTAATTTCACTTACAGAGGCGAGAGAAACATTATTAATTTTGTATTGATAGTTAAGGGGTTGTGTTGTTCTAAAAAATCTTATAATGTGGCATTTACTAATATTGAGATAAAGTTTGTTAGTTTTGCACCAATCTTGAAGTTTATTTAAATTTAATTGAATTTGAATACAGTCATTTATTGTTTTTATAATTTTAAATAGTTTAAGGTCATCGGCAAAAAGTAGCACTTCAACATTTTTATCAAATACAGTAACAATATCGTTTATGAAAAGGAGAAACAGTATTGGGCCTAAATGTGACCCTTGGGGTACACCGCTAGTAGCTATGAATTTGTGTGAAAGGTTAGAATTATTTTTTACTTGTAGATTTCTATTTGTTAAGTAGCTTTTTATCCATTCCAATAGTTTACCCTCAATTCCGATTTGACTAAGTTTATTGAGAAGAATTTTATGGTTAACTTTGTCAAACGCTTTTACAAAGTCTGTATATATTGAGTCGACTTGGGTTTTGTTTTCGAGTGAACATGCTATAAAATTTTCATATAAGGAGAGATTTGTTAGTGTGGATCTGCCTGGCATAAATCCATGTTGATTAGTTACAATGATGTTGTTAATATGTATGGAGATTTTATCGAGGGTAAGTTTTTCAAACAGTTTGGGGATAGTTGAGAGCATGCAGATGGGTTGGTAATTAGTGACATCATGAATATCGCCTTTTTTAAATACAGGTGTTGGATAGCAATTTTTCCATAGGTCGGGGAAGCAGCCAGAATTTAATGATTGGTTAAATATATGACATAGTGGATTGGCTATTATTGATGCACAGTTAATTAGAAAGGCAGGACTAATTTTGTCAGGACCCGCTTTTTTCTTTAAGTCGAGTGTTTTTATTTTGCGTATAACATCAGGAACATTTATATGTAAAGCGGGAATGTGGACCGATTCCTTTGGATGAAAGGGTGGAAGTTGAACATTTGGGATATCATTATCGTAAACATTTTTGAAGAAGTCGGCAAACAAATTAACGATGTCATTAGTATCACTACTACTTTTCCCTTCGAAATACATGTATGTTGGTAGGCTAGGTTTGTTTTTTATTAGTGAGTTTACATGTGTAAAAAAGTTTTTGGTATTTGAAGGAATAGACTTTTCTGTGTTGAGTATGTATGTTTGATATAATTTTTTGGAGAGTTTTTTACAGTCAGTTCTATATTTATGAAATATTTTGTAGTCTGAGATAGAGTTGCTCTCTTTGAAATTTTTGTGCCAGATTATGACGAGACACAAAGTAAATGCTTAATACAAATATGGAATATGATAGATATTACTTTATATACACGTTTGTCGAGAGAGGACAGCAAATATGCCATGTTGTAGAGGGGCAAAGTGCTTATAGATCTTATCAGGGATAAAATATTTATATAAATTGTTGAAAAAATGTGATTGAGGTTCTTTTCATCAAGACAACATTCGCACAGTGCAGAATTCTTAACATGTACTTTTGTCAAGTGAATATTGTGGCAGCAATGCCCTTGAGAACAATGAGAACAACTCCAATCTTTCTTTTATTGTAAACATTCAAAGGCTGTTTACTGTTATGGTATTTTAAGTATTTTAAAAAATAAAATATCATTTGATAGTGTGAGCTTCACTAAGTGCTTTACCAGTGCTGAGGCCCCCATTTTACAATATTATGTATGTAAATAGAATGGACTGTATTGAAATTATGTAAATTAAACGAATTTTAATAAAAAAATACAAAAAAAAAACTTATTGCAATTATAAAAACCAAGCAATGTGGTATGATTTGAGATTTTCACAGCCAAAAGTAATATAGTGATTTGTTTTTGGGGTATTATGCCGTGTTGCGCTACCTCCTTCTTTAGCCGACGTTTCGTACAGCATTGCAGTTTCCATCATCAGGGCAAATGTGTATTCTGACATCTGCCCTGATGATGGACACTGCAATGCTGTCCGAAACGTTGGCTACAGAAGGGTTTAGCGTAAAACGGCATATTACCCCAAAAACAAATCACTATAACAACAAGCAATACGTATAATGTTTTTTTTACATTTAAAAAAAAATATTTATTGTTAACTAGGTTAACTATTTATTGTTAACTAGGATAACTAGTTAACTAGGTTAACTATTTATTGTTAGGATTCTTGCTGCAGAGTCTCCATCTTCTATCTTCGTGTCACCTGTTCCTATACTTCATTTTACTTAACTTAACTTCACTCTATTTTTGTAATATTTATATTTTTTGTAATACCTGCACCAACTGTAAAGCGCCCTGAGGTGATATTTCACAAAAGTGGCGCTATACAAATTATCCAATAAATAATAATAATAACTGTTTTCTAGATTTTTGCTTACGATCATTTTGATTACGATCGTTTCGCTTAGGATCGTTTAGCTTACGATCATTTTGCTTACGATCAATTGATTACAATCATTTTGCTTACGATAATTTTGCTTACGATCAATTGATTACAATCATTTTGCTTACGATCATTTGGCTTACGATCATTTGATTACAATCATTTTGTTATAACCCTATTTTACTAACGATTTTCATAGAGTTTAAGATGGCGAACATTATTTGGCATCTGATTCTGACACTGTTTTAAATAACATGACCACGAATAATAAAGTACTATTTTTAATTTTGTTATAGTAAATCGCATTTGATTTGAAATAACACTAAACTGCGCTATATAAATGCTGTGATATTATTATAGACTAAATTATATCGTTTAAACGTTGTTGATTCAATAAAATATAATTTTTTTGTATTTTTCTTGATAGAATTGTGGTTTGTAGTGACAAATCTATTTATTTATATTCATATTCTGTGTGTACACACTGTACACCCTCCAAAAAACAATAATAACAGAAAAAATATATTTTTTTAAATATAAAATATCGAAAATAGCACCATCTATGAACGAGCAGTTTATGAATGTTCTTTTTGACATGTCGTGTGTGTGACAGGTTATTGGGTCAAATCAATGGTGTTGGTTTGCGTCTAAAATAACATTAAAGTAAATATACTTCAGTAGATGGCGCTATTCGCAGAAATGCCAAATTAAGAATGTATTTATATAAATATGATTTAAGATTTTCACGGCCAAAAGTATTATTGTTATTTGTTTTTGGGGTGTTATGCCGTGTTGCGCTAACTCATTCTTTAGCCAACGTTTCGGACAGCATTGCAGTGTCCATCATCAGGGACTGTAGTTCACATTAGGGCAGATGTGATGATCGACACTATAATGCTGTCCGAAACGTTGGCTAAAGAAGGAGGTAGCCCAACACGGCATAATACCCCAAAAATAAGTTCCAGAGTGGAAGATACTCTCGGCATCGCCCTGGTATAATAAGAAACGTTGCTTGAAATGGCTTTAGCCGTGTTTGGTAACCAGATCTTAATACCCAGGTACTTCCCCACCTTCCTCTTCCCCATCTCCTACCCCTCCCCAGTACCTTCAGCCTCACAACATACCCCAATTGGGGATGCCATAGTCTCACTGGTTCCAGAGGGTTGGGAGCAGTTGGGACTCTTGTGCGAATTACGTATAAAAAAAATATTAAAAAAAACTGAAACTCGGCAGATTTTTTTTTGATGACAATACATTCTGTAAACTTTTGGTGGCAGTCACGCTCGCACACGAGACATTAACGCATTTCTCTGAAATTTGGGTGACATTACAGCAGTTAACATACGATATAAATGTCGATCCTATCCGACCGGCATTTGGCCTTGACGATGGACACTGTAGTGCTTTCCGAAAGGTTGGCTAAAGAAGCAGGTAGCGTAACACGGCATAATACCCCAAACATGACTTTAACACTGTACCAATGTTTTTATGCATGGTTTTTTCGGTTCCATGCTAACTCAACACACCTAAAAAGAGTCATTAAAAACCATATAAAAACTAACATAATATTTTAACCTATGTAACTCACTTTTCATCACTTTATACAGGATTTTCCAATAAGAGGTGTTATTTTGATATTCAGTCGTAAAAGATAGACAATCGTTGCATGTGTGGCACGTAGCGCCGTCTTGCTGAAAGTTAACGTTGTCCAGATCAATACCATCCAATAACGGCCATAAAACACTATTAATCATCTCTCGATAGCGCAATCCATTCACAGTAACTGTTGCTCCAGCCTCATTTTCGAAAAAGTAAGGTCCAATGGCTCCGCCGGACCATAAACCGCACCAAACAGTCACACGTTGAGGATAGAGAGGCTTTTAAACAATAACTCTTGGGTTTTCCGAGCCCCAGATGCTCCCCCAACTTCCTCTTCCACAACTCATTCGCCTCCCCGCTACCTTCAGTCTCACAACATACCCGAATTTGGGATGCCGTAGTCTCACTGGCTCCAGACGGTTGGGAGCAATTGGGACTCTTGTCCGGTATTTTCATAAAAAAGCTAAATTCCGTTTGCGGCGAATATATGTATATAGTTTAGCAACTATAATATTTATTTTATATATTTATATATATATACAGGATGTATCGGCACTAACCCGACAAACTTTAACCAGCTATTCCTTAGCACATTTGGAGTAAAAAATGTTATGGGCACTTATATTATGGGCACTTTGCTGTCCGGTAACGTTTTTTTTTTTGATAAAAAAATGAAGAATAGCTGTGTTTTACTTTTTCCAAGCATCAGGCATGAAGTTGTATAGTTTTGGACCTAAGAATGAGAAGTGTCTTTGAGCGAGAGATGTTTTAGTTGTGAGTGGTACAATTGGATTTCTCCGTGAGTGGCAGGTGTCGTGAGAGTTGTTAATAGATGGGTAGAGGTGGCGTTTTTGATGGGTGTTTAAAATTAATTTTCTCATGTATAGTTGTCTAACATCCAGAACTCGGAATTCTTCAAATAGTGCATCGCTAGGATATCTAAATGGTTTTTTGAGGATTACCCTTAGTAGTGATTTTTGAGCTTTTGCTAATTTGTCCAAAACAGTTTTTGCACAATTGGGTGTACGGTTGCTTAAAAATCTACTCGAAAAATGCTCTACTCAAAATTTTTCTAATAAGTGAGTACCTTACTGACCTACATACCTAAACATAAACAATGTCAAAAACTTCAAAGATACTGAATATCCCAAAATTAAAAACATATTTTGGCCAGAAAACTATCAATTCCATGCTACAAGATTATATAAAGCCCTTCCAAACAAACTTGAAGATCAGGAAATCAACGAATAAATCAATAAACATAGTATAAAACACGAAGATGAAGAAGTCAACAAACACGAAGGTGAGGAAATCAAATAAACAAACTTAGTCAACAAACATGAACATGTAGAAATCAGCACAAATTTTGTTATTACATCATGATTTTCTCATCTTCATGTTTGTTGGTTTACTTCAAACATGAAGATGAAGAAATCAGCAAACACGAAGCTGAGGAAATCGTGAAGTAATACCAACACTGTAATCTGCCTCGTGATTGGTTAATAGTGTCGTCATCTGCCTCGTGATTGGTCAATAGTGTTGTCACTTTTGACAACTTTTAAAAACATCAACATGAAAAACACAAGGGCGAAGCAAAGTTCAGATGCGTGCTCTACAAAAGCCGATCAGAATATCAATATCAATGTCGAACCACTCAATAAAGATGACTTTCAGCAATACACCAAGTACATCGATGATAAACTCGAAAAACTGACGGCAGCTCTGGAACATAACCTAATTCAAAAATTTAGTGATATAATTTCAAGTAAAGTGACAATGGAATTGAACTCAATAAAAGAAAAATTTGTCATGCTCGACGAAATAAAGACCTCACTGGATTTCCTATCTACAGAATATGATCGCTTATGCAAAGAAGCCAAAGAAAATTCCGCAACAATAAATAAATTATGTGTTGATAACCAACGTCTCCAAACAAACAATGATATTCTTACGAAGAAAACTGATTCTCTTGAACAATTTAATCGGAAAAATAATATAGAAATACAAATGGTTCCTGAGAAATCTAATGAAAATCCAGTAAACCTGTTTAAAAAACTTTGTTCAGCAGTTTCATTCCCAATTCGGACGGAAGAGATATTAGCTTGTCATCGTGTCCCTCAATCAAACAAAAATTCCATTCGACCTAAAAATATTGTAGTGGAACTACCTAGCAGCTATACCCGAGATGCTTTACTGTCTGCAGTAAAAAACTACAATAAGAAATACCCAAATTGCAAACTCAACAGTGAACATCTGGAGATTACTGGAAAAACCCCTGTATATGTATCGGAACAACTTACTCCCAACAATAAAGAACTTCATGCCGCAGTACGTCACGCAGCCAAGGAAAAAAACATTAAATTCATTTGGGTACGGAATGGGAAAATATTTATTCGAAAAAATGAGAATTCCCCGGCAATATGGGCAAGTAGCAAAGACGTGTTAGAGAAAATCTAATTTCTGCATACATATACACATTTCTACATCCCTCTGACAATCACAATGGAAATGTCTTTATATTATCAGAATATAAGAGGCATGAGAAGCAAATTAGATCAAATCTCTATAAACACTCTCTCCTCAAACTATGATGTTATATGTTTAACAGAAACATGGCTAAATTCCTCAATTCAAGATGCAGAGATATTGGATAAACGATACACTATTTTCAGACAAGACCGAGAAAAACTAACATCCAGAAAGAAAGACGGAGGGGGAGTTTTAATAGCTATCAAGAAAAACATTGTAGCCTATCAAATATATGATGAACCCTCTAATATTGAACATATTTGGGTAAGAATTAAATCAAACGGATCAAATAAAAAATTTATAAATATTTGTATAGCTTATCTTCCACCAGATATTGCAACTGACGCATTTACTAATTTCATCAACAAGTGCCAAGATATCTGTATTAAATCACACATCAATTCTCATACATTAATACTGGGAGACTTTAATATTCCTTCCATTGAATGGTCAGTTAACGCCAACAATGATAGTAATTATTTTGAATCATTTGGTAATCAAAAATCTTCATTGTTATTAGAATTTCTACATTTCTCTAACTTACATCAGTATAACTATACAAAAAATGTTAACGGTAGAATACTTGATCTAGCTCTCTCTGATTTTACGCTCAATGTTCAACCTGCCCTCGCTCTTTCTAAAATTGACGTGCACCATCCACCAATTGAAATGGATCTAACTATTAATACAATGCACAATCTTAATGATAACGTTGAACGTCCTTTATTCAATTTCAAAAAAACTGATTATCTTAATTGTACCAAAGAATTATCCCTAATCGACTGGACCCCAATGGTAACACTAAATTGCAATGAGTCTCTTCAATTCCTATATAATAGCATCTGGCCAATTATAGAGAAACACACACCAAAAAAAGTGAATAAAAACAAATATCCTATCTGGTATTCCAGTGTTGTTATCCATCAAATCAAAGAAAAAGACAAACTTAGAAAAAAATTCAAAAAGTTTGGGAATCCTAGAGACTATGATAGTTTCACAATCCTACGATCAAGGGTCAAAACTGGAATTCACAAATGCTTCCAATCTTATATTAATTCTATCGAAGACACTTTACATCATAGTACAAAACCACTATGGACTTATGCAAAATCAAAAGGTATGACTCACTTAATTCCTAAAATAATGCACTTAAATGAAACTGTAGCAAACAATGGTCATGAAATTAGTGAACTTTTCTCAAATTACTTCTGCTCTGTTTTTAATACAAATGATGTATCAAATCAACATGTAAATTGTGATTCTCAAGAAAGTACCTACGCGCTCAGTCATGTCGAAATTTCAAAGACTGAAATATTAAACGCTATGAAATCACTAAACTCAAACAAAGGCCCAGGTCCAGATGCCATTCCACCATTATTTATATCAAACTGTGCTAAATCTCTTGTTTATCCTCTTCATGTTATATTTCGTAAATCTCTTAAAGAAGGTGTTTTTCCTGATCTTTGGAAAATAGCACGTATCACTCCTATCTTCAAATCTGGGAATAAAAGTGACATCTCTAATTATCGCCCAATAAGTATACTCTCATGTTTTGGGAAAATTTTCGAATCCTTAATCTATAAAAGCATTTTTACACATTTTAAACATATTTTAAGTTCTGTTCAGCATGGATTCGTATGCAAAAGATCCACTACCACAAATTTAATTGAATATGTAGATTTTTTATGTACCAATTTTGACAAAAGAACACAAGTAGATGCAGTCTATACTGATTTCCGAAAGGCTTTCGATAAAGTCAGTCATCCTCTTCTGATCCAAAAACTAAAAAGAACAGGTTTCCATGGCAACCTCCTGAGATGGATTATATCGTATATTTCTAACAGGAGTCAATATGTACAAGTTAATAGTTATGAGTCCTCTCCCAAACTTGTCACATCTGGTGTCCCTCAAGGATCCCATTTAGGACCACTACTCTTTATTATATTCATAAATGATCTAACGGCAAAACTTTTTTGTAAATGTTTACTATATGCGGATGACTTAAAAATTTTTCATCCCGTGAATTCACAAGAAGACTGCAAAACTTTGCAAAAAGACCTCCTCACATTGTCTCAATGGTGTGTAGATAATAACATGGAATTAAATATTAGCAAATGTAATATCATCTCGTTCACGAGAAATGTCCGTAAAATTGATTTCCCTTACACGATCTGTGATGAAATCCTAAAACGAGTAGACTCCATTAGAGATCTGGGAATCTTACTTGACTCGAAGCTAACCTTCAGAAACCATTACCAAAACATTGTCAATCAGGCTAATAAAATGCTCGGTTTCATCACCAGAGTCACTAAAACATTTAAGAACACCAGTAGCTTCAGAATCTTGTACTACTCATATGTAAGAAGCATCTTAGAGTACGGCTCTGTGATTTGGTCACCACATTATGCAATTCATAGCAGGAAAGTGGAGTCCGTTCAAAAAAAATACTTAAGAATACTAGCTTACAAATCTGGAGTACATCGTAATCTCAGTAACTATGCTGAAAGACTTACTCACTTTAAAGAAGTCTCACTCGCCAAAAGAAGAAACATATCAGATATAATCTCTCTGTTTAAAATCATTAACAATGTGTATGATTCATCTTTAATTAATCAAATCAACCTCAATATAAGACCGAAATCCACAAGAAACCCTGTAACCTTTTGGATAGATACTTGTCGTAGTAATACAAGTTTTTTCAAACCAACATCGAGAATGACTCGATTGTATAATAGATACTGCAATCTTCTAGATTTAGATATATTTTCAAACTCAATTAATACCTTCAGAAAGAACTTACACATACTTATATCTGATGATCTCCTCACTTAGAGCCATTTTATTATTTCATTTTCTTTACCAATCACCTACTTATGCATTAGCTCCACTATATATGATTCATGCGTGCATAAGTGTATATATGTTTGCATACAATATGCGTACAGTGTACACACTTATGAGTGTGTTTGTATTTAAATGTGTATGTACGCATCTATGTATGTGTGTATATATGTATGTATGTGTATTTAGATGTATGCATGTATATATATATATGTATAATATATTAATAAGTATATAAGTTTCTTCCTAATAATTGATTTCGATCCTCCTTGTTTTTATATACACTCTTGTAATTAAATTTATTATTACTGTAACTAACCAATCACTATTACACAAATAATATTGAGATGAATGTTGTGCTCACCTATTATTAGAAACATCATTATAACCATGTATAAATGTAAATTACTGTTAAAATTATGTGATGTATTCTGTTGGCGAGCCAATAAATAAATAAATAAAATTAAAAAAAACACAACTACCTACAGTCCGCCACGGAATAGGGATCCCTAGGAATGTGAATAACCCACTTTTACCATGTAGGTAATAGTCAGGATTTAAATAAATATATATTATGCATAGTGGCCGTCTAGTGTTCATCTAACATGTTGATATTCAAGCACACTAAATGCTCAAAGGTCTATCAGATATTTTTTAATCTTTAATAGTCCATACACAAAGATAATTACTGTAGCAATCATAACTCCATTCGCCAATTGTATGGACAAATAGTGTTCTTAAAAATATTTTTATATTTATGTGATTCACTTACAATCAAATGTTTCAATGTACAGTCTGCCAATAAAAATTTTGACAAAAATGATCTTGAATAACATCAAAATATCATTTCATTAAGGCGAAGCTTGATGCCAATTCACTATTTTGATTAATCTTTATAACGAATTGGTGTACATTATCAATACCAAAAATATGCTATATGTAAATTGAAGGTTTTACTATCGTTTCGCTTGACTAAAATACAAATAAAAAATAATTTACTCAATAAAAAATATAAATTTAAACTACTAAAAAAATTATTTTATCAATAGAAGTGTATGAACGCGTAAAGGAAACAACTTTAAAAAATACATTATTATAGCTAAGATTATCTGTGACAGTTTCATTTGATTAACTTTTTGGCTTTCTTATAAATTAATTACAAAATAAATATAAAACAGTTTTGTGCTTGAAATCGAACGTTTCTAGACTCCGTTTGTCAAGCAATTGTAATGCCTATTACCTACGATATAAAGTATGCCAAAAATAGACACATTTTTGGCTTGTAGCTTCCTCTTAAAAGCACTTAAAAAACTCAAAGCGTCTAAGTATTTATGTAATTATGTGTGCCCCTAAAAAAAGACAGTTGATTTCGTTACTACATTTTGAGAGAACTATTTAAATTTATTGTAAAATCTTAAAAATAAAGAACATGCCCAGCACATTGCGTTTTATTTACAAAACTAGAACTTAGTGACTTGAGAATAAAAATAAACGGATTTTGAAAAAACAACCCATTTGCACAATGTTTCTTGGGTTTTATAAAAAGTTTTTTGTTTTCTTCTTTGTTTTTCTGTTCTATTTTTTAGTTTTTGATCATATATTTTTTTGTATCTCTATATGGAATGTGTGGGACTGCACTAACCTCCCCACATACCGGAAGAAGCACTTTTATTTATTATTATTATTATTATTATTATTAAAATGACGCGACAAAGGGAAATTTAGTTTGAAATTATTTATGAAGAAATTTTTAGTTCGACTTGAGTACATTTCTAGAATTAGTTGACAGACTGTACTTGCTTGTATTTGGTTGGAGTAGCAGATTATGTAGCTAGGGGGCATAGCAGTAAAATGATCAGGCCAGTAGATAATGGAGATAAGTGGATAGGTATTTGCGGATTAAGTGTGTACTTCAATAAATCTTAGCACTTAATCGCTTTCAATGGTTTCGTATCAGTAGCCAATAAAAAAAGGCTTCTAATATCGCGGAATACGCTGGAACATTTTTTATTGCAATCTTTTGGCACAAGACTTTATGGGACTCTAACTACTCCCGACCACCTTGCACCAGCGAGACCATGGCATTCCCATATAGTCTAAATATATATTTTTTTCCCATATAATTTTATGTTTGGGTTAAATCTTCCCCACAAGAAAAACTAAACCCTTCCACACACTTTTCCCCGAATGATCATCTAGTCAATCCACCTTATGCAAGTGCATTATATAAGCATAATAAATACAAAACAATACAAGAACAACACGTCAACTCACCAGAAATCAAATGGGAAAATAATTCACTATTATGATTTTTCAGACTTTATGTCCGAGTTAAATCATCCCCACAGGAAAAACTAAACCCTTCCACACACTTTTCCACAAATGATCATCTAGTCGATCAACATCATGCAAGTGCATTATATAAGCATAATAAATACAAAAACAACACGTCAAATCACCAGAGATCAAATGGGAAAATAATTCACCGACTCCAGATATTTTCATATCAGAGGGTTCGGCTCGGTAGAACTTCTAACAGGGCCTATAAATCCTACTGATTCCTCAATATAAATATTTAAAAAATCTTCCGTAATCCTACATGTATTTAAAATGACTGATTTCTGAATTTTTATACATAATTTTTTTGATAGATCTAATACGACTAAATTTTGAATGAGAGAGCTAGGTATAATAGTCCAGTCAAGATGTACATCCGTGCTTGCAAAAGGTCCAGTCATTCTGAATTTTTTATATGTTGTTAGGACCTAAACCAGTATTAAAAAAAAAATTTTGCAACTTCGAAAGTGCTGTGCGAGCGGCGGTGGACCTAAAAAACCAGGAAATTTTCGGATTTTTTTCAGTTTTTGCTCAATATCTCAGTAAAGAAAGGGTCTGACTGGTGTAGTCTGTATACATACTTTTAAAGTAGACTAAATTTGCTATAATTTGAGACCAAAGCAAGCTATATAAAGCAATTGGTTTTCAAGATACAGTTTTTCAAAAATAGGCAATTTTTTCCAAAAAATGAAATTTTTTCGAAATGGTCACTTATTTTGTAAAATAATTTCTAAAATACGCATCTCACGTCAAATATTGTATGAAATAAAGTTGTTGTAAATTTAATAAGCTTTTATTTGAGACTAAATTTATATCTGTAAACTAAACGGTTCTCTCAAAAATGGCAAATAACCAAAAACAGTCATAAGTGGGTTTTGGGTGAAATGCAAATAAACTGTTCTCGCGTCTTTTAATGGTTTTATTGTGCTGTGAAGTAAATCCATTAATCATCGTGGGTTTATCCTAGGGTTATAATATAATTATTTCAAATTTCAAGTACCCATTAGTACCTATACCCATGGGTACCCATATGAATGGGCACGCATATTCACGAGCTGTTCGAGCCCACATTTTGGCAAACCTCACACTGGCCAGCATTGTTTTTTATGAGGTTGACATAACTCCTGAGGAGCGAGACGAGACTGAAAAATTGCTGCGAGACACTGAAAGGTCTCTCACTATATCAGCAGAAGAAATTGATACCTACCAAATACTAAAGGCAAAATTTAAAAGTGCCTTGGAGAAAATTAAAGCGAATGGTCCAACATCACAGTTGTGGGTCCAATACTTTCGTATGACCACTTTGATAAAACTATTCTTCCAGGCAAAGCGTGCTGGTGATTGGAACCTTCATTTGTACACTGTCCACAAGATGCTACCTTTTTTCCACGCAGCTGGACATTTTTTGTATGCTAAGAGCGCGCACCTCTATCTTCAGGATATGATGGCTCTATAAGATCGAATGGATAAAAGTGAATACGACATGTTCACAAAAGGATCCTTCATCGTTTGCCGGTCTGACAAGTTTTGGTCTGGGTTGTGGTCAGACTTAACAATTGAGCAGAAACTGATGCGATCCATGAAAACCTACGGTGGGTTGACCCAAGGAAGAGGAATCTTCGAAAGTGTTCTGGCAAGGTGGACAACAGGAATGGTGTTTATGTTGAACATTTGTGAAGAACTGGAAAGTTTTTGCAGCTTATCATGTCATACTAGAGAGCAGCATGTAGACATGAGACCTTCTCGAATTATCCGAGATAATAGTGATGTGGAAAAACTAAAAAACTGCTTTGCTCTCCACCCTCCATTTCCCAAAACCAACAGTTTAATTTCTATCAGTAGTGGTTTACTGGCAGGTCCTGAAATTAATTGCCACACAGCCCAGAGAGTTGGAACGGAAGGAGTAGTGAAAATTGTGGGGAAAATGTACGACAAGGTAGTAATAAAACGGAAAAATAAAGTTACCACGCTGGCATCGATCACCTCAACCGTTAAACTGCCGGACAAAAACAGAAGAGTGGCTGTGGATCCGCTCACAATTTTTCAGCGAGTGTGTATTGCAAAGAAATCTGAACAGGATTTACAGGATGACTTCAAGTATGAGTTGGCCCCGTTCCCGATGTCTCTGTTCAATGAACAAGGGATGCGCAAGGGCACAAAATCTACTCTGTACTCTGCTTTCACTCCTCTTTCCAGCCACACGCCGATAGATGCCAGCACTCACGTCATTTTGGATGTTGGCTACCTCTTGCACAAGGTGGTGTGGCAGCGGAAAAGCACGGTTCGAGCACTTTTGGCGCGTTATACCACCTACGTCCGAAACCACTTTGGGAAGAACGTCTCCATCGTTTTTAACGGCTACCCTGAAGATGCTACCAAAAAAAAACACCAAAACAGCGGAACGACTCCGGCGCTACGCAGCTCATTCCAGCTACGAATTGACTTTCGATGAATCCACAGTAATTCAAATTGCTCAAGAGCATGTTTTGGGCAATGAAAACAATAAAAGACGCCTTATAACTCTTCTCTGTGACGCCTTTCAGAAGGAGGGAGTAGAAGTGGCTGTTGCCGAAGAAGATGCTGATCGAGAGATCATCATGATGGCGTTATCAAAAAGAGCAGATGCCGATCAGGTCGTCATAGTGGGAGAAGATGTCTGCTCGTTCTTCTCAATGGTTTAGGCGCTGAAGAGACAAACGTCTATCTTCAGAAGAGCACGAAGGGTGAAGCTGGTTGCTGTCACTACTCCAGGACTCCCGACAATTACCAGGAACGGTACTATTTACCCACGCGTTTGCCGGGTGCGATACCACCTCAGCACCGTTTGGCCAAGGAAAGACCAAAATCAGCACACTTCTGAGCAAGAGTGAACCACTTGCTGAGCAAGTGGAGGTCTTCCTTCGGCCAGACTCTACCCCACAAGCCATGAGTGAAGCAGGCATCAAGTGCTTCGTGGCTCTATATGGGGGTGACATCGCGAGGGATACTTTGGATTTCCTGAGGTATAAGACGTTTGTCACTTCAACAGACATAAACCTCGCCCGTTTGCCACCGACGGAAGATGCTGCAGGCCACCATGCAGCAAGGTGCTACCTCCAAGTGCAGAAGTGGCGGGGAGTCAACTTGAATCCCACTGAATGGGGGTGGAAGCTGTCTTCTCAAGGACTCACCCCCATCCCCACCACGATGGATCCCGCACCTCCTGCCCTTTTGCGAAAAATTTCGTGTAAATGCAATAAAGGATGCTCTGGGAGCTGCTCGTGTAGAAAGGCTGGGCTCCACTGCTCAGTCCTCTGTCAGTCATGCGGTGGCAAATTTTGCATTAACGTCCCGGATGTGGAGCTGAAATGCTCGGACGATGAAGATGACCCGACTACAGACTGGGCGCGTCTCCCAGCTAAGACAAAAAGAAAGACATGATTTGGCAACCAAGACACAATACCTACATGATTTATATTAGTTTTATTTTTTGTGTACATGTAATTTGTCCTTATAGTAGGTACCATGATGTTTGTACAAGCATTTTGGTATGTAGGTATATAAAACAATGTTTGAAGATGACGTAATTCCCGAAAGATGTAATATCTTTTCTTTTTTTCATCAAAAATCTGTTAACTGTTTGATAAATAAAACCATAAAAAGACGTGAGAACAGTTTATTTGCATTTCACCCAAAATCCACTTATGACTGTTTTTGGTTATCTGTCATTTTTGAGAGAACCGTTATGTCTACAGATATCAATCTAATTTCAAATGAAAGCTAATTAAATTTACAACAACTTTATTTCATATAATATTTGACTTGAGATGCGTATTTTAGAAATTATTTTACAAAATAAGTGACCATTTCGAAAAAATTTCACTTTTTGGAAAAAATTGCCTATTTTTGAAGAACTGTATCTTGAAAACCAATGGCTTTATATAGATTGCTTTGGTTTCAAATTATAGCAAATTTAGTCTACTTTAAAAGTATGTATACCAACTACACCAGTCAGACCCTTCCTTTACTGAGATATTGAGCAAAAACTGAAAAAAATCCGAAAATTTCCTGGTGTTTTAGGTCCACCGCCGCTCGCACAGCACTTTCGAAGTTGCAAATTTTTTTTTTTAATACTTGTTTAGGTCCTAACAACATATAAAAAATTCAGAATGACTGGACCTTTTGCAAGCACAACCCCCTTTTCATGTTTAACTTGACTGGACTATAATGCCAGTAGCCGAAATAACAAACGGTAATATTTTTTTATAAATGTTCCTTTGTCCAAAATCTTAAATCTATGAAAATTCTTCACAGATTGCTTTGAAATTTTGACACAACTTTGCATTCGAATACGCGTGTGTTTTTATATACCTATATTATATAGGTGTTACCTGTGAAAGGTATTTTTTTTAAACACTTACCGAGTCCTCGGCCGAGTCAGTCAGTGAAATAAAAAAAAAATCAATATTTAGATATTTATGAATTTTCGACTTTTGTGGTTATAAAACTTATTTTTCATATTTCGCGAAAACCATGAAAAAAGCATTTTAAACCAATCTCAAAGAACTGACTCGCCCAGCGTCTCATAACTTCACTTTCTCACCGCACATTTTCATCCTGGACGTGCAAAAAAAGTCAATAGATGTCGCACATTAAATAAAAATTGGATATATTTATCTAAGACATTATCTAGATTGAATTTAGTTCGAGATAGCAGCCAATAAAAATGTGCATAGAGAAAATGAAGATAATGTTGGTAGTTCTTATTCGATGTATGATTCAGTTAAATATGACCGAAGTAGATAGGGTCCTATTAGCTTAGTTGGTAGAGCGGTTGCCCGGCAAGGCAAGGGTCCTGAGTTCAAGCCCTAGATGCGACCATATCTTTTTCTGTTTCAAATTTTCGTTTGAGAATTGCTAATATTGTCTTCAATAATTAAATAGTAATATTACATGAAATTGTGTATGTATTTGAAGAGGAAATTGTCAAGATATGGGTTATGGGTTATAGTGATTTGTTTTTGGGGTATTATGCCGTGTTGCGCTATCTCCTTCTTTAGCCAACGCTTCGGACAGCATTGCAGTGTTCATCATCAGGGCAGATGTGTGATATGGGCTATTTTTAAGGTGAAGCTTGATGCTAAAACAATATTTCGATTAATCTTTATAACGAATTGGCGTACATTATGAATACCAAAAAATATGCTTTAGATAAATTGAAGATTTTTCTATCGCTTCGCTTGAGTAGATTACAAATAAAATAATACATTACTCAATCAAAAATATAAATGTAAACTACTAAAAAAAATATTTTTTCAATAGAAATGTATGAACGCGCAAATGAAACCAGTTTTGTGCTTGAAATCGAACGTTTCTAGACTCCGTTTGTCAAGCGATTTTAACGCCTATTACCTACAATATAAGGTATACCAAGAATATACACATTTTTGGCTTCTAGCTTCCTCTTAAGAACTATTCAAGTGGTAACAGAGGACGGATTGTTTCGGACAATTTTAACAACTCTTTAAATATCAAACTTAATTGTGATGTTCTGTGAAAGTTCTATTCAAGTTCTGTTATTATTTCAGTTCTGTCAAGTAACTGGCCTATAATGATATAATAACAGAACTTGAATAGGACTTTCACAGAACCCGTAAATGAACGTTTAAATATGATGATTTTTCAAATTATATGAATATTTTTTCAAATGTTTGACGTTTAATTTTGTCATTAATGCTTCTAATTTCTGCCGGTATTCGATAGAAAAAAATCTTAAATAAATGTGTAAGGAAATTATATATAAATGCATTTCTTAATGCGCTTAAACAAGTTCAAATAAAAAGATTCCTGCTTGCATTTTTATCGAATCAATAAAGATTATATTTTTAATCCAAATACAATTCAGTACTAATATCAATGGATAATAGAGATAATAGCAATATATACCTTGATATATTTGTAATCTTTTTCACAATGGCAACAAAATGTAAAAAAATTCTCAGTATTTCGTATTAGGGATTAAATACGGAAATAAAAATCGATTAAAATTGGCAGAATTAATAAGTATAATAATGTTTTATTACAGTTGACTATTTCAACTAACAATCTATGTGACTACCCAATGTTTCCAACTCATAAAAAGTCGCGATCCGCGTCTGTCTGTTTGCGCGCTTAGTTCTTCTAAACTACGCGATGGATTTGGATAGGGTTTTCACTATCATTTAGAGAATTTCTTTCTGAAGGTTTTTATATATAAAACATGCATATTATATTTATAGTATGTAGAGAAAAGTCAAAGTTTTGTAATCAAGTAGTAAAAAAATATTTTCGATTGCTTACATTGCTAAATCTTATGAGATACATCGAAATAATGTACCATGGGATTATGTATCTTAAAAAGGCCTACAAAAAAGTCCGAAATGGTATATTTTTATTTTCTAAGAATAACCCCCAACAACGCTGGGTACAGCAAATTACGTTACTAAACAACTGAATTGAATAATAACTTAACTGAAATAATATTAATTTACTCTACTCGGGAGCCCCTGAAAAAGATAATTTCACTCAGGGCCTCTGTCATCTTTGGCGATGCCGTGTGTGAGTCTTTTTTGAGGAGAGGAAGGAGTGAACATGGGTCTGGAAGAGAATCATGTTGAATCGCCGAAAAGCCGAACTGTTCAGCTCAAGAACAAGCCGAGGAAGCGATTCGTTCTCATGTGACAACCTTGTACATATATTGAGCGCGTGTTTGGCGTGTTTCCCGATTGTGCACCGGTGCCGAAGGGATCAATGACGCTCGTTCCTCGGAGCATCTTCCATTTTAATAGCGGTAGAAAAAGTAATTTGGCTTTGAATGTGTCTAGATTTAAAACAAAACAAAGCTCATTACCCTCCTTATCAATAACAGTATTGTAAACGAATTTATTGTTGTGGAACAAAATAGTCCATCTAGTATGTTCCGAAGGTCTTACCAAATGGGAAAATTCGTGTGATTCAACTCTAAAACGAGTCCTCATAGCACAAAATGCAATTTTTGAAAATTATTCTCAAAGTCAGAACCTTAGAATCGGAACACCTTCAGACTATGTTTTTGATGCCCTGAATTCAATGTTTCCGAAACAATAATATACAAAACATATTTTTATCTCTGCATTTAAAAACAGGGATAACTTTACACACACGAACTTGGGTTGATACACAAGATCGTCACTACAACAAACATTCGATCAATATACAACTAAATCTACTTTTGGGCAAACAAATTTGCAATATATCTAAATAGTATAAAATAAAGTCGCAATCCACGTCTATCTGTTTGTGCGCTTAGTTCTTCTAAACTACGCAACGAATTTTGACAGGGTTTTCATTATGATTTAGAGAATTTCTTCGTGAAGGTTTATATATATAATACATACGCCGGGTACACGTCAGTTAGTTATTTAATAAGATTTTTAATATTGTTTACACATCGCCTTAGTTAAATCTTGTATTACTTTGTTATACATAAATATATAAAATATGTGATAGCGTCTGATGCGTTTTATCCAGAGATGTGCAAAATGGATACCCATAACCATTTGAAATGCAAAATGGAAGTGGGTCAAAACTTTTCCATTTGAAAATGCAAAATGCAAAATGGGTTTTAGAAAAGCATTTCAAATGCAAAATACCTATTTTCAAAATGCATTGAAAATGCAAAATGGTTTCTCAGGTCAAACAATTAAAATAATTATAGAATTTTTAAATAGTTTTTTGTAGAACAAACATATTACATGATGGTAAATCCAAAAACACCACGACTACAGATTATGAAACCACAAAAAATTTGCGCGGGACTAATGTTTCCAACGTAAAAACATAGAAAATGCTATCTAACATTTAATATTATAGCGTCATGGCCCTATGTTCAGGACCTATTTGAATCAGTATTTTTTGTAATGGTATCACTCAATTGCCAGGGCTCCTACCAGGGAGCAACTTGACAAATGTAAATTATCTCTCATAGCGAGGTTGAGGACCGACTGATATTTGGGGCTTATGAAAAAAAGATGAGTGGAGATAGTAGGAAGAATGTTGCGAAAAACCATTTTAAATGGAAAATGCATTGAGAAAAGCATTTAAAATGCAAAATGGTTTTTAGAAAAGCATTTAAAATGCAAAATGGAAAATACCCATTTTGCATTTTCATTTGAAATGGATTTATTTGAAATAAAGCACATCTCTGGTTTTATCCGTGGTTGCAAAATACTACGCTCAAGGTAGCAATAATTAGACTTTTACTGCAAATAATATTTTATTACAGGTGTTATGCATTTTGTTAAATTTCATTGATTATTATATATAATCTTGAGGTTGCAAGCTGGGGCTTAAAACTGTGTACCTTAATATCAATACTTGACGACAACAAGACAAGGACAAAATCATTGAATGATTACAACATTTCGTAATATGCAATACGGATCTTTGATCTTTATAAATACATCTTTTTGAATTTAGATTGTGTTTTCTTGATTGAGTAAACCAATGAATGAATGTATGAAGTGTAAATTAACCCTTCCCGAATACAGATCACGCTGAAACTCGGCCGATAGACTTGTTGTCGATGTCATCGATTGATTTTATTCTATTTTTGACAGAAAGGATGACAAACATTCCCGGTTTACGAGTAACCCGACAATATTTGAAAATCTCCTGCCACAGTAAGCGAAAAATGTTGCTTGTGTTGTGATGGAGAACTTAGCCAGCCAAGGAATTGAACGCACGACGCCTGGGTGGGACCCAAACGTGATGCCAACTCAGCCACTGATCGGTCAGATTGTACATAATCTACAATTTTATTCAGATATTGATGCAATTTTGCACACTTGACATGAGGGAGGTTACTATCCACATAAGGCTTAGAAAAAAACACCCCCATCATACATCCAAAATAAAATTACACAGAGTAAACGTATTGATATGAAATGTTGTTAATTTTAATTAATTGTTAATCTGATCAAATTATTCGTTTTCCTGTTAGAAATGGGAAACCCCGAGTAAAATAATTTCCCTTAGGGCCCATGTCATCTCTGGGGATGCTGTGTGGAGGGTCTTTTTAAGGAGAGGAAAGAGTGAACATGGGTCTTGAAGAAACCCATGTTTTTGGAGGGAGGAAATACAGATGTCGGCAAATCGTCAAACAACCGAGCTGTTGAACTCAAGAAAGATTGTATATCTTCCGTTGTAATACCGGTAGAACGAGGACAGAATACCCATCTGACGCCTAAATATTGCAATTAAACCAACCGCTAGTTTCTGCACAGATTCAAGGTTCTTTTTCATTTCAATTTTGAAAAACTATGGATGAATCACGTGCATCGCCGGGGACTTCAGCTAGTTGCGAGATATTAAAACTCGATATTACAAAACAGGTGATTCCGGAAATGATAAGATTAACAAGTAAGTCAATTTGTATCTTCCTTCCATCGATGTTTATAATGCTTAAATATAGGTATAGATAAGTACCAACTATGTGCAAATATAATTTATTTTCTTCACTGAAGAGTGACATCGTTATCTCATTCATGGATTATTTTCTTATGAAATTGAATACTTTTTTGTATATTCGACGCCAATAAAGTTATTATTGGCTTTATAATAATTGATTATTTTAATCTATTTTACTTACATGCGAATCAATCATAGGTAATTCGTGCTTTTTTTGTCAAAATCATTTACAGTTTTTATTATTTTCGATGACGTATTAAAAAGTGAGCAGAAGTATGCTAGTGGTGTGTGTAAATATGTTGCTATAAATCCAGAAAAAAAATCCTTAGGACGCATGGAACTTATCCGTGGTTCAAGTTCCATATAGACTTGCTTGAGGCAACAAATAGATTTAGCCTAGAAACTAGACGTTACTGCAAATCTTGCAGTACTTAGTATTGATATGATTTATAACTCTATTGACAGCCCATTCCTCTTGGGATGCTATGACTTTGTAAAAATTTACACACAGACTGACTGAACGTTTTGACAAATCACTCAGACTTAGTAAAAATAAACTCATACGAGACATCGGAAAATCCAACTCCCTGAGCGACTTTACCTTTAGGTACACTCACAGACTCCCTAAAGACATCCTGATGGACCACGACCACACCTGATCTGGCTCAGACTCAGACGCGGATGAATAAGCAGCGAGCAGTAGGTATTTCATAATCTCCTGACTCCCTTACCAAATTTAAAATGTTTATTTATTTATTTGTTAAGACATACACAGTACAATAAGACACAGTTAGATATTTTTAGTTATTACATAGTTGCAGTACCTATTACGTATGTCCATAAAATATCATTACGTAATTTCGCCTGAGTTTGTTATAAAAGGAAGGAAGTGTGTGGAGTGTGGATAGATAATAATAAATTAATTGAAAACAAGAATTATAATAAGCTCACGAATTGTAAATGACTGTTAATACATTGAAGTTTTGAAAAATGATGTGAACATATTTTTGAAATATGTCATGCCAAGAAATTTAATAAGTTAGTTTTGTATGTTAGAAAGGAATCATGAAAGATGTCTAAATGTAGTAATTTTTCGTTTGCTGCATTGGTATTGTTGGCTTCAATATGAAAAAGTGTAGTGTGCCTGTTACGCCTCGTTGGAACATTTAAACCAATGACGGATAGCAATTCGGGACTATCTATTTTATTATTTAGCAGATTATGTAGAAACAACAGGTCTGACAAAGTGCGTTTTTTTTGTAAAGTTAACATATTATTTGTAGTTTTGTTGTATTTCTTGAGTAAATGTTTCGAAAATTTATTCTGTATACTTTCTACTAAATCTATGTATACCTTATATTGAGGATTCCATATTGTGGAAGCATACTCCAGTGGACTTCTGACCAATGAACAAAACAACATTTTCAGAGTCTTAGCACTTTTGAAAACATTGCATATTCTTAATAAGAAACCTAGCATTCTGTAGGATTTTGAAATAATGTGTTCAATGTGCTTGTCAATAATTAATTTGCTATCTAAGTAAACACCTAGATCTTTACATGTAGACATAGGTTGTAAAGGTTTGTTATTCAAGTTGTATGGATAGATGATTTTGTTTTTATTTCTAGTAAATGTAATCGAGTGACACTTAGATATGTTTAAGGACAATAAATTTGATTCACAATATACGCACAAATATTATACAGGGTGTATCGGCACGTATCCGACAAACTTTAACCAGCTATTCCTTAGCAAATTTGGAGTAAAAAATGTTATCGGAACGTTGCTATCCGGTAACATTTTTTTTCCATTAAAAACAAAAAATAAATAAAAAATCCACACTCCGTCACTGTCATTTGGATGGTTTCTCGTGTTCAACAGCTGTTATTAGCAAGTGTGTCAAAAAGTGTCCTCGCTCTTTCGTACACACTAAATAATAATAGTTAAAAATGAGACGAATGGTTCCGTGCCATTTCGTTGTGATTGTAAAAGCGCGCCAACGTAGGTACGTACGTTCATTATTCAACGAAACTCGAACAAAATATTGCCAGACGAGTTTTCAAACTTTGACACAGGATAAAACATTGGTGACATGTGGTGAAAATATGAATAGTAAATTTTTTATTAAAAAAAATGTTACCGGACAGCAAAGTGGCCATAACATTTTTTACTCCAAATGTGCTAAGGAATAGCTGGTTAAAGTTTGTCGGGTACGTGCCGATACACCCTGTATGTATTTATATAATATTTTATAATTTATATGTATATGTATGTTTATTCTCTATCTTCCTAAAAGTATATATTAACAGATACACACCCAAACACCCCAAAATGCACGACATCATATACCGATGTCACTGAAGCCCGCCTCTGGTTCAAGTTGACTGACCCACAGTGGGCTGAAAATCGCCTTTCATAGACATAGAGACTTGAATTTACAAGGGTATTTTTTTTGGCTAGAAATGGATTCTGCTGATCATTACTATGCTATAAAATTTCGTACAAAGCAATTGCGTGTACAAATGAAGGAGTTATCATTTTTTAAAGAAAAATTTGTATGGCACTGACATTAAAAATGAGGCTATCTCTGGAATCATAAGGTTGACCATTATATCCTCACACACAGATATACTACTATTTATTTGTATTTTTTTGATATACTTCGTATTGTGGCGCAACTTGCGATTTTTTTTTTTAAATCCTCAAAGTTGAAAAAAACACTTTTTAATGTTGATGATTCATTTTAATCCTTGAATGCTTTTAGGCTTGCAGTGTAAATAAAATATTGTAAACTAGACAAAGCATACTCATATTTAAAGCATTTAAGCATTAAAATGAATCATCAACATAAAAAAGTTTTTTTTTCAACTTTGAGGATTTAAAAAAAAAAATCTATACTTACTTGAAAAATTTGTACCTTCAATTGTACATGCAATTGCTTCATTCGAAATTTTATAGCATAGTAATGATCAGCAGAATCCATTTCTAGCCAAAAAAAATACCCTTGAAAATTCAAGTCTCTTTATCTATGAAATGCGATTTTCAGCCCACTGTGTGACGGCCGTTTCCTCCTGGATATGGTTTTCTGCGATTTCCCATATTCCCACAGGCGAATGCGGAGGAATTCCCTACAATAAGGCGCAGCTAAATCTCATCCCCCCCGATCCCAACATAACACAAACAGACATGTATGCTGTCGGTTGCTGGTGATCCTGAAGAAGAAGAATATGATGCTCCAAAACATGCAATTTTAGTAGAGTTTTTAGGTAACAATTTTTTCCCTACCGAGAAAACACAAGGCCTCTAAGTCTATAATAGCCAGGTAACATTTTTAAACACCCATATGAGGTAAAAATTGTGAGGCCGTTCTATTTGTATAAAGAACATTAACTTTAAATTGAGTAAATTGAAAACAGTAGAGGTATTTAATTTCTCTGTTAATAGCCACCCTAATTTGTTCGCTTTTGGAGAAAACCACAGACATAGGAATTAATAGACGAGAAGATAATGGCGAGGGGTAAAATCAACTGTTGAAGAACGAAGGGCGTAAGGCTGACTGTGATTCGTCAATAAATCAATCTGACAGTAAATAGGCATCTCGCATTATAATATCACCATTTACTTCTTAAAAGTAAAATCTGCTTTTGAATGAATAGACATTTTTACATGGGAGCGCAAATTACTCGCCACGTTATGAACAAATTTGCGAAGTCCAAATCCGGCAAAAAAATTCGGTTCTATTTTCAGAGTCGAATATTTCGTTTAAGTATTTAGTTAAGACACTTTTATAAATGTTCATAATTTACTTCCCAGCAACCAACCAGCTTTGTGTTTCGCGTCCAGACGTTTCTCGATGTGATAGTATATGTTTCTAAACTGATCTATATTATACGATGTGAATATGCTTAAAATAAAGTAAAATAATGCTTATATATGGAATGTAATACGACAATTGGGTTTATTCTCTTTTTCACATCTATTTTTACAAGTTTTCATGGTACAAGTCAACATTTTGCCGTGTTATTTCGTAAAATGAACCGATGATGCCTCGACCATAGTTCGCACAAGAATGATGACGTCACGTTTTCAAATTTCACTTGAGGCCATACGCGAGCACAGCCGGCTCCAATGGAACCGGTATGGGGAGTGGGGATAATACGCTTTTAATCACTTAGGGCAGGTCTACTAATATTCATATGTCTATGGGGAAAACTCATATGATCTCATAGAAATCGTTGTATCTTTCTTATTTTCGTGGTGAGAAATATGATTTAAACGGATTTAGAAAGAGTAAACACCATGCTTTTATATTTAAATATTGAAATTAACCATAGAAGCATTGAAAAGTGCACCTTTTTAAAAGCAAAGGTTTCGAACGAAATTTAGAAAAATCGATTTTTGTATGAAACGGCAAAGAGTGAAGGTACAGAAACGTTTGCATTACATTTGTAGAATAATTTAAATGGGTTTATATATTTTTACGTTATCAGTAATTTAATTACAAAAAACTTAAAGTGAGCCATTTTAATTTGTTTTTACGTTCGATCTAAAAATTTGAGAATATATCGAAATTTCTATATTTTTGTTTATAATAACACAATTTGATAGCGTATTTTATTACCTTTTAAAAACAGTATTGAGTTGTCGAATACATTCAGTAATATTCCATTATTTGGAATTCATTGCAAAAAGGAAATACTTCTCACGGATCATCTGTCAAAATATGCCTTAAGATTTAAGACTTTTTTATTATAATTATCTTCCCAGATGTTAAGAGTGTCAGAAAGAGAAGATTGTACAGGGTTTTCCAATAAGAGGTATTATTTTCATATTCAATCGTAAAAGATCAATGGTTTCGTTGCTTGTGTGGCACTTGTTGAAAGTAAACGTTGTCCAGATCAATACCATCCAATTCCGGCCATAAAAAATCTTCACTCACCGTAACTGTTGCTCCAGCCTCATTTTCGAAAAAGTAAGGTCCAATGACTCCGCCGGACCATAAACCGCACCAAATAGTCACACGTTGAAGATAGAGAGGCATTTTAATAATAATTCTTGGGTTTTCTAAGCCCCAGATGCGACAATTTTGCTTGTTGACGAAGCCACCGAAGTGGAAATGGGCCTCATCACTCCAGATGACTTGCATTTGATTCACTCAAGTGAATTTTAATAATTTCAATGCGTTGTTGAAGCGTGTATTGTTCCATTTTTATTAATGGCGTAGTTTCTATTTGTCAAATGTTAAAAAATGACAGCTTCAAAAGTAACATCTACCGAAATAGCGGGCTATTAAAAATAACACCTCTTATTGGAAAACCTTCTACTTATAAAAGAATTAACAATCAGTTGTAGGTATAATATTTGTATAAAAAATAAGGTTTTGCATTGAATATTGACTTATCTTTACCTTCAATATAAGATGTATTATTTATAAGCGGAGACGGTAAGCGGATAGGCCTTGGGCTCATCATTCTCCCATTTCACCTAATTCTAATAAGTGATTTATTTTTGGGGTATTATGGCGTTATGTCACTACCTCCTAGAGGAAGCTACAAGCCAAAAATGTGTATATTTTTGGTATACCTTATATTGTAGGTAATAGGCATTAAAATCGCTTGACAAACGAAGTCTAGAAATGTTCGATTTCAAGCACAAAACTGCTTTTTATTTATTTTGTAAATAATTTTATAAGAAAGCAAAAAATTTAACCAAGTGAAACTGTCACAGATAATTTTAGCTATAATACAGTATTTTTTAAAGTTGTTTCCTTTATGCGTTCATACATGTCTATTGAAAATTTTTTTTTTTAGTAGTTTGCAATTATATTTTTTATTGAGTAATTTATTATTTTATTTGTATTCTACTCAAGCGAAAAGATAGAAAAACATTCAATTTATTATCATATTAAAGCATATTTTTCGGTATGCATAATGTACACCAATTCGTTATAAAGATTAATCATAATAGTGATTTAGCATTAAGCTTCGCCTTAAGCTAATGTTTCAGATGGTATTACAGTGACAATCATCGGATAGGATCGGCATTTATATCGTATGTCACCCGATTTTAGAGAAATGCTTAATGTCTGCGTGTGTATGCGTGACTGCCACCAAAAGTTGATAGAATGTGTTGTCATCAAAAAAAATTTGCCGAGTTTCTGTACGATCGGATTGTTTTTTATAAATATATATTTTTAAAATATGAAAACCGCATAAGAGTCCCAACTACTCCCAACAGTCGTGAGCCAGTGAGATGTTGTGAGGCTGGAGTATTGGGAAGTGGAAGGAGATGGTTAAGAGGAAGCTCATTAATTTTTTAATGATAAAATAATAATGTTTATTAGGTTTTTATGCATACCACAAAGGATAACAAATTATTATAAGCAATTGTTGCCTTGTCTTATAAACATTTTTTTTTCATAAAAAAAATAATAATATTTTACAAGTCAAAATATTTCACCAACAAATGTAGATATAATATGTCTCGACGCCATCTAGAGGTAAATTTAGCACTAACAAAGCCTTTCCTACAAATATAAAGCTGGTTGTTTACAGGTGAAAAAATAAAATAAGCAGTGATTGTTGATTGAAGTACTAGTACATATTTAATTATTTGGCGTGTTGGAAATAAGCCGACATGGCTCAGTGGTCCAGAGCACCTGACCAGACATCAGAAGGTGCGGGTTCAATTCCCGTCGGCGGCATTTATTTTTACTCGGGAGATATTTTCAATTTGTATGTATATTTCATGCGCCTAATTATTGCTTAAAATAATGCTAATTATTGGATTATTATTTCAAGAGAGGAAAAGATTATTTTGAACGCATCAGCAGATAATATAATATAATTTTTAATCACTCAATAAAAAATACAAATGTAATTTCAATAGATTTTTATGAACGCGTAAAGGAAACTAGTTAAAAAAATACAGTATTATAGCTAAGATTATCTGTGACAGTTTCCCTTGACTGAATTTTTTGCTTTCTTATAAAATTATTTACAAAATAAATAAAAAAACAGTTTTTTGCTTGAAATCGGACGTTTGTAGACCCCGTTTGTCAAGCGATTTTAATGCCTATTTCCTACAATATAAGGTATACCAAGAATATACACATTTTTGGCATGTAGCTTTATTATGATACGTTTTATGTGCAAAACGTAAAAGGGCGTAAATAAATATTTAATTGAACACTGAAGAAGAGAGCAATACTTAAAAATCTGAAAGAAACATGAAACAGAACAAGAAAAATAAAAAGGTAACGTTCTCTACTGGGAATCGAACCCTAACGATGTTTTAGTAATTTTTGTCAATCTCATATTTCAAATTAAATATAACAATATTGTTAACTGATTTTTCCAATAATTTTATGTTCACAAAGTTCTTAAGAATTTATTAGTAACCTAGATATTGTCTAGGCTAAAAAATAAAAACTTACAATTTTTATTTATTAGTATTATCTTTCTCTTCAATGATATATTACATTGGTTGGTATAACCTTCAAAAATTATAAAAAAAAATTATTCCGATAAAATTGAATATTTAATTGATTATTGACGCTATTTCTAAGTTATCTAATCGTAATCCCATTGTAAATTGTATGTAATATTTTTAATCCCGTATTTAAGTCAAAAGAATGATTTGTTTCTGAATTGTGGTTGCAAAATTAATAATAATAATTAAAGGTGATTATTTGACTTATTTTGTTACCTTTTTACATTCTGTATTTTAGCGATTTTTTGGCATAATATGGCAAGTTTTTCTTTTATGTATTCAATAATACTACAGGGTTTTCCAATGAGAGGTGTTATTTTGAATAGAACGCTATTTCGGTAGGTGTTACTTTTAAAGCTGTTATTTTTTGACATTTGACAAGTAAAAACTACGCCATTAATAAAAATGGAACAATACACGCTTCAACAACGCATTGAAATTATTAAAATTCACTTGAGTGAATCAAATGCAAATCATCTTGAGTGATGAGGCCCATTTCCACCTCGGTGGCTTCGTCAACAAGCAAAAGTGTCGCATCTGGGGCTCGGAAAACCCTTGAGTTATTGTAGAAAAGCCTCTCTATCCTCAACGTGTGACTGTTTGGTGCGGTTTATGGTCCGGCGGAGTCATTGGACCTTACTTTTTTGAAAATGAGGCTGGAGCAACAGTTAAGGTGAATGGATTGCGCTATCGAGAGATGATGAATGATTTTTTATGACCGGAATTGGATGGTATTGATCTGGACAACGTTTACTTTCAACAAGACGGCGCTACGTGCCACACAAACAACGAAACCATTGATCTTTTACGATTGAATATGAAAATAACACCTCCTATTGGAAAATCCTGTATTATTCAATTTGGGAGGCTGTTTTCGGTATCGCCGCCCCGGGAACCATTTATTGGATAACCAACACCTCTGTCATGATTTTTAATAGTATGGAAGATCTACAGCCTCTCGTGTCTAGGTCGAACGAAGTATGTATGAAGAATGAGTTAATGATGAATGGAAATAAGTCTAAAGTAATGGTATTTGAATGAGAGAGTAGGAAAACAGTGTGCAATAAAGTTGTGAATGAGGAATACTTGGAGTAGGTGAATGAGTTTGTGTATTTAGGAAGTATGTTTACGAGAGATGGGAAGGCTGACAGAGATATTGATAGAAGGGTAAATGCAGGTAACTCCATTAATGGAGGACTGAACGCGGTTGTCAAAAGTTGTCCAAAGAAGCGAAGCTAGTAGCCTGCAATAGAGTGCTGGTACCTACCCTGATGTATGAAAGTGAGGCATGGAGCTGGCAGAGGAAAGATGAAAGTAGACTGAATGCTAATGAAATGAGATACCTGAGGCGTATGTGAGGTAAAACCATAAATGATCTTGTGAGAAATGTGGAGTTCCGCAAATAATGCAAGGACGATGTAAGAATGGCACGATCAAGCGAGTCGGGCCATGTCAAGAGTCAGAATAACAGAAAAGTATGCATGAGATGAAGTATGGATTTGAATGGAGGAAGGAGTGTGTTATTTGTTACGTATTTTATCTTTTTGGATGGTTAATAGTTATGATGGAATTATATTAATCGTGAATTTTGGCGGATCACACGAATGGATACAGATAAAACTAAAGAATAGATATAACCATTTTTGACCTTGGTTTATTTTTAATGACACGCGTTGGAAGATTAGACTTTGGGTCGGATACAGAAGGCACTTCCATTCACCTTTTAAATCCGTTAATTGCCCATTTCTAGTTGAAAGCCTTATCTGTTCTCTGCTAGAAAACCTTAAGCCCCGCATTCCGAATTTCTACAGATTTATAACATACTTGTCTTCAGGAGGAAACTGTTAATCTTCAGGAAACTGTTACTCTGTTTTCTAAGTTTTTTTGTGGTGTAACTAAATAACTAACTAACTAACCATCACGCCGTTTCTCCGCAGGGGTAGGCAGAGAGGACGGACCGCCAAACAACTCGATCTTGGCACACACTTCTTGCCTCATTCACATTCATACATCGTCTCACACATATTCTTCTATTATTCTGACTCTTGACATGGCTCGACTCAAGTATCTGATTCACTTTTTCGTGCCATGTCTTCCTCGGGCGTCCCCGACATCTGCTACCATTCGCATTTGCATCATATATCCTCCTTACACTCCTATCTTCGCTCATTAGCTCTACATGCCCAAACCATCTAAGCGTCCTTTTCTTAACCTACATCAGCCTTTCACTCTTTGCAGATCTCCACATTCCTCACACGATCAAACATGGTTTTACCACACATACGCCTTAGGGATCTCATTTCAACAGCATTCAATCTACTTTCATCCTTTCTTTGCCAGTTCCATGCCTCACTTCCATACATCAGGGTAGGTACCAGCACTCCATTGTGGACTGCTAACTTCGCTACTTTAGACATTTTTTTGTTAGCGCCAACTGCGTTCAGTAATCCATTAACGGAATTACCTGCATTTACCCTTCTTTCAGTATCTCTGTCAGCCTTTCCATCTCTCTAGAACATACTTCCTAAATACACAAACTTATCCACCTGCTCCAAGTATTCCTCATTCACAACTATATTACACACTGTTTTCGTACTCTCTCTTTCAAACCCCATTTCTTTAGATTTACTTACATTCATTATTAACTCATTCTTCATGCATATTTCGTTCATACTACACACGAGAGACTTGGTGGTGTATATGATAGTAAAAGTGACAGTAAGTACTAATTTGGTTGAGGAGCTTGATACATCTGACTGTACAGTAACCATAGATGACGTTATACGTTATGTTTTTATCATCCAAAAGAGGTGCCTACGAAAAATAACAAACTAGGATCACCAGGATTGATGTAGACCAATTTTTAAAAATCTCAAACTTCTGACAGTGACAGATATATATGTAATGGAGTTATGCCTGTTAGTTCGATCATCTCCAGAAAAGTTCCCACAAAAAAACTCAACACATAAACACGCTACAAGGTTAACAGAAAACTTATTAATCCCAAAAGCAAACAAAACCATATTTCAAAAAGGACCACACTACATGGCCATTACAGTATATAACAACCTTCCACGTAGCATCAAACAAATAAAAAAATTAAATCATCACTAAAAACATTTCTTTTAAACAAATGTCACTACACCTTAAATGAATACCTTACATAAATTAAATACCTCTGTTTTTTTATTTACATACATTTGTTAACATGTAATTGTTGGGTTATGTAATATAATGTGTATTTGTTGGGTTAGCTGGAAGAAATAGGATGTAACCTATACATTTGGTAACATGTAATTGTTGGGTTATGTAATATAATGTGTATTTGTTGGGTTAGCTGGAAGAAATAGGATGTAACCTATACATTTGTTAACATGTAATTGTTGGGTTATGTAATATAATGTGTATTTGTTGGGTTAGCTGGGAGAAATAGGATGTAACCCATAAGCTATACCCTTTGTACTCTGTATTTTTGTGCAATAAATATTTTTTTGAATTTTTTTGTATCTAAGCGGTCTCGATTCCCGCAAATCCGCAGGACCTGATAAAGTTCCACCTAGATTCCTCCATTCCATCCATTGTCACATCCCATACATAAGTTATTATTGAAGTCATTCTCATCATGTGTGTTTCCTGACCTTTGGAAGTTTAGTCATTAGTTATTAGTTCCACCTAGATTTCTAGTTAATTGTATGCATCCATTGTCACATCCCATACATAAGTTATTATTGAAGTCACTCTCATCAGGTGTGTTTCCTGACCTTTAGAAGTTTAGTCATTTGACGCCTTTTTTCAAAAAAGGAAATAAGAGCGAAGTAACAAATTATAGGCCAATATGCATAATGTCTTCTTTACCCAAACTTTTCGAAAGCCTAGTACTAGACAAGTTGATATCTCAATTTAAACGAGTAAACTCACCCCTTCAACATGGATTTATTAAAGGAAGATCAAAGCTTTCCAATTTAATATTATACACATAACGATATCGTTAATGCCATTAAGGCGAAGCTTAATGCCAAATCACTATTTTGATTAATCTTTATAACGAATTGTTGTACATTATGAATACAAAAAAAATATGCTTCAGATAAATTGGAGGTTTCCTATCGCTTCGCTTGAGTAGAATACAAATAAATATAAAAGTTACTCAAAAAAAAATATAAATGCAAACTACTAAAAAAAATATTTTTTCAATAGAAATGTATGAACGCATAAAGGAAACCACTTAAAAAAATACAGTATTATAGCTAAGATTATCTGTGACAGTTTCACTTGATTAACTTTTTTGCTTTCTTATAAAATTATTTACAAAATAAATAAAAAACAGTTTTTTGCTTGAAATCGAACGTTTGTAGACTCCGTTTGTCAAGCGATTTTAATGCCTATTACCTACGATATAAGGTACACCAAGAATATACACATTTTTGGCTTGTAGCTTCCTCTTAACGCATCATATTAAACTAACTCCATATAATATACTGACTTCAGTAAAGCACTTGATAAAATATATAGCAAAAATGACAAAATCATAATATTGCAATAACTGGACAAGTTTTTTTTGTTTTTTTTTTAATTTTATTTTTTTTTTATTTTTTTATGTGACACCTCACAAGGGAACTATGTCACCACCCGGTTGGGCGGCGTTGTGAGGCGGAATAAGGTAGGGGCTGTAGGAAGGGATTTGTTAATGCGGGCCTTGAAGAGGCTCGGATTATAGGAGGGAGGAAAAACAGATGCCGGTAGCTCGTTCCACATACGAGCCGACTTACACAAAAACGAGTCGTAAAAACGGCCCGTTCTCATGAAGCCAACGTCAACCGTGAACGAGTGTTCAGTTCGTGTCCGTCGAGTTTCGCGCACGTGCACCGGTGAATCAGGAATCAATGCTGCTAGCTCCTTGGAGCAGGCTCCATTGAAATACCTGTAGAACAGACACAGCATGCCTACATTGCGTCTATGCATTAGAGAAGGCAATCAGTCTGTTAACAACGGATTGTCAATCAGACGGATCGCTCTCCTTTGCACAGATTCAAGCAGGTTTATTAAGTATTTTGGGGCACCAGCCCAAAGGTGGCTCCCAAATTCAATAGTTGGGCGGACTTGAGACTTGTACAGGGTCAGCAGCTGGTCACTGTTGAAGAATCTCCTAGCCCTGTACAAGACGCCCAACTTCTTGGAAGCCTGATTTACTCGGGCTTCTATGGATCCCCGATACTTGAGCCGGTCTGATATAGTAACTCCAAGCATATAAGTATATCAAAAATAAGCACAAGTGTTACTATGAATTTTAGGTCGACATTAGTTCCTAGCTAGGCAGATTTCCCAAGGAACCAAATGCTGTTAAAATTAATAAAAAAATATTCTGTAAAATTAAAGTGTTTTTATTTTTAATTTAAGTTTTTACCAAATGAAAAATTAATAGGTATCCATGTAAAATTTGAAGTGACATTATTTAATAGTTTTTCAGACTCGACCCTCCCCAAGCCAATCAACCATTTAGTTATTATTGAACCGATTAAGGACATTTTGCATGTTTTAATATTTAATTCTTGGGGGATTTTATTGTATAATTTCGGTCCCAGATATGTCAAACCATATTTGAACGCTAACTACGGGGCTTATCTCCCAAATCTTAATAGTTTATGAGGCACTTGTGTTAAGTTGCAAAACATAATGTTGTAAGAGTTTCTGTAAGTGGTCACATTATGTTGTTTTTCATTTATTGCCACTTTAAGATACTGTAAATTTGAAAGATAAAATTTTCATATTAATTTTCTAATGATTGTATTATTTGACGCAAGCAAAAATATATGTGGAACGAGGTTCTACTAAGCCTAAATAAGCCTACATTTATTGACTCATTAATTTAGAGATGTTCCGACTAGTCGGCGACTAGTCGGTAAAGCCGACTATCCGGCCACTATTGTAGTCGTCGATTAGTCGGCGACTAATCGGCAAAGAGCGCCGACTATCCGGCTTCTTATGTTGTATGTATTTCTCAATAATATGAATGCGGGGAACTACGTGAAATAAAAACCTTGATTATATATTTTTATTTTATTTTATAATCAGTCTTATACATTAAAAAATGTAAAGCAATCTTTCTTTTGGTAATCAGTTTTTAAAATTACTTGCTTGTAAAGAAAACATAATTATGACATTTATTGTACAAAATTAGTACCTATCCTAATTAACATAAAAAACAACATAATATCTTCTTATCTTCAATGAACATTTCTTATTATTAAAATAAAAAGTAGATTTTTTAAGTTAACAAACTCAGTTATATGTATTAAAGCAAGATTGTATGTACAAGATGCACAGTAATATTAGTAGTATATATTATATATATATCCAAAAATTCTAAACATGAACTGTTTGATAAAAACAAAAAAAATGAAAAAAAACATATTTCTTATAACCATACCTACATAATCTAATCAAATCAAAGTCACAATTGTGACAACCAAAAATATCATAATCTCCTTATATTTTTTATAACTTACTTATATTTTTTAATTAAGGGTAAATTATGATGTAAGAAGACTAAAGCTTCTGCTTCAAACCTTAATCGGCTTAGCCGACTAGTCGGTCTTATTACAACCGACTAATCGGCTAGTCGGCTAGTCGGCGAAAGTCATAATCGGCACATCTCTACTCATTATGGATTTGATGAAACTCAGTGAAAGAACCAGTACCATATCAAGTTATAATAAGCAATAATTAGTCACCTGAAATATGGACCACTGAGCCACGTCGACTTATTTTCCAACACGCCAAATAATTCAATATGTACTAGTACTTCAATCAACAATTACTGCTTATTATATTTGCCTTTCCTACAAAAATAACGTTGGTTGTTTACAGGTGAAAAAATAGTTTTTGTATATTAAAATAGTAGTTTATCATAAACAAATAACCAGTACTATAAGTTGCTAGCTGTCGTGTAGCTAGGTGACGACTGGAATATACTTTCAAGGCTGTGACTTTCAATTTTGTGTAGTTTTGTTAAGATTTAAAAGAGTTTATTTTATTAAGAATTTGTTGCACTTCATGAATTCTTCTTCCATTCATACAAAGAAAACTAACCCGAGTAATTGCTTATCGTGAAGGTTTATCTGGTCAATTTGGCACATATAATGACCGAAATTTGCACTATAAACTACACTCACTGACAGCCAGACGTAAACTTTCTGATGTACTGCTTCTACACAAAATTATACATGCATCAGTTGATACACCAAACATTTTATTCCAAATTAACGTCAATATACCATCAAGAAAATCAACAAGAAGGATGAAAGACATTTTCTATATTAAAGCCTACCACACAAATACAGGATATTTCTCCCCTGTAACATGGCTGTCATAATGAAATAGAAATTTTTATTGACCAATTTAAACACTTAAAAAAAAGTTACCATTAATCATATTAAGCTGATATTGTGATGAAGGCCTTTATTTAAAGAGAGGCAATATTGTACCTACCTAATAAGTGTGTTACCAGTACAGGTGTTACAATAACAAATCAGTGTCTGACCATTACAGGTGTGACAAAATATATGAGTGTCTCACCAGTACAAGTGTGACAGTAACAAATCAGTGTCTCACCAGTACAGGTGTGACAGTAACAAATCAGTGTCTCACCAGTACAGGTGTGACAGTAACAAATCAGTGTCTCACCAGTACAGGTGTGACAGTAACAAATCAGTGTCTCACCAGTACAGGTGTGACAGTAACAAATCAGTGTCTCACCAGTACAGGTGTGACAGTAACAAATCAGTGTCTCACCAGTACAGGTGTGACAGTAACAAATCAGTGTCTCACCAGTACAGGTGTGATAATAACAAATCAGTGTCTCACCAGTACAGGTGTGATAATAACAAATCAGTGTCTCACCAGTACAGGTGTGACAGTAACAAATCAGTGTCTCACCAGTACAGGTGTGATAATAACAAATCAGTGTCTCACCAGTACAGGTGTGATAATAACAAATCAGTGTCTCACCAGTACAGGTGTGATAATAACAAATCAGTGTCTCACCAGTACAGGTGTGACAGTAACAAATCAGTGTCTCACCAGTACAGGTGTGATAATAACAAATCAGTGTCTCACCAGTACAGGTGTGACAGTAACAAATCAGTGTCTCACCAGTACAGGTGTGATAATAACAAATCAGTGTCTCACCAGTACAAGTGTGATAATAACAAATCAGTGTCTCACCAGTACAGGTGTGACAGTAACAAATCAGTGTCTCACCAGTACAGGTGTGACAGTAACAAATCAGTGTCTCACCAGTACAGGTGTGATAATAACAAATCAGTGTCTCACCAGTACAGGTGTGATAATAACAAATCAGTGTCTCACCAGTACAGGTGTGACAGTAACAAATCAGTGTCTCACCAGTACAGGTGTGATAATAACAAATCAGTGTCTCACCAGTACAGGTGTGACAGTAACAAATCAGTGTCTCACCAGTACAGGTGTGATAATAACAAATCAGTGTCTCACCAGTACAAGTGTGATAATAACAAATCAGTGTCTCACCAGTACAGGTGTGACAGTAACAAATCAGTGTCTCACCAGTACAGGTGTGACAGTAACAAATCAGTGTCTCACCAGTACAGGTGTGATAATAACAAATCAGTGTCTCACCAGTACAGGTGTGACAGTAACAAATCAGTGTCTCACCAGTACAGGTGTGATAATAACAAATCAGTGTCTCACCAGTACAGGTGTGACAGTAATAAATCAGTGTCTCACCAGTACAGGTGTGACAGTAACAAATCAGTGTCTCACCAGTACAGGTGTGACAGTAACAAATCAGTGTCTCACCAGTACAGGTGTGACAGTAACAAATCAGTGTCTCACCAGTACAGGTGTGACAGTAACAAATCAGTGTCTCACCAGTACAGGTGTGACAGTAACAAATCAGTGTCTCACCAGTACAGGTGTGATAATAACAAATCAGTGTCTCACCAGTACAGGTGTGATAATAACAAATCAGTGTCTCACCAGTACAGGTGTGACAGTAACAAATCAGTGTCTCACCAGTACAGGTGTGACAGTAACAAATCAGTGTCTCACCAGTACAGGTGTGACAGTAACAAATCAGTGTCTCACCAGTACAGGTGTGACAGTAACAAATCAGTGTCTCACCAGTACAGGTGTGACAGTAACAAATCAGTGTCTCACCAGTACAGGTGTGACAGTAACAAATCAGTGTCTCACCAGTACAGGTGTGACAGTAACAAATCAGTGTCTCACCAGTACAGGTGTGATAATAACAAATCAGTGTCTCACCAGTACAGGTGTGATAATAACAAATCAGTGTCTCACCAGTACAGGTGTGACAGTAACAAATCAGTGTCTCACCAGTACAGGTGTGACAGTAACAAATCAGTGTCTCACCAGTACAGGTGTGACAGTAACAAATCAGTGTCTCACCAGTACAGGTGTGACAGTAACAAATCAGTGTCTCACCAGTACAGGTGTGACAGTAACAAATCAGTGTCTCACCAGTACAGGTGTGATAATAACAAATCAGTGTCTCACCAGTACAGGTGTGATAATAACAAATCAGTGTCTCACCAGTACAGGTGTGATAATAACAAATCAGTGTCTCACCAGTACAGGTGTGACAGTAACAATTCAGTGTCTCACCAGTACAGGTGTGACAGTAACAAATCAGTGTCTCACCAGTACAGGTGTGACAGTAACAAATCGTTTATGAACATATTTGTATTAACCTTTAATCCCATTCTTATTTGTCATTTACTTCTGCATATTTAGCTAATTCATTTTGTTACTATTTTTGTTTCTATCCGATTTTATGTCCGAATTAAATCTTCCCCACAGGAAAAAATAAACCATTCCACACACTTTTCCACAAATGATCATCTAGTCAATCCACATTATGTAAATGCATTTTATAAAAATAATAAATACAAAACAATACAAGAACAACAACTCACCAGAGATCAAATGGGAAAATAATTCACCGACTCCAGATATTTTCATATCAGAGGGTTCGGCTCGGTAGAACTTCTAAATGGATCTATAAATCCTACGGATCCCTTAATATAAATATTTAAAAAACCTTTCGTAATCCTACATGTATTTAAAATGACTGATTTTTGCATTTTTATATATAAATTCTTTGGTAGATCTAATACGCCAAAATTTTGAATGAAAGAGCTAGGTATAATACCAGTAGCCGAAATAACAAATGGTAATATTTTTGTAGTCTGAGAATGCCAAACTCTTTAATCTCATTTCCTAAATCTGTGTATTTTTTATTTTTTCAGTAACAGATTTTTGAATATTACAGGAATTTGGAATAGCGATATAACTATTTTGTTATTACTATGTATTTAAACATCCACCTGCCTACATTTTTGGGCACCATGCCTGTTTTATGTACTTAAATAAAATAATTCACTTTCACCTCTTTTTCGTTCATTACATACTCCTCATTTTATCACGTAGAAGTATTTGATTGTTTTGATTTGAATTTGATTATAAATTTGAGGTAAATCTATGTGTAAAACGTAGTGGCGGCTCGTGAATTTTGGGTCCACTAGAGTGCTAATATTACAAAAATAGCTTTATTTATGTTGTTGTAGCTGAAAAAGGAAGAAAGAAATTTCAGTTTAGGCGTACGGATTTCCTGAAAATTTTCATACAAAAAATCGAACTTTGGAGAAAAAATCAAAATAGTTTTCAGCTACAACATCAATAATGTCGAATTTTTAAAAATTAGCACTCTATTACACTGAAAAGTCACGAGCCGCCGCTGTTAAAAAGGTCATAAACTAAAACCATACACATATATAAAAACTATAAAAAAAGAATTTAGCTTTTTTATGTGAATACCGGACAAGAGTCCCAACTGCTCCCAACCGCCTGAAGCCAGTGAGACTATGGCATCCCCAATTGGGGTATGTTGTGAGGCTGAAAAAATCTGGCTATTAAGATCTGGTCACCAAATAAGTCATTTCAAGCAATGTGTCAATTTTGAATGTCTTACACTGTATCTTCCACTCTGGAACGTGCCGTAAGTAAACTATACAGGGTGTATCGGCACTTACCCGATAAACTTTAACCAGCTATTCCTTAGCACATTTGGAGTAAAAAATGTTATGGGCACTTTGTTGTCCGGAAACATTTTTTTTTCAATTAAAAACAAAAAAAATAATAATTTCCACACTGCATCACTGTTATTGGCATTGCTTTTCGTGTTCAACGGCTGTTATAAGCAAGTATGTCGAAAAGCGTCTTCGCTCTTTCGCACACACTAAATAATAATAGTTAAAAATGAGACGAATGGTGCCGTGCCATTTCGTTATGATTGTAAAAGTGCGCCAATATAGGTACACACGTACATTATTCAACGGAATTCGAATAAAATATTACCAGACGGGTTTTCAAACTTTGACAAAGGATAAAACATTGGTGACATGTGGTGAAAATATGAATAATAAATTTTTTATTAAAAAAAATGTTACCGGACAGAAAAGTGCCAATAACATTTTTTACTCCAAATGTGCTCAGGAATCGCTAGTTAAAATTTGTCGGGTACGTGCCGATACACCCTGTATATTGTTTCAAATGAATAAATTGTGAATAAAACACAAATTCATAAAATAAAATTTTCTCGCTGGGATTTGAATCTGCGACCTCCGGGTTACTAGTCGAAAGCTTGCCCCTCTACCGCGGAGGTAGTCAAATACAATGAATAAAAGGATGCTGTTTTCATATTCAGCGTATCAATCAAGAAATGTAAACAGGTCTTAGTAAAATTAGGAACACAACAAATGCGGACAACTAGAATTAGCTCTACATTGAACTTTGTGACGGTACATACTAAAACTTCTTTTGGTTAAATAAATTATTTATATCAGGCACCGCTTATGTTTAAGGCGATGCCATACGTAATAATGCCAAATCATGTGTTTTTGGTTTGAAAATTTGGTCGCCTAGAAATGTTTCAGATGCTTTAATTAAATACTGCGAGTAGAATACATCTTGACCTTTGAAATAATCGAGTATTTTTTATATAAGTCTTTTTATAAGTCCAGAAAAAAATAATGTATAAGCCTATAAAAACTGCTTTAAAGTTCAAAATCTCCTACTTACGAACCCATTTTCGGTTATGATTTTATTGTATAATGTGGCAAATTAAGTTATTTATAAAATGATCGGGAAAAAATTTAATATTTATGCCTGAACATCCACAAAATAAAATAAAAGGCACTTTTTGGCCATGTTTTTTTCTTGTATAAATCAAAACAGGCGGATGGTGTTAAGCGGGAATTTAAACCTTATCGCCATCTACGTAAGGGATGTTATTGATAGCGGCTCAATTTAAAATATTACACGACATAGTGCATCGCCTTAATATTCTTCCAAATCATATTAAGTCTACCAATTCCTTAGTTAAATTTAAAAAGTTAATTAAGATTTTGTATTGACAGACGATTGTCTTAATATTTTTTCATCCTTGTACTTTCTTAAATAATAAGATTTTATATAAGTCCCATTTGCTAAAAACTGAATGTCACCCTATCTGTCTTTATTATCTACTTTGCTTCTTCTTTTGAATAATGATTAATGATTAGTTATTGTTGAAATATTGTTACAATATACTGTCAAATTACCCACCTGGTAACACATCTAATACTTATTTTTTCTTTAATTTTGAAATATTTTGTGTTTGTATGTAGAATTACTGTATGTTTGTGATTACTCTTATGTTTGCTTCACACAAATGTAAATTGTTAACCTCGATACAGGCCTGGACATTACTTTGTGGTGCTTCGTCATAATGAAATATCTTTTAAAAAAACTTTCAACTTGTTCAGTATTGTAATATAAGGATAAAATAATTGAATTTAATTAAAATAGCCTTTAATCTTGCCGTATGTAACTTTTAGTGCACACGGCAAAAGGGGATTATCCTTATTAAAATCAATGGCTTAGAACCATCATATGTCATAATTTGCTTTATCGCGAAGAATCAATAAAAGATCAATTATTTTTCTTAATTAGGTATCGATGCATCACAATATAAGGAACGGGAAAATCCAACGATTTTCAGCGCTTCTGTTTAATATCTCTCAGATTAAGTGAATTTTGTTATCTCTTCGTTCATAAAATGAAACGAAAAAATCTTCAAGCATTAATTATAATTTATTTTTTAAATATTTTCCAACAGATTATCAATGCAATTACAGTACAATCTTCTCATTCTGATTCTCCTTAGCTTTAATTTAACTTGGCCAATGACCGGTCAAATATGTATCTGAGTTTGGCGAAGTCCTGTTTTGAATCGATCACTTTGCATTTCGTCTGTCTTTATATTCTGATTTTATAACTTTATATTCTGTTGCGAGCTGTCAAATAAACAATAACTACTAATTTATAGAGTGGTATATTCTCCCTGTATAAACCTGGTGTAAAAACACCATTTAAATGTCTTAAGCCATGTTTGGTGACTATATCTAAATAGCCAGGTATTTTTTCACGTTCCTCCTCGTCATTTTTTTGATTCAGCTTCACAACATTCCCCGATTATTGATAATGCCTTAGTCTCACTTGCTCCAGATGTTTGGGACTCTTTCCCCAATTTCAAAACCATCGAAGCGTCTCTGCCTTAATCTTATTCATTACGCTGAAATCAGTCATTGCATGCATAGGATGCCTACATTTGAAGCACGGTCACGCATCGTTTTTCCACACATACGCCTCGGGAATCTTATTCTAGAATCTTCCCAATTCCTTTAAACCTTCATTTTCACGACATTTGATTGATGATGCCATAGAAACCTTCCATAGAAAGTTCCTGCCAGTTTGGATTCTCGTGCACGAAAAAAAAGATTTTTTCTAATTTATTAAAAATCGCTTCACCATTTCCTGATAAACTTTTAGATAAAATTAAAAATTAATATTTGAACACTTGTTCATGCACCAGCGTTTTATGTTGATAAAAATAATAATAATAATTGGATGACTTGTATAGCGCTGTTTTTGTGTAAAATCACCTCAAGGGCGCTGTACAAATATATAATACATTTCTACAATGATCTATATTATTACTAACTCTTTATGGAGATATCATACAGTACAATATTTACCTGGCAGGTCACTTGAAATTAACCCTTAATTAACATTAACTAATTGTTTATTAGCGAAATTTAGATTCAGGATTGAGGACTTAATTGGAAAATGAAATATAACTGAACTTTCTCTCAGGAATGGTATATTTAATTTAAGGGTATGACAGCTTAAAAAGGTAAAGTTAGTTTAGACCTGAATTCTGTTGGACTTGTTATGGATCTTAGTTCCGGAGGAAGTTTATTCCAAGACTTCGGCCCAGATGCTCCGAAAGCGCGATCACCAAACTTAGTATTTGGCTTGCGCTTAGGTTCCATCAGTCTGCCTACAGCTGATGATGTTGCTGATCTAAGAGTTGACTGTTTAAGAGCAGAGTGTTTTCCGGGACGCATAGCTCAGAGATGTAGGGTGGGGCCATTTCATTGATGGATTTAAACACCATCCAGCACAATTTGTACTGGATTCTTTCAGGGCACTTGAGCCAGTGAAGGTTACGAAGGTGTTCTGAAATGCACAATGTTATGATTTTAAACCTATCAAGGGCCTGCGATACCTTTTTTAATAGGACTACGAATAATTCGAAGAGATTGTTAACAAAATAAGCAATTTTCAATATCAGTAATTTTTTTCCGTGTGCGATTTAACAAAAACAAACAACCAAACTATTTTCACGTTATCGTCTTATAGGTAAATCCATTATATAAATAATGCATGATAGTAAAGGCTTGGATATAAGAATTGTAAAAAGATAATGACTGTATTGACGTCATCGCTACTGTAACATACATAACTATTAATATATTATACTGGCTGACGTAAACCCGGCGATGCTCGGGGTTTAAAACACTTGCACAAAATTAAACATAAATTAAAAATATTATTGAATTTGATCCACATAGTATGTTGGTACAAAATATATATATTCCAAAATATGTTTTTTGTTTCAGCCACAGACATATGAATATATAGACTAGAAATTAAAGGTGAGGGGTAAAATCAACTGTTGAAGAACGAAGGGGGTAAAGCTGACTGTGATTCGTCAATAAATCAATCTGACAGTATATAGGCATCTCGCATTATAATATCACCATTTAGTTCTTAAAAGTAAAATCTGCTTTTGAATGAATAGAAATTTTTACATGGGAGCGCAAATTACTCGCCACGTTATGAACAAATTTGCGAAGTCCAAACTCGGCAAAAAAAATTTCTTCTATTTTCAGAGTCGAATATTTTTTTTACGTATTTAGTTAAGACACTTTTATAAGTGTTCATAATTTACTTCCCAGAAACAACTTGGGAATCGCTACATTCGACCAATGTTGGCTCGATGTGATAGTTTATATTTCTACAACTGATTCATATTATACGACGTGAATAAGCTTAAAATGATGCTTACATATGGAATGTAATACGACAATTGGGTTTATTCTCTTTTTCACATCTATTTTTAGAAGTTTTCATATCACAAGCCACTATTTTGCCGTGTTATTTCATAAAATGCCTCGACCATAGCTCGACGCTAGTTCGAACAAGAATGATGACGTCACATTCTCAAGATTCACGGGAAGCCATACGCGAGCCCGGCCGGCTCCAATGGAACCGGTATGGGGAGTGGGGAATAATACGCTTTTAATCACTTAGGGCAGGTCTACTAATATTCATATGTCTATGGTTTCAGCCAACAAAATACTGTTACTATGTTAGTCAATTTAAATAGATTTATCAAAATATTCCCCTACTTGATGAAAAAAACTTCAATTGAAATTGATGTACTAAATATATCAACAACATCGTAGTATTTGTTTCCTAGCTGTTGAATCCGTCGCATAGGAGTGTGATATTGGGACGTTGGTATAGAATTGCTACAATAATATTGTAGGTATTGTCTTGTAACCGACCTGCTTGGAGTATGAAAAGAGATTACACATAATTAATCAGTGTATCAAATATTGAATTAATGATTTTATAAAAACAGGTTAAAACCTTTCCCTTACTGTGCTAAAAAAATCTACATACATATAGTTTTAAGTAATATCATAGTGTATCATAAAACAGTATGTGGTAACATTAAATATATAAAGTAATAATCTAATAATTGTCTTTATCCCAGAAACTAATAACATCATGTTTTTATTTATGTATTATAGCTAGAGATGGCAAAATTTAGCATTAATTTTCAGATTTTTTAGCATTAACAATTGGAAATTTAGCGTTTTATAGCATTTTGAGGCATAATTTTAGCGTTTTGTAGCAAAATAGAAAAAAAATTATTTCCTGAATGTTTTTAGCGCATATTTTAAGTATTTTTGGTAAAATATATGTTTAACCTTCATTTGCAAGTATTTCCATGTGAAAGATTATAAATAATTAGTTTTAATATTAAATTAATAAGGAAGGAAACTCTAAGTACGGGTCGAACACAAACGCATCAAATGCAGATTGCAATTAACATCAATAGGCGTCATTTATTTCGCACAATTTGTTTAATGTCAAAAAGCAATTTTAGCCTACAGTACAAAAATATTAAATATTTACACATAAAATTATAAAAAATCGTAATGTAAATATCGATTTTTTGAAATTCTCACATATTATTTTAATACCCGGTATTTTCGGGAAATTCGCGCCTATTTCGCTAAATAGAATAATTTAGCTGAAATACGGCCAAAATCACGTTTTTCGCGTTAATTCGCGAAATAGAAATCACTGAAAACACTTTCAAATGCCTTGAAACGCAAAGAAAACTTATAAATGCCCTATTTTCGAACCATAAATATTTTTTCGCGTTTTTAGTTAAAACGAAATTTTGCCATCTCTAATTATAGCTACTAGTAGTACATTTTACCTACAATGTTTTTTTCCTACTTCTCTTGATTCTATATCTACAATAATATAATGTACACTCCTCTTCCAACCACAAGCGAATGCTTCTCTGGAAGAGTAGTATTAAATATTGTCATTGTAAATTGTAAACCTTATTACTTACATGTACTTTTTCCTTTAATAAATAAATAAATATATATATAGTAATAAGTAACATCACGTGTTTGATAAAAATAACATAATAACATAGTAACATCATGTTTGTTTGTCCCCTATAGACTCACAACTACTAGACCGAATTTACTGAAAATATCAAAGTTTGTTTTTATTATTGCCAGGAGTGTTTAGATAGTGATTTGAATTGTAGAAAAAGTCGGGTACGCCCGGGGGAGTTCTGGTTCACCTGTTTCAGGTAAACTAGAATTCACAACCTCAAAACTTTACTCCAAACCAATTACAACCCTGAGCAACGCGGGGTACACGTCACCTACTATCTTATAAAGTTTACTTCCAGTTTTGATTTATTTGGCGAGCTGAGTACGAACTGACCTGTCTATCTTCTTCAAATTTCTCAAACGATCATACATTGTTTTTCTACCCAAGCGCCTCATGTATCTCATGTCTACATCATTCAGTCTACTTTCATCTTTCCTCCATGACTCACTGCCATACATCAGGGTAGGTGGACTACTAGCTTCGCTTCTTTGGACAATTTTTTGTTAGCCCCAACAGCGTTCAGGCATCCATTAACGGAGTTACATGCATTTTAACATCTCTGTCAGCCTTCTCATCTCTCGTAAACATACTTCACAAATATACAAACTCATTCACCTAGTCCAAGTATTCATAATTCACAACTATATTGCACTGTTTTCGTACACACACTTTTTTGTGTTCCAAATGATGTATTAAAATTCCTGTAAAAGGATTTCGAAGGAAACTCTTCTTATGTTCTAAGTGAAGTTTAAAATCTGGTTTCTCACCATATGCTGCAAAATTCTAAGGGAAATCATTCGATGTGTGGACTCTTCTGTAGACGCAATTCAAGGGAAACTATTCTCGCGTTCCGAGAGCAATCATAAATTTCTAGTAGTAGACTCATTTGTGAATCATTTATTTATTTTGTAAGAAACAAACAGCATTTATATACTATACAATGATAGATATAAATATACAAGTTAACTGAAGTCAAGCCACAGAAGTTTCTTATGTTAAAGTGCATTAGAATTTTTTTTATTTTTTTATAGTGAAGTTTGAAGAAATGAAGTTTTAGCATCTTAAAATTAATTTGGTGTTAAAGGAAGGGGAGAGGAAGATAAAAATAGGAAGAGGATAGGAGATGCTCCCGATACATTCCATACTATCATATTAATAATCGATCGTACGCATTACTTCATATCAATATTTCTTTAGGTTATTACCAAAAATTTTAATGCTGTAATTTTTTTTATTATATTGTGAACATATACGAGGAATTGGGGAATTTTTTCGAATGTTTGTTCTACACGAGGGTAGATAAAATAAATCAGATTGTCGGGTTGGTCTAGACGGAATATGAAAATTTATTAAATAGGTAAGTTCTGGTGAGTACAGACCATTATTTAGGATTTTAAATAATAGATTTGATCAAAAATTAGACGTCGTGTTTGGAGGGAGATAAAATTTAATGGATTCGGTATAATTTGAGAAGTGAAAGTTTAGTTTATAATTTATGTGTTTAAAATTTTTTTTTTGAATTCTTTCTATTCTTTCGATATGGGCTTGGTATAAAGGAGTCCAGATCGGTGTACAGTGTTCCAGGTGCGGGCGAATATATGAGGTGTAAAGGGAATATAAAGTGTTTATGTTGTGGAAGGGTTTTGCTGTGCGAATTATAAATCCCAGCATTTTATTGGCTTTGTTAATGATGTCATCAGTGTTAGGTGAGATATAAAAATAGAATAAAATTAGCACTTCGTGAAATGAGGTAATTATAATAAACCGAGGATAATGATCCCCCTAAACTGCCCTAATCCCCCAACGCAACCAAAATCAATGTGGGTGATATTACAAACAACCAAATGGCCCCCGGTCTAAGCCCAAAGACAATAAGTTTTATGAATTATGTTGACATGCTATATGCGCATTACGTAGTTACGTGCGCAATATATGATAATTTTATACTAAGTAGTTACTAGGCACGAAATGGGTGCTTGATACAGATATTACTGAACGGTAGTAATCCTATCATAAAAATACAATCGCCAAATAAAGTTGTTCGAAATTGATAACCATCATGTAAAAACGTAGAAAAATGAGTATTGCTGTTATTTTTTTTAATGAGAAGTAACTCAGTGGTCTCAGAGCACCTGACCGGACATATGAAGGCGCGGGTTCAATTCCTTTCGGCGGCATTTATTTTTACTCAGGAGATATTTTCTTTTGTAGTAATATTTTTTTTTTAATAATTTGAGTATTGCTGATTAATTAAAAATAAAATTGCTAGATGATATTGTTAATTATGAATTTGAAATATGAGATCGACAATTACTTAAGACGAAGCTTAATGTTAAATAGTGATTTTTGATTAATCCTTATTACGAATTAGTATACATTATAAAAACCAAAAAAATGTTTTAGATAAATTGAAGCTTTTTCTATCGTTTTCCTTGAGTAGAATACAAATAAATATTTTAATTACTCAATAAAAAAACATAAATGTAAACTTCTAAAAAGTGTATTTATTCAATAGAAATGTATGAACGCACAAATAAAACAAATTAAAAAAATACAGTATTATAGCTAAGATTATCTGTGACAGTTTCCCTTGAGTAACTTTTTTGCGTTATCATAATTTTTTTTACAAAATAAATAAAAACTACTTTTGGGCTTGAAATTGAGCGTTTCTTGACTACGTTTGTGATTTTTTTGTAAATTCGTAATAATATCGGAACACGTGTTCTGCACCAGCATTTGTCTTTATAATATATAATGACGAAATGCGAAAATATTAGGATTTGTATGAACACGTGTTCCGACATCGCGAAAATTCACTGGTATTTTACTAAAACTTTATCAGAAAACCTATCAATTCATTCGTTAACGGCCTGGTTTTAAGATGAACTTTTAGTAAATTCGTAATAATAGCGGAACACGTGTTCATGCACCAGTGTTTGTCTTAATAATAATATGTAATGACGAAATGCAAAAATATTAGAATTTGTATGAACAATTTGTGTTGCGACATCGTGACAATTCATTGGTATTTTACTAATGATTTGTCAGGAAACCTATAAGTGGGCCTGTAGTCCCGTTTTTAATGAGATATCTCAATTTTAAAGGAAAAAAATGAGAACCCTACGGATTAACATATCTGTACTACAAGGACGAAAAACTCAAATCTACTTAACATCACAAAAAAATTAAATTCCACCTCCGGCCAGAAAAACCATAATTTCCATGATAAAAAACTGTGTAATGTCCTTTGTCCATAATTTTTTTTTAAAAAGACATAAAAAATAGCTAACTTGTATACAACACGATGATGAGGAAATTATAAAATTACATCGACACAACTTACAGTCAGAAGATTTAAAAAAAAATTTTATCCAATGACAACTCAAAACTTATCTGGCAAATAATTAAAGAAATCACCAACACTCGCCAAAACAAAACAAACAAATTGGAAGAAATTGACATCGACAACGGTTCGCTCAGCAAAAATATACATCAACTAGTAAATATAGGCTCAAATTTAGCGAACAAAATAACCATACCTCAAAACTTTCACCCGAACATAAAAAAAAACTCAAATTCTCAAAGTAAGAAATTTGCACTAAAACCAACCATTAAGACGAACTAATTTTATTTATTAAAATTTTTCGTCAATGTCAGCTCTTATAGGGTTGGAGCTGGCAACACGGTATCGCATCTTCATACATAAGCACACATTTCGCAACAACCTAAGATTACACATCTGTAATGATGCCCTGATGATGGACACTGCAATGATGTCCGAAACGTTGGCTAAAGAAAGAGGTAGCGAAACACGGCATAATACCCCAAAAAACAAATCACTGTAATAATTTTGGCCGCGAATACCTCGAATCATAATTTTATATAAATTCAAACAAACATCTTCATCTTGTAGTGATGGAATCACAATAAAATACTCACAAAACGAACTTATTGAACCGAAACTCATCCTAATAAATAAACACATTATGGAAAGCAGATTTCCGTCATCACTCAAAATAGGGACTGTCAAACCAATTTTTAAATCAGGTAATCACAAAAATATCAATAATTGTAAACCAATTACAATTTTGAAACATCTTAGAAACAACAATCAATTACCTGGAATCAAACAAACATTTATCACAGAAACAATTTGGGTTCAGAAAAAATCTAAGAACATCGAACGCCATAGCTTCAGTAATTGAATATATTAAAAATTCACTAGACTCACATAAAAAAATGCATTGGCATATTCCTCGTCCTATCAAAAGCCTTCGACAATATAAATCACTTTCATCTTTTTAAAAAACTAGAAAATATAGGGAATACTGATAATAAATTGATATTAAAAGTTATGTGGCAAATTGAAAGCTAACGGTAAAACTTTACAACAAAACCAGCGAGTTTATTGATATCAAATTCGGGGTGCCTCAAGGAAGTATTTTGGGTCCAATCCTCTTCTTAATTTAAATTAAATTATTAGTTATGCGGTTGATATAGTTCTTCTAATAAATGGGAAAATTTTGACGGAAACATTTGAGAAATCAGAAGACACACAAAACAGAATAAAAAAATGGCTAGACTACCACTCACTTATATTTAATGCTAATAAAACCAAATTCATTACTTTAAAAATAAAAATAGTACAAAAAACTCGGCAGGAAACCTGAACTTAAAAATAAATTGCTTCCATCACTTATCTAGGCATTATACTAATTGTCCCCAATTAGAAAACGTTGACCATGTAACTTATCTAGGTGTAAAAATTGATCAAAATTTAAAATGGACTGAGCACATTAACTATCTAAATAATAAAATTAAAAAAATAATTTATTGCTTCAAAACCATCAGGAATATTTTTAGTAAAAAAGACTTAACAAAGATCTACATGGTTCTTTGCTAATCGCTCTTAGAATACGGTATTATGGGATGGGGAAGTGCAAATGATAATATCCAAAAATCACTCATTAAAACCCAAAATGCCATACTGAAAATTATTCTAAAAGTCCCTGTAAGAATTAGCACTAACAAAATCTTCAACAAACCTAAGTTCATGTCACTTAAACAACTCTATTCTAAAACAATACATCTTTATATTCATATATACAAAACACAAGAAATAACAACTAACACAAATATTAGAAACATCTGATCTCAGGTCAAAAACATATGGAACAAGCAACTTCAAACACAAAATTTGGGCAAAAAAGCTTTCTATACTATGGTACTAAACTCTAACCGCAAAATCCCACTCTCATTCAAAACTTACAACAATAGCTTAACATTTAAATCTCAATTAAAAAGCAGCATTCAAAACATAGAGAGATCGGAAATGGACAATACACTTTCACATTTAATTTCGGATCCTGCATTTCAAATTTTTAATGAAATATTTTTGAAGATAATCTCTATTTTTTTGCAAAGTTGAACAGTGATTCGTAGAAACAGATCAAATATTCAACATGTTTGACGTACATCCTAAATATACGCCAACACATTATACTGACAAATGTCAACAAACACAAATTATCATTAATAAACCAGTTAGAGAAGCGTATAATACACTTAAAAAACTCCGACGATAAATACAAGCTTTGGACACCGCAAATACTAGGCAATAAAAGCATTCAATAATTTTTAACTCAATTTAAAAATGAGGGAAATAAAAAAATCATTTCATATTCAAGTTTATATGGATTAAAAAAAGTCAATATTACAAGGTAATAAAACTTATATACACAATACGTAATACCATTACAATATACCCTTCAATATACAGGGTGTTAAAAGGACGTACTTGATTTACATCCAGTGATACCTGAAATTATTCGGAGTCAAAATATTAAATTTTGTTCTCAGGTGATGTTTTGACCAGTGACAAAGTGCAAAAGAATTAAAAAAAAAATTTTGATAAAGAAAATTGGACACATAATTTTTTTATTTATATTTTTTTAATTCAAAACACAATTAAAAAAATATACTGAAAACCTAAACTAAATAAAAAAACGTACTTGAATAAATAAAAGAAAAACAAAAACAAAAATTTAAAAATAAAATAAAAATCTAAGAAACTAAACAAATAATACCTCATCCCATACACACAAGCAATTGCTTATTATGAGAGAAAATTGTAAAATAATAAATATTAATCATATCTTAATATCTTTTATCTTATTACTAGTGATATATGATATATGTATATCACAAAAAAAAATCTTGCGTGTTTTTCGTTTTATTATTTTCAAAATATTTTATTGCTTATTATATGATTTAATTATTTGTGCTTCAATTCCCTCACCAAACACATTAGCCTGGTTTCTTTTTTAAATTAAAATTTTTGATGCATTGTGAACACGTAAAAATAATGTTGTAAATAGAATTATACTTGTATTAAATATATAAATCTTTCGGAAGAAATTCTCGAAGTCAAAAGTGAAAACCCTACCAAAATACGTTGCGTAGATTTATTTTATTTTATTTATGAAATATGTAATTTAAATTTGTTTAATTAAATATAATTTCCATTTTATTTATATGCATAATTTGTCACACACAATTAAAAAATCAGCACGGATAAAGCTCTCAGTGTGGCTTACATTACCAAATAATATTTAAAAAAAAAAACTTTTAATGTGTCAATAAAAAATCCCATGGTTACAAATAAATAAAAACAGCATTAAAATATCAAAAATCTCAACTAAATAATATATTATTTGTAACTAGTTAGTAATTAATACTTACCAGTAGACTTCAAAATTGACAAAGTAAAAAAAAATCTGTTATAAATGTACCGCAAGCTTTGTGAATGAACTGGACAGCGAATGAGAAATAAAATAAAACGAAATGACGTTGGATTATCAATGAAAGGTTGTGGGAGGATGTTGTTTGCATGAATGAAACGAAGCTATTGAATTATATACCACGTCTTAAGTTAGTGCCCTATATAAAAGTTTCGTACAACTAGATAGCAATTGCAGTAATAATAAATGGACATTTCAGGATCAGATAATATAATATTATAAGAAAGATTAAGGCGATCTGGTAGGCAATACTAATTTATGACCATTTGGTTATGCAAGTGCGATATCGAAAACATTTTTATTTTTTTTGTTTTGTGTTATTTTTTTTACATTTATCCTGTAATTGTAAAAATTTATTAATTTATCATTGAAGATGAATCTAAACAAAACGTGCAACGGAACAAGAAATAGAAAAATTAAAATGGTAACGGTCTCAGTTGGGAATCGAAGTCGGGATTCTAGCTTTAATTCCGAGCTGTGACTGTTATGTTTTTATTTTCTATGTCTTATTCTCTTTGATGATTTATTACATTGACGGGATTAAACTTAAAAAAAGTTAGTTAAAAATTTAATTATTTTATCATTGAAGACTATAATAATGACTCTCAAACGAAAAATGTGAATTAGAAGAGATAGAAAAAGATTCAGTGACCACTGAGCTAATTCAATCATTTCAATTTAGGTAATTTTTAACTGTATCCTTAAGGAATGAACGCATAATAAAGAATACTGATTTGACAAGAATTCAAGCTATCCTGTGATTTTGGCTAGTCTAAAAATACAAAATAACACCAAAGGAAAATACAAACAAGCATAAGATCTTTAATGAAAATAGCAGTAGAGAATTCAAATAAGCAGAGAGAAATAAAGCAAACAGATAAAAATACAAGATACTAGTAAAAATGCAAAAAACCAGAAAGAGTTAAATCAAATAGAATAACGGAATACAAGCGAGCAGAAAAGAATATTATAAAGAATAATATCAGAGAATAATAAAAATAAGTGGAATAAAATAAAAATTAATGGCAGATAAAAAAACAAGCAAGCAGAAGATAATATAAGGTAACAGTACAGAGGAGAAAACAAGCAAGAAGTAGAGAATACAAAATAAGAGCAAAAGAAAAAACGAGCAAATTATAAAACAAGGTAACAACGGAGGAAAAAACATGCAAGTAGAAGAGAATGCAAGATAACAGTAGAAGAGAAAATAAGTAAGTAGAATAGAATACAAGCTAATAGCAGAGGAGAAAAAAAGCAAGTGGAAGAGAATACAAGGCAATAACATAAGGGAAAACAAGCAAGTAGAAGAGAATACGAGGTAACAGCGGAGAAAAAAGGAACCAAGAAGAAGAGAATACAAGATAACAGCAAAGGAGAATCAAAATAGTAGAAGAGGTTAATTTATACCTTCGTTATTGCTTGAATTTTCTCGTAATAGAAGATAAAATAGTAGAAATAGCTTTGTTATTGTTTTATACTTTAAAACTGTAGCAGAACAACAAAGTTTACCTCTTTATCCAATGGTTCTCAATCACTGATAAAAAGCAATAAATTATTGGTTTTCGTTGTCAATGAAATGCATATCAATATAGTCCCAAATGGGTGTGATAAATGATAAGGAACCATCCAGGTAAAGTATAAATACCCTTGAGAACCATCAGTGGTTATGTGAAGAAAAGTGTGATTAGTAGTGAAGCAACTTACTTCTGCAAAGAGAGAAGAAACACATTTACGTGATGGGTGAGTGAAATAAATTTAATACATTTAAAGAGTGAAATAAACTTGTTAATACTTTAGCGACATTTATATATAAATATTTGATTATTTATACATAAATTATTAATTTTCAAAGAACAAATCAACCCGAAAGAACAAAGTTTTTTATACTACAAATCATATATTTTTATTAATATATCAGATTTAACAATACATATTTATAATTTTTTTGTTTGACTGAGGATTGAACCCTCATCTCCAGGGACTGACTAAAATTAGTGAACCGCACCTATCATTTAAGCCCAATCCTGATTGGATGGTGAATTTTTATAATGTCAAATATGATTTAAGATTTTCACGGCCAAAAGTATTTTTGTTATTTGTTTTTAGGGTGTTATGCCGTGATGCGCTAACTCCTTCTTTATAGTGTCATCCAATTTCAGAGAAATGCGTTTGAAATCGCATGTGCCACCAAAAGTAAATAGAATTTATTGTCATCGACAACGAGACTGTCTGCCAAGTATCAACTCCAAGATTCTACTTCATTCATTATTTATACACTCATTCAAGAAAACAAAATCGAAATTCTAGTTGATTTACTAAAACAAGAGCTAATCAATTTTGTGTTTATTATCATCGTTAGAAAATGTGTTTGCGTTTACGTTCATCGTAAGAAAATGTGTTTGTGTTTATTATCATCGTTAGAAAATGTGTTTGTGGTTATTATCATCGTTAGAAAATGTGTTTTTATTTATGATCATCGTAAGAAAATGTGTTTAAGTTTATTTTCATCGCAAGAAAATGTGTTTTTACAAATCGATTAAATTATAAATAACTGTATTTGGTCTGACTTCGTCCGGTACGATTGTGAGAAAACGAATCGTACAGAACGAGGTAAAATTATATAAATATAATTATCATTTTTTTTTTATTCTCCAAAAAAAAAATTATATCGTTATAATGAAGATATTTTTAGTTTATTTTAATGTCGACGAATAAATTTTCTGTAAAGATTTAAATTGTGCCATTTTCGATTGGCCGCCAAAACAACATGTTCGTTTTTATTCGCGAATTTGTGAAACCTTTGTGACAGACTATCTGACATTTGCGTTATCTGTGTCATAATGGAATTGTAGCCAGTTGGAACTGTTTCGGAGTGTGCGGTTTTAAATCAATAATTATGAAGGAAAATATTAAAATTAAATGTTTTTATTAGTTTTTTTTACGGTAATTATAATCAGAAAAATAAATCTTCCACACGTTAAACGGTTCATGGTTTACGAAAATACCGCATGGAGAAGAAATGTGTTTTAAGTTATAAAAAAAGATAGGTAATACGAAAGTAATAAAAATACTATGTTACATTTATTATACCCGATTAGGTGTTTTATGGAACATAGAAAAATATATATAAATATATAAAAAGTGCATGTAAGAAAAAAGGCATTTTGTGGATCAGTTATGTGGGGAAGTAAGTTAGCTAAGAGCTTCACAGATTCACTCATAGAGGGCAGTGCATCGAGCTTGCTTGGAAGTCCGCAAGATGGCAGCTAGTAGTCAGTAGTCGCCAGGGCCAGTGGGAAAGCTCCCAGACAAACTTACTGTTCCAGATCTCACTTAGCCATCTTCTACTTAGGTCGACTATCGAGTCACCATTGTAATACGCGAATTATATAATAAATCCGAGATTTAACACAAAGAACTTTTTATTCAGTAGAACTATTTGTGGGAAAAAAACAATGTTCGCGCAATATATATGGGATTGTTAGGTATGCATCCACAGGCTTAAAGGACAAGTGTAATGTCAATACCAAATCCTGCAAATGTCCTACCTACCCTCTTACCCATCCCAAAATGTCACCATATTAAAAATATTGTTGCAACACATGTAAAATCTGACAAGTGGTGTCAGTTGCTTATCAGAGTTCGGAGTGATAATTAATATCAGACAGGGCGAATATACATATAAATTGTGAAGTGAAATCAACTAATACTCCTGAAGACGTGTGATAGTCATCAACGGGTGAGTCCATCTTTCCTGCATTCCAATCTGGGCTTATCTTGTGCTCCAGAAGCCCAGATTTATACCTTTGATTATTGCACTGTCCATCGGGTTTGTCGGATGCATATATCGTCCCATACCTATCATTCGGAGTAGTTTGGGACTGGTCCTTTGGGCGTGTGGCATATCACACCACCTCTAAAATATATAGTGGAGTCGCAGCTTCGCGACACCATTTTTGGTTCTTTCGAGCCGGATTACCAACGGGGTATTTAAAATTAACATATTTAAAGTTATAAATAAATATTATTTCCTCTTTATACTTTGTTAATTTGTATGTACTAGGTTGCATTTGTAATTATTGTTGTGTTTAAATTCCTACATACAATTAATCATGGCGACTAGCGATAGTACTCAGGATATTAAAATCAAGTTAGTAGAATCGAAGATTAATTTGATGCATAATCGTGTTAATGAATTATACGAGAAAGCGAAAAGTATTGCGGACAGGGAGACGAGAAGTTCGGAGGATTTTCTTAAACAAACGGTTAATATAGCTACATATTATGCACAATTTAACACATTTTGTGATGAATTTCATACACTTCAGTTGAAAAAGGATTCAAATTACAATATGAATTTCGATTTATGGAGTAAATTCGAAAATAAGTACTGTTTTGTAGTTTCTATACGCGAAAGCATTATAGCAAAGCAAGATTCATCACGCGATCGACAGAAGTTAAATAATTCACCATTAATTAAGCTCCCACCGATCGAGATGCCATCGTTCGATGGTAATCAAGAGAATTGGTCGATATTTTATGAAGCTTTTAAATTAAACATTCACTCAAATGAAAATTTGAATACGTCGCAAAAGATGCAATATCTGATAGGGAAACTCCAAGGAAAGGCGTTATCAGTTTTTGCGGGAATACTTCCGAACGAACAAAATTATTTTTTAATTTGGGAAGCTCTCGAAAAGAAATATCAGGACAAACGCGTGCTAGGTACCTTTTATCTGAACAATATTTTGAATTTAAAATTATTGGCACCTAGTAACCCAAATGAGTTAAATAATTTTATCGAAAGGTTTGCGTCTTCCATAGCTGCACTCAAGGAATTAGGTATTGATGACCTAACCGATTTTATAATATTACATGTTGCACTGAAAAAATTAGATATACAGTTGGTGCAAAATTTCGAAATGTCTATACGGGAGAAAGCTATACCTACATATACCGATTTAATAGAATACATTCGGTCGCATGTCAAAATCCTAGAACGAACTGGGCAAAATGATAATAAAGTTGTTAATAATAAAAACAAAGTTACGCATTCATTCGCTGTGGTCGAACAGAAGTCAAGTAATAATAATCGTAATAGGTGCCGGAAATGTAATCATTCTGATCATGTTGAATTGTTTAAATGTGAACAATTTAACGAATTAAGACCAAATGCTCGCTTTCAGTTTGTGAAATTAAATAATTTATGTGTAAACTGCTTAAGCGATAAACATAAAACTGTGAAATGTCCATCTAAATCGGATTGTAGAATTTGTAAAAAACGACATCACACCGCTCTGCATTTTGAGAGCACGGTGAATACTGAAAGTCAATCGAAAAACGAAGCCATTACATTAATAGCGCGTAATAATAAACATTATAATAATTTTTCTGCGGGTAATATAGCTACGAATGTACTACTGTCAACCGCGCAGTTATTTGCTTATGACAATAAAAATAATCAAGTAACCGTAAGGTGTTTAATTGATTGCGCCTCGCAACAAAATTTAATCAGTTTAAACACTTGTAATGAATTAAATCTTAAAATAATTCCTTTAAATAATTCAGTAGTTAAAAGTGTTGGTTCAGTAGAGACACCAATATTGGGACACGTTGCGTTAAAAATTAAATCCCGCGTTTCAGAAGATACTTATAAAATTAGTCTATTAGTTGTCGATAAAATAACTGATAAGCTTCCTACACAACATGTTGACACAAAGTCATGTGAGCATTTAGTGGGTTTAAACTTAGCGGATGAATCCTGGAACGTTCCATCCGATGTTGATATCTTATTAGGTGCACAGTTATTTCCATATATTCTGCTGGGGAATAAGGTTTTATCTAAACATAATACGAATGCACCACCGGCTATACAGACAGTATTCGGGTATATTGTAATGGGTGAAATACCTACGTGTACGCCGGAGGTTTCGTGGACGTTCGGCCCCATAACCAATGTAGATTTATATAATGCGTTATCCAAGTTTTGGACGATGGAAGACATGCCTATTAAGTCGTTGATGAGTGCTGAAGATGCAGAATGTGAGAAAATGTACCTCGAGTCAGTCCAACGGGATGAATCGGGAAGGTATATTGTATCTTTACCGTTTAAGATAGATCCTAATAATTTAGGTGATTCGCGCCGTGTCGCGCAGCGTCGATATGAATATTTAGAACGGAAATTTAATACGTCGCCAGAATTGCATTGCAGTTATAATGAAGTAGTTTCTGAATATCTGGAAAAGGGATATATGAGGGTTGAAGTTCCGTCTTCATCTAATATTGATGAGGGATATTTCATTCCTCATCACGCAGTAATTCGTAAAGATAAATCAACAACTAAAACTCGTGTTGTATTAGATGCAAGTACAAAGACCAGTTCAGGGTTGTCACTTAATGATACTTTGTATACAGGTCCAAATTTGCAATCTAATTTATTTACACTTTTAATTAAATTTCGCTTATTCGCTGTAGCATTAACCGCAGATGTTAAGCAAATGTATCTACGTATAATGGTAACGGAAAGCCATCGTAAATATCAAAAAATTCTTTATAGATTTCACGAAGATGAACAAATTGGAGTTTATCAATTTAATTCACTCGCGTTTGGTTTGAACTGTTCACCATTTCTAGCAATGCGAACTATACGGCAGCTAGCGAGCGATGAAAGAAATCGTTATCCGAAAGCGGCGGAAGTTGCAATTAATGATTTATATATGGACGATTTTGTATATTCTGTAAATACTATAAGTGAAGGCATCACTTTGGCTACAGATTTAATGGCGATGTTCAAGTGTGGAGGATTTGAATTAGTCAAATGGTCGAGTAATTCTCCTCATTTACTGGCCCAATTACCAGAGTCGCACCGCGCGACAATGGATTTTTCGGATAAATGTAGCATTTTAGGATTAAAATGGGATCCGATATCTGATTGTTTTCGATTTATGATATGTCCGACGGAGGAAAAAACTATATGTAAAAGATCAATTCTTTCCACAATAGCTCGTTTATTCGATGTATTAGGTTTGGTTGCTCCGGTAATTTTATATGCCAAATTACTTTTACAAGAGCTGTGGTTAGAGAAAGTAGGATGGGACGAGGAACTACCCCAAAGTATTGTTAATAGATATGTCAAATTCAAGGAAGAATTACCGATGCTTTCTAATTTAAATTTACCTCGATATTTGGGAGTAAAGGAGGACTGCACGATAAATATTATCGCCTTCGCAGATGCGAGTTTGAAAGCGTACGGTTGTGTAATATATCTTCATGTCACGGATAAGGGTGGCAACACTACAATGAATTTGATATGTTCTAAATCCAAGGTGGCCCCTCTGAAAACAGTGTCGCTCGCTCGATTGGAATTATGCGCTGCGCTTATTTTATCTAGACTCGTTAGATCTATTATAGATACTTATAGAAATCGCGTTTCGATAAACGATATATTTGCTTTTTCAGATTCAAAAATAGCACTTTCTTGGATTCACTCGTCCCCGCACCGGTGGCAAACTTTTGTAGCTAATCGAGTTAGTGAAATTCAGGAAAATTTACCCGCGAAACATTTTTATCACATAGATGGCGTTACCAATCCTAGTGATTGTTTATCACGAGGACTACTGCCTGCACAGCTAGTCGATCATTCTCTTTGGTGGCACGGTCCGCCCTGGGCTGCGAACCCAGTATCCGAGTGGCCTGTCGAAAGATTTTCCCCCTCACGAGAGGAGGAGAATACTTTGGAATTGAAAAAATCGCATACATTTACGATAACGTCAATAGAGGAAAATTCTCCGATATATAATCTCGCTTTAAAAATTTCCTCATGGCCAAAACTGCTGAGAATTGTGGTATATATTTTACGATTTATGCGAAAGTTATCACGCTCAACAGTTATAAATTCCACGGAATTAAACATTGCTGAAATGAATGTATTAAAAGCTTTACAGAATAGGTATTTTAGTGCCGATATACAATTGATACAGAGGGATAAATTATGCTCACCTTCAATCCGAAAACTAAACCCGTTCCTAGATCATAATGGCTTGTTACGTATAGGTGGTAGATTAACAAACGCGAATATACCTTTTGAAAACAAACATCCAGTACTTTTGCCAAGACAGGATCATATTGTCGATATAATTATAGACTTTCACCATCGTGTGAATTGTCATACTGGTGCACATCTCCTTATGTCAATAATTAGACAGCGTTATTGGATCTTATCGGGGAGAAATCTAATACGCAAAAGAGTACATGCTTGTAATTTCTGTTTTAAAACTGCACCTTCTAATATTATACCGCTAATGGCAGATTTACCTACAGCTAGAGTTCAGGAAGCAAAGGCATTTACACATACGGGTGTAGATTTTGCCGGACCAATAAATATAACCCTTTCTAGGCGTCGTGGGGTAAAAAGTCAAAAGGCATATATATGTCTATTTATTTGTTTAACAACGAAGGCTATACATATGGAAGTGGTATCAGATCTAAGCACGGACAATTTTTTAAACGCATTTAAGCGTTTTCTATCCAGACGCGGACCGGTTTCGTGTATGTACAGTGACAATGCGACAAATTTCATAGGCGCAAAGAATTGTCTGGATGACTTGTATAATTTTTTAGAGGCAAATTCAACTAAAGAAGTTCTTCGCAATGAATTTAACATTCGGAGAATTGAATGGAAGACGATTCCACCCCGCGCTCCTCACTTTGGAGGATTATGGGAGTCAAATATTAAATGCATTAAATCGCATCTGTATAGGGTTGTGGGTACTCAACTTTTATGTTATGAAGAGCTTCTCACAGTTCTGACACAAATAGAGGCTGTACTTAATTCACGGCCATTATGTTTATTAAGCAGTTCTCATTATCCAGAAGCTCTTACTCCGGCTCATTTTCTGATGTCTACCCCGATTCAGCATCTACCTGCTTATGATTTGACTAATGAACGCATTAGTCTACTGAAAAGGAAAGAGCTTTTGGACCACCTCGTTCAATCTTATTGGAAGAAGTGGCATATAGAGTATCTTCACTCTCTGCAGATGAGAAAAAAATGGAATAGTCCCGCGAATAACATTCTAGTAGGTACCATAGTATTGGTGCATCAAGAGGATGCGCCTCCACTTTATTGGCCGGTGGGCGTTGTTGAGGAGGTGTTCCCTGGTAAAGACGGAGTGGTTCGTGTCGCACGCGTAAGGACCCCTTCCGGGAACTTTAAACGACCAGTCGTAAAATTGTGTCCTTTGCCTACACAATAATTATTATTTCTTTATTTCATTATTTTATAAATTTTCGTTTTAACTTTGCAATATTAATAGCGTATTGATAAGAATATTTATATTTCATCTTTCGTTTTACATTTAACTTTTTACTTTATTTGAAAGTACTTAAAATTTCGGAAGGTACTTTCAACGCCGGGAGAATGTTCGCGCAATATATATGGGATTGTTAGGTATGCATCCACAGGCTTAAAGGACAAGTGTAATGTCAATACCAAATCCTGCAAATGTCCTACCTACCCTCTTACCCATCCCAAAATGTCACCATATTAAAAATATTGTTGCAACACATGTAAAATCTGACAAGTGGTGTCAGTTGCTTATCAGAGTTCGGAGTGATAATTAATATCAGACAGGGCGAATATACATATAAATTGTGAAGTGAAATCAACTAATACTCCTGAAGACGTGTGATAGTCATCAACGGGTGAGTCCATCTTTCCTGCATTCCAATCTGGGCTTATCTTGTGCTCCAGAAGCCCAGATTTATACCTTTGATTATTGCACTGTCCATCGGGTTTGTCGGATGCATATATCGTCCCATACCTATCATTCGGAGTAGTTTGGGACTGGTCCTTTGGGCGTGTGGCATATCACACCACCTCTAAAATATATAGTGGAGTCGCAGCTTCGCGACACCAAACAAGTTACAAATATTCTAAGATAATAATTATGAATACGCTTTAAATTTTTTAAATAATGTTTTTCTGTCCAATTTTTAAAATAATTTTCTAAATGTAACATATTACACATTACATTTATTAAAGTTACTTACTGTGCGCCAACGAGATTGCTAATCTGTTCAAACAAACAATAAAAATGAATAATAATCGTCGCATATTAATAAAAATCATATTTTTTATGAAAAATATAAAGAAAATTAAAATTTCCTCAAAAAAAGTTTATTTCTAATAAAAAAAGTACAGCGATATTATTTAAAAAAAACGATATTATGCATTCCAGTATGAACGCAAGTCGTAATTTAAATTGAAAACGGCGTTAGGAGTACACTCATAAACCATTCTCGACTTATAAATAATAAAGAAAGCTGAAAAAATAAAAGATCCTACAAATTTTAAAATGCATCCTTTATACTTGCAGATAAAATATTTATCGTGGTGGTAGGGATATTCCTACTTGGAACATCCCAAGCGAGAGGACCACCTGGTTCATGTGATCCAAACGCACCACCGGCAAACTGTCCGGTTCACGACCCCGAAGGCCCAGCAATACACCTACCACATCAGAGTGACTGCAACCAATTCTATGAATGTGACTGGGGAGTGGCTTATCTTAAAAAGTGTCCAGGAGTCCTTCATTTTAACCCCGTTTTGGAAGTTTGCGACTATCCTGAAGATGCTGGATGCCAGTGCGAAACAGGAACAACAGCAGCACCGACTGCATCATCAACCGATGCTACAACTCCAACTCCAACACCAACTACAACGCAAACTCCATCAACCTGCAAGCCATCTGCTGGAACACCGGCTTGCCCCGTGCATGATCCCACTGGATTAGCCGTCCACCTGCCTCACGAGAATGACTGCACCAAGTTCTACAAGTGCGACTGGGGAGTTGCCTACCTGTTTAATTGCTCAGCTGGACTTCACTTCAACCCAATTCTTGAAGTTTGTGACTGGCCTAAAGATGCTGGGTGCGCGTGCTCTGGAATCTCGACACCTGTTGAACCTGAAACTACAACTACAGAACAAACTACTACGACCTCCAGTACAACACCAGCTACAGGGATCTGCGACATAAATGCTAGACCACCGGCTTGCCCTGTGCATGATCCCACTGGATTAGCCGTCCACCTGCCTCACGAGAATGACTGCACCAAGTTCTACAAGTGCGACTGGGGAGTTGCCTACCTGTTTAATTGCTCAGCTGGACTTCACTTCAACCCAATTCTTGAAGTTTGTGACTGGCCTAAAGATGCTGGGTGCGCGTGCTCTGGAATCTCGACACCTGTTGAACCTGAAACTACAACTACAGAACAAACTACTACGACCTCCAGTACAACACCAGCTACAGGGATCTGCGACATAAATGCTAGACCACCGGCTTGCCCTGTGCATGATCCCACTGGATTAGCCGTCCACCTGCCTCACGAGAATGACTGCACCAAGTTCTACAAGTGCGACTGGGGAGTTGCCTACCTGTTTAATTGCTCAGCTGGACTTCACTTCAACCCAATTCTTGAAGTTTGTGACTGGCCTAAAGATGCTGGGTGCGCGTGCTCTGGAATCTCGACACCTGTTGAACCTGAAACTACAACTACAGAACAAACTACTACGACCTCCAGTACAACACCAGCTACAGGGATCTGCGACATAAATGCTAGACCACCGGCTTGCCCTGTGCATGATCCCACTGGATTAGCCGTCCACCTGCCTCACGAGAATGACTGCACCAAGTTCTACAAGTGCGACTGGGGAGTTGCCTACCTGTTTAATTGCTCAGCTGGACTTCACTTCAACCCAATTCTTGAAGTTTGTGACTGGCCTAAAGATGCTGGGTGCGCGTGCTCTGGAATCACGACATCTGTTGAACCTGAAACTACAACTACAGAACAAACTACTACGACCTCCAGTACAACACCAGCTACAGGGATCTGCGACATAAATGCTAGACCACCGGCTTGCCCTGTGCATGATCCCACTGGATTAGCCGTCCACCTGCCTCACGAGAATGACTGCACCAAGTTCTACAAGTGCGACTGGGGAGTTGCCTACCTGTTTAATTGCTCAGCTGGACTTCACTTCAACCCAATTCTTGAAGTTTGTGACTGGCCTAAAGATGCTGGGTGCGCGTGCTCTGGAATTTCGACACCTGTTGAACCTGAAACTACAACTACAGAACAAACTACTACGACCTCCAGTACAACACCAGCTACAGGGATCTGCGACATAAATGCTAGACCACCGGCTTGCCCTGTGCATGATCCCACTGGATTAGCCGTCCACCTGCCTCACGAGAATGACTGCACCAAGTTCTACAAGTGCGACTGGGGAGTTGCCTACCTGTTTAATTGCTCAGCTGGACTTCACTTCAACCCAATTCTTGAAGTTTGTGACTGGCCTAAAGATGCTGGGTGCGCGTGCTCTGGAATCTCGACACCTGTTGAACCTGAAACTACAACTACAGAACAAACTACTACGACCTCCAGTACAACACCAGCTACAGGGATCTGCGACATAAATGCTAGACCACCGGCTTGCCCTGTGCATGATCCCACTGGATTAGCCGTCCACCTGCCTCACGAGAATGACTGCACCAAGTTCTACAAGTGCGACTGGGGAGTTGCCTACCTGTTTAATTGCTCAGCTGGACTTCACTTCAACCCAATTCTTGAAGTTTGTGACTGGCCTAAAGATGCTGGGTGCGCGTGCTCTGGAATCTCGACACCTGTTGAACCTGAAACTACAACTACAGAACAAACTACTACGACCTCCAGTACAACACCAGCTACAGGGATCTGCGACATAAATGCTAGACCACCGGCTTGCCCTGTGCATGATCCCACTGGATTAGCCGTCCACCTGCCTCACGAGAATGACTGCACCAAGTTCTACAAGTGCGACTGGGGAGTTGCCTACCTGTTTAATTGCTCAGCTGGACTTCACTTCAACCCAATTCTTGAAGTTTGTGACTGGCCTAAAGATGCTGGGTGCGCGTGCTCTGGAATCTCGACACCTGTTGAACCTGAAACTACAACTACAGAACAAACTACTACGACCTCCAGTACAACACCAGCTACAGGGATCTGCGACATAAATGCTAGACCACCGGCTTGCCCTGTGCATGATCCCACTGGATTAGCCGTCCACCTGCCTCACGAGAATGACTGCACCAAGTTCTACAAGTGCGACTGGGGAGTTGCCTACCTGTTTAATTGCTCAGCTGGACTTCACTTCAACCCAATTCTTGAAGTTTGTGACTGGCCTAAAGATGCTGGGTGCGCGTGTTCTGGAATCTCGACACCTGTTGAACCTGAAACTACAACTACAGAACAAACTACTACGACCTCCAGTACAACACCAGCTACAGGGATCTGCGACATAAATGCTAGACCACCGGCTTGCCCTGTGCATGATCCCACTGGATTAGCCGTCCACCTGCCTCACGAGAATGACTGCACCAAGTTCTACAAGTGCGACTGGGGAGTTGCCTACCTGTTTAATTGCTCAGCTGGACTTCACTTCAACCCAATTCTTGAAGTTTGTGACTGGCCTAAAGATGCTGGGTGCGCGTGCTCTGGAATCTCGACACCTGTTGAACCTGAAACTACAACTACAGAACAAACTACTACGACCTCCAGTACAACACCAGCTACAGGGATCTGCGACATAAATGCTAGACCACCGGCTTGCCCTGTGCATGATCCCACTGGATTAGCCGTCCACCTGCCTCACGAGAATGACTGCACCAAGTTCTACAAGTGCGACTGGGGAGTTGCCTACCTGTTTAATTGCTCAGCTGGACTTCACTTCAACCCAATTCTTGAAGTTTGTGACTGGCCTAAAGATGCTGGGTGCGCGTGTTCTGGAATCTCGACACCTGTTGAACCTGAAACTACAACTACAGAACAAACTACTACGACCTCCAGTACAACACCAGCTACAGGGATCTGCGACATAAATGCTAGACCACCGGCTTGCCCTGTGCATGATCCCACTGGATTAGCCGTCCACCTGCCTCACGAGAATGACTGCACCAAGTTCTACAAGTGCGACTGGGGAGTTGCCTACCTGTTTAATTGCTCAGCTGGACTTCACTTCAACCCAATTCTTGAAGTTTGTGACTGGCCTAAAGATGCTGGGTGCGCGTGCTCTGGAATCTCGACACCTGTTGAACCTGAAACTACAACTACAGAACAAACTACTACGACCTCCAGTACAACACCAGCTACAGGGATCTGCGACATAAATGCTAGACCACCGGCTTGCCCTGTGCATGATCCCACTGGATTAGCCGTCCACCTGCCTCACGAGAATGACTGCACCAAGTTCTACAAGTGCGACTGGGGAGTTGCCTACCTGTTTAATTGCTCAGCTGGACTTCACTTCAACCCAATTCTTGAAGTTTGTGACTGGCCTAAAGATGCTGGGTGCGCGTGTTCTGGAATCTCGACACCTGTTGAACCTGAAACTACAACTACAGAACAAACTACTACGACCTCCAGTACAACACCAGCTACAGGGATCTGCGACATAAATGCTAGACCACCGGCTTGCCCTGTGCATGATCCCACTGGATTAGCCGTCCACCTGCCTCACGAGAATGACTGCACCAAGTTCTACAAGTGCGACTGGGGAGTTGCCTACCTGTTTAATTGCTCAGCTGGACTTCACTTCAACCCAATTCTTGAAGTTTGTGACTGGCCTAAAGATGCTGGGTGCGCGTGCTCTGGAATCTCGACACCTGTTGAACCTGAAACTACAACTACAGAACAAACTACTACGACCTCCAGTACAACACCAGCTACAGGGATCTGCGACATAAATGCTAGACCACCGGCTTGCCCTGTGCATGATCCCACTGGATTAGCCATCCACCTGCCTCACGAGAATGACTGCACCAAGTTCTACAAGTGCGACTGGGGAGTTGCCTACCTGTTTAATTGCTCAGCTGGACTTCACTTCAACCCAATTCTTGAAGTTTGTGACTGGCCTAAAGATGCTGGGTGCGCGTGCTCTGGAATCTCGACACCTGTTGAACCTGAAACTACAACTACAGAACAAACTACTACGACCTCCAGTACAACACCAGCTACAGGGATCTGCGACATAAATGCTAGACCACCGGCTTGCCCTGTGCATGATCCCACTGGATTAGCCGTCCACCTGCCTCACGAGAATGACTGCACCAAGTTCTACAAGTGCGACTGGGGAGTTGCCTACCTGTTTAATTGCTCAGCTGGACTTCACTTCAACCCAATTCTTGAAGTTTGTGACTGGCCTAAAGATGCTGGGTGCGCGTGCTCTGGAATCACGACATCTGTTGAACCTGAAACTACAACTACAGAACAAACTACTACGACCTCCAGTACAACACCAGCTACAGGGATCTGCGACATAAATGCTAGACCACCGGCTTGCCCTGTGCATGATCCCACTGGATTAGCCGTCCACCTGCCTCACGAGAATGACTGCACCAAGTTCTACAAGTGCGACTGGGGAGTTGCCTACCTGTTTAATTGCTCAGCTGGACTTCACTTCAACCCAATTCTTGAAGTTTGTGACTGGCCTAAAGATGCTGGGTGCGCGTGCTCTGGAATCTCGACACCTGTTGAACCTGAAACTACAACTACAGAACAAACTACTACGACCTCCAGTACAACACCAGCTACAGGGATCTGCGACATAAATGCTAGACCACCGGCTTGCCCTGTGCATGATCCCACTGGATTAGCCGTCCACCTGCCTCACGAGAATGACTGCACCAAGTTCTACAAGTGCGACTGGGGAGTTGCCTACCTGTTTAATTGCTCAGCTGGACTTCACTTCAACCCAATTCTTGAAGTTTGTGACTGGCCTAAAGATGCTGGGTGCGCGTGCTCTGGAATCTCGACACCTGTTGAACCTGAAACTACAACTACAGAACAAACTACTACGACCTCCAGTACAACACCAGCTACAGGGATCTGCGACATAAATGCTAGACCACCGGCTTGCCCTGTGCATGATCCCACTGGATTAGCCGTCCACCTGCCTCACGAGAATGACTGCACCAAGTTCTACAAGTGCGACTGGGGAGTTGCCTACCTGTTTAATTGCTCAGCTGGACTTCACTTCAACCCAATTCTTGAAGTTTGTGACTGGCCTAAAGATGCTGGGTGCGCGTGCTCTGGAATCTCGACACCTGTTGAACCTGAAACTACAACTACAGAACAAACTACTACGACCTCCAGTACAACACCAGCTACAGGGATCTGCGACATAAATGCTAGACCACCGGCTTGCCCTGTGCATGATCCCACTGGATTAGCCGTCCACCTGCCTCACGAGAATGACTGCACCAAGTTCTACAAATGCGACTGGGGAGTTGCCTACCTGTTTAATTGCTCAGCTGGACTTCACTTCAACCCACTTCTTGAAGTTTGTGACTGGCCTAAAGATGCTGGGTGCGCGTGCTCTGGAATCTCGACACCTGTTGAACCTGAAACTACAACTACAGAACAAACTACTACAACCTCCAGTACAACACCAGCTACAGGGATCTGCGACATAAATGCTAGACCACCGGCTTGCCCTGTGCATGATCCCACTGGATTAGCCGTCCACCTGCCTCACGAGAATGACTGCACCAAGTTCTACAAGTGCGACTGGGGAGTTGCCTACCTGTTTAATTGCTCAGCTGGACTTCACTTCAACCCAATTCTTGAAGTTTGTGACTGGCCTAAAGATGCTGGGTGCGCGTGCTCTGGAATCTCGACACCTGTTGAACCTGAAACTACAACTACAGAACAAACTACTACGACCTCCAGTACAACACCAGCTACAGGGATCTGCGACATAAATGCTAGACCACCGGCTTGCCCTGTGCATGATCCCTCTGGATTAGCCGTCCACCTGCCTCACGAGAATGACTGCACCAAGTTCTACAAGTGCGACTGGGGAGTTGCCTACCTGTTTAATTGCTCAGCTGGACTTCACTTCAACCCAATTCTTGAAGTTTGTGACTGGCCTAAAGATGCTGGGTGCGCGTGCTCTGGAATCTCGACACCTGTTGAACCTGAAACTACAACTACAGAACAAACTACTACGACCTCCAGTACAACACCAGCTACAGGGATCTGCGACATAAATGCTAGACCACCGGCTTGCCCTGTGCATGATCCCACTGGATTAGCCGTCCACCTGCCTCACGAGAATGACTGCACCAAGTTCTACAAGTGCGACTGGGGAGTTGCCTACCTGTTTAATTGCTCAGCTGGACTTCACTTCAACCCACTTCTTGAAGTTTGTGACTGGCCTAAAGATGCTGGGTGCGCGTGCTCTGGAATCTCGACACCTGTTGAACCTGAAACTACAACTACAGAACAAACTACTACGACCTCCAGTACAACACCAGCTACAGGGATCTGCGACATAAATGCTAGACCACCGGCTTGCCCTGTGCATGATCCCACTGGATTAGCCGTCCACCTGCCTCACGAGAATGACTGCACCAAGTTCTACAAGTGCGACTGGGGAGTTGCCTACCTGTTTAATTGCTCAGCTGGACTTCACTTCAACCCAATTCTTGAAGTTTGTGACTGGCCTAAAGATGCTGGGTGCGCGTGTTCTGGAATCTCGACACCTGTTGAACCTGAAACTACAACTACAGAACAAACTACTACGACCTCCAGTACAACACCAGCTACAGGGATCTGCGACATAAATGCTAGACCACCGGCTTGCCCTGTGCATGATCCCACTGGATTAGCCGTCCACCTGCCTCACGAGAATGACTGCACCAAGTTCTACAAGTGCGACTGGGGAGTTGCCTACCTGTTTAATTGCTCAGCTGGACTTCACTTCAACCCAATTCTTGAAGTTTGTGACTGGCCTAAAGATGCTGGGTGCGCGTGCTCTGGAATCTCGACACCTGTTGAACCTGAAACTACAACTACAGAACAAACTACTACGACCTCCAGTACAACACCAGCTACAGGGATCTGCGACATAAATGCTAGACCACCGGCTTGCCCTGTGCATGATCCCACTGGATTAGCCGTCCACCTGCCTCACGAGAATGACTGCACCAAGTTCTACAAATGCGACTGGGGAGTTGCCTACCTGTTTAATTGCTCAGCTGGACTTCACTTCAACCCACTTCTTGAAGTTTGTGACTGGCCTAAAGATGCTGGGTGCGCGTGCTCTGGAATCTCGACACCTGTTGAACCTGAAACTACAACTACAGAACAAACTACTACGACCTCCAGTACAACACCAGCTACAGGGATCTGCGACATAAATGCTAGACCACCGGCTTGCCCTGTGCATGATCCCACTGGATTAGCCGTCCACCTGCCTCACGAGAATGACTGCACCAAGTTCTACAAGTGCGACTGGGGAGTTGCCTACCTGTTTAATTGCTCAGCTGGACTTCACTTCAACCCAATTCTTGAAGTTTGTGACTGGCCTAAAGATGCTGGGTGCGCGTGCTCTGGAATCTCGACACCTGTTGAACCTGAAACTACAACTACAGAACAAACTACTACGACCTCCAGTACAACACCAGCTACAGGGATCTGCGACATAAATGCTAGACCACCGGCTTGCCCTGTGCATGATCCCACTGGATTAGCCGTCCACCTGCCTCACGAGAATGACTGCACCAAGTTCTACAAGTGCGACTGGGGAGTTGCCTACCTGTTTAATTGCTCAGCTGGACTTCACTTCAACCCAATTCTTGAAGTTTGTGACTGGCCTAAAGATGCTGGGTGCGCGTGCTCTGGAATCTCGACACCTGTTGAACCTGAAACTACAACTACAGAACAAACTACTACGACCTCCAGTACAACACCAGCTACAGGGATCTGCGACATAAATGCTAGACCACCGGCTTGCCCTGTGCATGATCCCACTGGATTAGCCGTCCACCTGCCTCACGAGAATGACTGCACCAAGTTCTACAAATGCGACTGGGGAGTTGCCTACCTGTTTAATTGCTCAGCTGGACTTCACTTCAACCCACTTCTTGAAGTTTGTGACTGGCCTAAAGATGCTGGGTGCGCGTGCTCTGGAATCTCGACACCTGTTGAACCTGAAACTACAACTACAGAACAAACTACTACGACCTCCAGTACAACACCAGCTACAGGGATCTGCGACATAAATGCTAGACCACCGGCTTGCCCTGTGCATGATCCCACTGGATTAGCCGTCCACCTGCCTCACGAGAATGACTGCACCAAGTTCTACAAGTGCGACTGGGGAGTTGCCTACCTGTTTAATTGCTCAGCTGGACTTCACTTCAACCCAATTCTTGAAGTTTGTGACTGGCCTAAAGATGCTGGGTGCGCGTGCTCTGGAATCTCGACACCTGTTGAACCTGAAACTACAACTACAGAACAAACTACTACGACCTCCAGTACAACACCAGCTACAGGGATCTGCGACATAAATGCTGGACCACCGGCTTGCCCTGTGCATGATCCGACTGGACTAGCCGTCCATTTGCCTCACGAGAATGACTGCACCAAGTTCTACGAGTGTGACTGGGGAGTACCGTACCTGCTAAGCTGTCCCAGTGGTCTTCACTTTAATCCAATTCTACAAGTTTGTGTCTGGCCCGAGATCGCTGGATGTGATTGTGCATAGTGTATCGCTTATATTCCATTTTTTTTATCCACTTAGCTATCTTGCAAAATTATCTTTGTGCAAATTAGCATAACTGTTACATACTTGCAGTTTTTATTTCTTGTTTAAAATGTTATTTGTTTTTTCTTTTATAAAAAGTATCTTTCTTGCTGTTTTAATAACTAATGGAAGGTTTTTCTTTGCCTAATATTTGGTTTTTTTTTATTATTGCCATATTTTTATTACTTTTCTTCGAAATAAAATAATTTTAAATCTTTCATAAAAGTTTTATTGAAATTTTTCTCTTTTCTCCTTGCCCATCTTTCAATTTCAAAGTTTCTTCCTACTCCTCGTATATTGTTATCATGTTTTATTTTATTTTTATATTTAATATATTATGCCTTGGTCCAATCAACTCTACAATATGGTATCATTAGTTGTGGATCCACATACAAAACTAACCTTACTCCAATAGAAGTGGTACAAAGGTTAATAATTAAAATAATATTAAGAAATTCTTCCGATTACCCAACGGATCGATTATTCGATGAATTTCAAGTGCCTTCATTTAAAGATCTTTATACTAAAAATGCATTAATTCAAATCATAAAATTAAAAGACAAGTACCAATTTCTAACTGAAATTCGTACTCGACTTAAATATATTTTTCCATGCCCAAAATTAAACACTTCCTTTGCACAAAATTATTACACTTACCGGGCGAGAATTTTTTTCAATCGACTACCTGAAGAAATTAGAAACATTAATGATAACATCCAAATAATAAACACTGTGAAAAAATATTTTAAAGACACACTTACAAAAAATAAAAATGTTTTCATAAAAAGAATAACTCATCTCAATTAGTTTCCTTAAGTAACATTCCATTCTTCAAATAAGTTTAAAATCATTTTATTTTTCATTACTTACATACTGTAATAAAACAATGTACACTAAGGTTGAGTGAATTTTTTTTTTGAGAATTTCGAAATCGACATGGGAAAGATGCTCCATTTATTAACAATTACAAAAAAAATAATAAAAAAAATATATTCACAATACCTGGACATCGCCAAAGCTTTATATTTTATCATTTTCACGATTTAACCTAAGTATTTATAGCTCATGTACGCGAAATAAAACACACATAAAATTTGTATTTTACCATTTATTTTACAGACATTACATTCGTAGATTGTTAGAATGGAACAAATAGTGGAAATAAAAAATGTACATATATTTTTTACCGCATTGAAAAACTTGAAAATTACAAAAGTTACTATGAACGGTACTGCATTTTGGTGTTAAAAATAGGCATAAGGTGTCGTGACTCTAACCTTGTTTTTATTAATCCGTCTCGCCTCAAGGGTCCACAAACAACGGCTGAGGCTTCTGTTACAATTTTCACACATCTCTCTGTAGCTTGAGTGTGGCAAGGAAAATTCTTTATCATTGGTAGTATGACATCCTCAATTATCGTGTGATCGGTAATGGCTTGTAAAATTGTCTCGTCACTTACAAATTTGGTTAGTGGTGGCTCGGTTATATTTTTCCACTTTATAACATCAATATAATCATCTGCTGAAAAATAAAACAGGCACTTTTAAGGTACGAATAAAGTCTTATTGCATTTTCATTTGCCGAGCTTTCAATATTCTTCTCAACGCCAACTCTCTTACGTATTTTCGGTTGTCGTTTAACATGGCTAACAATATATTTTCGTGATGCCCAAAAAAGCCATTACGCTGGATTACTGGATCAATAATATCTTTTAAATCACTGGGCAAATACCGTGAAAGCACTATTGTTTCGTGTAAATGCCTTGCACCGGAAAGACAAAATGGTTTTGTCTTAATGTTGAACCACATAGGTGCGTAAACTGTTAATACAAATGTCGTTAAAGTTACCATATTTTTTTATGGTTTTACGGTAGAAATGTAAAGCCGAAGAATCCGATTCGCTGTCGTGAGCCACCTGGATTGTACAATTTTATCGGGATTTGTTTTTGATAAATTTTCATTGTAGAATCCGGAGTCAATAGTTTTACATATTTTCAGTAGATACAGCTGATCTGTACTTAAATCTTGTGTATTTGTCATACTTGGCAATGAACATTCAATGATTTTAAATTTCACGACAGGAAGTTGTTCACACTTATTTAAAGATTTACCAATAATTCCAGTGAAACTTTGCGGTCCAGTCGTGGTTCCGTTGATGTTCTCAAAGAGATGTCGCAAAATGAGTTCGTTTGCTTGTAATTGACAGACAATCCACTGTAAAGGCCGTTTGAGATGTCATTCAAGGCGCTGAATAACACATCCTTTGTACCCCGTATTAACTGCAGTTTCTTCGCATCCAATTGCAACATATTTTTCCAAAGCAATATCTTTCGAAGACAGTAATGAAATAATTCCAATTGAAAGACGTAAGCGGATAACGGCGTCTAACTTTGGAAAAATATATAAGCTTCGGCAAAAAACTTCAGTTACGGGAGTATTAAACTCTTTACTGTACTCACAATTCAAAGGAACTATGGCCACAAATTATGGAAAAGAAAATGAAAGCCTAACAATAGAGCAATTTAAAAAAAAAAACAAGTTTGCAGGTATCCGCTTGTGGGCTATTTATCGATAAAACCAAAAACTTTTTAGCGGCAAGTCCAGATGGCCTTATCGGTGAGGATTCTATAATTGAAATTAAATGCCCTTATAGTATAGCAAATATGTCACCAGAAGAGGGAATTGCACAAAAGATAATTGATTACTGTAAATTGGAAGACCATTCTTTAACATTAAAACGGAATCATAATTACTTCTACCAAGTACAAGGCCAGTTACATATTACTCGTCGTAATTATTGTTATTTTGTTGTGTGGAGTCCAAAAGGTTTGCTGTGTGAAAAAATTGAGAGGGACGATGAAATCTGGCAAAAAATCGTTCCACTGTTAGAAAATTTCTACCACCAATGCCTTTTACCAGAAATAATTGACGGTCGCATACCAAGAAATTTACCGGCGAGGGAAAGGTCTGGACCATAAATTGTTTTAATTTCATTGTGTAATTTTTAACAGTAATTTTTTTACAATAAAGCGTTTAAAAACAAAAAATATTAGATCATAGAAGAAGATTGAAAATGTCAAGTGATGTAGGAGGTATTCCCAAAAGTGCATTTTTCTGTAATAATATAACGTATTAAAAAAGTTAAATAAAAACTAAACTAGTTATGTGTATGTACCTAATATGTAGCACAATAAACAATATGGTGCCTCTTATAGGTACATAGATTTCAATATTCATTTGTATAATATGATATTATAATAACATAATCGATTCAACAACATGTGGTAGATGCATGTACCACTGAACATACGCTGTACCAGCATTCCATCAAACGATCAGTGGTGTATGTACTTACCATCACACATTTTCTTGTAAAATATAATTTTTTTTTTTTAAATCTAGAACAATATATTTAGTCAAATATAAAAGTTTTTTTTTGGTTCGGTAGTTGTATCTTAAAAAAAGTGTCCTATAAAGGGATAATATTATGTTGAGTACAACCTTCAAAAGTTATCAAAAAATATTTTAATTAATTTTTGTGTTCCATATCCAACTCGGCAATACGGAACGGAATCATCTCGGGGTCTGTCTGTAACAGGTGTTTTTTTCTCATTTTTTTCCATTAATTTATTTGACGTAAACAAATTAAATTCGTCACAATAACTTTAGTAAATAAGCTCGGTAAGTATTGGCACACTCAAGATAAGTCACCAAACAGAAAAAATAATTTAAAAAAAACATCGATAACTCGGGACATGACAACACTAGTGGACTAGTGTATCGATATAATTATTGAAAATGTCACATCACTTCGTTGACTGTATACGTATTCAACAAAACCCTCTCCGCCCCCCCTCACCCCCGAATACTGAGAGAAAGGGACACATGCACCTCGGCCTGATAATAACTAAATAAAATTGTCAAAATCGAGGTTTTGTAGTCCTCATTTTTCTACTCCAAAACTGAACCGATTTCCAAGATTTTTTTAACCAAATGTATTGGAAGAAAACATTCTATGTCTGTACGTTTTGCATTTTTTTAAAAATACATCGTCTTATTTGTATACTGAACGTTTGTTGATGGCGTTAAAAAAAGGCAATTTTAACAATTTTTGAAGAGAAATTTTTTTTTGAATTTATAACTCCTATAAAAAGTAACTTATCAAAAAATCAAAACGTACCGACACGCTTGCGGTCAATATTCATATTATGTAAAAAAAATATTTTCTCTAGTGTCAAAATCCAGAGAGGGAAATGAGGAATACGTTTGTATGGAAAAAACACCACCCGGTTTCCTCTTAAGATAAGTACATAACGGAGCACCAATCCCGCGTATGCCGAATTCTATGTTACGAAAAAAAAATTCTCCATACTAGACCGCTCCACCTTAATGTACACTTCTCTTCCAGCCACAAGCTAATGCTTCTATGGAAGAGGGGTGTTGAAATATTGATTTTATATTGTAACAAATAAACAAAAATGTACTTATATAATAAAAAAAAATATATATATGCAAAGAAAAATATAATTTTGTTTAATTCAAGGCAATGCCGAGCTTGTCTCGTCATTGTGGCTGTGTGTGTGTCGTGGACTGTCACTGGCTGGATGTGCGCCACAGTACCTACACAGTCGACTCGATATTTCGTAATCTATGGTGACATAGTAAAAATAATCTATGGGTTGTGACATGACAGATTGATGGAAATAATTTGTAATTGCTACCGTGATTGTGATTAAGGAATTGACATAAAATTAATAACATTAAATGTCGTTTCTTTCATTACAGGTAATGTTTTGTTACTAAATGCTTTGCTGTATGTGCCACCTCGCCGCGAGGTGGCCGACTCATGCTTCCCGGCTTCCCGCCATTTCACTTAACAAAGTTTGACGGACGCCGTTGTTTGTCATCATAACATTTTCAAACATTTTTAAATATCTGGTTGTGAAACAGTTGATTTATGTGTGAAAATGCCTACCGATAAAGTCCTTTTTTTTTAATTTTTTTTTTTTATTGAATAAATAGTTAATACATAATATCAACAAACAAGTCCTGCTAAGCCGATTGAATTGGCTTGTCAACAGGTGCTTAAAGTTAGTTTCAAATACATTTTTTAAAGTTATAATTTACATCTTATATCTACAGAATTAACAATTTTTCATACATATTAAAATAAATATTTTTTTTCCGATAGCCAATTTTTCACCATATATTTAACCTTATTCATAGATTTACATTGCTTTATAGTGTCAGGTAATAAATTAAATATCTTCGGTATGTTGTATTCAAACGTTCTCTGTCCGTATTTATTATTAAATTTCGGAACTATTAACCCGTCATTGCGCGTGAATCTAGCACTGTATTTATGTTCTAATTTTTCTTTATGCTGCGGGGTAAATATATACTGAATTAAAACGTGTTGTGTGAAAGGATGTACGGACAGAGGCTATTCGACACAAGTTTCCAACCATAACCTCTGAGAGTCCATTTCGAGAATGGTGTTCAGCACCAGTGGCGTAGCTAGGTAACCAAGGGCCCTGGGGCAAATTTAAAAATGGGGCCCCACTGCTATGTAAACTGATTAGGTTTTATCAAATAAAAATATGAAATATACAAACACTTTAAAAATGCTAAGCTACTTAAGCTCTTTTTTGTGCACTGCAGACTGCAGGGCAGGTAATAAAAATATTAAACAGTAACAACATAAATTACAATTAATACTTGGTATAGGTTTGGCTAATAAAACAAAATAGAGAAGATTCAAGGGTTTATTATATAAAGGTCGGGCCTACCAACTGACTAAATAACAATTATATTTACAATTTTTTCCTAGCTTTAGTTTTCGCAAAAGTATCAATGACTTCGTTTAAATCCAGGCTTGATGCGGTTTTGTTTTCAATTGCTATTAGCGATAAATGTCGGAGTCGAGTTTTGCCCATCTTATTTCTTAAATAATTTTTAATTTGCTAAATGACCTTTCAGCTGCTGCAGAAGTGACAGGAATTGTAAAGAATAATAACATTGCTGTAAATACTTCCGTTAGGTCGCATTCTAGCCCTCCATATTTGCTCATTATTTCCTTACATAATTGGTGAACAGTCCATGCTTGAGTTAGTTGAGGTAAAACTAGATGGTAAATATTAATAAATTGAAGTGAAAAACTAGGGCCTATTATATATGAATATTTTATTTGGAATTCGTCACACTTTTGTAATAAAGTTGCTTCATCAACATGTAATAAAAATGTTGGTGTTAGAAAATCGAATATATGACAGACTGCACTCATACCAATAAAACGTGTATCTAATTGAGATATTACTGTGTCTAGTAAATTATTGAAAATCTCAATTTTAAATATTTTTTCTCGGTTTGGAAATCGGTGATCAGCAGCTAATTCATCAAAATGTTTTTAAACTTTTCTTTGCCTTTTTTCTTGAAAATGGGTATCAATACCATATTTTCTTGCAGTTTCACTGGCTTTGCACTTGAATAATTCGAAATCATTTCTATAAATTTGCAACTTTGCTTTGGTCTCTGCTAAAACTTTGCTCGCCTCGCCCAAATTGATGTCGCATTTTTGTAAAGTTTTGGATGCATAATTGATGTCGTTCAATACACTGTGCACGAACTCGAAATTTAGCATTTTTGTTTTAATACTCTCTGCTTCACTACGCTCATCTTTATTAGGACTCTTTAGAACTATTTCTGATAATGCTTTGATAATATCAAAATAACGAAGTTTTATTGCAGATATCGTATTGACCCTACTGGACCATCTAGTCGAATTGAGTTTTTTTAGAGTGGTGTCCGATTCGCCAGTGAATTTTGACAGTAGATCCCAACGTTTGATGCTGTTTTCTGAATTTAGTTGAATTTAGGGGAATTCCGTAGGCTTAACTTTTGAATTTCTCTCAACTGAGTTGTCATGATTAAAGTGGGGTTGCAAGTTGCAACCTGTCATATTTATTTTGAAAATGGTTGAAATTTCCAAAAGTTCAGTTCGATCGAGATTTCTGGTAAGGATTCGAGGGCCCCCTGAGCTTGAGGGCCCCGGGGCACTGCCCCGCGTAGCCCCTAGGTAGCTACGCCGCTGTTCAGCACGTATCATGACTACACCCTAAAAGGTATTCTATACTGCATCAGCCTATAATAATAATAATATGTTTTGTTAATTCGGTTAATGTAATAATTATATTTATTTCAGAGCGTAACATCTCAACCAGCAGCGTACCCGTTGCTGCTAAGGGGATGCTAGTAGAAAATGAAGGTACATATCTGTTTTATATTACATAAAAGGGAATAGTTTTGTTCGTCTAATATGTCAATCTTTACTTCAATTTCTCAAGAACTATGATATATTTTTTCCAGAAATAAGTGCAAGACCCAGTCATGTCTTCTCTGCAACCAGTAGCGTTGCTCTTGCTGCACAGGGGATGGCAGAACATAGATGTAAAATATCTTGCATAGGTGACCCATATGATCCCATCAATCCAAGCAAGCGAGTACCGTCTCACAGAGAGGTTTTGCTTAAATTATCCCACTAAGAAATTTGCTATCAACGCTCTTGAAATTCATTATGTCGTCGAGTATGTACTGAATTATAATTGCGAAAATTTATATCTTGTGCCCGTTATTGAAGAAACCATTGGCAAATATATATGTTTTGATTGGCTTAATTGTAACGAACATAAAAAAAAATTATTCAATTCATTATCAAAATTACTGTACCATTTATAATCAATGCATGGTGTACCGATGTCAATAGAAAATTAATTGGCAAGGATACACAACCATAAAATGGATCTGACTCCATGAAGAAAATGGCAGTACTGCGACATTTAAAATATGCTAAATATAGGAAGAAATGGTTGTCATAACTAATTTATTTTAATAAGTTAAAACCAATTAGGACCACAATTTGTTCCTATAAGCGTCTTTTAAATATCTTAGTACTGCCATGCTCCTCATTAAATCAGGTCCATTGTATGGTTGTGGTGTATCCTTGCCAATTCATTTTCTATTGACATCTCTATATGAGTAGTAGAATAATAACGAAAAAATAAATATACAAGTCAAATATTGTTATCGTTTGTAATGTTAAGCCAAATATTCTCTGATGCGGAGTTTACATTATTCAGTTTGGCTGTATTAGTCTGCTGCCCATCTTCAGTCACCGACAAGTGTTAATAAAAAAAATGTCGAATTAGTTTATTTTATATGTCTAGTTTATATATAGTTATACTTTTTTATTACATTCTTGACATCATAATGAATATTCTCTCAACACCTTCTTTAAATTTTACTCTTGTATTTGGTGTTTTTATTTGTTATTATTATACCCTATTTATTTATCAGGTGCCAACATGTATTGTTAAAACAATAACCTATTGTTAAATTTACTTTTCTGTTTACACTGTTACATTCTTTATGTTGTGTACTATTCCTAAGTTAAAAATATCTAAAAGGCATATAAAGTTTTTAAAACTAAAAAGTATTATAAACTTACTATTTATATATGAATGGTATAAATATTTAAGTAATAAGATAAGTAGGAGGGAAACAAAAATAATAATAATGTAATTAGACGCTAATACAGCTAAAACAGTAGGTTGAATCGTTGACTGCCTTATTGACAATATTTTTTTTCAATTGCCGTTGGATGTTGAAAGAAAATAACTATCATTTCCAACAGCTAGTTTTATATTGATACAGTAATTTCTTCTAAATTCACATTCTAAATGTGTTTTGTGCTTATATTATTGTATTTCATGTTTATATTTAAAAAATAAAATTATTGTACATTTAATTATGAGTTTGTTTTTTAGCTTCTGATAAAACGCTGTACTGAGAAAATGAGCTGTAAAGGAAGATACTTTAAAGGTAATTTCTTTCTTAGGACAGGGCTTTGTCAGATGGGACCTTGTGGTCTTGGGTGACATTTATCTTATGTTTTAGGCTAATGAATTGGGTTTTAGGTAGGTTCCGAAGCAGAATTAAATTGTCTATGGTTGCGCCTTTTTTTTAAATTTCCTCTATCCTTTGTCGATGGTGTGGTGTGACGTCGGCGATGCGTGGTGTATACAAATTTGCCAGATCTATGGTTAAAACTTGACCAAAGCAAACGTATGGAAAGAGGGCGGAGTTATCAATCTATAGATAGTTGATTTATGGCCAGTACCAGGGGGGTATAACTCCGAGAAAAAAGTGGGTCAAAAAAAAAGACACGGTAATCTCTATGGGTGACTTGTGACGTATATTTTCCACAAACCAATACGAACTTCATGCATGTTTATAGGCCGCTGTCACGAACTTCATGCATGTTTATAGGCCGCTGTCATTGGCCGATTTTAGGCTAGCCAATGGGTTGGCTCCGAATGAGAATTATATTGTCTATGGTTACGCCTTTTTTATAGTTTCTATCCTAGTCGATGGTGAGTATGTGTAGTAGTGACGTATATTTTTCAGTTACAGACTTTTATCTATGGCAAACATTAGGACCCATGGGCTCAGTACTAAAAACCCGAAGATATTGATCTAGTGAGTGGTTCATTTATGGCCAGTACCAATCCGACAGCCTTGGAGTGAGGTCGCGCAATCCAACAGGAGGGATTCGGGCAACTGTTTCAGTCTACATAATTTACGGGAGACGCTGATGGCGGACTTAGCTAGTTGAATGTGTTCGCTGGTCATCATGTCTATCTCATAATTTTTTACAGTTCTTTCCTAAGAGCTGTGGCCCATTTCTGTGAATCAGGTCAGATATTAATCTTGTACACAATGTCACACTTTTAACAATCTATTGCTACCATTAAAATTCCTTCCGGGCGAGCAAATCTTCGACTTGCCGCTCACCCCTAAAGATTATGCTAATCTTGTCAATTTGAGAGTCTCTAGTTCTATTTGATTTTAATAAATGTAACTTAATCATCGTACTTTTTTTTATTCAATATCATGTTACAATAGCCCTAGAGTGGTTGAGTTGTACACGAGTTAATTGCATTACAATGGCGACCAACGAGTCATGAATTGATATTAGCCACAGACATAGGAATTAATAGACGAGAAGATAATGGCGAGGGGTAAAATCAACTGTTGAAGAACGAAGGGGGTGAAGCTGACTGTGATTCGTCAATAAATCAATCTGACAGTAAATAGGCATCTCGCATTATAATATCACCATTTACTTCTTAAAAGTAAAATCTGCTTTTGAATGAATAGACATTTTTACATGGGAGCGCAAGTTACTCGCCACGTTATGAACAAATTTGCGGAGTCCAAATTTGGCAAAAAAATTCGGTTCTATTTTCAGAGTCGAATATTTCGTTTAAGTATTTAGTTAAGACACTTTTATAAATGTTCATAATTTACTTCCCAGCAACCAACCAGCTTTGTGTTTCGCGTCCAGACGTTTCTCGATGTGATAGTATAATATTATGTTTCTACAACTGATCCATATTATACGATGTGAATATGCTTAAAATAAAGTAAAATAATGCTTATATATGTAATGTAATACGACAATTGGGTTTATTCTCTTTTTCACATCTATTTTTACAAGTTTTCATAGCACAAGTCAACATTTTGCCGTGTTATTTCGTAAAATGAACCGATGATGCCTCGACCATAGTTCGCACAAGAATGATGACGTCACGTTTTCAAATTTCACTTGAGGTCATACGCGAGCACAGCCGGCTCCAATGGAACCGGTATGGGGAGTGGGGATAATACGCTTTTAATCACTTAGGGCAGGTCTACTAATATTCATATGTCTATGATATTAGCCAATAATTGCAGTTACAGGTTGAGAGGAAATGAGAGGCATCGCGTACGTGTAGAGGCATAATGACCCATTATGTGCCCACCGGGATATGTTTTTCATTACGGGCTCCTTTATGAGAATTCCTGTTTGTATGAGGAGTTTCATCATGGAGTGCATTTGCAGTTACATTGCACCCAAATACTCTACTACTTGCCGACACTCGCTGACGTATTTGTTCAAATTGATGGTCCAACGGAGATCGTTCAACATTCAACGTAGACGTTGGTTTGGACCTTAAGGGTTTCCATGTCCTGGCCAGAAGGAAATCGTCTAAGTTTACAATGGTCCTCATATTTTGATGTAGTAGAGTTTCAGTAATCCAATTGGTCACCTAGGCAAAGCCTTGTGTAGCACTGCTCAAGCTCTGGAGAAGGCATGTCATTTGTAAAGACTGTCCTTTGTATATGATCATAGGATTTCCAGGATAGTCGCTAGCCTAGTGAGGCAGGTTATGAGTACCTCAACACAGGCTAACCGCTAGCCTTGCGAGGGAGGTTATGAGAAACCTATTTATTTTCTGTTTGTTACATACTTTCTATTGTTTTTATACTATTATTTTCTGTTGTTAATTCTATTTAATATCTAATTTATAAAAAAAATGGACACATAACATATTTATGGGAAAAAAATATATATTATTATCATGCATTTACAATACCTTTCCAATAAAAAAAATAATTTATTAGTTTGGTTGGATATTTTGGCCTCAAATTCAAACCCAAATCCTTAAACGCCTTTCTCCTTAAGGAAATGGAACTTAAACAAAATCTTATTATTCAAGGAAGGACAAGGATGCCCCACTGCCCCAGGAACCCGTTATTGGATTACCAACACATCTACCATAGGTCACTCCAAGTGGTTCGCTACGTTTTGTGATTTAGCAGGGGTGTCCGGGTTGGTTCTGGCACACCAGCTGCGTGGACCTCTTCGTCACTCCTGGACATACTGTCCACTAGATTTCTACCCAACCCTCATACCTTTTCACTTCCCAAAACTTTCTCTCCTTTCTTTCCTTAAAAAAGACCTCCGCACAGCTGAGGGAAATTATCTGCCACAGTGCCTCTTGTGTAGGGTTAATGTAAAAATAGGATGAAACGTATTTTGATTATCCTCATAACCGAATTTTTTTTAAATCATTCAAGAATGAACACTCAATAAAATCTGGAAAAATATTAAATAGATCTGGATAAATAGTTTCTCTGACCAAAATTTTTTTAGTATGTACGGTTACAAAGTTCAATGAAGAGCCAATTCTAGTAGTACAGATTTGTTGTGTTCTTTGTGCTAATTTGATGTTGAAAGAATCTTCATATCGTTTGTGTCATATTCAGATGTTTTTTTTATAAATTTCTTTATTTACAGGCAACATTACATTCCATATTAAATGGGCGACATAAGACTCGGGGATTTGCTTCGCTCACATTTTAATTATTTCTGATGAACGTATTACTAAAATCTCAAATGATATTACTTGCGTATGCATTCTATGTATGTAAAACGCATAAAATATCCGAAAACAGTGACAACATTTTTCTGCTTGTATTTCTTTAGAGAGTTTGTTAAAACATTTAATGGCTGTATTATGCTATGTTATCTTATATCTCTGCTTTACTTGCAAATTTCTGTGTTGGGAACTCTTTGATAAAGTAAAAGGTTCTTTTACTATAATTGCGTTTATTTACGTTACAATAGATAAGTCTGGATTTAGCTACACTGTTCATTACCCGAGGGTTGGGAATTCTCTGTTTCTAGAAGCTTGTTGTCTGGCAATAATATCCCACAGGCAATTGCTACACTCTAGCGACATCTGTCGGACTCTGGAGTAAGTTTTATGACTGGTGCCATCTATCGGAATTTAGGGAACAGGATATCTGATGACAACAACAAAGTATGTTCAACGTTAAAAATTATCGATGATACACTACAGATAAATATTTCTAAAATATATAGGCTTGGCGTAAGAAAAACTGACAAGATCAGGCCAATAAAAGTAGAACTCCAAGATTCATATCAAGCTAAGCAAATAATCATAAATAAATATAAACTGAAAAATGGCATCAAAGTTAAACAAGATCTCACGGAGCTGCAAAGGAAACAAATGACGGATGTTTGGAAAGAGTTTGAAACGAGAAAAGCGGAAGGGGAAACAAACATAACAATTAAGTACATAAACTCTGTTCCAAAAATAATAAAAAACGTGCCAAAAAACTTAAACAGCACCTAAAATTGTTTGGGTACTACCAAAATGTCCGCGGAATGAGAACTAAATTACAACATCTTAAAATAACTTCTCCCACATTCCCACATGATATTTTGTTATTAACAGAAACATGGTTAAATGAGGACATCAATTCATCGGAATTAGGTCTCAATAAATACAACATCTATCGTCTTGACCGTGACCCCATTACAAGCAACAAATCAAAAGGAGGAGGTGTAATGGTGTGCATATCTAAAAACATTTCATCTAAAAAATTGCCAGTTAAACACAAAAGCGTTGAACAGATGTTTGTAATGCTAAATATTTCATCCACAAAAATCATTATCGCTTGTACTTATATTCCACCAATGTCAGATCTGCAAATATACAAGAACCACATCGAGGATGTAGAAACACTAAAATATAAATATCCTAAAGCCAAATTTATAATTGTAGGCGACTACAATCTTCCGAAAATCGACTGGTCTTTCGATAAGAACAATGAAGTGATTATTAACGAAACAGAAGTGCAGTGTGTCAAATCTAAGGAAATGCTTGATATGTCTTTTTTCCTAGGACTAAAACAGTTAAATAAAGTGCATAATTCTTATAACCGAATGCTTGACCTAGTATTTTCTAGTGACTTAAGTACAGTGGTAGAACAATCGGATGAATTGTTGTTACCTTTAGACCAACACCATCCCGCGTTAGATATTATTATCACAAATGAGTCTAGAAAATTGCAAAAATTAAAAACTTCATCGTACAATTTTAAAAAAGCTGACTACCCAAATATAATTGATTATCTTGACCATATAGACTGGTCATTTCTAGAAGATGAAAACAATATTGTGAATCAAGTCCAACAATTTTATTCAATCCTAAACACTTCAAAAGAACGTCATGTTCCAAAAGTTAATTTTATTGCATCCCTTTACCCTACATGGTTTTCAAAAGAATTAAAAGAATTGATTTATACTAAAAAACAAACTCACCGAATATATAAGCAATCTAGAAACGTCGATGATTATATAATGTTTACTAACATAAGAAAGCAGTGCAAAGAATTGTCTAAAAAATGTTATAATGATTATATTAGTTTAATAGAAATGGAGGTTCATGATAATGTTAAAAAATTGTGGAACTTTTCTAATGCTCAGCGTAAAAATGATGGTAGTTTACCAAATATTATGTATCTGAATAACAATTGTGCGGATAATACCGAAGGCATTGTCAATCTTTTTGCAGATTTATTCAAAAGTGTTTATGATGATAATATTACCGATAATGAAATCCCAAATGATATATCACTTGAAGAATCACTTAACCTAAACCATTGTTTTATTGAAATAAACGCTATAGAAAAGGCTATAAAAGCATTAGATACTAATAAATCCGCTGGACCGGATGGTTTCCCTCCAATATATTTAAAATCTTGTGTTCGCAGTTTGACTTATCCATTATTTTTACTATTTAATAAGTCTTTGTCGTCAGGGTGTTTTCCAAAACAGTGGAAAAAAAGCTATCTTACGCCTATTCATAAAAAGGGAGATAAAAGCGATGTATCGAACTACAGACCAATATGTATATTGTCCGCTATTCCCAAACTATTTGAATCGTTAGTCCTAGATGTAATATGTAAACAAATTAATAATATTATTGTACCCAACCAGCATGGCTTTATCACAGGTAAATCCACCCTAAGTAACTTGATCATATACGAAAATTACATAACTGATTCTCTTGCCTTGAAGCATCAAGTGGATTCAATATATACTGATTTTTCCAAAGCATTTGACAAAGTTAGGCGACATATCCTTGTACAAAAATTAAGTATGTTGGGTATCAAGGGTAATCTGTTAAGTTGGATTGAAAGTTATCTTAGTAAAAGAGAGCTATGTGTCAAAATAAAATCTGTGGAATCTTACATTTTCGAAGCCACAAGTGGGGTCCCTCAGGGGTCTCACCTGGGACCAATTCTTTTTTTGTTATTTATTAATGATATTGTTAGCATATTTAAAGATGTAGAAGTTCTTCTTTTCGCAGATGATTTGAAAATATATAAAACAATACGCAGTTTAGACGATTGTTATACTTTGCAACTTAATTTAAATAAACTATATCGTTGGTGCATCATCAACTCTCTGTTTCTTAATATTAAAAAATGTCAGGTCATTCGTTTTTGTAAAATACGAAATCATACAATTTATGAATATTCGCTTAATAATGTAAAATTGACAGCTGTCACTCAAATCAGGGACTTGGGTGTTATATTTGATGAACAGTTAACATTCAATCCGCATATAAATGAAATCACAAATAAAGCCCTAAAAATGCTTGGGTTTATATGTAGAACCGCATGTGACTTCAAGTCACTAGAATGTTTGAACACACTGTACACATCTTTAGTAAGAAGTCAAGTAGAGTATAATTCGCCTATTTGGTCCCCGTTTTATAAAGTACATTCCAACAATATTGAAAGGGTACAACACAAATTTTTAAGATTTATTAACTTTAAACTAAATATTCCAATCCAAAATATAAATTATATCCAACTCATGCATCAACTAAATTTGATTACGCTATCAGATAGGCGAATTATCTCCGACCTTGTTCTACTAAATAAAATTATTAATTATAGAATCGACAGCCCTGAAATTCTTGCCACAATAAAATTATTTGTACCTTCCAAAAATACGAGACAAAATTCCACCTTTTTCTGTAACAATTTCAAATCTAATTATCATGCGCACATATCGTTAAATCGAATACAAAATTTTGGTAATAAATTTGGTAATGTTGTTGATATATTTAGAGATTCCGTAGCAGTGCTCAAACGAAATCTACATAAACACTTTGCTGAAATGTATGACTTCTCCACTCCATAGTAAAAAACCCATTTTTTAGCTTCTGTTTTTTCACTCTTTTCTTTTATGACTTCTTTTATGACTTTTTAACTTTAATATATATGTTTTAACTTTACAAATTAATATTGTAATTTAAATAACAATTCGAATATGATTTTAAGTCCCTATAAATGCTGATTAATTTCAATCCATTTATTTTTCTAAGTAAGTAAAAAAAGAAAAAAAAAACTGTTCTCCATAATGGTATTCTGTATTATTTGTAAAACATTTATGTACTACAGATATAATAACTACTTTATTTATATATGTACGTAAACTTTTCAATGTCACATAGTTAATGTAATAACACTAATAACAATGTATGTAAAAGCCCAATGGGCGTTTAAATAAATAAATAAAATAAAAATAAAATAAAAAAATAAATTGACACCGAGAAGTTTGATTGTTGTTTTTGGGATGATATCGCTGCCGGAAATAGTGATAGGTGAATTGTCTATGAAATGTTGACGTTTGTTTGTGGCTACCCAGAGAAACTCAGTCTTAGATGGATTGAGCTTCAGCTTGTTTGAAGACATCCAACGAGTTATTACTTCTAGACATTCAGTTATACGGATCTTGAGACTACTGATTTCATTTGGAGCGCAGTAAAAATAAACTCAAACTGCATATTGCATAGTATAACTTCCGTAGCATAGGTTTTCGAAGAATATATCTCAGTTTAAGGAAAATGTATTAAAGTTTACGTATTATTTTAATAGAGTCCGAAAATTTTCTGTCCATTTAATGTGTTGATCTATTATTATGCCAAAAAATTTTTTTTGTCAGTATTGAGCATTTTGGGGAGCTGCAGTCGTCGGAATACTTTTTAGAATAGTTATGAATAATAATTGTCGAATTTATTATTGAAAGGTATTTATCCGTTCGTGTAAATGTTATGTAATAAGTTTTGTAAGGCGATGCACTACATTGTGTAATATTTTAAATTCAGCCGCTATCAATAAAAACCCTTACGTAGATGGCGATAAGGTTTAAATTCCCGCTTAAACCTATCCGCCTGTTTTGATTTATGCAAGAAAAAAACATGGCCAAAAAGTGCCTTTTATTTTATTTTGTGGATGTTCAGGCACATATATTTAATTTTTTTTCGATCATTTTATAAATAACTTAATTTTTCACGTTATGAAATAAAATCATAACCGAAAATGGGTTCGTAAGTAGGAGATTTTGAACTTTAAAGCAGTTTTTATAGGCCTTTACATTATTTTTTCTGGGCTTATAAAAAGACTTATCTAAACAATACCCGATTATTTCAAAGGCCAAGATGTATTCTACTCACAGTATTTAATTGAAGCATCTGAAAAATTTCTTGGCGACCAAATTTTCAAAACAAAAACACATGATTTTTCATTACTACGTATGGCATCGCCTTAAGGATAGGTAAATGTCTTTCAACCATAGTTTAAATCTGTTTATTTCTACTTTCGCGCTTTGATATGCTTCTTCCCAGATTTTTTGTATGATCAACTCAAGAATGATATTATTTTTCCAACTTTCGGAATTGATAGCATTTCATTTACGAAAATGATAAACAATATTGGACCTAGGACTATTCCTTGAGGGACATCAAATTCGGAATGTTTGGGTTCGCTCAATTCATTATTAATTTTTACACATTGGTTTCTTTTAGATATTCCTTTCCTTGAATTCTAATACATTCTAATGTTTTGATTAGTTTCCTATGGCATATACTGTCAAAATATTTTCGTAGTAAGTAGATGAATATATATAAACAGCCAGAGACACAACATATGCGTGTACACAGTGCCTCACTGCAAAACTAGGCTAGCCCAAAGACACATTAACTATATTGGCCCAAAATTGTTTAATTCCTTGCAGAGTTCCCTCAAGATGTGCCAAAACCTAAACTCGTATTAAATAAATGTCAAAAGCTGGGTAAAAAAAGTATCTGGAAGTGAGAGAAATTTTTCTATAATACTACGAATATGATAATATGTTACCATCTAAATTTTAAAAAAAGTTTAACTTCTTTTAAACTGTTTTTTTATTAAATACGCAAAAATGTACCATATATTTATTTTTTCTTTATTCATATTTCTTTTTTCATTTAAACCATAGATAATGTAACCACCACTGTTTTGAATACATACCTTATAATGCCCACGTACAGGCTTCGCCTTTGTGGGATTTTTTTGTTACTGCCTTATATTTTGTATAATTTTGGAAAGAACTATTTTAAAGAAACCTGACATAATTAAATTAAGTTCATTTGCTTTATTATAATTTTTTTCATTTCAATTCGGTTTAAAATTTCTTTTTAAAATAATTAATTAATTTAATCTTTATTTTCATCTCTTTCTTATTTTCAGTTAAACCTATTATTTAACCTATACCTGTTGTACAAATACATTGTACACATCTTCGAATCTACCGGATCTGCCCTGATGATGGACACTGCAACGCTGTCCGAAACGTCGGCTAAAGAAGGAGTTAGTGCAACACTGCATAACACCCCAAAAACAAACAACAAAAATACATTGAATTTCACAAAATAATACATTAACAAATGAATCATGTATTACATTTATATAATTATACAAAAATTTCGACTACCATAATACGGACATGTGTCTAGTGTGGTAGCCGAAAAGCATGTAAAAACCTGTATCCAAATATATTTTATGAATAAAGAAAAAAAAATATGTATGTACCTGTGTGTATCCAAAAAATTGCAAAAAAAAAACAGTCTTTCGCCAGTCAAAGACTTATAAATTGTTTTCGTTATTTTCGCGATTGCATCAAGATGCAATTCAGCCATCATCAATGCTATACGAGACACATTTAAAAACCATTTATCTAGATGTCTTATAATTGTCACATGTAACCTGAAGTTCAGATTTAAAATCATTCACAAGACACGCATAAATAGTTTTATTTAAACTTCACAAATTGTTATCGAAACTTGGACAAATGTCACTGAAGAAATTATTTATGTGATTAGTAATTATTGTATTTGTTTTAAATTTTTCATGGTAGTTTTTCTTTTTAGGTAAATAAATATAATCTTCAACTGTTTTTTATTTTTACCATTGACGTTAACTAAGTTTCTTCTGTAAAATGTTGCTCTGTTGTTCATATAATTTTTGTAAATCGCTTTCTTCATCCTTTATAATATTCCAACAGTTCTAAATTATAGGTTTCTCTTCCACATTTACTGTAAAATAAATCACGTATTCGTTTTCTATATTTTTAAAAAATAAAGTTTACAAGAGTTTTGACACCTTTAACACCTCACTAGGAAAACCTGTGCTGAGGTGTTCGGATGTATTGGGAAAGTGTTATTATGTCGTCATAAGTAAAAACACATTATTGTTCTTGAGATATTCAAGGACAATATACTACGGTTTCATCCATTGCGGCAGTAATGTATACATAATAGGTTATTATTTGTTATAGAACAAAATTCAACAAGCTAGGGCATAATAATTTATTTATTTATTATTCATTAACGCCCTATCGGGCTTTTACATAGTAAATTGACAGTATATGTATATAAGTTTAACATAGTACATGGATAAAATAGCTAAATATAATTTACTCGTAAGGTAATTACAAAATAAATTTATGTAATATACTGATATGTATTATAAAACAAATGTTTAAAATAAGAAGAAAAATAATGTCTGGTGTATCTATAGAGAAAAAAAAACTAATAAGTAATGTCAAAATACCAACGCCATAATTAATATTGAATTTAAATATTAGTACTTGAAATGGTAAAGTAAATCAAAGTATAATATACAATCAAGTATGACCGTACATGCATACAGTCATTAATATGCGTCCAAAAAATAAATAACAAATAAACTAAGGAGTATGTGAGTTAAACGTTGGAAGGTATAGAGACAAGACCTTTTTTAAGGCTAATAAATAATACAAGTTAATAACTAGCAAATAGGTCTGAAATTAGTTACCTTTTGAAACTCACAAAGTCATTAACACCAAATATATCAATAAGTTCACAGTATTTGTTTGCGCAGTGATGAATTCTTGGAATTGGTGAATACATAGAGTAGTTAGTATTGAGGTTATTGTTACATTTAATACAACTCTTTTGTATATTTTATACTAATCAATATATTATATCATTGAAGAAGAAGATAATAATATAATAAAAATATCTCAAAATCTCAAATAGTTAGATTTTCTCGAATAAAAAATCCAGTGATTTTTGGTTATAAGATTGATAACAATGTTCTTGAGACATTAATCCATATCAAAGACTTAGGCATCACTTTTCAATCAAATCTTTCATTTGTTAACCACATAACAGAAATCTCTAATAAGGGCTTAAAAAGTTGGGATTTATAATTAAGCTAACCAGAAATTTTAACAATATGAAGTGTGTACTCATAAATATACCACTCTCTAGATCGATATCTTCGGGCTTTTTGTATACAACAGAATTATACAGTGCTTAACCACAGATATACAAGCAGTACTTACCGGGCGGAGCAAAGCAGTAGACAAGGTAGAAAAAACTCAAGGCCATTTAAAAGTAAGATGCAACCATAGATATATATAAAATCCATAGATAATATAATTGCTCTCGGCCTACTCCATTCATTCACTAGCCCAAAAAACTATTTTAAAAATAAAAATTTCCTTGAAGCAGAAAAATGTCGAAATGATTTCCACGGGCAAAAGTTCATCTGACTAAAAAAATAAACTTTTACAGTTTATTTCCTTAAGATGAAACTTGTTAATCGGAGAAGAAGAAACCCAAAATGACGAGAAATTTGCAAAAAACACTGAAGAAAATTTCCAAAACATGATTGTCCGACAGTACGACGATGAATTCCGACATTTTTCTGCCTATTTTGAACTCATGGTTGCATATGTTTAAAAATCTTTAATTTCACCAAAACAATAAGATAATACAGGATAACACCTAATCAATAACATGAATAAGTTGGTCGATATAATAAATAACATTTATACGTTGTGGAGGAAGACTAACCTAAAAACTGTCAATTCACTTTAAACTTGAACTTACGTAGGTAGAATGAATATATGCTTGTAACTCGCTAACACTATACTGGCTAATATTGTATTTTTATGACGAACAACTTTAATAAGCAATATTTTCGACGCGAAATTACAGTATTTCGGCAGCAAATGACAACCCGCGTGTATAAATAAGAATGATTTGAAAACAGTCAAATGACAAAATTCCGTCATCTCTTTCTGTTACACGAGTCATAATAGTAGAGAGCGAGAGATCAAACCAATCCTTCTGCTCTAACCAATGAGATCTGAGCTTTTAGCCATATTATTCGTTTTCTATAAGAATAATGAGGTGGGCGTGGCGGTTTAAAATGGGTTTCAAGGCCAAAGCTTAGTTAAATGCCCCTGTGTGTACTGGACGGGAGTCCGCACAAGACTGTAGATTTGGGCGCCGGTTCCAAACCGTGTCTTCAACCGATGATGATGATAGTTGTATTAATTATTGCAATCTGCCTCCCGCACCCGGTGTTCGGTGAATATTGGGCAATGGGTGTGCTGTCGTCTCTGCTCGCTTCTGGTGGTTTACCTAGGCAGGGCCGGCTGGTCTTGAAGAGGTAACACCAGAAGGTTTGTAGCAGAAGACTAGGCGAGGTGAGGTAGTTGGAAGGCAGGAGTCACTTGTTGAAATAAAACGCTTGTTTTGGTGGTAAAATTGAACTGATTTAATATTTTTAATGTCGCTGCTTATATTCTATAAGGCTGACTCGCAGCCGACATTTGGTTGTCGACCGAAAAAGGGTGGGGATTCTATCCGCGCCACAAACGCGTACATAAGCCACCGTAAAATGTTGCATATTCACTTTGCCGGTAGTTTAACCGAAGGCACACGCTTGAATTTGAGATTTTGCAAAGATTTTGCAAGCTCGACTGTATTAAAATTACATAGTTTTATAATATAGCAGTTATAACAATGTGTATCTTGATAACTAGATTTTTAGTTTGTCAAGATACGACAAAAAATAAGAAATGTTTGTAAAATAAAAGTGTAAAAATGATCTTGAAGCGATCAAATTTGTAAAATGGTTAAGGCAGTATTTTTCGCAGGTTCCCGTGACATAGCGCTTCGAAAGAGGAAAGATTCAATATGCTACGAGGTTCATGGATTTTTGTAGAGGCAAATATGTAAAAATAATTGTACAAAAATTTTTACACAAATTCGTTAAAAAACGGCATTTTAAATATCTCCTCAGTGGTAGCATATCGCAAAGAGTTTTTATTTAACTACCGCCGAGGAGATGTACAAGTAAAAAATAGGTATTAGTAACATTTAGTAAACTGTAATTTGTTAGTAAAATTTGTATACAGAAAAATCTCACAAGGACTTTTCTCGACAAGCAAGTACATTTATTACAAAATAATCGTGACCTCCGATGTCCCCGCATACTGGTTAGGTTGCAAGATGCCTACAATATAAACAAAAACACAACAGTATTAAAATATGTTCAGGTAAAAGAACGAAACATCTTCTTAAATATCTGTAAAGAAAACAAAAAATAATTAAAATGAAAAAGAAAACAGATTTTATTCATTCATGACATTGTAGGAATCTACATTTGAACGGTGACCGGACAAATCATCAAAATGATAATTCATCACATCTTTAAAAAGTTATATAAATTCATGGAAAGTGATGAAACAAAAACTTTATTAACTCTTTTAAGTAGGTTAGGTTAGATTAAATTTTTACTTTTTTTCATCGTTTTTAATGACTTTATATCACTTTTTAAAAGTGTGTTGAATAGTCACTGTGTTGAGTTAGCATGGAACCATTTGAACCATAGAAATATGAATATTAGTAGACCTGCCCTAAGTGATTAAAAGCGTATTATCCCCACTCCCCATACCGGTTCCATTGGAGCCGGCTGTGCTCGCGTATGGCCTCAAGTGAAATTTGAAAACGTGACGTCATCATTCTTGTGCGAACTATGGTCGAGGCATCATCGGTTCATTTTACGAAATAACACGGCAAAATGTTGACCTAATGCTATGAAAACTTGTAAAAATAGATGTGAAAAAGAGAATAAACCCAATTGTCGTATTACATTCCATATATAAGCATTATTTTACTTTATTTTAAGCATATTCACATCGTATAATATAGATCAGTTTTAGAAACATATACTATCACACCGAGAAACGTCTGGACGCGAAACACAAAGCTGGTTGGTTGCTGGGAAGTAAATTATGAACATTTATAAAAGTGTCTTAACTAAATACTTAAACGAAATATTCGACTCTGAAAATAGAACCGAATTTTTTTGCCGAATTTGGACTTCGCAAATTTGTTCATAACGTGGCGAGTAATTTGCGCTCCCATGTAAAAATGTCTATTCATTCAAAAGCAGATTTTACTTTTAAGAAGTAAATGGTGATATTATAATGCGAGATGCCTATTTACTGTCAGATTGATTTATTGACGAATCACAGTCAGCCTTACTCCCTTCGTTCTTCAACAGTTGATTTTACCCCTCGCCATTATCTTCTCGTCTATTAATTCGTCTGTGATTTGAACATATATTAATTTTACCGGAGAGTATTACACCCGTTCACTGGCAGTTCATCAAGACTTCCAAAAGGAATGCATTGCCGATAGTGAAAAATGTAAGGAAATGGGTGCTTGAATAGTTGGGTGTCAGAGGAATGTATGACGCAAAAATGAACACTTATTGCGGATCATGTTAAAAGATGTAATAATGAAAGAGTATCTGAGATGATGTTTGGAATTTGGATGGAGCAAGGATTGAGGGCCAAAACACAGTTGCTAGGCAACTCATCCACTCTGCTTATGCCTGAGGAGCAACGGCGTGATGGTTCATTTATCATCATTATAGTTATGGAATCTTAGTCATCGTATTATAAGTAATTTAATGGTTCTTAATCGTGTACATAAAAGAACGGTAAAGGTTTTTTTTAATATTTTTTTTATATTAACTCCACACATGAGGCCCTGAAGAAAGTAATTTCCCTCAGGGCCTATTTCATCTTTGGGGATGCTGTGTGGAGGGTCTTTTTGTGGAGAGGAAGGAGTGAACATGGGTCTTGAAGAGTCCCATGTTGTAGGAGGGAGGAAACACAGAGGCCGGCAGTTCGTTCCATAGCCGAGCTGTTGAACTTAAGAACGAATCGTAGAAGCGACCCGTTCTCATGTGACAAATGTCAACCGTGTACAAATGTTGGGCGCGCGTTTGGCGTGTATCCAGACTACGCACCGGTGCCGAAGGGATCAATGACGCTAGTTCCTCAGAGCATCTTCCATTGTAATACCGATAGAACAAGGACAGCATACCTACCTGACGCCTGTGCTCTAAAGATTGCAGTCCGTTTGTTAAGATTGGGGAATCTATCAAACGGACCGCCCGTTTTTGCAGAGTCAAGGGTTTTTTTCAGGTATTTAGGGGCTCCGGACCAGAGATGGCTGCCAAATTCGACAGTAGGGCGCACTTGCGATTTGTACAGGGTCAGCAGTTGTGTACTATTAAAGTATCTGCGGGCCCTGTACAGTACGCCCAGCTTCTGAGAGGCCAACTTTACTCTGGCTTCGATGGAGCCCCCGTACCTGAGCTGGTCACTTATAGTTATACCAAGCATATCAATGGTAGGGCTGTTCGGAAGATTGCTTATTATAAGCAATCTTAATCAATTAGTATATTATAAGCAATAATTCTTTTTAGTATAAAAATTAAATTTTATTTAATTAAAATTTAAACGCAACAGAATAATTTTTCAATTATTGAAGAAGTGAAAAGTTGTGTTGTTGTTTGTTACAGAGTTGACAAAGTAAAAAGGATTTGGATCTTTTATATAGCAGTAAACGAAGCTGTTGTTTGTTTCAATGAAACAATAAATAATTATTTATGAGAGGTTGTACTTGTGATGTTTAAAACAAGACAGTTATTATCAAAAATGTAATAGAATCATAATGAAAGGTTTTTCTTATTTTGTACATTTAGTACCTAACATTTCTCATGTGTTCGTTTGTTTGTTAACTGTTCTTTTTTTTGTTCAAGAATTATGATTTAGAAAAATAAATATTTATCGCAGAGCCAATAAAAACGTTTTTTTTCGTACATTTAATGTTTATATTTTTCATTTTGTTTATTGAAGTGAAACTTCTTTAGGCGCGTAATGAATTTTCGGGGACGGAGTAAAACCGAGTCAGGATCGACACGAAAATGCGGGTACCCCCACCACCGCTCACCGTTCACTGTCCCTCTCTCACCATATGCGCTTGTTGAGGTGGGGGAGCCGCTCACGAACGTTCTCTCCCGACACGGGACAACAATCGATGCAGTTTTTGCACGATTCATTAAGGATTTAAGTGCTCATGTATATATCTCGCACTTTAGTTACCATAACCCAATTATCACGACATTAGGAAATGATATTCATGAAATTGACAATGAAAATGGCACATGATTGGTAAATTGTCATTGTAATTTCTTTGTAATTTTTAATTGTAATATTGTTATTTATGTAATATTGTATACTTGTGAATAAATTGAAAATTTTTGGAACTATATATTAATCGAACGTCATTCATCTATAAGAAAATATTAGAAAAAGCAAATCCATGCTTCGTCGTTGAATTATTTAACCTCTAATTTTCAAACTAACCTAAGAGAGAAAATAGAGATGATGAAATGAAAATAGAGAGAGAGGAATACTAGAAGTTTCACTTCTGTCTTGCGTAGGCTTGACACACCCACTTTTTTTTTACCTACATCTATTTCCAATCCCTTCATTCAGCCACTTTTGTAACCCATGCCCAACTGAATGGTAATACACAATGGTTTGCCGATATCCCAAACACTGGAACACTTGTAACGGAGCTAAATGTGGTTAAAAGGTTTTATACAAGGTAGTCTTTTTTGTGTAATAGATATAAATCCTACTCCACACTAACATAAGTTTAAATAAATCAAGTGGAATCGTTGTTTACATCAGAGACGGAATACAAGCACAAGTAGATGAAATTTTATTATCACAAGCAAACTGTCTGAAAATTGTTTTGAACAACAACTTATGTATCTTTGCAATCTACAGATCACCCGCTTTCCAAAACATCGACACTTTTTTGAGCTCACTTCAAGCAATCATCAATAGTTCAAAAAAAATAGAACGTCAAATCATCATAGGCGATCTCAATATTAATACTATTCCCGAATACCATCGTCAATATAACGATTATTTATGCCTGCTTACTGAAAATGGATTCATTCAGACAATTAATAGCCCTACTCGAGAACAGGGCATGAGTAAATCTTGCCTAGACCATATCAATGTTAAAAATGTTAACCTAATCAACTCATTTGTTTTTCACACTACAATTTCAGACCACTACACCACAGCTCTCTGTCTTAAAAACAAACCTCCCACTGATGCTAAAATTAAATATGTCCCTCGAACAAATTACAATAACTTAGTCGAAGACTTGCGATCAGAAAACTGGCAAAACGTTCTAGACCAAATTGATACTGACTCAGCAATAAATGAATTTATCACAAAATTACATTCATATATATCTAAACACACTAGTCACATACACATAACAAATAATCAAGTAAAACTTACACCTTGGATCTCCCCTGGCCTTGTCAAATCTATTCACAGAAGGAATCAATTACACGAAAAGGCGAAAAGATGTCCTGAAAATATTTTAGTACAAGCTCATTATAAAAAGTATAGGAATTTATGTAAACATTTAATTAAATCGACCAAAGAAAATTATTATAAAAAAATTATTTACGAAAATAACTGTACGCCAAAACGTCTGTGGGAAACTTTTCGTAATATATCTAAAACAAAAATTAATAAATCTTCTGAAATTAAATCGTTGTACATTAATAATATAAACTGTTCAGACCCAAAAATTATGGCAAATTTTGCCAATAATTATTTCACTTCAGTGGGAGTCACTCTTGCGAAAAAAATTCTTGATAAACTTAATACTACTGAAATTGATCTCGTTAAGTTTACTACCTCTAATTTCGGTCATAAAATAGACAATGTACAAACAACGACAAACGAAGTCATGAAAATAATTGACGATCTTAAGTCATCAAATGCTTGTGGTCCTGATAAAGTCTCATCAAATCTGTTAAAACTTATTAAATCCTCAATCGCAATACCGATCGCGTTCATTTCGAATCTAAGCCTTAAATCAGGAATATTCCCCAATCATTTAAAACATTCAGTAGTTATATTGCTTCACAAAAATGGTGACAAATCGCATGTACATAATTACCGGCCAGTTTCTTTGCTAAATTCGGTCTCAAAAATTATTGAAAAAATTGTAAAAAATCGCCTTAGCACATATCTGGAAGATAATAACATTCTTTCTAATAGACAATACGGTTTCCGACCAGGTTTAAGCACAGAAAACGCTATCGCTAACCTGACAAAAATCATCTCTAATAATATCGATGGAGGAATTAAATGTACTGCACTATTCCTGGATCTAGCCAAAGCGTTCGACACTATATCACATAAAATTCTGTTGAAAAAACTACAGTGCGTTGGAATACAGGGTCAACTATTAAAGTGGATGGTTAGTTATTTAGAAAACAGAAGCCAAAGAGTGAACATTAATGATACTCTAAGCGATTCAGCAAATATTAAATTTGGTGTACCTCAGGGAAGTACTCTAGGGCCAATTTTGTTTAATATATATATTAATGAGCTATGTAACAGTTCCCTTGCCGACCACATTATTACCTTTGCAGACGATACGGTCTTGTTATTTGAAGGTAAAAACTGGAATGAAGTTCACAGTAAAGCAGAATCTGGTATAAACAGTGTTAAACAATGGCTTGATAATAATCTACTCACACTCAACACGGAGAAAACAAAATTCATCCGCTTCAGTGCAACTCAAGCGGGACAACCGAAAGAAACACAAAACATTATTATACACCACTGCAATAACCTAACTACTTGTAATTGTAACACCCTAGAATGCGTAGATAGTATAAAATATCTAGGAATTATGATAGACAAATTTCTGAGATGGGACCTACATATAGACTCAATTTCCACAAAAGTCAGAAAACTTACTCATCTTTTCCTGGGCATTAGAAATATTCTCTGCATAAAAGATCTTAAATGTTTATATTATGCTCTGTGTAACTCATTACTTGAATATGCATCTTTGGGATGGGGCGGATGTACCAAAACAATACTGGATCCCTTATGGGACTTGGACACGGTCAAGCGGCTTGATCGCAAGCACGTAGTTTATTGTCTATGGCACTTTGTGTCAAGCATTTTGACCGTGTACCGAAGCTGGCTTGCAAGCATTGCGCAATTCTACGTGCTTGCGGCGAGGCTTGATGCGAATTTATATTTTTGTGGGAATAGACAAACGACAATAGACAAATAAATATCACGTATCATAAACAATGATATAAATTGAATAAAATTGTTATAAAATAGGTACTTAGTTATTGTTTTTGTGTTCAATTTGTAGAAATCCATCTAATTTAAAAATTCTGGAAGTATTTTAGTATTTTTTAATAATTATGACAGCGGTTTTCAAGGTCATTAATAATCAAACTGTAGAATAAATAATTTTCTGAATTTTCAATGGAGAAAACATATTTTTTGTATGAATACCGCACAAGATATTCATACAAAAAATAGCTGTAGCCTGTAATACACTTTGCAAATGCTCATGGGTAAAGCGGTACCTTAACTTGTACCATTCTTGACACCAAATTCGTTTCTTTTTATTATTTTATTCAAACATAAAGCTAACGTAAGAGCCAAGAACGCTTTGTCTTTGACAGATTCCATTTTGCCGCGAGTCACGACATGACAGGAAGGCATAGAAGTACATATACATAGACCACCACGAAATCACAGGAAGGCGTGGCCATGCTTGACGGAGAGGCTTGATGCGGGCTGTCAAGCCGCTAAGCATAGACAATAATAGACAACAATAGACAACAATAGACAAAAAAACTACGTGCTTGCGATCAAGCCGCTTGACCGTGTCCCAGTCCCATTAGCAAAAGCACAGAAATCACTGCTAAGGGTCATCCTAAAAAAACCATTTAGGTACCCCAGTGATGTATTATTCAAAGAGATACGAGTTCTTGATGTCAGGCAACTATACATAAAAAAAATTATATTACACACTCAAAAACAACGTCACCACTACCCTTCCATTGATCATTATCACGACACTAGACATTCAAGGAGGAATCCAGTTGTTCCACCTACTACTATGACATCCTTTGCCCAAAGACAATTCTATTACCTTTTCCAAAATTATTCAACCTCTTACCCGATTTATGGAAATCGAAAAGCATAAGCATTCTGCGTAAATTAGTTTATTATTGGCTTCTAGACTTGGGAAGAGTCGAAAGCGAACTTATGATGACCAACAGATAAACAAAAATGTTCTGTACTCACATTTATTCATTGTTATTGGCAGTTAAATAAAAAATTCCTACCATGCATCTGATTTATACAATGCGAATGATAATTTTTGTGATTGATAATGTTTATATAATATGTTTTCATGTACCTTGTTTATATGTTTCTTGATTATGTATATTATATTATATGTACCTTGATTATGTAAATTAATACACAGCACAGTAACAGCGATCAAATTAAGAAACCCACCTAATATTTTTCTTATATTGTAACTATAAATTGAATTAATCCAATATGTTATCATGTACCCTGATACAGTGTTCCTTAATTGTATATTATTACATGTACCTTGATAAAATTTATCAGGTGTTTTCATAAAAAAAACTAATATTCGGGTGTACAAATATGTCTGAAAAAGTTTTTATTTTGATTACTTTGATAAATATATATGTATATAGACTATATTACTAGCATAACTATTAATGTAAAGTATGGAAATATAATTCATAACAGCAGCGTGTACAAATGTTAACTAAACCAGGCAATTTGGCTGTCCTAAAACGGGAAAATTTCCTAGTTGGACAGCCAAAGCTTCCTTAATATGTATGTAATTATTTGTATCTAATAAATAAATAAATAAAAAATGTGTTTCAAGGTCAAATCATTTTTAAAAAGGACTCATCGCATATTGTTTTACACATTTCTAAAGACCTTGTAGGTATCTATTCTGTTTCGAGATCCTTTGAATTATCTTAATATTTTTAAAGCTCCGATTTATACAGGATGTATCGGCACTAACCCGACAAACTTTAACCAGCTATTCCTTAGCACATTTGGAGTAAAAATTGTTATGGGCACTTTGCTGTCCGGTAGCATTTTTTTTTCAATTAAAAACAAAAAAAAATAAAATTTCCACACTACATCACTGTCATTGGCATTGCGTTTCGTGTTCAACAGCTGTTATAAGCAAGTATGTCAAAAAGCGTCTTCGCTCTTTCGCACACACTAAATAATAATAGTTAAAAATGAGACGAATAGTGCCGTGCCATTTCGTTGTGATTGTAAGTGTGCGCCAATATAGGTACACACGTGCATTATTCAACGGAATTCGAATAAAATATTGCCAGATGGGTTTTCAAACTTTGACAAAGGATAAAACAGAGGTGACATGTGGTGAAAATATGAATAATAAATTTTTTATTAAAAAAAAACGTTACCGGACAGCAAAGTGCACATAAGATTTTTTACTCCAAATATGCTAAGGAATAGCTGGTTAAAGTTTGTCGGGTACGTGCCGATACACCCTGTATTTATATGCCATAATATGATCAAAATAATAAAATTTTTAAAATTTTTGTGGCGCCGCTTAAGTGTAAAATCACCTTTAAGGCATTTTACAATAATAATGAATACACAGGCTTAAGTTAGATCTTGTTAACGATTGATGACCTACTTGATACACTGATTGCATTCACTGGCTGCTGCTTGTCAATCAACAATAACAATGAATCGCCCGATAAATGTAATGCAGTCTAATATATTATTTTTTTGACGTCTGAAAAGTAATGTTTTCTGTTATGATTTTACGACGTTATTATTGGATAAACTTACTCTTACCATTTGATTCCCAATCAAGAAATTAATCATTTAAAAAATGTCACAAAAATTATTTTAAGAATCACATCTGAATTTTTTCGATCTCACCTTCAAAATATAACTGATGAGTTAAAAAATTTTGAACGCAAATCATGTAAGTATCATCGTTTAGTGACTGACTTATTTTGAGTGAATTTAATAATAATATTATTTTGAAATGCTTTCCGATCTTCCTGTAATACTAAACACGTTGGATAAAGCAGAAGTCACGCAAGAGTGCGTGCTTTTGTCCAACATCCAACTTGGCGATGCCATACGTAGTAATGCAAAATCATGTGTTTTTGGTTTGAAAATTTGGTCGCCTAGAAATGTTTCAGATGCTTTAATTAAATACTGCGAGTAGAATACATCTTGGCCTTTGAAATAATCGAGTATTTTTTAGATTAGTCTTTTTATAAGCCCAGAAAAAAATAATGTAAAGACCTATGTAAACTGCTTTAATGTTCAAAATCTCCTACTTACGAACCCATTTTCGGTTATGATTTTATTGTATGATGTGGTAAATTAAGTTATTTATAAAATGATCGAAAAAAATAAATATTTATGCCTGAACATCTACAAAATAAAATAAAAGGCAATTTTTGGCCATGTTTTTTCTTGCATAAATCAAAACAGGCAAAACCTTATCGCCATCTACGTAAGGGTTGTTATTGATAGCGGCTCAATTTAAAATATTACACGACGTAGTGCATCGCCTTTCAAGATTTATCTGTGGTCTGCGGTTCTCTAATCCGCAGAATCCAAGGTTTCGTGATTAATCTCAGTGTGGAATAATGAGAATTTGGATAATTCAAATTTAGTTTTTTATTTTAACAAACCTCACTTATAATAATTTTATTTACATATAGATCGCGTACGCTAGAAGAAATTTAAGGCTAACCCGACGGCTAGAGCATAAATCAACTATCTATAGATTGATAACTCCGCCCTCTTTCCATACGTTTGCTTTGGTCAAGTTTTAACCATAGATCTGGCAAATTTGTATACACCACGCATCGCCGACGTCACACCACACCATCGACAAAGGATAGAAGAAATTTTAAAAAAAGGCGCAACCATAGACAATTTAATTCTGCTTCGGAACCTACCTAAAACCCAATTCATTAGCCTAAAACATAAGTAAAATGTCACCTAAGACCACAAGGTCCCATCTGACAAAGCCCTGTCCTAAGAAAGAAATGACCTTTAAAGTAACTTCCTTTACAGCTCATTTTCTCAGGACAGCGTTTTATCAGAAGGAAGCTGAAAAGCAAACTCATAATTACATGTACAATAATTTTATTTTTTAAATATAAACATGAAATACAATAATATAAGCACAAAACACATTTAGAAGGTGAAATTACTGTATCAATATAAAACTAGCTGTTGGAAATGTTAGTTATTTTCTTTCAACATCCAACGGCTATTGAAAAAATATTGTCAATAAGGCAGTCAACGATTCAACCTACTGTTTTAGCTGTATTAGCGTCTAATTACACTATTATTATTTTTGTTTCCCTCCTACTTTTAAATATAAATAGTAAGTATATAATACTTTTTAGTTTAAAAAACTTTATATGCCTTTTAGATATTTTTAACTTAGGAATAGTACACAACATAAAGAATGTAACAGTGTAAACAGAAAAGTAAATTTAACAATAGGTTATTGTTTTAACAATACATATTGGCACCTGATAAATAAATAGGGTATAATAATAACAAATAAAAACACCAAATATAAGAGTAAAATTTAAAGAAGGTGTTGAGAGAATATTCATTATGATGTCAAGTATGTAATAAAAAGGTAGAACTATATATAAACTAGACATATGAAATAAACTAATTCGACTATTTTTTTATTAACACTAGTCGGTGACTGAAAATGGGCTGCAGACTAATACAGCCAAACTGAATAATGTAAACTCCGCATCAGAGAATATTTGGCTTAAAATTACAAACGATAACAATATTTAACTTGTATATTTATTTTTTCGTTATTATTCTACTACTCATATAGAGATGTCAATAGAAAATGAATTGGCAAGGATACACCACAACCATACAATGGACCTGATTTAATGAGGAGCATGGCAGTACTACGATATTTAAAAGACGCTTATAGGAACAAATTGTGGTCCTAATTGGTTTTAACTTATTAAAATAAATTAGTTATGACAACCATTTCTTCCGATATTTAGCATATTTTAAATGTTGCAGTACTGCCATTTTCTTCATGGAGTCAGGTCCATTGTATGGTAGTGTATCCTTAAGCTGTCGTATCCTTAAAATAAATATACCAATCCTAAGAGAAAGTACAGTTATATTCAATTTTTCAATTAAGTCCTAAATCCTGTATCTAAATTTCGCCAATAAACAATTAGATAATGTTAATTAAGTGTTAATCTCAAGTTACCTATCAGGTAAGTATTGAACTGTATATTTTCTCCATAAATAGTTGAGTAATAACATAGACCACTGTACAAATGTATTATAAGTTTGTACAGCGCCCTTGAGGTGTTTTTGCACAAAAACGGCGCTATACAAGTCATCCAAGTATTATTATTATTATTATTAATTAATTTTCTATTGACATCGGTACACCATGCATTGATTATAAATGGTACAGTAATCTTGATAATGAATTGAATAATTTTTTTTATGTTCGTTACAATTAAGCCAATCAAAACATATATATTTGGCAATGGTTTCTTCAATAACGGGCACAAGATATAAATTTTCGCAATTATAATTCAGTACATACTCGACGACATAATGAATTTCAAGAGCGTTGATAGCAAATTTCTTAGTGGGATCATATGGGTCACCTATGCAAGATATTTTACATCTATGTTCTGCCATCCCCTGTGCAGCAACAGCAACGCTGCTGGTTGCAGAGAAGACATGACTGGGTCCTGCACTCATTTCTGGAAAAAAATATATCATAGTTCTTGAAGAAATTGAAGTAAAGATTGACATATTAGAGGAACAAAACTAACAATACTATTCCCTTTTAAGTAATATAAAACAGATGTGTACCTTCATTTTCTACTAGCTTCCCCTGTGCAGCAACGGGTACGCTGCTGGTTGAGATGTTATGCTCTGAAATAAATATAATTATTACATTAACCGAATTAACAAAACATATTATTATTATTATAGGCTGATGCAGTATAGAATACCTTTTAGGATGTAGTCATGATACGTGCTGAACACCATTCTCGAAATGGACTCTCAGAGGTTATGGTTGGAAACTTGTGTCGAATAGTCTCTGTCCGTACATCCTTTCACACAATACGTTTTAAGGACTTTATCGGTAGGCACATAAATGTTATTTATCACACATAAATCAACTGTTTTACACAACCAGATATTTGACAATTTTATGATGACAAACAACGGCGTCTGTCAAACTTTTCTTACAGTTTTTTAGAGGAAGTGAAATGGCGGGAAGCATGAGTCGGCCACCTAGCGGCGAGAACACGCATTACACCGTTTGCGAACCCTCTCTTTCTGGCGCACGAGTCTTATGGTAAAGTGAGCGAGAAACAAAAAAAATACACATCGCCTACGTCACAAACATAGATTTTTACCATGTCTATAATTTGTGTTGACGTTTTTAAGCGGAGTTATACCCCCCTGGGCTAGAGTGCTGGAGACAGAATAATATTATTTGCAGCGTGAGGTACCTCGCGCAGGTTTACAATGATACCAGTCTCACAAGATTGTAGGTAAAAATAATGTTGTAGTTATTTTCGGGAGATGTAAACTCCTTATAATTTACCCTACAATAGCTTAAAAGGACCCTCCCGATCCAATAATGCCAATAATGCAATATGGAATGTATTAATGCATAATAGAAAATTTTGATAGTATTCTTGTTTAATATGTTACGTACGTTATAGAAGACATAGATTAGTTTTATAATTCTTTCCACTGTGAGATTGATATGGTCTTTCCATTTAACATTTTTATGTATTAAGATTCTGAGATATTTAACATTAGATTTATAATTAATTTAGCGCAGTCTGTAGTGCATATGGTTCTTCTGATCAACTAATCAATAACTTTGAATCCATTTAAATCCTTTAAGGCGTAAATAGATAAATAAAACAATTTTGGAACTGGTCCTTCGAGTGTGTTGCAAAGGGATCCCAGCAGCACCTTCTAAAGCCATCAGCATTTTCTTTTGCATGATGACGGTGTTATCCCTTTGATAAAACTATTCTTAAAATCTCTCTAATAAACAGTACTTGGAAAGATATATACATATTTTTTATTGTCCACGAAACGAGAAGATATACTTTACAAAATTACGTCAGAAACGGCTCGTCACTTTTTGACTCGAATTAACGAAATTCCAATCATTAATGCAGATAAGACATTAAGACTTAGATTAAAATTATGAGATAAGTTTTCTCAACAAAAGTGGATTTGCAAAGTTTGTAATGTAAAATTACATGAGTCAGTTTTCTGAAAAAAAAAATGTTTTAATAGAGTGTAAAATGTATTGTATTAATACGCTAACGTCTGTCGTACACACTTAATCCACGTGCTTGCTACAAACGAAAGTGCTGCCATCTACTATTTTTAATTAATCGTCATCTTGGTGCCTATTTGTCCGATCGACAAATTAGCAAACATTATTCTGTTTTTCAATAAACATTATTTTATTCGAATAAATTTTTTTGTGTTTGTTTTTAGTCACTTTATTGTGTTATATATGTCGACCACAATGACACTGGAAATAAATGGTGGTCCATACGCTCTGGTACGCCGGATTTAAATTACCCTCAATTTTTTTATGCTTAAGTCCGCATTTCTAATGTGTGACAGTTGTCATCTGCTGTTTTTTTAAATTAATTTTATTTCTTGATAGAGCAATCCCGATGAGTTACAAAACTCATTGAATGACGAGATGAACTTACAATACATATGTGGAAGTTAATGGGTACATGTTAATAGGTATTTTGATATCAAAATTATTAGTTTCATATACAAAACAGTACAAAAATACAAAAAGAAAGGTTAAGTAGAACAAACAAGAAGAAACAAAAAAGTGAACAGACAGGGATGTATACATAAGCACAAAGCCAAGGCAAGAATTTACCAAAAGGTACTTACCCTTAAAATTGGGGATAAGAAAAGAGAGGTTGAATCTATATAACAACGCCTTGTTACTGTTAAAACACAAATTTATCCACCCTTTATAAGCCATACATAATATCTTAAAGAGTTTAGATTGGTTTGACCTTGTCTATGACCCCGTCGGATTGAGATCTGTGCCGAGTTGTATTGTAAGTAGTTATTTATTAGTTTCGGTAATATTATTTTCATGTAAATTACATTATTCTAGCACTCTGATAGAACGATGATATCGAAATCATTACCTAAGTTGGTTGGCAGTACAAGTAAGCTGTCGAAGTTTTTATTGAGGCTACGGATGTTCATGGCGATTAACTTGAAAGCTGTTGGTTAGGAGATATTTTTTTGTATTCGTATTATTTGTCGTTTGTACCGTTATAGTGTTAATGTTTGCAGACGACCTGAAATTATTCAAAGCAATCAGAAACATTAACGATTGCCATATATTGTCAAATAACTTGTCAAGATTAATTATATGGTGTCGTGATAACCGCTTGAAACTTAACATAAGCAAATGTCAAATTATGAGGTTTCATCGAATAAAGTATCCAATATTTTTTGATTATTCCATTAACAACATGTCGTTAGTATCTGTCTCGGAAATTAATGACTTAGGTATTTGGTTTGACACGAAACTTAACTTTATCAAGCATATTGAAATAATAACCAATAAAGCTTTGAAAATGTTGGGATTTATTTTAAGGGTATCTAGTGATTTCAATAATGTAAATACTGTAAAAACATTATATATGTCACTAGTAAGGAGTCATGTAGAATACAATTCCACGGTTTGGTCCCCAAATTATGAGGTTCATTCACATGCGATTGAAAGAATCCAAAATAAATTTTTAAGATATGTAAATTTCAAAATGGGCATTCCTAGAGAAAACCTAAATTACGATAACTTACTTTGTTCATTAAATTTAATAAAATTATCTGATCGCAGAATTATTTCCGATTTAACCTGTTTGTATAAAATCATTAATTCAATGTTTGATACCCCTGATTTATTATATGTAATCTCTTTTCATACTCCAAGCAGGTCGGTTTCAAGACAGTACCTACCATATTATTGTAGCAATTCTATGTCAACGTCCCAATATCATACTCCTATGCGACGGATTCAACAGCTAGGAAACAAATACTCAGATGTTGTTGATATATTTAGTACATCAATTTCAATATATAAGCATACCCTATTGAAGTTTTTTTTTCATCGAGTAGTGGAATATTTGAATAAAGGTATTTAATTTGATTTGACTAACATATAATAATTTTGTCAACTGAAATAGAAAAAAATATTTTGGATTTTTTATATGTTGTGCCTGCATTCTGTGTAGATCAAATCAAGTTTAGTGATATTTTGACTTTATATTTATTTTTCTGCAATTGTTTTAATAGTCGATTCCTGCACTATTTTCATGTATAATTTCGTAAATATTTTTATATATATATGTATGTAAAAGCCTTAATAGGCGTGAAATAAATAAATAAAATAAAAAAAAAAAAATATTAAGAAAATTATCAAAAGAATTAATCAAGTGCATTGTGTGTGTCTGTGTATTCTGTGTGATTGGATTCAGCAAAGGCTTTGTAAATTATAACGATGCACCTAGTTAAACCTTAAGGTTCCTAAATATTTTTGCCAACAAGTCCCAACGACGTGGTGAATTTTCTTTGAATTTCGAAATGGTCCCGAGGCATCTAAAATGTGCTACATATGACTTATTTTTGAAGTTGTCGTTAATGGAAAAACTATTTTAGATACAAGATTAAATTATCTCTGAAATATTTGCATTTGAAAAAAATATTGATGTTTCTAAAAAATACGTTTTTAATATAATGAAAATGTTAACAAAAAAACTTACTAGGACATTTTGACTAGGAACGTCCATAATTTTGAAATAGTTTATACAATAAAAAAATACATATTTTTGTCACTGTCTGTCTGTCACCTGTCAACTGTCAATGAAAAATGCCAAATTTCGCAATCGTGCACCAAAAAAGTTTTTAAAAATTTTATCCATGTAATAATGTATAAATATTTGATACCAACTGTGAAGAATAATTATTCATCTTTCCAATGACGAAAATATCACATATCTACGCATTATAGAAAAAAAGATAAAAATAATTTTATAATGTATTGACGCCTCGGTCAGATTTGTCCTTCAGAGCCTATAATGGAATATGATCTTTGTGGCTAGTAATGTCCTTCCGAGGTCTGAAGTGAGGAAACCTTCGCAATTAAAACAAATGAAATTGTTAAGACAGTTGAATGAAATATAGATTTTAAAATAATCAAACCATTGAAAGTATATGTACAGTAATCAAGATAGTAAAAAATAAGGCCAGAATAATATTTAAAAGAAAATATTATGTATATTCAAAAATCTGTTTCTGAAAAAATAAGAAAATACACAGATTTAGGAAATTAAATTAAAAGAATTTGGCATTCTCATTTCGGCTACTGGCATTATACCTAGCTCTCTAACTCAACATTTAGGCGTATTAGATCTGTCAAAGAATTTATATATCATATTTATAAATCAGTCATTTTAAATATATGTAGGATTACGAAACATTTTTTATATTTTTATATTGAGGGATCAGTGGGATTTATAGTTCCAATTAGAAGTTCTACCGAGCCGAACCCTCTGATATGAAAATATCTGGAGTCTGTGAATTATTTTCCCATTTGATCTCTGGTGATTTGACGTGTTGTTTTTGTATTATTTTGTATTTATTATACTTATATAATGCACTTGCATGATGTGGATTGACTAGCTGATCATTTGTGGAAGGGTTTAGTTTTTCCTGTGGGGAAGATTTAACCCGGACATAAAGTCGGAAATTAGATAAATAATCGAAATAAAAATAAATTAACTGGAGGAATTGAAAGAGTTTTAGAAATAAATGTAATTGAATGAATCAATATTACAAAACTTAAATGAATTAGATTCTTTGTTTCAATTTGAAAAGTAATATGAATCATATATGGTAATTTAATTAGAGGAATTAAATCAAACGAATTAGTCACATGCATTAAAGGAATCAAAGGAATTGTACATTATAAAGTAAAACATTGAGATTTTTAGATCGTGAATTAATTTCAGTAAGTAAGTAAATTGGATTGAATGAATTAAGATAATTATTAGCTAAATGAGTTAAAAAAGTACAGATAACTAAAATGATAGCATTTATTAGACAGATTATGATATTAAAAGGAATTACTACAATTATGAGAATTAAATAATTAGAATTAATAAAGTAATGGATGAGAATTGAACGAATTAAAATATTATGATATGTGTTTATGTTGAAGCTATTTTCGTAAAGGCAAAGGTTACTTTAGCTTTAGGCGATGCACTACGTAGTAATGCATAATCATGTGTTTTTGGTTTGAATATTTGGTCGCCTAGAAATGTTTCAGATGCTTTAATTAAATACTACGAGTAGAATACATCTTGGCCTTTGAAATAATCGAGTATTTTTTAGATAAGTCTTTTTATAAGTCCAGAAAACAATAATGTAAAGACCTATGAAAACTGCTTTAAAGTTCAAAATCTCCTACTTACGAACCCATTTTCGGTTATGATTGTATTGTACAATGTGGCAAATTAAGTTATTTATAAAATGATCGAAAAAACATTAAATATTTGTGTCTGAACATCCACAAAATAAAATAAAAGGCACTTTTTGGCCATGTTTTTTTCTTGCATAAATTAAAACAGGCGGATGGTGTTAAGCGGGAATTTAAACCTGATCGCCATTTACGTAAGTGTTATTATTGACAGCGGCTCAATTTAAAATATTACACGACGTAGTGCATCGCCTTAAGTCATTCTAAGTAAAGTGACTAAATATCAATTTTGGTACTTTATTTTTAGTTTTAAAACGGAGCTTGAGAAATTTGCTAATTGGTCGTTTGGACAATTAAGAACTAGGGCCACGTACTGTTGAAGTTTTCATAAGATACAAGTGGACCCATTTATGCTTCACTACTACTAATATCTTTCTCGAAGGCCTCCACTTTCTTCCACCATTCACTACTGTACATTTATATGTAGGTCATTTTAATATTAAAGAAGTTTTAATACTTGTGATATCAGGTCATTTTTATATTAAAGAAGTTTTCATTCTTGTGATATCAGCTCATTTTTATATTAAAGAAGTTTTCATACTCGTGATATCAGCTCATTTTTATATTAAAGAAGTTTTAATACTTGTGATATCAGGTCATTTTTATATTAAAGAAGTTTTAATACTTGTGATATCAGGTCATTTTTATATTTAAAAAGTTTTAATACTTGTGATATCAGGTCATTTTTATATTAAAAAAGTTTTAATACTTGTGATATCAGGTCATTTTTATATTAAAGAAGTTTTCATACTTGTGATATCAAGTCATTTTTATTTTTTATTTATTTATTGTTCTTCAAAGTACAATCCCATTAAACCGCAATTAAACAGTTTGTCAACAGGATGTTCATGTTCAATTACAATATAACATATTTTCATAATATTATTACTTATTACAATACAACTTATACATCATATTTATCACCAACCACTGCCATAATCAAAAGTATTATTAATACAGAGTATCTCTGCTTAGTAGCCATGTTTTCAGCATATATATCTGAATTTCTGAGGTGAATATTTTGGGCACGTTGTATTCCAGGGTTCGCTGTCCGTATTTATTGTTATGTTTTGGTACAAGCATTCCTTCATTTTTTGTGAATCTAGTATTATGTTCATGTTCGACTTTCCTCTTATATTCAGAGTCAGATATTTGCTGAATCAATATTTTGTACCATAATAAGGTCTGTACCGGTAAGACAGTCAAGTTCCGATACAATGATGATATGTTTCGCCTCTGTGAAAATATCTGTTTTGGAACTAGTAATTTAATCATAGAATTTTGTACTAATTGTAGGTAATTTAAGTTAGTTTTGCAAGAGTGTCCCCATTTGGTTATTCCATATCGTAAAGTAGATTCTGCAAGTGATAAGTAAATTATTTTTAAAATATTCACAGGAAAATTTCATTTACCTACTACACGGTGATCGCTTCGTTTGTGTCTCAATAACATATGCCATCTTTGGGATGCTGTGTGGAGGGTCCTCTTATAGTGAAAGATACTTTCAGTATCGCCCTGGTTTAAGACCACCATTCAGAATCGAAACCAGAGCTGAATAGTCAGGTACTCCCCCAAATTCCTCGTCTTCAGCTTCATAGCATATCCCTAGTAGGGATACCATAGTCTCACTGGTTCTAGTTCGGTTGGGAGCAGTTGGGACTCTTGTCTCTCTCTGGTTTCAATCCTGGGATTGGTTTGCAGCAATTTCATCTAATCTCCTCTTCCATTCTTCCCTGTCTTGTGCGGCTCTTTTGACTTGTGCATATGATGAGCAGCGCACGTCCACCAGCAGGTCCTCCAGGTACTCTCGGCGTGGGCGTCCCCTAGAGTTGGTCCCCTCAGTCATACCCTCCATTATGACATGCAAGAGGCCTTCTTGTCGTATAACATGGCCGATCCATCTTGCACGCCTTTCGGACAAGGTCCTGAGCAGGTGCCTTCCTCCTTCGATTCTTTGGAGAACCTCCTCATTTGTAACATGGTCTCTCCAGGAAATTCCTAACAGTCTTCTATACTATAGGACCACATCTCAAAAGCCTCTAGTCTCCGTTTATCTCTTTCGGATAGGCACCATGTTTCGCAGCCGTACATCAAGATACTCCATACATAGGTCTTGATGAGGAGTATTCTCAGTTTTAGGTCTATATTATTCGATTCTATTATTTTCGACCTTTTATTGAATGCAAGCCTGGCCTGATGTATAAGGCTGTCGACCTCGCTCTTAGACCGACCGTCCCATGTTAGGACTCTTGTGCAGTATTCATAATTAAAAAAAAATAATGGAGGAAGTTTTGGGAAAGAAAAAGGTATGAGAGATGCGTAGGAATCTAGGGATCAGTTTGTCCATGACTATCGTATGAATCCATCCCTCCCACTGCGATGCAAGGCTTTAGGTCCATATGACTAAAAATAGTATAAAATAAAGTCGCCATCCGAGACTGTCTGCTTGTGCGCTTAGTTCTTCTAAACTACGCAATGGATATTGATAGAGTTTTCATTATCAT